>NC_133824.1:22088492-22688492 GCF_047830755.1 Zonotrichia albicollis
TATGTATTTATTCCAATTCTATTAATTTTAAAAAAGGACAAATGTGAGTTGATTACTGTCTAAGAGGGTGGAAAAGTAATCTGTCTTATTGCTATGCAAGGACACAACAGAATACAGCAAAGCAGAAGGATGTCTCACTCACACTGGTTCTGTGCAGCTCCCTTGTCCTATGCTCCTGTCTGAGGACTGGTGACAATGATTTACAGTTTGGCAATCCTTCTTCTGAACACAAGGATCGCGTTAGCAAGCGATAAGTGCTGTAGGTTTTAAGACACTTAATCAAGATGCCAAAATCTGCCATAACAGTCACCAATTTATGTGAGGCAAACCTTCTCAGGCAAAAGAAAAGGCTGAATTTCCCTGTTTTGTCTTTGTTTTCGTAACTTCATTTCAGGAGGCCTGCCTGACCTTAGAAGAGGAATACCCTAAGTGTCAGAAGGGTATAATATATAAGCCAATTGGTAGCTAACTCTGAAAATTGAAATCCATTTGTTTTTCACCACAGGATAGTATAATTATGTTTGCTGTTTCTGTCTCATGCTACATTTTGTTTTAAATTATTTGGTATTTAAAATTCTGGGTATCCTAACACACTACCCTGAAATCATTTATCATTTGCTTGAGGAAATATATAATCCAGTTGTGGTTGTTGATGGTGGCCTCATATGGCACTCCAAGCAGTGATAATTTGTATGACTTTCTGTATATTAAACAATTCTTTAATATTGATTCTGTTTGTGGTGTATTAACTGTTATCCTTTCTTGATAAAGAAAGTCTGCTAAGCAGATAGCTACTGTCTTAAATCAACAAGGCAATTTTAGAGTCACATGAAGCTGTTGAAACCTACCACTCAGTAGTTTGTCTGCCAGATTAATCATCTTTATTGTTCCTTCTGGAGATGAGTCTCTTCCTTTGTGCAAAATATTTCCAGCAGGCAGGGATATAGTGAGAACTTACGACACTCCCAGGGTATGATTACGTGACCATCACCGCTATTATTGTGCCCTACATGTTAGTAACGTAGTTCGGGGTTTCAGAACTAATTTTTTAATGCAAATTGCAGATTTTTTCTTAAGCATTTTATATTTCATAGACAATTTTCTCTCAAAATGTTCTTATAACTATTTTTTGTTAGTAGTCCCTTCTCAGTGCTTTTAATTTAAAATTCCGATGCTTAAGTTTTGCATATCAGTTTGGTTTTTTAAACCATTTGCAATATTTAATCATTGTTAAATAATCAGTAAATATACTACAGAAAAGTACTGTGAGACTACCGAGTTAGTTTTGATGTCATTGGAATTCAATTAAATGTCAGTAGTAAAAATAAAATCAAAGAACTATGGTAGCCATAGTTCTCAACAAGAATGAGAATGGTGTTTAGATATTTTTCTTTTATAATAATTTTATAAATTTATAACTTGAAACTATATAAACTAAGAAAAAGCATGCAAAAAGCAGGATGTTTTCAAGGCTCCTTTTATATATCAGAGGACATTAGCTTGTAATCTAGATACATAAAATATTTTAAGTAAAATGACAGTATTATCTTTGCTGATGTTGCGTTCAATGCTGCAAAGTAGCTCAAGAAACTGTCATGTTCCTGAAGATATTATGATGATAAAAATACTGTTAAGCAAAAATATCGGGACAGTCAGATTTCATATTTGTTTTTGTGAAACAATATGAAGTATCTCAGTTTTTCAATGTATTTCCCTGAATAAATGGAGTTCTTTGCTACCTAGGAAAGCATGTTTATGGGGCGAGGGAGAGGGAATTCACATTAATATTTTTACTTAAATGTATTCATAAAAAGTAAATATCACTTTAAAATCAGTTGCTTCTTTTCTCTTCTAAAAGCCTACTTGGCAATGTGTCACAATCCAGACTTTTTGAAATTTATAATAGCCTTACCTGGCAGCAGCTATTCTTGCCACAATACATTATTCCCCTTTCTGTACCTAGAGGATGTAGCACACATTATTGAAACACTTTAATTTCTGCTGTGCATGCTAATTTTAAATTCTGATTCAAGCTTTGAGAATTTTGAGCTTGAAAATATAACATGTAAACAGAAGAGGGCCGTAGTTGAGAACCTCCTTTTACATGGCATTTGAAGGATACATCAGTGATACTTTTGCTAGCCTTCCTGTCTGCCTATATGAACATTTTTATTGTACGCATTGTAGCCCAATGTAGCTCAAAGTTCTAAATAATTTGCATCCAATTTGTGTATAATGATTTTATTTGCAATTTTCCTTCCTTTTGAGTTAAAAGTGTTGCTGTCCTGTGATATTGTGTTCATACTTTATATTACCACACAAACACATGTAACATGAGCAGTTGCAGACTGTGAGATGTAGAGAAGATTGATTTTTTAAACTGTGATTTTAAAAAGCCACAGGACTCCAACAGTATATCATACAGATAGGTTTACAAAAATAAGGAAATATTTTACTTTTCATTATAATGCTTCAAAAACAAGTGAATTTTCACTGAATTCTCAGTCATACCCAGTCAATAAACTCAAACCTCACAGAAATTTATTCTAGTTTAGAAAAAAGTGTTTTCAAATGTCTTGTTATAATAAATTTCCTCTCTAAAATTCAGTTCATTTTTTCCTCCCAATCAAATGACATCACTTGCTCTACAGTGAATAAAAGGGGAATTTTTGAAACAAAGGCTGTTCCTAATCAGACTGTATTACTTACGGGGAGCCAACTTGATTGCATGTGACTAATGCATTAATTTTATCATTATTGTAGGTCATCAAGACAAGTAATGGAGTGTCATCACTAAGTATGATTTTAAGTGAGAAATTGGATTATTTTTTGCTCCCATGATCAGTGGGCATAGTAGAATTCCTGGCATCTGTGGATTTATATGTCTAATCTTTTGCTATATGCATTTGTCTAGATTATGTGGCAGCAGAACTCCTGATGAAAAACACTAATTCCAATTTTAACTGAACATGCATATTTCTATATAAAAATATTTAAAAAATAAATCTTTAATTCACGTGTTTAGGCAAAGCTCAAGTGGGTATAAAAAAGGACATATCAGTGAATGAGCTGGCCAAATTTGCCACATGTAGGCGAGTAATCACTTCTATCTGCAGATTTGTATGTCAGTCAATAATGTTACTCACAGGTTAACCATAAAGAAGCTTGGCGTGGTTTGGTGGACAATCTGCTTTGGAGTGCTAAGCTGCTCTGTACTGGTGACCAAAATCAATGTAGAAACCAGTAACAGCTGAAGTGATGAATTCCAGCCTAAGTGAGCAACTCTATAAATATATTACCTAAAAGACATATTCATCATGTTTTTGTTTTCCCAGACTGAAGACTTAGAAGAGAAAAACTTATTACAGAAAAACTGCATAAGGGAATTAGGGGCCTCTGAAGTTTCCAGCTTTTACTTTATTTGAATTCCAATGAAATCAAAGGAGATTTTTGTTAAAAGTGAAACCCCTGGCAAGAAAGCTATGACTTCTAGGAACAGTGAGGGGTTATTCTGTGAAATTTGAATGGTATGGTTGAAGTTCAATCTACTTTCATCAATACTTAAAGTGGTGGGTACTAATTTGGAATTAATCACTTATTGGAATTATCAACTATGTCAATCAATCCTGCTCAAAGTTCAATGTTAATAGATGGACATTCCTCACTAGGGTAAACTTTAGATAGACCTACCAAGGATAAGACTTGAAAAGAGTTTACATTGTTTCTATAGGAGGCATGCTCCAGAAAAGAAACATTTTCCAGAATCATACAGTAGGGTAATAAATTAATGATATGATAACTAGTGTTTTTGTTAAAAACAATTAAGCGTTGCTGTTTCAGTTTAGACGTGTTTATCCTAAATGCTGTAAATATAGAAATCACTGGCAAAACCCTGATGGTTTTTCTTCTATAAAACTGCACTTCCAGCTCTTGCAAAGATAGTCTTTAGGAATTCAACAGCAACAATGTTTTTTAATATATATTGTCCTACTAAGCATTTTTCCAATACTGCATTTCATATTTTCTTCCTTCAAAATAGAGAAAGGTTATTATGGGTGTGCCCTAAAAATACTTATTGTTAAAGCATTGGATGCATGCAGCAGATGTCATCCTAATGTGGCATTGTTCTGGAATGGCATCATCTCCTATTCTCTTGCCTTTAACATAAAATAAACTGATTGATCTATTTTTTATTTTTTTTTTTTACTTCTAATACCAGTAACAGAAAAAAAAGGGAGTTCTTTAATATCTTTAATACAAAGAAGGTGAGTTGCGAGCTTGAATCATTTATAAGGATGTTTTGTAGGACAGGAAATGACCTGGTTGGCTAATATTTACATACTTATTTGAAAAAATGCAGCCATATGTGTCTTTAAACTTCCTGTCCATTTCCACACACTCCCAAAATACATCTGCTCGATTTCAAGGTGGGTATAACAGGATAAAGTAAATAAAGAATCAAATATGCCCTCTGTTAGTAAATTTTGATAGGTTTATCTATCTTATTTGATAGAGCAAGCACCTAGCACAGCAAGATGCCACACAAGTTTGTGAGCTGTAGAGTAGGCAAAAAAAAAGCGGTATATGCTTCCAGTGTGTATATATATTTGTATATGTTTATGGTTTTTGCAGAGAACACTTTCCTGGACTTCACATGATTATATCAAAGCCAAAATATTGTGTTCCCTCTGCACAAATATTTCACACTTAAAGAATTGTAATTTTGACAGCATTTTGTTTAATCAGAATTTTTCTGTCTAGCTCACTTGAAATAAGAATGCAATTTCTACAGAAATGTTCAGAAAACTGGAACTGTCCTAGGAGGGTAAGTTAACACCTCCCATATCCTCTCTCAAGGAAGCAGCAGAGATAATATTGGCTACAGAGGCTGTGGGTTTTGTTTAGAAATATAAGACCAACTGTAAATAATTATAACATCAGTGTTTCTGAAAATGATTGAATAATACTTCAATTGAAAGATGAATTACCACCTGAGAAGTCTTTTTTTAAATTGCAGCATGTTGTGATCACTGATTTTTAGAAACGATCCTGACTCCTGAACCACTTGCTACAGTGTATTGCAGTGTCATAACTGCTATTTAGGGTAGAGACAGGAAAAGTCAAGTAAATCAGCCTAAGCCCATTGTGTCTGGGAATTCATTCTATCTACAGGAAAACAAAACAAAGCAAAGGCTCATGTCACTGACACTTACAAGTCAAGCAATTCATTCCTCCTTGGAGTCTTCCTCATCATGTTTTTCCAGATGGATTCAAAGACAAGTTTCCTCAGTGCAAGGTCAAAGTGTGAGCTGTGACTACACAGTGTAGGGCAGATACATTTGAAAGTTTATTTTACAGCACTTGAAACTAATTCCCACTTTGGCAAATGTCTCTTAGCAAGCAAGCATTAACCTCACAGAAGCACAGTGTTAGAATACTGTCAGCTTAGGTTTTTATAGTTGTTTTCTCTTGACTTAGTGCAAAGGAGAGCACATGCATGAAAAGCTTTCTCCTACATTACCAGAGATTGTTCTGGTGACTCTGGCATTCATTGTGGCAAAGTTTGAAGTGTTTAGGACAAAATTCTTTTTACATCATAGTCTACATAAACCTATTAATAATATCAAGTATTAGTCATAAAGTTGAAATAGCTCTGGAAATGTTAAGAAAGATGAAGAGATTTGAAAATGCAAGTGCTGTATGAAAGAAGGTGTAAGTCAATTCATGCTAATAAAATTTTGGAGAATACCATCCTGGTTACACAGCAGCTCTTCATTATAACAGAGTGTTTGTAGCAATGATGCAATTGGTAAACACCTGCTTTGTAAATGGTGTAGCTTAGGAGGAAAAAAAATTCTGAAGAAAATAAATTATCTCCATGTACAAGTGCCTCCTTGAAGTATATGAAGCTATTCTCACTGTTCAAGCCAATCTCTTTTTTTCAGGTAATTTTATTATTATATAGACTCTAATGAAATGAATATTTATGAATTGAAAAAGCCTGATAAGTTACTCAGCATAAAAAAAAAAAAAATTGCATAATAAGTATTGTAAGTCTCAAAAAACACTGTTCTCCATACATCCATCAGTGCTACTGAGGTTAGAAAGGCCTCTATGTGAGAATCAGCATAATTTGGTCTTACGTGAGGAAAACACAATAAAACTGGAAGTGTTATCACTTTGATTACCAGTTTTGCAGTAGCGTACATGCTGTATAATGTGCTCTGCCCACAGATAAGGCATTGTATGCTGGTACTTGTCTCAGTGAGGTGAGTGGAATTTGCAATTCAGTGAGACTTTTAGAGATCAAAGCAAAGGACAAAGGCATGTGTAAGGAGACATATGAAAGAAAATATCACTGTGTGCCACATTATTCCTTCTGGGCCTTATTCCATAATCAATTTGAATAAGTTAATTGATGTAGATACAGTTCAGCCTGGCAGAGATGATAATCTTAATTAGGAAAAATGGTCACACTGCAGGGATGCAGGCTGCAACTGGAGGTGCACTTGAAATAAAGATCTGATGTTATCTGTTGCGGAAATTGTTTCTAGCTCCCGCATATAAGGCTCATTTATCAGAGCCCCAAATGTTCTGACAGTTTGCATTGTACAAGTCACCTTTAAGGGAATACTCTGATGCCTTGTTAAGGAAATACTGTTATTCCTGCCCTATGCTTTCCCATACAGAAAAGTCTAGAACACAACCCACATACCTGTCCCCAGGCTTGAGTATGTAAGATGTCTTTATCAAATGTAGCTGACTTAGAGGTGCATCCCTTGTATTTAGGCACCATCAGGTAGCTTTGTATAATGGCCTATGACTGTTTTTTGGAGATACTAAATTTCTTTCTGAGCTTCATTAGTACTCACTTCTTCATTTTCACTATGTAGCAGTGGAAATAATTCTTTGATAACATTGTTCTGGTGATCTTGTTCTGATAAACTCACCTTTGTCAAAAGGACAGTTCCTTCCTACTCACCACATATTTACAATACATCTATACAACCAAAATATTACAAAGTTTTTATGATTATGTGCTCAAAAATTTATCAATAGATGTCACTTGAGTGATATAACACCAGTTAAAAATTTTTAAAAGACTACAATTTTAAGCACCTTCAATAAAGCCAAAGAATGAAAATTACATTACTTGGCCTTTATGTATTCTACTTTAGAGGTTTACATATATAACCACTACCACTGTGGTGGAGAAGTATGACCACCTCACCATTTCAGATAGATTCCGTAGTCACATTGCTGAAATTTTGCTTTTAGCCCATTCCACCAAATGAAAAAATAAACAAAATCTACTCACAAGGAGGTC
This sequence comes from Zonotrichia albicollis, assembly GCF_047830755.1. NCBI lineage: Eukaryota > Metazoa > Chordata > Aves > Passeriformes > Passerellidae > Zonotrichia > Zonotrichia albicollis. Next base: position 22,095,820 of record NC_133824.1, read on the forward strand.
CCATCTAGATCTGTGAGGGAGCCAGTTAGAACATTTTTACCAAAAAGTAATCACACCAGATGCAGAGAAATGAAGGAGCAAGTATAAAAGCAGAGTGGATTACCTTATGGTTTGCTGTACTCCTAGCAGTAAGCTCTGAGAGCATGGTAATTCACATAATAGTATTGATGTAGCCTAAGTAATGAGTAAAACCCAGCTATTTCTAGCAAAAAAAGAACATACAACCACTTCAAACAAAAATTAAAAAGGAAGCAAAATCACATTAATTTTGCTTCCAACTTGTATTTCAAAAATGAATTAAGAATTTTTACGCTATAACACAACTATCAAATTTTAAATGCTTTGTAGAACAATAATTTCTTAGGAGAGAAGTATGATGCATATTGGGCTGCAATAATGTTAAAAATAAACTTGTCCTATTTTAGAATAATTAAGTTTTCACTTCCACTTTACATTCAGTAATGTTATACATGATTTAGCACACGTATATATATATATATATATATATATATATATATATATATATACTTCTTTGAAAAGCTGAAATTCTGCTACTTTCCATCCTCAGAACCACTAGTCAACAAAGTTTTTTCATTTTCCTAATCTTCTCCTTGACCATTTTTACATGAACAACATTTTTAAATTTGTGCTTTGAAAAACTATTTTCCCATTCAGAGGAAGTCTGAATAATTAAGTCTGAATAATCAGTATTCTAGAAAACATGAATTTAAACTCTTAGTTTTGCTACAAGTATGGCACTCCACTTGTCCAATTTTTTAATAGAAAAGATGGCTATCAAATTTACTACCCCATTACATTCTCTAATTAAGTCTTTTAATGCATGAGCCTGCTAACCCTGAGGATCTACGGTCAGGAGCCTGTTTCAAGGCAACAGTAGTGCTTCTCTGTAAATCTGGTAGCCTGCTTCAGTTCTCTGCTGCATTCCCTAATGCACACTTGCTGATAACTAAATTTTTTCAGCTTAATTTTGCACATCTCTAGATTAGCACCCCTCATGACTTCCTCTGGGAGGTTTTCCTTCAAGTATTTTAGTCAGTCATTTTTCATGGTGCCTGATCTAAATTTTCCTTGTCATTTTTCATTTCCCTCTTTCATATTTTATAGCTTTTTCTCTCCTTGACGACTTGATAATATTAAAGAAATTGAACAGATGCTCTCACTAAACAAAAGTGAGTGCAGGTTCAGTGATGGAAAAAGAAAAGAAATTATCTCTTTTCTTCCTCACATTCATGAATAATTCCCACAGAAAAAAGTGGAGCAAACTTCCATGAAGTCATATATGTGAACTGATTACAGCTTGGTCTCAGGCAAATAGCAGAAGGCCCTTCAGAGGTGCACACATGCATTTAAGAACATTAGAATACAAACTTAATCAACAAAGCCTGTCCTCTCAGAATATTTTTTATTTTCATTCCCTGAGATTTGGTTATGACTGAAGGGCCTAAGTTTCTCCGTAACCATCAGCCTTATGTCTGTCCCATGTACAGTACTAGGACACTACTAGTCACTAGTCTGAGAATTAACACCAGGGAAACCTCTCTGCTGGTTCACATTTATACCGATATTGCATTGACTCAAGCAAATTATACATTTTATGAGGCAATTCAGTTAAACTAGTGAAAACTTATCCGGAAGAAGGTATGCCAAATTTTCAAATTCTTTCCTGATTCAGAGCAGGATTTTAAGAGCATAAGAGAAAATATAAACATATAGTTGGTAATAATTTTACGTAAACCGTAAGATACGTAAAATGTAAGATAAAAAACATGTTTCTGCTTTTTCCATCCAAGGTCAACAAGTCATCTCAAGGCACAAGAGTTTTCAGACCTAGAGTGTAAGACTCAGCAATAATCTGATTTGGGAACAAGATGTGTTGCTTGTTTTGCGAGCCACTTTTCACAGTCTCAAGATCTAGTTTGGAAGGTACCTAGGAAATTACAGACTGAAATAGTATTTTGGAAATACCCATTAAACTCACGTTTAATGCTTTTGAGATCACACTAGACATCCATCTACACCTTCATCTAAGCCTAAATAATCTTCACAAATCCAGCCTTTAGGCTGGGATTTCATTACTCTCTCTGGTTTTGAAGCAAAGTTAAATTAGAGTCCAACTTCCTCAGGCACCTTGTCCTCCCTCTTCTCATCTAAAGTTTATAGCCTTTCTAGTCTTATAGTAAAGCTAATAAAGCTTGGAGGCATCATTTACAAAATCAAATTTAAAAATCAAATTTAAAAATGTTCCAAGTACAGTAAATAAGAAGAGCAGTATTTTGACACAGGCTGGTTCAATGCGCAGTTTACCCTCAGACAGCTTTATCATCATAGGTGAGGTAACAAGCTGCAGCACATGTGGTGTGTTTCTTGAAGCCAAATTGCTTATTCAGTGCTTATTCCTTAGCTTTCTGTTTGCAAAAGATCCATCCAGTAGAAGTTCCATAGCAAGTGTGTAATTACCAGATTCCTGAAAATGTGATTCCTTTATTTATTTTGTCCAAAAAAAATGTTATATGAGGTAGATATTTTCTGTCTGTAGTATTTTTTAAATGTTTCCTTATTTGTACATTTTATACACTGTCTGTTTTCTTTTATTCAAAAAGGGCCTGATCCAAACCAATAGATGTGAAGGAAATTACTCTGATGAGCTTTGGAATATCACCTTAGAAATTATATACCAGAGTTTTCTCGAGCTATAATTAGTCAGTCATCCTTTCTAGTGAGCTGTTCCAAAGTCTTTTACAGTTGATTTTTTTACAGCACTTGTCAAAGATTGTTAACCTATGATATGATCTTTTCTAAATACAGGATAGTACATAGCCCTCGGAGACATTTGCTCATTGCATGCCTCTAGGGGTTAGACACTTAATGATATCCTATCAACATCAGTGAGAATAAATGCAGAATGTACCTCATCAGTTACTGAATCACAAAATCACATATTTTTTGAAGCTGGAAGAGAAGTCTTGAGACTATGTAGTGTAATCAGACTGTTCAAGCAAGGTCAATCAAAGCTTTTGCTGCATTTCAAAAGATTCCTATCTGCTCAATTCTCCAGCCTGTTTGTGTCCCTCTGAATGATAGCACACATATCTAATGGCTAGTTTTTATAGCTATTTCTCCAGGTTTTGTATCAAACCTGATCAGGATGAGCCCTTCCCCATCACCCATGTCATTAATGAAGACGTTAAATAGTTATGGTGCCAGTATTTGATCCCTGCAGTATGCTGTTAGTGACGGACCTCCAGCTGCTCTCCCCTCCAACCTTCCTCAAGGCTCAACAGTTCCAGCTCTCTGTCTTCCTATGGAAGATGCTCCAGTCCCTTAACCCCCTCTGTAACCCTTCACTTAGCCCTCTCCTGTGGCTCCATTTCTCCCTGGTACTCAGGAGCCCAGCATTGGAGTATTGGGAAAGGATCACCTCTGTTTGCTTGTTGGCAACACTTCTAATTACAGCCAAAGATTCCTTGGCCTGCTTTTCTATTGGGCACATTGTGTCATGAGGGCACATTTTTGGCTCCTCCTTAACTTGTTTTCCACTAGATTTTTCAGGTCTTTTTCTAAAAAACTGCTTTCCAGACACTTGGCCCTAAAACACATTGTTGCATGAGGCCATTTCTCCCAAGGTGCAGAACTTCACATTTTTCTCTCTTGATTAAAGGGAGCAGGCAAAAATCTGGGCTTCTGATGACCAGGGTAATGATCTGCTTTTTGTGCTAGTCCAGCCGCCTAGGATCCTGATTTCCACTGTCCCTGGTTACAGCAGTCAAAGAATGTCTCTGAATTCCACATCCCTGACCACTCCTTATTAATTCCTGCATCACTTGTGTCAGAGGCTGTTGTCAGTGCAGTTCAGAAACCTCCTAGTTTGCTTTTCCTTGCTATGTTGTCTTTCTAGCAGATGTCAGGGTGACATGTCAGGCATAAGAACCAGCAACTGGGAATATGAGAGTTCATGTTGCCTGACAAAGATCTCAACTACTCCTTTCCTATTAGGAATGACCTATGTTGATCTGCCCACCAGTTCCCAACACAGCAGCTCTCAGCTCATCACTCATCACAAGGCGGAGCTCCATGCATTCCAACTTGTTTCTCACACAAAGGACAACTCCCCCTGGCATTCCCAGCCTGTGTTTCTTAAGGAGCCTGTGTTTGTGTTTTGCAGCACTCTGTTGTGTCATCTATCCCACCACATTTCCATTGTTTCAATGAGGTCATAATCCTGTAACTGCACACGGGCTCCCAATTCTTTCTGTTTTCTGGTCTGTGTGCATGGTGTACAGGCATTTCAAGGAGCACTCAAGTGTGCTGACTCCCCATGAAGAGAATAAGAAATTCCCTCTCAAGACTTTGGCACAAGCTCTTTGTTTACATCCCTGTGCTTCTGGCAATCCCACTTCAGCCTGATATTCTGATTGCTATGTCCCTTCTGTTCGCAGCACCTCAGATCCTTTGCCTGCCTACCCTCTCCTCCACTTGCTATCATGAAGGAAAGGATCAACAAATATTGTCATAGTATTTGCCAGATACATTTTAACTTGTTTAACCTCATGTGAAAATCAGCGGAAAGTACAATTTCTAATAAAGAGTTTTTAATATATAAATTTAGCACACTTAGTACATCACTTCATTGCTCTTCATTAGCAGAAAGATTCAGGGGCTTGAGCTGTTAAGTGTTACAAAAGTTGTTAGTCTTTTTCTCAAATAAATCTTTTAGGGAAACCAAGGTTTTACTTAAAATATATTGCAGTATTTGACTCACCAATGCATTTTCAGTCTATTTTCAGACTTGAATTTGATTCACACATTTATGGGGCAAATCTGATTGATATAGTTTCCTATTAATAAATTACAAACTTTCATTCTGTATTATTGCTTGAGTTATAGCCCTCCCAAATGCCACTGTGGTCTGTCACATTGAGATAAAACTTTTAATGATGCAGTTTTCCTCCCTAGTGCTATTTCACCTCTTAGTGTTGTTATTGCTGCAATTGTATTATCTTTTCTTTGTATACATTTAGAAGCATCTAAATTTGATATGCTGAAGGCATTTAATTTTAATCAGTAAGCTAAGAGTAATAATTTAAATTCATTAGAAAAAACATAATTTGAAATATAATACAAAAATCCATTTTAAATTATATTTAATATTGGATTTTCTTGTTTCTTATTGTTTTGTTATAAGCAAAATTGTAAACAGTTGACTTTGTCAATGTACGACAAAACTCAGAGTTACGAGGAAATTAGAATATTCTTGATAATAAGTTGCAGTAATAATAATAAATTAGTATCTTCTCTAGATTAAATGTTCATTATCCTAGCAATAATTACTGCAGAAATGTTTACAGTTTTGCACACAGAAAAGATGTGTTTATCAGAGTCCGTGTTGTAATATATTATCTGAATATTTTGTGGAATATTTTTGGTCTGTTGATTGAGGTTTTTTTAAATTTATTTTTTCCTTTCAATAAGAAAGATAAGCTTAATTTAATCTTAACCATTATATAGGCAGCATTCCAGTATATAGGCGGCCAGAATTTACTGAAGGAAAAGCTCTAAAGAAGAACAACTAACTAAATACAACTCAAATATCTTTAGAAGCTTGAAGTTCTCTTTGTGACATACAAATTGCCCACATAATTCAAGCCACGTGATACAGAGGAAGGAGCAGCAGTCCTCTGATACTTTAGTTGTCTTTTACACAACAATTCAACTGTCTTGGTGACTTTGACAGCCTGAAGTTATGTAGTTTCTTTTTACAACACAAATTTAGCTCTTTTAGAAAGAAATCTGCACAAACCAACAGAAAGATCATGGGCATTTTTAGGCTAACCAGAAAGGCAGCCCAAATGGAAGGAGTATCTTTTCAGTCTCATGGAAGGGCATATTTTCTGTTGCCTCAGTCTGGGTCTGAATGGATATGTGTGTCACAATTTCAGATACTTCCAGAAGCTATTCACTTGTCAAAATCTTGTCTCATAGAGCTCTCAAGAAATCTATCACCTACTTTCTGATACTCCCAGTTTCTAACGTAGTAACATAGGGATTAAAATATCTGTGTCAGTGCCTGCTGGAATTTGAAAGTTCATCCACGTTCTAAGCAAATATCCACTAACTAGCACAATAAGTGAGCATTCTAGAATAGGAACACTGCCCTGCTGTATTTAGCATTAAAAGGTATTGTGTAAGGTGTTCAATGACACTAATATTCAGTTCTTAGTTCTCTCCCTAGTGGTTGCTTTACTTACTGTATTTTTTTCTTTGACCCAGCAAGCATTTAATTATACTGTGCAAAAGAGAGCAACTTCAAAAGAAATTTAAAATACCTTTCATTAGTACTTTTTGCCATCATTTGATAAGTAACAATCACTTTAAAAAAATTTAAAAGCAGAGTATGACACAAAACCTAGATTTTTACAAATTGGCTCAGTCCATTAACTGTTGAGTTAATTTATAAATAAAGAATAAATTTAATCTCATTTCCTGTTCTCTTTTTAGGCAGAAATAGATGTGTGTTCACAATGCAATTTTCAAATGCATTCCATATGTGAGATAATGGAATATGCAACTCAGATCATAGGGGTCACACATCAGAGAGAAAGCAAGCTTCTGGGGTATACAACCTAGCTGCAGAAATATGTGCACATGAGACACTCTAGGCCAAAATCTAGATGTCTACAGAACCTAAAACTTAAAATAAAAAGCCATGCATATATTCAGAAATTGCCAGTATTCTGGATTCAGAGAGAAGTTAATAAGCATTTTCAGAATTCAAACAGGTTCAGTGCTAATTATCTGTAAAGTGCTTTTTTGAGTGGTTAGATATTTGTGTGGGTTTGAGCCAACTACTGAAACACAAAGTACATGTCAAGTAATGTTTAAGATGAAGACATGAAAGACTCAAGTCCACATGTATTAGCATTCACTTTTCTGTAAGTGCTAATTCTGTTCCCCAGCAGTATGATTTAATTTGCCACTTGGCTGTAAAACAGTACTCTACGCTGAGATTAGGTGTCCTTTCTGAGCAGTGGTACAAATGTAGGAAGACTGAGTTGCCACTGTAAAAATTGTACAGGATTGGTAGATAGGAACCATGTCTCAGTCAGGGTGTATTGTGGGAGCAGAGTGATTTAGGGCAGTACAAAAAGAGAATTGTTATGGTGATGCATTATCTGTGGGCAGAAAAACTGTGACTACAGAGACAATTTGATCAGCAGGCACATGAAGAGCTTAGGGAAGAACAGCAAAATGAAATCAACACGTTTTGAAAAAACTCTAAAACCTGTTGGGTGTGCTTTTGATTTCATAGCATTGTTTGTTCCTGAGTGAACTAATAATTTCTTCAGACTTTTGCACTTTGTTTTAGAAAAATACAGTTATATAATTTTTTAGCTAAAACCACAGAATGTGAGTTATCCTTCTGTTCCAAGTCCTAGCTAAAATAATAAACTAAACAAGGAAAACATTGAAAGGGTAAACTTAGATATAATGATTACTTACCATTATTAGCTGAACTTCATTTTTTTTTCAAATTTCCTCAAACCTGTGGTATTCAAGTATTATAAATCAAGCCTAAGCACAATAAGATGTGGTTTTAAAACCTAATTTGTGGACTGGTTTTCTGGTTTTGATTACTTTGAAATACTCCTTCCCCACAAATGAAACAACTAGAGATGAAAGTTGAATTATTTGATTCTGGAAAATATTTACTTCTGGGAGCAGACAATAAAATGGAAATACATTAATAAATTGAATGAATAATTAGATTAAGCAGAAAAGATACTTTTGCATGCATTTTTTTGTGTTGGCACATGAGACAGACCTTCAAAAACCACTGGAGTTAAAATACTGGCTTTCTTGAAAGCTAAAAATGTCTAAGGTCAATCACACAAACCAGAGCTTCAAGACAACCATCACTGTTTTAAAACATGTCTTCATACATCATATGTAGCTGCTTCTTGTTTGGAGAGTAACAAGCTGGAAAGAAGTGTGGATTGAGAGGAATTGATCTCCAGAAGGAATGAAGAACCAGACATTTTACCCAGATTTATGAAAGTAAAAGAAAGTGGTAGTTTTCAAAATTTTATCATTATTATTTTAAATTAAAAAAAATATCTGAGATGAAGGAAAGATTTTAACTGACATTAATACTTTTATTCTTATGGTTATTTTTGGGGGAATAATAAGACTGAGTTTTCAAGGGTTTGTACTTTTCTTTCATTTAGAAATTATGTTTCAGAAAGATCTCAGATATGTTTTCATAGTTTAGAGTGCATCAGATTATGAATCAGGGGTATATGTGCCAGTCCTGTCCTGTAAAAAACATTTTAAAGAGGAACAAGTATGTTTTAGTGCCACAGTAAAAAGGGATACCAATAATCATATTCACAGAGAAGTTATTTTCTAAATCACCACCACTCTTTAAAGCTTTTAAAACACAATAAAACCAGAATATTTTTCTCATAATAAACTGGAATTCAAAGCTGAGACCAACTACCAGTCCACTAATGATGCTTTTTTGATATTATGGCTATAGGCAGTGAACATTAAAATGTCCAGCATCTCCAGGCTGACATATCAGATGTCTCCTTGTTGTGTTGAAACAATTTGTGTAAAAGTGTTTATTTAAAATAAGACAGATGTACTGTGCATAGTTTAGACTTAATACTCTCTTATTATGTTGAGGAGATTTTGCATGTTGGCATACAATATTTTTTTAAATATTTCTTTTGTCACATATACTCCTATCATAAGCAAATGTCTGTTGTGCACAGTACAGTATAAACATCAAACTGAAAGCTGATACAAATAGTTACAACTAGCAAATGTAGTCTCTCTAGGAATAAAACTGTTATGTTTAATGCAAAATAATCTAAATTGGAAAAGAATAGAGAGTGAAGAGGAGAGTGGGAAGCTTATAAGTAGGCCCTCGGGAACAGAATATAAGGGAGATGATATAGGCTTATGATTTTCATTAAAAGATAAATCTGATGCAGGTCTAGGAACAAAAAGGCGTCATCAGAACTGCAAAGGAGACAGATAAATCCTTGCCCTAATCTGTTTCCTGAAAATATGCAAGAAATGAATGACTATAGGAATGGAGTAATGGAAATAGGATTAAAAGTAACAGCACAGTATCCTCAATGGTGCACAATTAAGAGTTAAACCAAGAATTTTTCATTAACTGGAAGATCATCAGCCAGAAGTAAATGATAAAGTGGATCAGAAGATGTCACAAAGAGAAACCAACTAAGAGAAAGGTAAGTGTCACTCTAGAATATGCAGGGAGATATGCTTCCAGTGCAAAACCTGAAATATTAGTATCACTGCACATCACTTCTCTGAAGTAGGGTAAACAACTGTGATCACTCCTATTAAGAGGAACAAAACTTCAATCTGCATGGGTAAAGGTGAGTGCTACTGGGATAACCAAAGGGATAGAAAATCTTAAGAGAAGGATGTTATTTGTAAGTACAAAAGTGAGATAAACAGAAAGGGGGAAGAGATACAGAACATTAAAATAAAAAATTATTTCAAACTCCTAATGAATACACTGAGTTCGATAACTAAAATGCTTTCACCTGTCAGTGTGGTATTTGAATGATATTTCATTGCAGCTAGCAGAGACCAACCCCAGCTATAAGATAGTTGGTATTTCGGTCATATCCAGTAAAAGTGGTTGGGAAGACTCAATCCTATCCAAAGTTGTCCATTTCTTCAGCCTTAAGACAAAATAAGGCGCTAATTCAGTTTTGAATAGATTTTTGTCTCATATCTCTTAGCAAAGATCCTGATCAGCACACATCCTTCACTGCTTTGAACACCTCTTTTCAGAAAATCCATTATTTTAGGCCAGAATAGTTACACACTCCTTGCTAAACTTCTTTTGAAATTACTCCCACCATCTTCTTTCATTTCACACCTTAATGAGCTGAGATAATAAACTTGGGTCAGCATGATCTTCTGAAACATCAAGTACATTTATGATGCTGGGGAAAGTTATTTATCAAGTGAGGCAAATGAAAAAGTATGATGGAACAGTGGAAATTTTTAGGTCCCTATGAAACTGACACCTCCAAGCATTCAAATACCAAAATAAACATCCAAATTTATACTAATGTAATTATAACTGGCAAGCAGAAGTGCAGCATTTGTAGCAAGCATTCAGTTGTAGAATTTCTACAGTAAGCATCCAGTAGTAGAAAAAATTTCTAAACCAAAAATGTTGCAACATTAAAAAGAGTCTACAAATCCACAAAATCATCTCTTTTGTAAAAATAGCACTTGACCATGCAGGTACTAAAAAGCCAAACAAAGAGTAATGTATTTCTATTAACTTCACTGTTGAATTATGCATTTCTGATTTTTTAGCATCTCATTTAAGAAGCACATTTATAATTGATAGGAAAAGTTTGATTATTTTCCTGTGCTATCATATACTTAAAAATAATTGAGCCTAGAGGTGCAGAAGGCAGCTTCATTCTTCCTAATTGGGTTCATCTGAACTTTTTACAATCTACTCGGAGAAAATTTAATTGATAATTAACAGCACTTCAGTTCATCTACTCATGAGGCTTTAAAAATACATGAAAAGCTGACAACTCATTGACTGAATGAAAAAGTGTACACAATTAAATATAAAGAAAATCTTGATTGCCCAAATCAAAGCTCACTGTGTTAGGGAGATGAATGAAATCTGTTACATAAAGACTTCTTTTAATGTCCAAATTGGTTTTTAAATAGTAAATATATTAACTATCAAAATATTCAGTATCCCATCACATTTCCCTCCCAGAGACCAAAGGGGAGCCAGCCATCCATTACAGGAGGTCAGAGGCACTTTTTTTCTGTGAATCGCAGCTTTCAACTGCTAGCTTCTGGCACTAGGACATAATAAATGTTGTAACATTTAACCACACAAAGTCCAGGCAGATGTTATTCAAGAAATGTGCCTTTTTTTTACCAGATTCACTGAATTGGAGATAGCCCAATATATTTTGCATCTAAGAAGTTAGTGGATTTATTTCTATGTTGCTAGTAATGCATGCATGTCTTGCCTATCTCCTCAAGATAGCAAGTGACTGTATAGCCCCCAAGAGGCAAGTTCAATAACATTTTGTCTCTATTTCCTATCTAGATAATCTGAGGTACAAAAAACTGCAAGGCATTTGCTGCAGTCAGTATCCGATCTGGAACTAGAAGTAAAATTATGTTTATTTTTAGGTTAAATTTTAGCAGCAAGACCATGTGCAACTTCGTTATGCACAAGAAGGAAAGAAGCACATAATAACATTGAATATGTAAGGGAAATGCTATATATATATATATATATATATATATATATATATATATGTATAGGTCTGTGTGCACATATATAACAGTTTGAAATTCAAATAAACATTTGTGCTCCCCAGGTACATCTACAGGGAAGAAGATGATAATTTTATATAATCATGCCCCACTCTTATCAGACTTTTTCAAGACATTTACTTTTCTGTCACCATAGTAAATAAACTCTAAAGTTGGAAGGATATTGGGAGGAGACTGTAGCTGAATGAAAAATCCCAGCCAACCATGGATGGGATAAAATAATAGAAACAGGCGAATGTTTGACAGATGTTTAACAATTTTTACTTCAGTAGGAAAAGGGTCAACACAAGAATTCCCAAAACGTACCTCTGAATATCATCAGACAATCATACAAGCAAGGAAGCCATAAATCCTGATGGTGAAGAGACAGGGAAGTTCCCATATTTCTGGTAAAAATGAGTAAATAATAAATCCTGAACAAGAAAGTAAACTTGCTTCATTCCAGTGGGCTTGCCAATTCATCTCCAAGTCTTAGTGCAACTCCAGATTTTTGTAAATTGAGATGGAGCATTTGGGAGAGCCACAAGTTTGGCAGGATTATCAGCCTCTCAATAAATATACATTTGTGTGGTTGACCCCTGTTGCAAATTCTCCAGAACAAGTAAAATTGCATGAACAAGAAATCTCACTGTCATGAACGTCTTAGACAGGTCATGAAGAGGCAAACAAACCAGAAAATATCTTCTCCTTCCTTTTTTGTTTTCCTAAAAGCCAGTTACAGAAAAATGAAACAGTTGTTAATGGAGAAAAAAAAAATCAATAAAACTTCACCTGAATGACACAAGAACTTTTGGGCTACTCCTACACATAAATCTCACGAGCAGCATAATGTGACTTCTAAGGATATCTGGCATAAAGATTTAGTGTGGGCAACCCATTTGGTGTGAGACCCTGCTCCCAAGTCAATATGGAAATGTTTGGCCTGAATAATCAGGGCTTGTGACTGCAAATGCCTCCTCAGTTCCAGAAGAAGAAAACAATATGCTGAGGATGATGAGAGGATGCAAGAGGCTTTGAACAGAGATTCTAAGACTCTAGATTCCTCCTGTATTTTTGCCAGAGCTACTGAGCTGTGAGTCAGATCTTTACCATGTGAGGAGGTTGAATATAACTTTAAATGGAAGCTCAGGAACACTGATAGCCCTGGAAAAAACAGGGGACTGTTAGGGAATGATGACAGGAGATATAAGTATTCTTGTGAACTGTTTGCAGAGCAATTTTCATGTCTGACTATTGTTAGTAATTATTTTTACTGAGATTGGCAAAATATTTTTAAAAAATCTTAGATTAAGTATATGAAGATTTATTCAGTAATGCATTTGGTTCTTATTTTCAAGCTTCATGCTTCTGTGGGACTGTGGAAACAAGGAAAATATACTTCTCCTATTACTCATTTAAACTCCCTTAAGAACAGGAACAGCTGCTTTTGTTTGCTGTGTTCTTTTCCCTTACTTCAAGGAGAGGGTTTGGGTGAGAAGATTAATTAAATTTCTTTTGCTGTGTATTTAACTTGTCGATGTTCCCTGCCAGAGGAACCAAAGCTACTTCAGATACCTAGAGGAAAATCAGAGGTTTTTGGGACTCAAGTCAAATTACTTTTCACAAATTACAAATTATTATAATTACTTGTACACCACCAAATTTTAATGGTATGTTTGTAGTGAAGAGATTTTTTGTTTCAAAATCTCTTATGGAAGTATGTGCATATGCATGTGTCTCTCTGTTATGGACATATACAAGAATAAAAACTTAGAGCAATTTAAAATCAGGATTAAGGACAAAAGCATTCTCTGCATCTCTCAACAAACCAATTAGATTGCAACTCTATAGCAGAATAACACAATGTTTGAAATCAACAGCTCTTTCTAAAGAAGTTCAAATATTATTCTCTCTGATTATAGACACTGTAGTTGAGCAGGGATAAGAGATGTTGTAAATCCATTAGTGAAGCACTGCTTGCCTTCATTTCAGTTTAATATTTCTTAAAGCTATAAAATTGTATTATGTTAATGTAATGTACAGTCCAAGTGATAAAGGCAGCTAATGTGATTACTACTCACTGTGCTATAAACCTTTCAGCAAAGCTGCAGATAAATTGGTATTCAACTGTTTCTCATGATGACAGTGTTATACAGAGCAGATCACACGTTGAAAGCATCATCTGGTTGTTACAAGGTTTTTACACGCTAGAATGCTTATGCAGATGCTAGAACCAACCTTCAAAGCAAGTGCCTCACTTACTGGTGGTAAACAAGGCCTAGTGGACCAGAGGTCCTTATTTAAACTATGCATGCAAAGGACAATTCTAGTGTGATCCCATTATTGTGATTATTCACTTGCAGAAAAATTATCACACATCAGATCACAGAAATTCAGTTTTGCTGGTATTAGTGCTCTACTCTTCATCTTGCTGTCAAAATAAGCAGCAGTTTACTGAAAATTATGAAGACTCTTCCTCAATTTTCTTATGATCATGTAACATTATTTTCAGTTATCCACCTTACACATTTTGAAGAGAAAAAATTAGCTCACTGTGTAAGTTTACGTTATAATTCTATTGGGCAATTCACAATAAAATTCTGGTTGTCAAGCAGAACTATTAAGTTGAGAATAGTTAGAACAAAAGTCTGAATGTGTGGTCAGGGCATTAACTATTTCACTGAAGTCTGGAATTAAAAGACAGGTCTTTTCTGAGGACAGATTTGTACATTTCCTTCCAGGAAATTTGAACTAGATAAGAAGAGACAGAAAAATTACATTTAGAAGACAAATAGCCAAACAGTCCTCTATCTGACATGGCCTTTCCCTGTCATACATCTGTTGCAATATTTAGTGCAGCGACTGACCACATTTGTCTACCAATAGCTATTATTTCTTCTTTCAAGCACTTCTGAAAGGAGAAACAATCTTTTTGTATTCAAAAATATGGTAGTGCACAAGCACTGACTTCTCTTTTGCTTACTTCTAAATGTCTGTACTTTGATGTTTGGAAGTAGCTCAGCAGAACAGGACTAGGAAATTACTGCACATGTTTATACCCAGCCACACACTGGTTTTGTTCTCCAGGATGGAATCCATGCTGGAGACATTCATCCAGTTTTCCTGAAGCCAGTAAATTTAATGGCCAAAAGCAGTAACTGAGGAAGAGTAAAGTGGCTAAAGCATGATGATAAAGTAGAGGAAGAATCAGGTTTGTTCAGCCCAGAGGAGGGAAGGTGCCAGGTGGCAATAATAATAAAATAACAGCCTGGCAATACCTGTGAGGCAGTTATCACAAAGCCTTTAATCAGTCTCTTCACATTGGCTTATGGCAGGAATATGAGTGGATTGAAGGGAATTATTTCTTCATCAGGACTGTCAAGAAGTCTAGCAGATTGCCCATAACAGTTAAGTGTCTGGTCTTGAGGTTTTCAAGACATGATGCTAAAAATGCTGAGAAACTTTGTCTGACCTTGTGACTTTTCTAACTTAGGCAGCACCTACTTAAGATCCTTCCTAGGTTGTCTTATTCTGTATTATTGTGAGTCTAGTTTTCAGTAGGTCACAATATTATCCAGTACTGCAATGTCAGAAAATAACAAGGGGGAGGCAGTGATAAAAAATTAGAGGGAAATAAATAGAGAGCTATAAGGAATTTATTATGAAAACAATTCCCCAGACATTTAAAATGGCTGGAAATTTACATTTTGTTATCCTCTGATAGGCAAAGGTACCTTGGCTGATAGTTCAGGAAACGTCATTAACTTGAATTGATAACTGGAAAGAAAACCTGTGAGGATGCTTTAAGAAACAATCCTGAAAAGTTTCTGTGTTTAACTTATGGAAGAAGCACACCTTATTCACATCTGTCTCCATCCTCAAGTCTTGTCCACCATTCCTTAATTTGCACCAGAGTGCATGTGTCCGAACAAACTTATGCAGACACAATCCTTCCTGGCCTTTGACACAAGAGAATGGCTAAAAGCTAAGAGGAAACATACCAATTAAAAACATTAAAAACTCAAAAGAGCATGCATAATAAGTATCACTTTCAAAGAGAGATGAGAGCAAAATTCCCCAGTCTAGTTACAGATGTAGACACCTCCCAATACTTCCCAAAATCTTGCATCTAGAGGTTTAACTACGGATTCATATCTAATGTCATACAACCAAGCAGTATACTAAAGCTTAAAGGGTAAAGCATTCCCATATCTTTCTAATGATGGTTAATTCATTTTGTATTCATTTCAGTAACATTAAACAAAATCAATTCATTTAGCATGAATGTGGATCGAGATTTATTTTCTTCTGCATTTTCAGTAGAAATTCTTTAAATGAACAATTGTACAAGTGAATAGCAGAGAGAAAGGAAGTGAAAGTTTCCATGCCAGACATAAATTGTACAATAAATAACATATATCCATTAATGTTTATTTGTTTACCTTTGATAAGTGTCATATTTACTTTATGAACATATGGTACAGGAAATGAATAATTCTGTGCCATGGGGAAGATACAACACGAAGTTATTTTATATTTTGACACTTGCTGTTATATTATTTCAGCAGTGCCAATCAATAAGAACTTCAGAGAAATATCTTTAATAAAACCTATTGTATCAGCTATTTTTGCTTTAAATAAGGATTTGCCCTTTTTCCACAATCATGCTGCAACATGTAAGTTATGTAAGAAAATCTCAGTATTTTATAGCCTTCCATGACAGAGTTCTTCAAAGAATATTTTTCCAACTATCCAATTTTATGGAATTGCTGCCTTCTTTCCTTTGCCTGCATTTTTTTCCCCACACAGACTTTGTGAGACCACCTAAGGCTGACCAACATCTGAGATTCTGTAGTCATTTACTTTCAAGCAAAAACACCTTATTTTTATAGTAGCCCTCCCTGAGGTGACTAGCACTTCTTTTCAAACTGTTAGCTGGAGCTGTAAAGTTATGAGGCTCAAACATTTTTAAAACACATCCCCATGTGGATGTTTAGTATTACCTGGGGGTCAATGACAGCCACAGATTAACAAGCTCCTTAAAGTTTCAAATTACAGCTCCAGAAAGTTTATGCCAAAAGCCAAGCATCCAGTTTTTACCAAATGCTGAGTTCTTCATTTTGGATTTATCTAGGAGGTCAACTTGATTGTGCAGAAGTAGACCCACATCTGTAATGTGAATAAATTATTAGGGAATCTGGTCCCTAAAACTAATGAAAAAGAATAAAAATGGGTTTTGATATGGAATTTCTTACATTGGAAAAAATATAAATTGGCTGGATTTTCCTCACCTAGTTACATGTGACTAACGACCAAATTCCTAATCTTGCCTGGAAAGGATAAGAAACAGATATTACGTAGAATATTTTCTTCCCTCTATTGACAAAAAGGTAGCTTTCATGTGTGTTAGTTTTTTAACTTCACCTTGAAATATTATTCAATAACTGCAACCATGTTAGGGATTTACAAATTTTCATCCTAATCACATTTTAATATTTATTTTCTTAATACTGAAACTGTATCCAATTTATGTTTTTTACCTTCAGCTATGGAGGACCATCCATACCATCCATATTCTGGATCCTGTACATTCTTTCAATAAATTCAGGGCCAAGAAAACAGCTGTCAGATTAAGACTTATCTTGAGGCACATATTGTATCTGTGTTTCTGTAGTTTTTAACATAGGAAAGTTTAAAAAACTCAAATATTGTGACAACCTTCTGGATTTAAAAAGTAGTTTTGTAATTCATGACAGCTTCTAACAAGTCACTCCAAATCTCTGCAGGTTTGGAAGTGTAACATTTACTTTGTTGAAACCTTCAGCATATTGCATATATCAATTTCTTGGTTTTCAGTGTGATGGATTTCAAACTTAAAGATGTCATTAGTTCAGTTTTACATACATTTAGGCAAAAAAAAATCATATGGATTTGTAATAAAATTAAATATCACTTCTAACTTAAGAACTCAAAATCTTACATTTTAGAAAAAGAACATGAACAAAAATGGAGCAAATGTTTTTAATGAACTGTAAAGAGAAAGCTTGACCTTCTCTATGAAACACATATCTTAGGAGAGACAAAAGATATTTAATACAATGCATTTTATTGCATGTATTTTGCAGTGCTGATGACTTACTACAGATTGACCTTTTTTTTTTTTTAATATTCAGAATTCTGGATTGTAAAGAAAAAATCCCAATGTACTTTATTTTCCTGTTCTTGCTGGTGAACGCAAGGATGTGTTTAATACACTGTGGAAAGAGAATAGTATCAGCAGCTGGTTTACCTGGGAAAAAAGCTTAGTGTGCAGGTAAATCATTGAGGCATATTCTACCCTCAAATGATAACAAGAAACTGGTAATGTTCATTACTGATATACCCAACTCCTTATCAGCACATCTTGTAGTTTACTCTCTCATGCAGTTTACAAATCTTTAATGATCTGACAAGGACTGATTTCAGATGCATTTACCAGAGTCTTGTAAATGCTCTTAGTCAGATGTGAGGGGAAGGAAAGGGAAATTAAGACTCTGAAGGGCAGCTTCTCAAGTGGCAGCTTGCAAAGACAGTTTGACAGACTTTCTGGTGTGGAAGAGTTATATGCAATAACTACATGAATGGCTCCTTTTCCTCCAAGGATTACATATTTTTTAAAGTGTCTTAAATACAAAGATGTGGGAAGCATTTCTCGGCAGAACAATATAAAATTCTATTTTATGTCCCTTGCAGCTCATTTGCATAATGCAATCTGGAGGGTTATGTTTGTCAGAGGTGGGAAGACAGTTTAAACAAATATTCAATGTATGTATACCATCTGCAGCAAAAGGTCATGGTCTTAGCAGGCAGCTAAAAAAGTAAACAAAGGCCAGCATGCCTGCATTCTCCCTGCATCATATTGACATCAAACAATAGCTCCCTAACAGAATATCTGTCAAGCTGGAAACATTATACTGAGTATTTTATTCTGGCTGATATAGGCTGTTCAAGTAAGTCATTATACTGGGAGGCAGCTACTGCCATTTCAAAAAGTATCTTGAGACTACAGCAATTTCATATCGCTGTAATTCAACAGCAACTGACTACTAACTAGCTAAGTGCCACAGACTCCATCCAGTATGACTGTTTCCATGGTAATTGGATACCTGGGCACTTTATCCAAACCTGCTTGCCAGATATTGTTAAGGACTATGAAGGAAATCCTCAGGCTTTTCCTTTCTACAGACTGACTGGTAGGCACATTGAATAACTAATTTTCACTATTACCAGTTTTATATTATATAACTCTGAATATTCATATCTCAAAAGGGATTCAGAATAGCTTGTATTCTGAATCCCTTTGTTCCTTTCATCCAGTGTCTACTGAAAGATTCTAAGCTAAACCCCTCACCTCCCTGCACTGACCTACATCAGTAAAAAAATCTGTTTTATACCAGTAAAAACACCTGTTTGATTCAAAACAAGGAGGGTCTCATACAGGGAGTTATCCCACCTCTGACAGTGACCAATGTCTCTATTGAATAATTCAATGAAGAATTTTAAATCCAGTATATTCCCACAAAATGCTTATTTAAAATCTATGTTATGTTTTGTCAACTCACCCTGATTTCTGGGTATAAAACAACTTTCATCTGTGAGAACAAAATAAGCCACAGGCTTATTGAGGATGAAAGAGGGAAGAAGGGAAGGAAGAAATGAACTGTCCACTGTCTTTGATAAACTGATAACAAGTGTTAGGGCAATTATTTTCTGTGCCTGTTCTTACCCAGTCTTTCTTCTAAATAGTCTGTGTATGTGCCAGTAAGCAAAAATAAGCTCCTGTTTTTAATCTCATATTCCATCTGCTTTTGGAATTACTGCTGAGGGCAGGTGGCAAATGAGTTCTTTCTAATTTTCCAATCTTCTCCATGGGATGAATTCTGCCTCCTTGTTTAGGCTGAGTAGTTCTTTGCCAGCCCTTGGGATAGAGTAAGGAGCAGCTCAGGCTGGGTACGTGTGGCAGAACTTGCATCCGTATGGAATGAGGGCACATACAGTTTAATGTAACGTGTGTGATGTGCTCAGTACATTATGAGACAATGATCCCTGAGTTGGAAGGTTTCAGGACTACAGACCAGGGCATGACATAAAGGCATTTGCTTTATGGCTAGTTTTTCAGTGACAGGTTTGCATACAGTTGTTTCTGCACCTGTTAATACAATTGTGTTTTGCTGAATATAATTCTTCAAGAAAGAATGATTTCTTTTATCACAGTGTCAGGTTCTAACCAAGGAAAGAAGTGAACATTAGCCATATAAAAAAGTGACAAATCAAGTCCTATATCCATCAATTTAATTTGTGAATGCCAAGATTTTTACTGTCATTTCAAAGAAAATCAAAATCAGGTGTATATCTGATTAATTCTTATATCTTCAGATACACATTAATATATATACATTGTTATAACATTGGTCTGTACTTATACATATATATTCATGCATATAACCACGATGTAAGAGCATCTTCTCTGACAAAGAGGAGTCAAGGGATTTTCTAGAGACTTATTTGACATAATAATAATTCATTGATCTCTCTGCTTTATTGGGGGCTGATAATAGAATACCTCAAGGGGAAGAATCCATGCCAGAATCCTGGATCAAAGGGTTTACCTCTTTGCTCACATAGGTGCTGAATCCATGGCTTATTTCCAAGTAAAAGTGCCTGCAGCAACATTTGCTAATTACAGGTTGTGTTCTACTGTTTCCAAACAGGGTGAAAGTGACAGAAGTTTAACTGTAAATAATTACACACTCGAGTAAGTATGTGATTAGTCCTATTTGTTGTGGTTGGGACTAGAGTGACAGGACAAGAATGGAGTGATTGCATTATTTACAGCTTAATTGTAGACAAGTAATTACTTACGTAAGCTGGTGCTGTGGGGTCAGGGAATACATGCCTGAGAACATCTAGGGCTTGAATGGAAACTTCAAAAAGTTGTTTTCCAAATGATGTAGCAGAAATGCAAATTCTATGCATTTATCTAATTATGGAGGGAGGGCCTTGAATTAAATGCTTTGGAATGTTAAATGTCTTGTTCTCTTGCAACCAAGGATTAGATGTAACATTTAAACCAGCTCTTCCAGCCTAATAAATCACAAATGCCACCTAGTGGCTTTTGCTATCTAGTGAATCATTGCATACCAAAAAAACCCCAAAAATCCCCCTAAACCCCATGTTATTTCCATTAATGTGCATATGGTTGATGAGATTATCTGTGAACACATTTTTCCATCTAGTTCCCAGCCATGTTCTATTTGCATTGGATGAGTTTGTGAAAATCTTACTCATATTGGCAAGTAGCAGTGAATAATACCATTAAAATGTAGTTAAACTCCCTGCTTTGGAAATGTATTTTAACTATGTGCTCTCCTTGCCAAATAAAATAGGGTTCTGATTTACAAAATATGTTAAATCAGTAATAAGGTTAGCTAAGTTAGTTAAATTAACAAAACATGTCAGTAAACTACCCTAATTCTAAGTCTAGTCCCTCCAACTAAATAAAGACTTCATTTTTTATTTCTGTCCTCCTTTTCCAAAATGACAAAGTATTTCAAAATCAAGGTCAAGAAAGAAAGAAAGAAAAAAAAGAAAAAAGAAAATCACCAAGCTGATTATTTTGAAGGAGAATAATTTTTGCTGTATAATGAACTGCTTACTTGAGCCATCTACATATTGTTAGATTCATTTAAAAATCATGAAAGAAACCTTACAGAATCAGAACAAAAAAAATTATTAGTAATAATTATGGTACCCTTCAAGTTACTAGGTTTCTATGTTTCCACATCTTTGAAAACAACGGCATGTATTGAGCTTATGATGGATATTCATATGTGAAAAATATTTAGAAAGTGTTAACTTTTTTTTTCTGAGACAGCAAGCACTTGAAAATCTCAGAAGCACTAGAAGTTAAGTCTTGCGATGAGTGCAAAAAAATATTTTTAAAAAGTCTGCCATTTATAGCCCAATTCAGGAAAAAACCTTAAATTGAAACATCAAAGTTTTGAAATTTGTCATGGTTATTTTGGCACAGCAAGTAGAAAAAAAATGTTAGTGACTTTCAGAAACTTTTGAATAGTCAATCTGCTTTGTAAAATGTGATTAAAGTGCAATTGTTAAAAATTGTCAAGGCCTGAGTAGGAGTGTTGAATGATCCAGGCTTTTTTTTTTCCTCTGCTTGGAGATATGTACACTCCCTTGATTTCAGAACATTAAAATGATGACAATGATAGGTTGAAATTAAGTGATCTAGGTGTGCAGAGGCAGATATGTGAATGTTTTATGTTGTAAAACATTCAGTGATATATATTGAGGTCATTATTTCCAGGGATGCTGAGAGTTATTCATGGCCATATGAAAGTTTAGTTGTGCCTAAATGTTTAAGGTGCTTTACCTCCCAAAACTGAGCTGAATCTGCTGAGAGCTGTTCCTTCTGAAACATAAATTTTTGATGGATGACAAATTTGTATACTTCAGAGTTATTATTTTTTAACATCTATTTGTACAACTTTTCTATGGAATATTCACATTTCTTTAAGGCACGACTCTACAACTTCCATATGCCCCAATTTTCATATGCTTTTAGTGCATGTTTATCTTCAAGCAGGAGAATAAATTAATTAAACTAATTTCATAGTACTAAGTCCAGTTGTTGCAGAGATTTTAATATAACTAAAATCATAATATTTTTCAGTAAGTAAGAAAAGTAAGCAGAGGTTCAGGAAAGTTAAATATGTTCCTCTCCAGAGGTCATATAACAACTCAGCGAGAGAACAGAGTGCAAAATGTCACCTCTGCTCTTGATTATTGTCTTTGCAAGTGCTACAGGGTTTGTGTTTTTTTAAAGAAAAATGTCTGTAGCTATTGAATGGGATAACTAATGCACATGCTAGTAAAGGTGTTTATTTTCCTAAATGCTCAAAGCTCAAAGTACATTCAAAGGTCTCAGTTCTATCCCTGCTTTTATTATGACATGAAAAAAAACCCACCCACAAAGATTTTACAAAGCCTTTCTTAGGTCATAAATCTTTGAAAAATTAAGAGATGTAACTTTTTGGATCTAAATAATTCCTCATTGGTATATTTGCTTTTATGTTCTTTTAATTTTGTTATTCTTGTGGAAACTCTGAGCAGGCCTGTAAAGCTGACCACTGAATAGAAAGAAATTACCCATCAAAATAAATGCTAAATTTTTGCCAAGTGTTATAGCCTGTCCTTTAATAATGTCCGTTGACATTCTCTGAATATGAGGTAATACAATTTGTAAAGTGTAAGTTGTTTTTCAGATTGCCTATACATCTTTGCAGAAAGAAAACAATAGATGACAATTTTTGGTTACACTATTTAGAAAATAAAACCAGTTTTTCTGGGTGGATGTAATTACTTGTAGTGGAATAAGGAAACATATTAAAATTCCATGGCTGGAGTGGGCTGTTAATGACACTACTAATAACAATAATTTGAATCTTTGTAATTTTTCTTCACCTACTCTTGCTTGTGTATGCTTTTTCTTTCTTCCTCCTTTTGTTTTGCCTCCTTTATTCAAATTTGTCACAGAAAGCAAAATTATATTAATTTTGATGATATTAATTTTGTTTCTTATATATTTCTTAATTTCTGCTTTGTCATCTGGACTTTTAAAGAAATACATATCTATCTAATATATATACACTAATATTATATATATAGGACTAAGATGTGTAAGATGTTTAGTAGTATCTCATCTATTAGTGGGTTCTTATGTTGGATTTTCATGTTATCTAGCGCAACCTTAGTTAAAGTAACAATGACCTTAGTGACAGTCAACAGAATGGGTTCTGTGGTCATTAATTCACATTAACTATTCACATTACTATTCACATTAACCATATAGTCTAGGATCCCAATCTATAGCAGTCACCTCTCTAGAGCACACTGTATTTTCCAACCATGCAGGAAGTCTAAATTTTTCTATCATGAGAAAGATTGCATGACTGCATTTCACTTTAAAATGGCACATCAAAGAATGCATCACGCTTGTCCTTCAGACATGGTAACAGGTCATAGGCCTCTAAGAGAGAGAGAACTAGGCTTTGAGAGCTCTTAAGCCCTAAGCTACTTAGCACTTGTGCCAGAGCTCCTGAATCCCTATTACTTTGTTCATATTGTGTTTCCTTAATGTCCAATACAGCCTTCAGGGAATCTGCCTTGTTTCCATTCAAGGCAGAGAGTAGAGAGAAGACAAAGGCCTTGGGAGTGCTGGAAATTAAAAGAGGAAGATACTGTGGGAGTGATGGACTGAAAGACTGACAACAGTGGCTGAATGACCTCTAAAGGTGCTGCAAGAGGACACAGGATAGGGCCAACCTCTAAACCACATGCTGGACACAGCTTCTATCTTTGGGTGGAACAGTTGCCTGAAACTGACAAAAGAGATAAGTGGTTGGTATATTTTTTGTTGAGGGAGATATTAAGCATGCTCCTATATATTGTAATACATAAATAATATTACTTTAAAAAGACATCTAGGTTCTGAAAATGTTTATAATGTTTCTAAAAACATGTAGTGAAGCAAAGCAGTTAATAGCTGAGAAAATGGCTCATATATAAGAATTCTTCATTCATTTCTTTTTATATTTTGAAAACAGAGTCAATCACAGGATGAATCAGTTAATAATATTAAAATAATTTAAATCCTGTGGCAAATCAAAACACAAATTGTCAAAATATATGTTGTGTGAAGGACTTTGGCCTCAAATCAAAATAAATTCTTCAGTCTAATAAGCAAATTCTATAAGAAAATTATGTCTGCCTCCTAATTTCTTAATTTGGCCTGCCTTTTTATAAGTTACTATTCCTTAATTCATAGCATCATAGAATCACAGAAGATCTCTTGTTGGAAGGGACCATATGACTAACAGCTTCCTCCAGATGCTCCTTGGACTCTTACAGGATTTGTGCCACGACCCCTTGCTTGGGGAGGGGAGCCAGTGACTAACCATTCTCTCAGTGAGGAACGTTTTTCTAACATTTATTCTGAATTTCTATTGACACAATTCTATTTCCTTGTGTCCTACCATTGGTCTCCAGAGAGAGGAGATCAACACCAGCTCCACGTCTGTGCTGCCCACCTTGAGGACGTTGTAGACTCTGATGAGGTCACCCCTCAGCCTTCCCTTCTCCAAGATGAGCAAAGCCCCTTTCACCTCAGCCACCCCTTGAAATTCTTGCCTTTGAGACCTTTCACCGTCTTGGTTGCCCTCTTCTGGACACACTCAAATAATTTGATTTTCTTCTTATATTGAGATACCCAAAACTGCACACAGTAATTGAGGTGCTGCCTCATCAGTGCAGAGCAGAGGAGAGCAATCTCCTCCTTTGCCTGGCTGGTGATGCACCCCAGGACATGGTTGTCTGTCCTGGCTGCCAGGGCACTGCTGACTGATATTAAATTTACCACCAACCCAGACCCATTGATCAGTTTCTGCAGGACTGCTCTCCAGCCTTTTATTCCCCATATCTATAACCTGGATTATCCTGTCCCATGGTGCCTGTTCGTGCTAAATTTCATACTGTTGATGATATCCAGATCTCTCTTTAAGGCGCCTCTGCTCTCAAGGGTGTTCACAGCTTCTCCTAATTAGTATCAATGGCAAACTCATTCAAGTTAATTCTACCAGGAAAAAAAAAAGTTTTCATATACGAGTAACAAAAGTTTAGTGAGAAGTGAAGAAATAGTAATGAATTCTGCTTAAATACATAGAATACCTGTTATTATTAATAATTTTGATTATTGCTATGACTAGGAAATAAGAAGAAACTCCAGTTTGCCTGGCCAGACATGGAGTACTGGTACCTTGAAGAACAAGCAGCATAAACATGCAGATGAGGTGTACACTAGAATACAGACAATCAAGTCAACTGAACTGTGCTATCAAAAATGTCTTCCCAAGTCTTTAGCGAGGTAGGAGCCCAGGCAGGGGGCAAATAGGTTAATTTACTAGCAAGGAATGAAAGTTCTGTGTCAGCAGAAGAGAGAGAAAGGGAAGTAAACAGATAAAGTGAGAAAGAGAGACTCAAAGTATGCTCAAGGCTTTTCCTTCCAATAGGTCAGACATTTCTCTTTGATGGATATTACGCAGTTCATAATTAATTCATTACACAATTTAGGCTGTCTTGCTGACTTAAGTTTAGAATTTAGAGCTATTCATCGCTTAAAAAATATGAAAAATACTACTTAATTGCTGCTGCAATCACTTAGTCCACTTGTCATTCAGCCAATGATGACAGTTTGCACTTCCTATCAAAAGAGAATAAAACACCCTCAAACAGTCAGAAAGTGATTAGCCATTACTTTTAGGTGGTATCCCATACCACCAAGTATTTTGGTATTCTTGTGAGAAATGCACTTTAAACCGTCCACTCACAAGTACCTCTTTTACCACACAAGAATATGCATATTTTTACATTGAAAACTTATATTTGCTTCTTCTAAATTTGTGGCACAATCCATTACTTTTGCAATAATGTGTCCTCTATATTCTGTGGATCTATTTGAACTGGAGTCTTGGTATAATTTCTTTCTCTCTGTTTTTTTTTTATTTTTTCTGCTGACACAAATATATATATAATTCGCTTTAATATTCAACTATGTACTATGGTACTATATAGTTTCAATTCAAATAAGAAATTCAAAGCTTTTTCTACCAGTCTAAAGTCATGGTACCTCTCCACAAGTGGAATTGTGAGAGAATAATACATATAGGCCAGGCACAGACTGAAATAAGTTGGAAGAGAAGCGACAGTTGTCAATATACTCACCAATACTATCAGATGAGAAGAAATCAAAATGCAGTTACAGAGAAGGATTCACTGTAAGGTAGACAAATTCTTATTTCTTTTGCATGCCATAATGAAAACAGAACTGTAGGGGTCATATCAGGGACTTCATTCTAAAAATAAGCCACTTTAATTATGGAATATTCACAATTATCTTAACATTAGCTTCACTCATCTGCAATCAGATTTAACCTCTTCTAAAAGGAGTTGTCAAAGCATATAGCTAACATATATTTTATATATATTATAATCTATTTTATGTATTATTTTTTAGTATGCCCATTAATTGGATAGAAGGAGAAATATTTCTCTTAAGAGCTAATTACAGATACCAAAGAAAGACGTCTAATTTTTTTGGTGGGTTTTCTCAGAAAAGTATCTTATAATGGAAGAGGCATCAGACTGGAAATGAGTTTTTTGCTGGTTGCCTAATGCCTTTCCCAGGGTGCCATCCTTCTCATGCTTGTGACAGTGGTTATATTTCACTCCTTGTTGCTTTTCAGTGCTAACAGTGAATAAATGAAAATGCTTTTTCCCTGGTCATTCCTCTAAATGTGCTCACAGCCTTTGCTTATCTAGCATTTATAGGCAAGCTGACACTTTTCCCAGCATAAAGAGCATAGAAATGCTGGCAGCTACAAAGCTCTGGCGCAAACATCCAAGCTGATTCTCACAAATGGACACACAAGCGCTTAGGTTTCTGTTAGGGATTTTAAATCCCAGAAAGTATGCCAAACAGCTGCTCTGCTATTGTCCCAACTTTGCCTTCACTGGGCAATAAAATGAGTATTATTTGTCTTTTGTAATCACTATTTATTTCTGGTTTTCAGTTGATACAAACATTGAACATAGCTGGTCAGAAAAGACTTCATGATGCAGCTGCCAAATGAGCACATGAGTGCATCTGTGGCACCTTGCAGATTAAGGCACCAGGCAAAATAAAGACACATATTGTGCACAGGAACAGGACCTGGACTGAACGTGACAGTTAATTGAATGAAGATTGCAAATCTGGCCTTGGGATGGCATTCAAAATGTATAAAAATATCCAATCAAATTCAGTGAAATCTCCACAGATGATGATGACTCAACATGTTCTAAGCACTGACGTTGGAAAAAAAACAAAACAGACTAGCAAAACTTGTAGAAGTTATTATCCTTTCTGCCTCTTCCTGCTGGCTCTGGGAAGCAGATTGCAAGTTATGTTTACTTCACATGTTTACCATTTTCAGATTTCTCTCCCCTATGTCAGGAAAGGTACTTGCTGAGCCTGAGTGAAGAGTAAGAAAGTTCTAACTAGGTTATTTACTGGACTGTTATGATAGGTACTTTTATTTTTGTCAGCATAAACTTGCACAAATATACTCTGGGCCTCATAACTATATTTTCTCTACTAAACTTTTCTCCATCTAACTCTTAAATACTCTTCTGGCAATTTTTCAGATTTTGCCATTTAGACATAATTAAATTAATCTCCTTTTTCAGAGATGTTTCTTGACATGATTTTACACAATATAATAATGTTTTTTATTTTAATAGTCCTTCTTTTACTCTAGCTATTGTTTTCTATATTTGTGTGATTTGTGGTGCTTTGCTTCCTTTTTGATTGAACACATATTTCAGATCGTTCTGTTTATTGTTTTCTCAAGATGTTGCCAAAATATTTTTATACAAGAGTTAGAAAATTCTGTACAATACAGAACAAGTAAAGAACCACATGGTAAAATGTTAATCCAAGATTTTTAAAAGCCAGATGCCATTAAATCTTAGTTATAAATATTTCATATGACCTTATCTTACCCTGAGGTTAGCTCAGTTGGTTAGAGTGTAGTGGTAATAACACCAAAGTTCTGAGTTAGATACCTTTAAGAGTTGGACTTGATGATCCTTGGGGGTCACTTCCAACCCAGAATATTCTGTGATTCTGTAATCTGCAGAAATAAAAAGGGGGGAAAAAAAAAAAGCAAACAAAGAAAGTTTTCTGTATTATGTGGGTCCCCCCATTACTAAACTAAGGTGATCCTGACATCTTCGTGGTGGTATCTGAGTCTGCTGGTGGTGAAGCTTACCTGGGTAAGCCAGCTTACCCCAGGGTTCATTCACACCTTTAGACTGCATGTGAGGCTTGCCAGGTGCCCAAGGAGGATCATCAGAAGTGATGTTCTTGGAGCTGCTTCACCAGGATAACCCGATCCTGGCTCTAAAAGAGCGCTCACAGATAGGGGAAAAATATGTGGCAGAGGGGAAGCCAATGTGTAATACTCACTGCAACCTGTCAATTTTACTTTTAATGATGTTATAAATCTGCTTTAAATCCCTGGTCAGTTTTAAATAGATCAGCTGGACAATTTTCCTTCATCTCTCCTTTCTATCTTATTTTCACTGTATCCAAATGTCATCCCTTTCTGTCCTACTGCATAACTGCTTACTCAGTTCTGCAAGAAATACAAAAATTCTACTTTCCTAGAAACAGAAGCTTTGGGGGATTTTTCATAATTAAGGACATTTGATCTATGATTTTTTTTTCATGACCCTTAAATAAAGTAAGTATAATACAGGTAATAGGGGGCAGAGGTGTTTTTTTTTTTTTTTTTTTTCCCAAAGGAAATTAATTATTCCAACTCTTATTTTCATCCTGAATTAGAATGAGGTGGCAAAGCACCAAATTATCCCTGCACTGGAAGCTTAAAAAGCTTGTCTTTAAGCAACATCCTAATTTTAGTTTTTGCAATCATTCCTGCTAACATACTGCAATTAAATAACTGTGGGACAACTCTCTGGGCTACCTGGGCAGAAGGATGCTGTGTGCACACACTCTGGGGTGCACAGGGCAGATCACTGTTTGTCTGGGATATCCAGCTCTCCAGCAGCTCAGTCTTAGTTACAGTCACCATTCCATCACAGATCTGCTTGGGGATGGTGGGCTAGGAGGGAGGATTTATGGATGTGACTATTGCTGTTACAGTGTTTTCTTTTAATTCATCGAGCTACTGTTGGATGCTTGCTTTTTTTCTCAGTTTGATACAAACCTGAATACCACAGGGATTTATTATAATTCCATATGCACTGTGAAGTCCAAATGTAGGGTAAGCTAAATCATAGTATAATCTGCCCTAGGAGCTTTAGTCATGCATTCAGATGGGAAACTGAATTATTTTACAGGAGATATAATTAAATCAGTGATTCCTCTCTGTAGAAAAGCTCTATGAGCCATCTTAACAAATGCTGTTACATGCTTCCTTAGGGACTAACACAGGGGCAAACAAATATTGAAACAGTTTTTGATTTTATTTTGCAAATGAAAATGTCAAGAATCAGATCTACTTGCCCCAAGAAGAAATATTATATTTAAAATTACCTAAAACAAATTTGAATGTCATGGTAAAATTGAAATTTTAACAGATACATTTTTTCATTAAAAATTTTTGAGCAGAAATTGTCCAAAAGTTCCACAGGCTTGTTCTGGCATTTCAAATCCCTGTAATGCTTTTAGTGAACTGCTCTGGTAGTAACAAGTCAAAAGGAGTATATTAACAGATAAACTATTCCTAGGTTACATTCTGTTCTTCATTAAATTAATGAAGTGTTACTGAAGTTCTTCTCCAGTTTTTACAATTAACACTGTTCCTCAAATTTGCTCAGCTTAGAGAAAGTAAAGGCATTTTTCATATTGCATCTCCTTGGTGATATAAACTGGCAGAAGAGATAACAGCATGACTTTAACATGTTGCTGTTAAATGCCCAAATCTTTGGCTACAAATTAGTCATAGTTGATACAAAAGCCATGAAATCACCTGTCTTTAGAATTCCATTATATTATCTGGTGGTAAGATATTTGAATGTGGATACTGCGAGCAAGGAATTGTTCCTTACACTATGTCATGATATTCCTATTATTTCTCTGAAATTATACCCATACTGTCTCCATTGCCATTGCCATTCTGCAACATACTTTCACAATGCAAAAGTAGCAATTGCTGAAAAGTAAGGTAATTGTGCCTTAAATTCAAGAGGGATTGCATTATGAGAATTGATGGAAAAGGACTACAAATGAGAATTATGGTAAAGTGCAGTAACAATTAATGGACACAGTAAAAGTGGAATCTATTCATACACAACAATGTACAAATCTGTCCCAGCAGTATCTCCAAGCATTCAGAGTCAGGCAGCACAAGTTGAAAGAGGGGAATTGAATTAGAAAGCAAAGGGGCAAAGAAGAGGGAGATATCACTGTTGAAGTAGGTGAAACCTGTGTTAGAAGAAAGTTAGCAGTAGGTTTTGAAGTAAGAAGCAGGTTTTGAGTTAAGGAAAAATTAGTTAATGAAAAGGAGAGGGCAGCAGAGGACAGAATAATTTAATTTCTTACAGTTCAAAAACATTTAATGTTCCAAACTTTATTGCTTTCCTCATCTTTTAAATCCTATACCTACTTTCAATTCCTTTCACATTGCTGCTCATATTCTGAATAACAAGGCATTTTTATTCTTTAAAAAAGTAGCAGACTCTGCTGTTTGTTGCACAATACATAAGATGTAATTGTGTCAGGATTATGATAAGGGGATGACTTGATTTATGTAAAAATATTGTGGGGGTTTTTTACCCCAAGAAAGCACTTGAGAGAAACATATAGATGAGGATCCAGAGCCAGTTAGATAATGAACTAATTTCTATGAGTCTTTGGCAGTTTGAGGTACACACTACAGAAATTATTTTTCACACAGAATTCTTTAAAACTCCTGTACATTTTACCATCTGCCCTAGAGTTCTATTTCTAGATAATTTTTGATCTTTACAAAACATCTGGTAGTATCACTGTCTTTCTGCAAAATATTTTATTTTAACTCATTCTTTTTCAACAGAGAGCTGGTCACAAGCATATGTACACCCACAAATAGCTGTTGCCTTTTAGTAGTCTCCACACCATATGTTAATTGATGCTGTAAAGAAATGGCACTTAAAACAAATGCACAGAGATAAGCATAGATATCTCTGCCCTTAGCTTTCCTTCACAAGCAATTAATACCAAGGTCAATCAAGTTAATCTGCAGGACATGATGGTTGTTTGTTTTCTAACTTATAAGCTGATGGCCTTCAAGATTTTTGTAAGTTTCTCATCAAAATAAGTAAGGGACAGGCATTTCATTTGTCCCTGCATTGCTCGGTGATTACTCTGGGATGGAATGTCTCTGATCTTTAGCCAGGTGGGAGCTGAACATGATTACTCAGTGCTTCTTGCTGAGCACACTAAGGGCATTGGACAAAATCATCCATCAGGCACCAGCCCAGGACAAATGAAAGGTACATTTCTTATAATTCTTAAATGAACTGTAGAAATCAGAAGTACAGACTGTTGTAGATAATGTATCATAAGGATTCAAAAACCATGAGATGTTCCAGTAGAAGCTGGCTTACATAAATCCTGAGTATTTTACAGAAACAAACTTATCCTTGATAAATCTCCTCCACCAAATGTCTGCTATTAGCCATTTCAGAGTCAGGAGAGAGGGCTACCAGCATTTTTTATATCATCATGATCATTCCTATGATATGTTCCATGCTCACAAACTGGTGTGCAGAATAATGTCTTTCACTTTCCAAGATGTGTGATTTCTTAATGACCTTGCCAAACAGAATGGATTTTGGTGCAGCTTATAAATAATTTCAGTAATCCTAGCATTCTCAGCTTGCATTATCATTTCATTTACTCCTAATATTAAAACCTGCATTCTACTAAAGTTTCAGGCACAGTTGTTTTTCATATGGAGTATTTTGCCTTTTGTTATTTTAAAAAGCCATCTCTCTGTCAGCATCATATAACCCTTTTAAGTAGAAGAAAATTTTAAGACTTTGAAGACTTGAAAGAACTGCTTATTACTGTCCTATAAAACCTGATCATGTCAGCATACTGACATAGCACTTTTTTACCACACATAATTTTGCACTTTGTATTTGTATCATTAAAACTTAACATTCGTTCAAATACATAATTTAATACAAGTTTTTTCACATGTATAATATTTGTATTTGACTCAAAGAAATTTTAGACTTAAGAAGCAGAGTGAACAGAACTCTTTGATGGTTCAGATCCAGGGAAACTTGATGAAATTGTTTGTGCAGGACTTTACATTTTCCCCTTGTTGAAGTCCAAAGGCTCCTCTCAGCCCATTTTTCCAGCCTGGAAAGTCCTACTGGATGGCAGAATGACCCTCTAAGGTCTCAACCAATCCTCCCAGTTTTGCGTCATTGGCAAACTTGCTGAGGGTACATGCTCCCCATTGTTCAGACTGTTAATGAAAATACGAACTAGAATTTGACTCAGAATTGACCTCTGAGGTAAACTCCAAGTTATTGGCCTCCAGTAAGACTTCAGGACACTTAGCACTACCCTCTGAGCCTGGCCATTCAGCCAGTTTTCAATCCAGCTCACTGTCTGGCATTCAGACTAGACTTCGTTAGCTTCTTCATGAGCATCTTAGAAGAAATGGGTTTGGACGTGAACCCAGTTTATGATACACCCGGATCAGGTGGGAGTGCCTGAGTACCTCCACTGTGGGGGACCTTTCATTTCTCTGGTGAAAGCACTCATATCTGAGTCTGGAGGCACTTCAGGGGTCTTTGATAGTTTATGACACCATCTGAGACATGACAGTTTTCTCTTCCTGTGTCAGCACAGCAGGGCCAGGAATGCCCCATCAGACCCTCCCTGGAGGATGGGAGTTTTACAACCCCGAAGTTTATGAAAGGAGGAGAGTTTAGCCTCACAAGAGGCACCACCCTATCCCCATAGGATTTGTCTCTTACGTCACTCATAGCACATCATTCACCCTGTGTTTTACCAGATCATTACACACCCAAAAGCTCCCCTCCCCCATCTCCAACCCTATCTTCCACAAAGCATCCTGGGACCTCCACAAGTGGGGAGTGTTTTGAGTCATTAACCCATAACAGTCCATAACCCAAAACACCCTGTGTCTTCCCTTTGGCAAATAACAGGTTGGTTAAAGATCCCTATGAGGACAAGGGCCTGCAAATGTGAGAATGCTCCTATCTCCTTTATGTAGGGTGTATATGACTATTTCACCCTTCTGGTCAGGCAGCCTGTATCAGACAGCCACTACTCTGATGTTTATCCATCAGTTTTTAGGTGGCTCATCACCATCCCCAAGCAGAGCTGCAAATATTCTGTCTCATATAAAGAGCTACTCCACCTTGTCTTTCCAGCCTGTTCTTCCTAAGGAGCTTTTGTCTCTCTATTGCAACCAGTCAAGGGATCCATGGCACCATGTCTTTGTGATCTCAGGATCCTAGCCCTGGAGCAGTACGCAGATTTTTGATTTATGCTCACACCTCATGTTGTGAACCTAAGTGTATGTGCCCATCTGGATGTTACAAGGCAACACCCATCGTACCAAGTGTCCCTACTTATAAAGGTGCAGCTTCACAGTAAACAGGTAAAACTAATGCTTGCTTTTAACTGCTGTTGCTGAGACACCATTTTTTAGACCTAATAGGGGTTTGTCTTTTTATTTAGTTTCATTGATGATCCAGTGCAGGTAGCTCAGTTTGAAAGCTGCAATGTAAGTTGCAGGTTGAGCTCTGGATGATGAGAGCCTGAGGCAAGAAGCCATGACTTGCCAACCCTTTGCACAACTAAGAGCACGGGCACTTAGGTCCCCTGCCAGGGGACAGACATGGCAGGACCCTTTGCCCCCCAGACTGTCACTCAGACTGTGATGGTATAAAAGGCCAAGAGTTCCTTTGTTCTCGGTCCCTCCTTGGAAGTAGCAGCTCAAGCTTAGTTTTGTTTCTGGTTATTGCACCATGATTAAGTTATTTGAAGGATCTGGATGTCCAAGACTGCAGTCTTGGAAACTGGGAAACCTGAGGTCGAGCAGGTGAGGAAACCTGGTGTGAGAGCAGGAGGTGCAGCTGTGAAAGAGCCTTGGTCCCACTCAGGTCGTGCAAGAGTGACTGTGCCAGAGGGCTCCTGGATGATGAGACAGGAGTTTATTTAAAAGTTTTATCTTCACCCATAAATCATTTCTGTTCTAAGCTGTTGTTAACCTGTTTTTGCATTCCTTTCCCATGAAAAGGTGCTAAAGTTTTAAGTAGAGTGTAACAAAGAAGAACCCCTTCTAGTGACAAGACAACTTAAAAAGGTAAGATATGACCAAGGACTTTGAGGTTTTAAAACTGTTTGCTAACATCTTAAAAATATTCTCCAATTTTGCCTGGAAAAAGAAAAGTAAAGGGATTGTCTCTATCATTTATCGCTGAAAACTGTCAGATATACATAAATAGAAAAAAGCAGAATTTTCTCAGGTCTCTAATATTTTAATAGGATAAAGCAGAGGATGATATTTACACCAAATGTGTTTTTAAATAATTTTTCTCCTTAATAATTTTCAGTTGAAAGCATCTATTCTGCTCATAGACTAATCTGAATGTTCAGGTATGAAGTGATACAAATAAGAACAAAGTTATATTTACTGTTATTCTCATTCCTGTGAGGTCCTTTTAAAAGACTGACCCCTCTGGGAAGGATGTTGAGACATTTCCTTTTTTTCACGACTGAACAATTTCCTTGAGAATTTTCTCCCCAAAAATCTCTGCATCAGCTTGCCTCGCAGCCCTTGTTGCTCTGAATATCATGAGGTATGGCATGGAAATCTCCACTATTATTAGGTGAGAAGCCTGCACCCCTTTCCCTGACTTTAGGTGTTGTGGTATTGTATTGCTCATTAATCAATAATTAGGCATATTGTTATAGATGACTTTATGAAGGCATGAACTCAGTTTTGGCAAAGCAGTACAATTTGTTCCATGCATGGCAGTCTGCCTTAGCAACAAAGTCTGGAATCACATTTCTTCTCATTTTGAAGTCACATTTGGAGATTTTTCAGGTATTAGAACTGCATTTTCAAACCTCTCTGTGCTCTCATTTAAGATGTCTTTGGGATTGTCTCTTCTTGTGAAATTCTGACTGCTGACATCAGGTACATTCAAATGGAAAAGAAATTTCATCTGTTTCAGGAATAAATCCCATATGCATTCAAAAGAAGTCTTTCTTTGAAACTATCAATCAGCAAGTCATGTTGGAAAGAATTCAGACATCACTAAATAAACATGATGATTTGCTCTGTGCTGAAAATATTGATGTTGAATATTCAACATGTAATGACAGAAGAGAAAAATATTTGTTTGGTCTGATTTATACGCATGTAGCCAGAATCTCTTTCAGAAAGCAAAATGAGCTACATATTGTTTTATAATGACACTTTGATACAGCACATGTATATGTCTTTTGGAAACATCTTGAAAAACAAAGGAATTGTGGGAAAGTGAGAAACAAGCCTTGTATTTCTTCCTTCCAGTGCTAGGCTCAGAAGATATTGTAGCAAAGAGCTGTAGACAGCCAGTGCACCTTCATTTAAAAGCAGTTAATACAATCTTTGCCCCCTGCCTCAGCTTTGTTAGGTTTCATGGTGAAGGAGGGGGAGGTTCTTCATCAAGTTGAATGAAAGAATAGGATCCCCACGAGTTCATAGAAACTTACATTTCAGAAATTCATCTACAAAAACGTTTCTTGCATAATGTGGTTTTTACTGTTATTTCTGTTTTCTTCATATTCTAGGAGAGTATTTTGTTTCTCACTGGGTTGGACACTGTTCTGAAAAGAAGACAAAAGGCCAAAAGACCACCAGGATATTTCTCCTTTTGAAGAAAACCAATTGTTCTGGAGTATCAAAAATGTGCATAAGACAATGTGGATCACCAGTTTCTATCTCAGAAAAAAAAAAGTGCATGTGTGCATGAGTGCAGTGATATTACATCTAATAGAAACATAGAGAAAAAAACTGATTAATTTGTTGTTTAAACACAATAATTTCATTTTCCTTAGGTTTATGTCTTAGAGAGAATCAAAAATTGAAAGATAAAAAATATCCTAAATAGTAAGTAACTTAAAACTTTTTGTTTATATCAATATTTTGCCACTAAAATATGTAGATTGCGGTCATTTGACAGCTCTAATGACTCATGACCATGTCCAGGGGACTACAGCCATGCTAACCCAGTGTACCAGGAAGAACAAGATACCTGAAAAAAACACATTCTTGAATTTGACGGGAGGCATCTAAGTTCCAGTGGCAGAGAACTAGATTGACTATGACTCTATGGTATTGTCAAAGCATAATTTTAAGCCATAGTGGCCCACATCTAACGCCAAAAAGTGGTTCTGTACAGAACTTTATATGTTATAGATGAAATCAACTCTTTCTTTGACTTTGCTTGACTTTGTTTCCTTTAACCATTGTGTGAAATGGAGTCATACTTACAAACAAATTAGCTCATGTGGGAGAGGTATGGGAAACACAAAGAAAAGCTCTCTGAATTAAATTGCTTAGAAAAAAATTGAGCATTTCCATCATTGGGGTTTTTATTTTTTTGGGTTTCTTTAGGAAAGAGTTTAATAAAGTTATTCCCTTACAGGTTTTAAGCAGTATAGCAGTATTGAGTACCATTCAAATGATACCTCACCTGTTTAGAGAGGAGTGAGGTAAAGGAATCTCTTGTTTATCCATCCTGGATGTGAAATGTGAGCATTTGGCTGAAACTCAGTGACACTAGAACCTGACTGATTCCCAAGATTCAGACCTTTGAGCAGTCCTCCCTTCTTTTGTCTGCAGAAGAATATTTTATTTGTCTATATCATGTGACAGACATTGTATACAACAGAGTGACTGATGTATGGATGATACTCCCAATGTCCTACTAAATGATGAAACTAGACATAAGAGATCTGTAGACTTTGGCTACACAGCTGGCCAAGCAGTAGCAGAAAACTTCCAATTGAGGAAGCAAGAGAAATGACAGAACCAGAAATAAGCCTGGTTTTTAATCAGAGGTAAGCTGCAGAGCCTTGGGATATAGTATCTTACAAGGTAACTAAGTTGTCAAAGTCACAACTGAATCTTCTATTATCCTGACATCAAGGGTGTCAGGATAATAGTTTTTTTAATTTTTAAAATTTTTTAAACTGAGGGAATAATTATAAAGTCATGTTAGAACACACATCTGGTACAAGGACATTCAGTTTCTTTGCTCCTTTTTCT
The DNA here is from genome assembly GCF_047830755.1 of Zonotrichia albicollis. Classification (NCBI taxonomy): domain Eukaryota; kingdom Metazoa; phylum Chordata; class Aves; order Passeriformes; family Passerellidae; genus Zonotrichia; species Zonotrichia albicollis. The sequence goes on from NC_133824.1 coordinate 22,133,154, forward strand.
TATATGTAGGGTTACATGTGCTTACAATTCTGGATAGGTGCTAGCTGTTCCAAGCATTCTTGGACAGAATATTAGTGAAATAAGGAGAATAAGTGCACAGAAAAGCCACTCACAATTCAACTTTTACTGAATGTTTTGAGGAAGTTTTTTTTTTTTTAAATTTTGTTATTGTAGTTGTTTGGTTCTTTTGATGCTTTATTTTTGTATGTAATACTACGAAAATGGTGAGGGTCTTTGCTGTTGAAACTACCTTGGTTGTATACAAATACAACCTGGACCACTTATCAAATGTCTATGTTTTCCATACCAAAGCCTTAACTAAGTACAAAATGCATTTATATTGTTTGAAATGCATATAAATATTTAAAAATTATATATTGAATGTAATATTTTATTAGAATACATCTAATATTAATAAGGTTTCTTTTGAATATACCATGTTTATACCTGTCAATATCAATGTTCTCAAAATTTTATTGTAATAAAAAAGTATTAAAATTTGACCCTTTGTGCCATGATTGTATGCCTTATTTTATATGAATATTTTAAAAATAAGCTTCTTTCCATATGTTATCTATAGAATCATCAGACAGTGTTTGCTATAAAGTGAATTCCTCTTGAGATAACATAATGCAGAAAACCTGTGCCAATGGTGAAGTGGATTTAGCCCCCTAAAACTTCTATAAAGGGAGACACAAGAGTTCAGGAATGATCTCCAAGGAGCTGCTCAGACTGAATCTGAATATTTTTAAACCCTAAAGCAAAATTATCATATACTTTGAGGGAAAACTTAATTTCTTTAGACTTCTTTAGTTATTTTAATGAGTGCACTGAACAGATAGAAATATACAAATTTCAAAGGGAAGAGAGAAAGTTGGCAACAAGGAAAATCCCCTCACTTTCAAATAGAAATATACCAGCTTTTGGCAATATGTTTCTGCCATGTTGAAATTTTTTTAATTGCATATGGATATATGGAGATCAGGGAGTTCATGCTTAAGAATTTAGGTTGCTTAAGAATCATAAAATAGAATTGTTTTGTGTCAGCTTTATTACTTAGGGTGGGGAATATCTTCCTCTAGAGCTTCACATCTTGGCCTCTGCTTGTTTTGTGCCTATTACATTTGCATACATCTCTTCCAAAAATAGATTGTTTTGACCAGGGCTCACCTGAACGAGGTGTAGGTTCCTTGCTCATGGCAGGCTGCATTTAATTCAAAGCATAAACTTATTTTTGTAGAAAAGATTAAAAATACATACAGTGCTGTATAGTTGTATTAAATTCAGAATAATGTAAACCTAATGTTCAGTGGATGCTAACCTTAATTCTATTTAAGTAGAATACTTTAAATGGGCATGGTTTTATTCTTGATATCAAAATGCAGATAAATAATAATCAAAGCTATTTTGAATCCCACTGACAATTGGCGCGAATCACTGCTCACTAGTGAAATAGTAGTATTTAGGTGTTAACTGATACACAAAAGCAAAGATTAAAAAAACCCCAAACCTCAAATCTTTGAATGTTTTTTCTTTTAAAAATTTAAAATTTCATTTTGAAAGAAAATGGAGGTAGCTCATAGAGTTTTCACTCCTTGGCACATCAAATAATTTTGTTTCTATCTTTTCCCTGGTACACAAAATATGATTGACTCTATGCCCAGCTTTGAGATGATGCCAGTAACATTGCACATTATATCTTTCTCTGCTAGACCAAGACAATGACAATGGTCATGTTGATGTATGAAAACAAATCACAGTCAGTGCATGCTATTTGTGGCATAAGGAAAAAGTCTTTAAATAATAATAGTGGATTTTTAAAATCTTTTCTTTAAGATTGAGTGGAAGATCCCTTAAGGTCAGTTTTCATGTTAGTGCAAAGAATTGTAGTAAATAGAACATGTAGTCTCTCCAGATATCTCCATTGCTTAACCATTAAAGGTCCGACTTGCATTTTGCAGGCACCCTTACTGTGGCATCCTCTGACTTTTATTCATCAGACCTTTGTTAACATTTTCAGGAGTTTTCCTATTTATTTTGACTGTGAGTGGATGCATTATTGAATTATTAAAATGTTACTCCTTTTTGAAGAGCAAGTTGTTGTTTGCTTTAGGTTAATATTAACCCATGAGCAAAAGTGCAAAAGTAATTATTAGGCTATTAATTTAACAAGACTTTGTTTCAAATATAATCCAGTTCAATTTTGAGAATAAAGCTATAGAGTTCATACTTAATTTTACCAGGGAAAAAAAAGCCACAAACAAACCTCTTATAAATCACAGAAAGTATAAATGCCAGCAGCTTTATAAGAGCCAACATTTTATTGTTGATAACATTTCTAGTTAAAAAAGTTTACAGGTCAGTATGACTTCATAATGCAGTTTATACAGTTTTATAAATGACACAAAGCCATATCTACAGGTATGATAGACCACAGTTCAGGCTTGCTGGTTATTTGCAGTAGAAATGTGGATGAATTTATTCAGGGCTCCATGCTGTGTCTTATACATTAATCATGAAGCATCATGCTTATGCAAATGTGCAGCAGCCTAATTAGGCATACAGAGTAGAACATTTGGAATAATGTTATGAGCTATTGGGCTTCTGAAATATGTTCCTCAGCCAAATTCTCAAAAGCAAGGTAGATCTGAGATGCTTTTTTACTTTTGAAAACAGGTGTACAATTGTCTTCTTGGTTCTTATTTCATGCCTTCAACTTTAAAATAAAGCTTGATCCTAGTTGGCATGACATTTTCCTTGTCGCTGGAAAGTAGCTGTGGATATTCTGAATCACTGACAAGAAAACAAATTGTTCATTCAGTGCTCAGACATGCTGAGAATTTTGAGAATCCTATAATACTTTGAGAATTTTTGTTGTCTGTTTTGAACATTCTGTCTTCTGAAAATATTAAGTTTAAATTTGACACTTCCATTCTTCTTGCTACAATAAGTGATTAATCAAAATATTCTGATTCACGTTCTGAGAATTTAATATCTTAAATATAAATATGCAGAATATTAAACATTCTATTCAGAATACAAAATTTTATTGCACAAATTAATTTTATACTCATCTAAAAATTACTTTTTAACAAAATTACTACCATGTTTCCTACGTCCATAAATGTTTGTTAGTTTTCCTTCACACCTGTCAAAAAGTTAAGCAGCAATTTATTTACTTTTAGGCAGCTGCTGTAGAGAAAAAGAAATTAATACTTACAAACTAAATCACTAATGTTATGGTAATCAGCACAGCCCTAAACAATCCTAAAACAATAATACCTTTCACAAGATAAGCTAATATTGTTCGTTGGGATTTTAGCATTTGATCTGTACATTCTTCATTTGTTCAGAGGTTAGTATATAGATCAAATTCCATCTATACATAATAGCAGAGGCACTGTGCTGCCTGACAACAATAACTATGTGTGACAGCAAGAGCAAATGTCTGAAGACTGCCACAGAAAGAGGAAATGATGACCTTTAAACTAAGGTGCCAGTATGCTTAGAAATATCTGAAGGTGTTCCCTGCTGTGGTGTCCCATGATGCATGGAGATTCTGGTGGAAATAGGTGTTCCAGCTGCAGCAGAGTATCAAATGGAAGTTCAGCTGTAAAAATTTCAGGTGGTGAGCAAAAGAATTGTCCTTTTTAAAAGATAGGAGAAAGAGAGAGAGTTATGAGAGTGTGAGATTCTGTGATTCTTAAATTGCAGAGGACACATCATCATCTGGATTGCACATCACAGGATGAAAAGGAGTCCAATAGTCTTCCTCCTGTCCAGCAGAGGATTATTGGAGCCTCTTATGAGGAAAAGTATTATGTATTTTGTTGTATTTTATGACCATATAAGTACCTTTCCTGAATAATCTTGTATTTTGGGAACATAGAAAGAAAATTATAAGAAATTAATGATTTTTATTTGTTTTTATTAATGATCAGTATATGCACTTTACAGTAGGCCACCGCTTCATATGCCAGGTCAATATATTCCAGACACTAAATAGAATACTAAAATCATTTAATGTTTCAAGTGCTTCATAAGAAGTCTGAAATCAGTTGTTTTCTCATTAACATCTAGTTCAATCAGTATCCCCTCCTCTGACCATTACTACAGTGCCCAAAATGTGACACTTCACATTTTCCCATTTTAAGTTTTCTGTGAAGTTTTCTGTTCCCTGTTTTCCTCTAGGATCTGAGTGCTGTCAGTGAGTGGCAGTCTGGCTCTTGGTGCAGGTCTAGATGTGATGAAAGAAGAACTTCCTGTACAGCCAGAGGGAACAATTTATGTTGACATCTCTTAAATTTCAGCTAGGGGCTGCCTGGAGCAGGGTGAAATTTCAAGAGCATGTAATGAACAAAAATGTGAGTTCCAGAAAGACAATCATCTCCTGCAAATTAGCAGAGTTATTTCTCAAATTTTCAAATTTTCAAGTAAATCATAGCTTCCTCTTGACTTTGGAGAGTGAGCAATGTTGTATTTTGAAATTCTCCTTAATTACTCTTAGCAGCTCTAAAAATAGAACTAAATTTTAATTTAAAAAAATAGAACAGTGCAGATAAGAAAATAAGTATTAATTACTATGCTTTTAAAAGCCCTTAATACTATAGCCAATCCTGTACCTTCAAAACACAGAATAAGGATATTCTGAATTCACAGACCTGTCAGTTACCTAATAAACTTAAAATTGATATTAAAATCCTATAACCTAAACAATTCAATAAAAATTAAATTATTAAAGACTTATTAAGTGTCTTAGCTTGAGCAACATTATTTTAACAGAAAATAAATTGAAAATATGTTGCAAATATCTATTTACTCCCCCAGAAACTCTCTGAAAAATACAGTAGTCTTTTTCCACAGGCATAATCATTAACAAATTTTATAAATTTTAAGTTATGAACAAGACAAGAATATTTTAAAAAATATCTCTTTTGAAACAATCAAATATACTTTATTTTACTGTTAAACTGAGAAAGCCTCCTTTCTTATTATTTCAGAAAAATAAATTTCAAAGCATAGACATCATTCCAAACTGGAGAATGTCAGCAGTAGGACTTTGCGAGAAGGTTTAGTGCTGCTGTTTGGACTGAGTCTATTTTATTTTTATCTTATAAGGAGTTTTGCATGTTCCTTAATCTTTAGAATAGTTTTTCTGAGATCTGCTTTCCTGCCAGCCCTGGCACCCATGTTGGGCTGATTTCCTTGGCTTCACTGACTTGAAAGTGGACTTCAACACATTCCAGTAAGCTGACTGGCATTTGGTCTGACACATGGGGATTTTCTCAAGAAGCAAATGCATCCAGCAGTAAGGGTATCTAAATATCTCTCCTGACACCAAAGGAGGGCTTAGCTGACTGGAGACAGGATCAAAGTTCTCAAAACAATGGCACTTTGGAAATGTGGTGTTATGAGTGTCAAAACACTTTCTCCTGAAATGCGTGGCTGACTCCTCCAATTCATCTCCATGTCCTCTAAAAGTCCTTGTGTTTTCTATCTACCTTCTTCAAACATTACAAGGTTGAAAGTTGGTCATAGTCCTATTATCGCTTTCAAAATGATGTTTTATCAATTGTGATACCCTCCTTGATTTTTGAGACTCTATGACATTTTAAACAGTGAAATTCAAGTGCCTGCCTGCCTAGCAAGAAGGATATTTCAGAAAGTTTGGGCATTATATGACACATATCACAGGTTTACTCTGTATACCTGTTAAAGGAGGTTTGTGAATTACATGGACTATAATTTCTTAGGATTTCTGAGCTCATAAAGTTTAGTTATGCCTTATGCATAATTTAATTTCATTTTTGTCTTTATCCCTGCAATCTGCATCAGCTAATTCTTAGATATTTCCCTTAAATTGTCAAAGAATGTGAAGGAATTGGCGGACCTCAAATCAGTGAAATTTCAAAAACTTGTAAAGGAAGAAACAAAGACTACAAACTGTTTATGTGATTTCACAGAGAAGTGAAAATCCTTGTATTCTGGGAGGCAACTTAGTTTTTTAAACCAGAAATTTCATTTACAGCAAACTGCAGGAAAATATAACTCTTCTCTTAACCTATACAAATTTGCTCAACAACCTTCTAAAAGTATCAGAAATTGTAGAGCTAAGCCATCTGACAAGGTGAGAAAGTGAGACTACTAATTTTCTTATGTCTACAAATTGGTTGCTAAGAATAAATTTCCATAAAGCCCACTTTATAAATATGTTCAAACTACTTGTGTAATAGTGAATAGAGCTGGCATTTTTGTTTATTTAGAGTATCGTGTACAATACTTGCCCATTTGTGATTAATATCTAAAATCTTGATGTGCTACATTGGATGGGGCTTTGTTTGAGCAATCAGGTCTAGTGGAAGGTGTCCCTGTCCAGAGCAGAGGATTTGGAACTAGATGATCTTTAATGATTTACAACACAAATCATTCTATGACTATATATGTATGAAACATATTAGTTGAACTTTTTACAAGACTTTGCCTGAGTTACTTTTGTAGAAATGGGTTACTAATACTGTTTTTGTTCCTCTTATAGATTACTTTCCTTACGGTTTAAGGTCCTCTGTGTGTGAATATATATAGTTGCACTACCCTAAACTGGGAATTGCACTTGTGTACTGAGGGGAGATAATGTCAAAAGCCTTGCTGCACTCCAGGTACACAGGATCCAATACTGTCCCCTCATCTGTTCAGCCAGTTATTCCATTGCAAAAGGCAATCATGTTGGTCGAGCTTGATTTTCCTTTGGTGAATCCATGTTGACTCTATTTGATCATCCTGTCTTCTACATGCTTAGAGAGAGTCTCCAGGTGAGCTGCTCCATCACCTTTACAGGCTGATAGACCTTTAGTTCCCCAGGTTCTCCTTCTTGCCTCTTCCGAAGACTGGAGTGACATTTGCTTTCTTCCAGCCGTCAGGCACGTCTCCTGAGCGCCATGACCTTTCAAAGGTGATTGAGAGAGAGCTAGCAATGATGGGTACCAACTGCCTCCATAACCAGTGGTCATTGATTCCTTTGATAAGATTTGCATTATACTAAGCTTTATCTATATTAATAGAGAAGATCATAACCCAAGATACTGAATTAACTCCATATCATAAGAAATTAATTAATCATTTATGTGATTGAAGAATTATTTTTTTTTTTTTTGGCTGCAGAGTCCAGGAGGAAAAGGATGAGTATGAGGGTGCTGGCCAAGGCATGACTTGGATCATCTAGTGGCAAGGTTTACTGATTTATTTCTCAAGAGGCCCTGCTTAGGAGGGAAAGAGTGAGAGTTGTTGGTTCAGAACAGGGTCTTCATTTCTTTCAAGAAATCATTCCCTCTTTCATAGTTTCTCAACACTGAACCCATCAGTGCCCTTTGCTCTTGTGAGTATCTCTCAGCTATAAGGAAAACTACTGTAGAGGGACAGGCAGCTGTCTAGGATTACAAATTACAGCAGAGATGCCTCACACTAGACAGATTGCCCATCATAGTCTCTGACACTGCTGTTTCTGAGAGGTCATTCTGTTGCTGTCTAGTGGCAAATGATTGTAACAGTGGACACATCCTTTTATGCCTGCCTCAATGCATTGACATTTCTGGTTTCATATTTATTTTATGCAGTTCCTTACATTGTTCCTGAGGACATCAGCCTCTTTTTTCTATCTGAAAATATTTGTATTCATATCTTACTCAAATAGGATTGTTGACTGTAATTTTCTTACTTTATTTTACTTTTTTACAAACAAGTTTTGAGTTAAGTCAAATTATTCTTATCTGTGGCCAGAGTTTTGTATTTTGTTTAGGTTACCTTGTGTCTTATCATCTCACTATCTTCTATTGATGGAGGGTGAAAATCAAAGCTATGAAATCTTGAAAAAAATATTTGTCATAAAAAAGAATACACTGTTACTTCAAGATGGACATAGCTACTAAAATAGTGCAAGGATCCTTCTGTGTTTAAAATATTCCTGTCTGACAGTCACCGAAGTAATTTCTATTCCTACTAAATAATTTCAAGGATTAACAGTAAACAATGTCTGACTGTATTTGTAAAACACATGTAAAATATGATTTAGTGTTTACCTTTTCTTTGAATGCACAATAACCACCCTTTGGCTTAAATTTATTTTACTATTCCAAGTATGGTGGAATTAAAATCAAACATCTTTTCAAAATCAAGATGTATTTGAAAGATTTAGCAGCATTGTTTTATACGGATATTTCCATAGGTGCTCTGCACTTTAAAGCACTTTTTTTAATAGCTGGAGCAAAATCTTCCCATGATCTTTCAGAGCTGCAACTTGCAAAGTCTCTGATATCCATTACACTGTTAAAAATCTTCTTTGCAATTATGTTATCCGTGTGGGCAGTGCATTTGAACTGTTGTCACAACTACCTCATAGTTTTCTAGAATGTCCATTAAATCAGAAATGTTCCACAGTTCTTCAGTTGTTATTTAGACATTGGTTTGGGTTTTTTCCTCATAGTGCTAAATTAGTTGACTCTTAAAATATTGATCGAAGCCCTTAGGGTTGCACACTGATCTGAGAGATGCTTGTTGAAAACTGAATTATAGATAAGTTTTCCCCCATGCTGGAAGAGAATAGCTTAGATGTTCAAAAAGAATTTGGTGACCTACCCATTTTAAAATTGCAAAATTTACTTATTTTAATTTAATTATTCCTGGAATTGCATAGTACTTAAGGCACTCTGAGTTGGACAAAGTTAGCTACAAAAATATTTAAGCAAGCTGTTCTCTAAAGAATTCAAAATTCCCTTTTATGCAAATTTTCATATAATTAGGGGTAGTGACCTGGGCTCAAATAAGAAAACATACTTTCTATTTTATAAAACTAAACTGCCACTCATGATAAAAGAATTTCTTTGTTGCTCTAATTTTTCAGTTATTACAATTAATTTGAAAAACACAAATAAGAAAATCTAAGAGAATGTAAAAATGGAATATCGCTAAACTTCTAATGATATTAAGTTTTTTTGTTCATTTACAAAGTATTTGAATGTAGTTAGTGTATTTATTAATATTTTTCTAGTTGTTTTCAAAATCAAAATATATTCTGTTTATGGTAAGAAACCTAAATTACAGTTCAAAATTATTTTATAGATAAGTGGATAAAATCAACCTGATACATAAATCATCACAACTAGATGTAACTTCCTTGTGTAAGAAAAAGGACTGACATACTGTGCTTTTTGTGTACATGCTGAATTTGTGTGGCATTAGAAATACAGAATTACTTAAAGTGATACAAAGTGAAGAATTCCATCCTTTGATGACAAAATAATGTTAAGGAATATGGAAAGGAAAACCACATAGTAAAAGAAATTTGTGTATGAAGAAAGCAAGATCCCCTGATTCCCAAAAGAAATTACCAGATATGCAAGGGCAAGATATCATACTGATTTTTGATCTATAAATTAGAATTTCAGTTCATCTTAAATTGCCCAGACTTATAAAAGCGGCTCCTCAGCTCATGTTAGCTCCAAGTCAGAGCCCTAAGAATGAAGTGATTTATTTTACATTTTGTAAAAATATCTCCAAACTGTGATTCTTTGGAGAGGTTTTACGTCAAGATGCAAACTGAGTATTACATTGCATTGAGATAATCACTGCATAAAAAGAAATACGTAATTGAGGTATGTTTTTTTTTTTTTTATGTTTTCTTCTAGGCCAGATTTTCTGTATATTCTTCATATTATTGAGCCATAATTCTTCAAGAGTAGAAGAATAAGGGTGGTTATTTTTGTGCAAGAAAATATGTACTGGCAGGGAGATCTAGAATCTTGTCCTTTTGTTTTTTTCTTCTTCTTTAATCTACAGTTAAACATATGAATAAATCTACTGCAATATGAACAATCCCTGCAGGAGAGACAGGGAAGAGGATGATTCTGTCACTCTTAGCTTTTTCATGACCTCCAGTTTAAGATTACCAGTATGCTAATTTCAACACAGCTAATACACTGCATATGTATATTAGTAGAGTGTACGTGCAACGAAGATGAATCCTAACTGTCTGGGACATATGGGAGATGGTTGTATAACCAGCAGCAGTCTGGGAAGCATTAAGAGGGACTGAAGAGACCCAGAAGAAGCGGTAAAGGGCTCAAGCTTGAGTAGTTATTTCATCAGTCCTCCAGGCCATGGAGGTGGAGCATGGGAGGGACTCTTCTTCAGGAACTTTAGCATTAGGACAGGGAGTCATGTGTGCAAATTGAGAGAGGAGAAATTTAGGCTGACATTAGAAAGAAGTTCTTTACAGTGAGGGTGGTGAGATGTTGGAAGAGTTTGCCCAGGGAGGTTGTGGGTGCTCCAACCCTGGCAGTGTTCAAGGCCAGTTTGGAGAAGGCCTTGAGCAAACCTGGCCTAGAGGGAGGTGTCCCTGCCCATGGCTGGGGAGGTTGAGACTCCTTTGAGCAGCTGATCTTTAAGGTCACTTCCAACCTTTAATTTTCTATGACTCCAAAACTGTATATGCAAATACATGCAAATGGAAAATAATGAATTGTTTTTGAAAGAAATGTGTGAAGCAATGACACTGGACAGTCCTCATACAAAACACCACATTAATTTTATTTACACTGTGTAACAATTCTTATGTTTTATCCCATATTAGAGGCAATGCTAAAGCAAACTGTTAAGCCATGGCAAAGAAAGTGCAGAGAAATCTTAGCACTTAGACCAATTAGCTATGCAGAAGATAACCTATCCTTAGAAAGACCAGGCTGTCATATCTATATTTTTTCTGGAATCCAACATTGACCAAGTATTTCGAGGGAAATGACAATTATGTTTTATTATCCAGTGTAAGATAATAATATTAATTATCCTATTGCATTGGCACATATTCCATGGGTTACTACGTGCAAAACTTTCAAACATCAAACCACAATGCAAAAAAGAAAAGGATTTATGCAAGGTTTTGCAAGAAAAGACTTAAAAGATACATGTGGAAATATGAAATGTATTATGTCCACATACATCGTGGTGAACTTTAGCAGACAGACTTTTCTTCCTGCAAGCATAAAAAAAGGAAAAATGAAATTAACTTAAGGGTAGCTGGGCAATAATATCTTTATCTGTGGCTGTCATGACAAGGACAGCATTCTGGATTTGTGCATTTTTCCACTGATTTTTGATCACAGAGTCATACTCCTGCTCACGGCTTTAGGTAAAGAAATAGGGTTATTTAACTAACTTGCTATAGCATGTGTTGGGCTTCTGGTCTAGAAATTAATGAGCACTTCTCAAAGGGAAATTCTCACAGACAGATCTGATAGGCTAATTTTTTTAAGCCATTTTAATAAATCAGAAAAAGGATCCAGTAACTGTGTGTGTTTTATCTATACAAAAAAACTCATAAACTTTTCTCATATATATTGGATTTATTATATTTCTCCAAAGCAATTTGAAAAGCACTGAATTATACTCCCTTTCAGGTTCCAAAAGAACTTTAGTAATAAAAGGAGAAAGTTGTTGCTGAAATTCATTTTCTTATGGATTTATAGGAAAACTAAAAATTGCTTTGATGTCTTTTGCATTCCCTTGCCAATTTAAAAAAAAGAAGAAGAAGGAAAAAAAAAGATAAAAGAACTTCTATTAAATTTAACAACACTCTTCTCCTCTCCCCCCACTTCAAACCTCATTTATCTTTTATGAGCCCTGGGCATCTTGCCATAATAAAACTGTGCATAATACTAGAGTTCTATAATAATTTTCTGGGTTTTCATTTTTTTACCCTAACTACTCACTGTGGCACTGACCCTGCCATTTCAGAATTTGGGGTGAATGGGCCAAAACTTTAAAGATTACAGCATGTAGTTCAATATTCAAAGCACTGAATTTGGGCAATTAAGGTACCAAATTTTCAGAGGGATTGCTAGCTCCACTTGCTGCTAACAGCATTCCTTCACCTTAGCATTGCCTAAAAATAGCTACTGGGTTAAAATTTTTTTCAGGAAGAAGAGGGAATTGCTGTGGGAAGAAGAGAAAATATTAAAGTATATTAGAAAATGTTTAAACATTTAATGTATGAAACATATAAACAAGGATGTTACAAATCCTTGAATTCAATTGATTTTTTTTTCCTACTGATTTCCATTGGGTGATTTTCTGGAAAAAAATTATTAACTTCTAGTGAATCAAAGAACTTATATCTCAATTAAGGTCTTATTTTATAAGTTTTCTGAAAATATTAACCTTTTTTACCATCTAATTTTTTTCCTGCTCATTTAAAGGCATTCTACTTTGAAAAGTGGATCCAATGAAGACAAGGACAAAAATATTGTTGATTTGGATTAAGTTGAAGCAATATATTAAAGGAGAGGCTTTTCATATTTTCTTTTAATATAAACATCTGTAATGAAAAGACCTGCATTAGAGTATCTGTCCAGAGCTCTTTTAAAAATACCGGAGACAAAACCAGCCATTTGGAGTAAATGATTCTAGTGTAAAGAAGGAAATTATTTCCAGTGAGCATTTCCCTAAGTTGCTCTTTTTTCCCCTGTGACTATACCTGGAGATAGGTTTCTATAACTGCACCATAATGTTTAATCTTAGATGTCATAAAGTCCTCCCGTATTGCCAGCTTCATTTTAACACAAATCAGAGATTTTTGTCAGTCATTTCAACTGAATTGCTGTATAACTTGTTAAAACATTTGAAAGCAACATAAAAATCTGTATTCTAGACTGGAATATAAATGTAGGTTATAATTGCATGCATACTGCTCAAAAGCTATTTCTTTGCTCAAGGGCAAAGGAAGTAAGAACAACATCTGAAGGACATTGTGGGTATTGTCTTGAGAATTTTGAGCTTTAAGTGTGACTAGTAACCCAATACTGAACTCCTGCATTCATCAACTGAAGCTATGCAGCAGTGTTGGAAAATATGAAAAAACCCCAATATAATACAGGAGGAAAACTGATACAAATTTCTCTTGCACATGTTGTATTTATAGTTTTGAAAGTACAATAAAGACAGTGGCCAGCAGGGTTAGCCTCCATTACCTACTTCCTATTGAGCAGGTGGATAGAGGGAAAATGCTAAACTGGAGATTGCAAACAGAGTAGAGTTTGGTACTTAAGATTACAGAGGTGGAGAAGATATATGGGAACAAGGCTTTGGGAGGGAGTCTGATCTGTGTAGATTTCTGAAAAACATTACTCTCAAGAAATTACCTTCTATGCTCTAATATTTGAACGTAGGTTTTCTTAGTAAGCCCACCAAGAAAGACAATGAATGTGTTAATAGATGTCATGGAACTCAATTCCAATATTGACAGAAACCATACCTAAGAATTCCAAGGCATTTTTTGTAATTCATGGTCTTTTTGAAACTTCTTTGGTATTTTATTTCTAGAGTTCTTAAAGTCTCTGCTTTAAAGCTGCAGAAGTGAAACCAATTAATCACAGGTTGCCGTGTAACATATAGTCAAAGAGAAGTGATATTTGATATCAATCTTGTTTTCCCAGTCAAAGATAAGATGTTGAAAGTGTAACAGGTGCCTATCACTGAGAATATGAATTCTTTATTACAAATTATAGAAAAGACATATAATTCAGTTATTGAGTTTTCCATCTTTTGTCAAGATAGAATAGTTAGAAAAATCTTCATGAGTAAAAGAAGGCTAGCATTTGTCTTCACTACTGAGGAACATGTACGTTTGATAGGTAATGGTCAGATTTATTGTAGAAAATAATGGATTGGGAAAATATCAGCTTTAGGATGTTTGGAGCATTTTCTATCCAAGACTGCACTCGGCAGTTTTTCACTAAAATAATGTCATTCAAGGCTGAGATGTTTATTCAGTTGTGTCATAAGTCCATGACTTCAAGTGGTCCCATAGAGAGAGTAGGCCTTTCAAACCCAAACTGAAAAATATCAAGTCTAAATTCTGAGTAGAAAAATATTTGTGTATTTTCTACTTCATATGAGAAAAAAAATTAAAAAACCCTAAAAAACAATCAAAACAACTTTTTTCCTTTTCCATATTACCTATTTTCTATTCCCTTTTCCATTTCCCCTTGCCTCTTCTTCTTCCTTTTCCTTTATGTACTTATATCAAGGGCATCTTTTTAAAGAAATATCAAGTTCAGAGCATATGAGACAGTACTTGGATAATTATATAAATTTCTTGTGAGTTGGTCTGGTTTTCAGGTAACCTTCTAATTTTATTCTCATAATGCTATTGTTTTTCTCATTTTCAGAACTGACTTTAAATTATGCATTTTCTATGAAAATTTCTAAATGGTCATGAGGCTTCCAAATATGTATTTTTCAAATTATTTTCCATATAATAATTAAAACAATCAAAATATTCCAAATCCTGTGTATCATTTATAATTTGAAAGCTACCACTGCCTTTCTGTGACTAAACAGTTGATTCTCCAGTATGTAGAACGCAATAAGACTTTGATTTTAATTCTTTGCAGTGTTGTTCATACAGTTAAGAAGTCTGGAAGTGCATTCCTGATTACCACATTTCAGTTTGCAACAAGGAAATTCTGATGTAAAAACCTAAAATCAATGCAAAAAGAGATCTGTAAGATGACAGTTTTACACTGAAGCATCACAATCTGGAGTAAATCATGCTTCCTGCCGTGATCTGTAAGTCACTGATAGCAGCTTGGATCCATTTAGGGGAGTATTAAATGTTGTCTCATACACCTCATATCTTAGTTTGTCCTTTAGATATGGGAAGACCAGCAGCCCTCAAAACACTGGGCTTGCTTCATAAAGTAGATTATCCTTTTTCTATAAACAAGAATAAAAGGAATGTGAATAAGCTTTAAATTACCTGAGGCAGAAGTGGATATTTCCATATGCATATATTTCCTCCTAATAACTTTCTGCTTCGTATTAACCCAGCAGCTGGAATAAAACTTATTAGAACAAACGGTGGTCTCCCAGGAACCTTCATGTTCTCAAGCCAGTGGATTAATGTTACATAAATAGCTTGATATCCTTATTTAGTGAGTTTCTCCATGTCAGTTTTCCATACATATCATCTCTGGTCTAGTCTCCCTTCAGGCTAAGCCCATTAATATATGCTGTATCTAGTTGTTGCTTGGATCCATTTTCATGCTTTGTATCTTTGTGCTATATCAATGCAAGGAAAATTCAACAAGATACAGCGCATATATTCCCAAAAGGTATACAAGCAAAATGAACAAACCTAAGTTTCCAGCTTTACTGTAGCAAGTACTGCCAACATTAGCCACTCTGCTGGAGAAAGAATATCCTGCTGTGTAAGGGCAAACCTGATTAATCCCTTGGTAATCCTTATTTGATATTTTTCATTCCTGCTCTGTGAATAAGCTTTGCATCTTATACAATTGTGTGCTGTAAAGAAGAAGCTCTTCTCAGCTTCTCATTTCATTACTAATCTTATTTTTTATAACTTCTCTAAATTTGTATCAGTTTATGAAATGCCTTTAGTCCATTTAGTATTGATTACATTTGTTAGTTAGGAATTATTGCAGTGCAAGATGGCACCTGCTATATTCTTTGGCCCCCTTTTTTTACGATGAAGGCTTAGTCAGTCCACAGTCTATGATAGTCTTACTAAGATATTTGACCATTATTTACATAGAAAATTGTAAATTAGAGCTGCAAACCCCGGCTCTACTCCTCTGCTCCTGCAGCTATAATACTTTTAGAATATTGACTTTGCTGTCACTCTAGCATATTGCTTTTCTCTTCCTTGATACAACTTTTCCTGTCCCAGAATATAAAAATAAAAAACATGTTAGAATCAGGAAAAAAATGTTCAAGGCTCCCAGTGCTTATTTGGTAAATATTTTGTGACTCTTTCAAGAAAACATGGTAGATTTACTGTGTATAGATTCCTATTAGGAAGGTTATTTTAAGCAAGATGTCCTCTTTTGCATTGCAAGACCTTCTGCCTGTTGTTACTTTCTCTGCCATTCATATGCACGAGTAGCATCACTGTATTTGTTAGCATATGAGTTAAAAATTATTGGTAATACTATGCAAACTTCATTTCTAACAGAATTCTTAATTGCATTAAAAAAATAACAGCTAAACAGAACAGTAATCTTCCATGCAGCCACTCCCTTTTCTGCAGCTCATAAGCACAATAGACGTCACCCACTACCCATCAGCAAGCTCTGAGGATCCAAAATATCCTCAGGTCAGAGGAATAATGCAAGAAATCATGCAAGCTGAAATTCTTCCAAAGTGTCAACCTTCCTCTGACTAATAAAAGTATTTTAATGGAACTGCTTCTGGGCTCAGGGCCATGGGCTGGGAAACTAGTCTGCATGTCATAATAATTATGGAAAGACAGACAAATTTATGCCTGTGACTGGGCTTTTCTGAACATGTGTGATCTAAGGATCCCCCTCAAAATGCTTCTGTCTCACTGATTATTTTGCAGTTTGTAGTACTTTAGTAGTTTCATGCTAATTCAGGGACACAGAGGGGTTTTTTAACGCAGGTAACAAGGCATACATGATCAAATTCTGAGCGAGAGAGAATTTCTTTCAAGTAATTTCTTTCAGTAATTTTTTAATCCATCCACTAATTTGGCAAAAACATTTTACAGTCTCTGTAATATTTTCTATAAATTTTATGGAAATATGAAGCCAGATATGTGAGAGAATTGTTATTAATGCTTTTACTAAGTGAGAATTCTTGAGCAGCTAAAATTATAAAAATCAAGCTCCATTGGCTCATGGAACTACCTATTGGAAAATCTGGCTCTGAACCTCACAAGCATCTATTGCCTTACTCTTTGACATATGTTTGGTGTTCTGCATGAAGATGTATCCTAGAGAAATGAAACAATAACAACGTTTTCATTTCAGTTGTTTCAATTTTGATGCTTGTTTTCATTCTCATAAGCAAATGTTTTCCTCTTGTTCTTTCATAAACTGCCATGGGATAAAATAAAATAAATCTCTAAGAACAAAAAGAAAACAATAAACTCTTAAGTGTCTATTTGGTTTTTGTTCAGACTCCTGCTTCATTCTACTTCACTGGTTCCAGATTTAATCAGGATATGTAAGACTTTAAGAAAACAGCAATTAAGAAATTCCTTCTTCTTTTTTTTCTTAATTTTTTTTTTCCAGATTCTAACATAAAATCACGTGCTCCAGTTTTCCTTTGACTATAATGCCTAGATTTCTTCATTACGATTTCTTAACTTATTTTTTAAGAATAGTGAAAGTAAAAAAATATTTCTCTTCCTTGAATAACGAACAGCTCAAAATTTCTGTCTTGAATACTGATTAGACTCAAGTCAATAAAATAAATCAATCTTTATTCTGGTGAAATATCAGAATTTTGAAAACCAAAACTAATGAGAAAGATCAAAATCTGTTTTATTCTGATCACATCTGTTTCTGTATAAGCAGTAATGAAACATTTGAGGAACTATAAAAGTTCCTGCCATAAAAGTTTTCATATGGTATCTCTTTCTTAAATAGAACTAAATGACTCACTAATTTCTTAGTTAAGAACCTTTTCATTTATTTTTGGGCTTTCCTTGGTTTTTACTTTGTTAATTTAGGATGCCATTCTACCCAACTCCTTTCAGTTTTATATGCCCTAATCTTCCTTGGAGATTTCATTGTTCTTAAAAAACTTGATGTATTCTGGAGCCACATTTACTGAAGGCTATCATAGAGGCATGCAAGATCCTGAGTTGGAAGGGACACATTAGGATCACCAAAGTATCATCAATAAGTATCATGAAACTACCCTCAGCAAGTGCTCTTGTTATAGTTGAGTTCATTTGTGTGCTGGTTAATTTTCTTCAGAGTGGGTGGTGTGAGGCCATGTTCTATATTTGTGCTGAAAAGAGCATTGATAACTCAGTGATGTTTTCATTCCTGCTATGAAAAATTTACACAAAAATCTTTTTACTATTTCCACTACCCTACCAGCAAGGAGGCTGGGAGAGAAAAAGAAGTTGGGAGGCAACACACCTGGGACAGCTGACCCCAGCTGATGAAAGATATATTCTGTACTATATAGTTTAACAGCACTGAAAGCTGGGGGAAGGACTAGGGATGAGTGTTTGGAGTGTGATGGTGTTTGTTTTCCCAAGTCATTGAGGAAATCATAAGTACTGAAAGACAGACAAACATGCCTATGACTCCCATGTTGAGGCCCTACTTTACAGGGGATGGCTGAACACCTGCCTGCCCATGGGAAGTGGTGAGTGAATTCCTTGTTTAACTTTGTTTGCATGCATGATTTTTGCTTTACCTATTAAACCTTCTTTATCTCAACCCAAGATTTTTCATACTTTTTCTGCCCTATTCCACTGGGGGAGTGACTCAGGGGCTCAGATGCTTGAATGCACTTGAGGCTCCTTTTTGTGTCCTGAGGTATATCATGGTCGTGTGTGTCACTGTTTCTGATAAGGTGGGACGGTATGTCAGGTGTTCACTGAAACAGGAAAATAATCTGGTTTATTTATGGACTTGAGAGGCATTAAAGTCTTCTTTGCTTCACTAGCAATTGAATTATTTCTGTCCTGATTACAACAACACCAATGTTTCAGTATATTATCTGGCACCTGAAAAAGACTTTTGACAGTATCAGCGTCCTACTGGTAAATCTTTAATAACATTTATAATATCACCTGTCATCAGATAGAGTTTCAATGTTAATTTATCTTTACTCCTCCCCGTTGCTCTTTGCTAGAAATCAGCAGAAATGAGACACACAGTTATTAAGGGAGACCTATAGTGCCCCAAAGATACATTCTTGATAGACTAAATTATCCTCAACTTGAAAATAAAATTTAACTTCAAATTGAATTTTAGACAGTATGATAAAATTTTAAAGAGGAAATTGATAGTTGAAAATCTCCTTTTATTTTTAATGAAGTTTCACAGACTAGTCATCTTATTGTTCCAACATTTGCAATGCTGATTTGACATCTCCAGTACTTGTTTTAGTGTTAAATTTTCTTTATGAAAAGAAAATATGTCATTCTTCAGTTATATGCCTTATAGCAAAAACAAAACCAAGTGAGGAAGACATTTGTTTTCAGTAATAGGTAACAGTACATAATCTCAAAATCTTTTTGTGCGGGTTCAGTCCACACAGTCACCAAGATGAAATTGTGCTAATTTTTGCTTTGGATAAAGCACCATTCAAGTAATATGAAGTGAGAACAAGATTTTGAGTGAGAATGTGATTAATTTTGTGAACAAAAGGTACAGAAATCACCTTCTGTCTTTGTCTTCAGTCAATTCTCATGCACCCTAGGGGTTGGGTTGCTGGACTTTTTGAACCACAGAATCATCAAGGCTGGGAGAGACCTTCAAGATCAACTAGTCCATTTGTCCATTTGTCACCTTAGCGCCTCTCAAATCACCCACCCCTAAACCACATCCCCAAGTGCCACATCCAGGTACCTCTTAAACATTTCAACCTCTGTTTAAGTGACTGCCACCTCCAGGGCAACTTATTTGAATGCCTAAACGCTCTTTTGGTAATTTTTTTTCTAATATCTAATCTGAACTTCCCCTGGTGCAATTTAAGGACATTTAATCTCATCTTTTCACTTGAGACATGGTAGAAGAGACCAACCCCCACCTGACTACAACTTCCTTTCAGTAATTTCTCCTTTCCCCTGAGAGCGACAAGGTTCCCCTTTAGCCTCCTTTTCTCCAGACTAGACGATCACAGCCCTGCCTCAGCCAATCCTCATAAGATATATTTTCTAGACCATTCAACCCCTTTGCCACCCTTCATTGAACATGCTAAATTTGAAATGACATCAAGACTGAGGCCTGAAGGAAAGTGTTATTCAGGAAAAATTAGTATATTCAATAAAATCTGTAAAATTATGAAATTCTAAGGCCCGGATTTTTGACACTAAAACAATTTTGACTTCTCCCTCAGCCCTGAAATGTTGCAGTATATGCTATATATTTAGACCTCTGTTGAGCTGAATTAATGGCTTTTATAAAACACTAAAATTGTCTTGGACATCTCTTTGAATAACAAAATCTGAAAAATCAAATCTATTTTTACAAAGGGATCCCTCTGGCTTTTAAATAAAAAATAGTGTCTTTATTCCATTTTGTTGACAGAAATTATCAAGATGTCATTGACATGACATATTCTTTAGAGTAAAAGTCTTTTCCAAAAAGTCAAGTCTACAAGGGTGGTAAATAGCTATTCCATATTCAAATCCACTTATCTGCGTTATGACTTTCTTCAAACCTCAGGAATTCCTTGTATAGAAATTACCTCATCAATAAAATTTTGCATCGCAGAATGGCATCTTAACATTTCTGACCATGGCAGTTGCCCTGTGTAGATGTAGTTTCAATACATCGATCTTTGATGAAGAACTCTTAGTTTCAGTAAGATATAGTATGTATTTATAATGGATAAATCTTAGGTTTGGGTTCCTCTTGTTAAAAAGGTGACTGTTATCTCTGAGTCATTTAAATTTAAAGCTAATTCTGGTTATGTGGGCAATTTCACATTGTAATGGAAAACACTTCTCAAGGGGAAATTAGAAAAGCATTAGCCTCTCTATATATGACAATTTTTTTCTGATAAGCATCCAAAATGTTTGGTTTTTTAAATTGCATTTTGGCATTAACTACATTTCTAGATGTAAATGGGAGTTTACAAATTTTAAAAAAGATTCAGTATAGGGAGTCATTCACGAAAGTTTTGTTCTGTAATGCCATATTTACTTCAAGACTAGGACTGTATTCTAGAGTATAGAGGAAAGCCTATAACTAAAAGAACAATTGTTAGTTCTACTATATATCTAGTTTATGATGCTATTCTTAGGCAAAAAATAAAATAAAAATGAATTTTTTGTCAGGAATTGTCTTGCTGAAATGGTGGATATAAACCAGAAAATTGGTTTAGAATTTCCTCCTGGAAAAGTACTAACTTGGATACCTCTCAATACCTCTAGTCCAGGTCAGCTTATATATATTTCAAGAAATCCTTTGAAGTTTTTCACTTTCTGTATCAGTCTAAACAGCAGGTGAAAAATACACAGAAGAGAAATACTTTTGCTGTCTCTGTCTTTTTCATTAAACACCAGAGACAAATGGATTCTCCAAGAAAAAAACAAAATATGTAATGAGTAATACATTTACTAAATGCTGTTATACATTTACCAAATACAGAACTTCTCTTCTGGAGGCTGACAATTCTCTACTGCTATGATATAATATTTTCCTTTGAGGGGTTTATTGCTTTGTAAGTACTGTATCTGTGCTAGACTGACTTATCTGAAGTGAGATGATCAGCAAAGGTGTCAGTTTGTCCACTTTCATATGCAGAGAGATACATGGGAAAGTTCCTGGGGAAGGGCCCATATCACATCTCCTCCCTTCATGGTGGAGGCAGAGTTACCCACTCAGCATCATCCATGCAAGGCCATTTTTTGGTCACTTTTTATTTCTTTTGCTCACTGCGTCCAGTGGGCTGGTGGAAAGAAATTGTTGTTTCCATTTCCTATCAGTGGTAAATAGAAAAGCAGCTTTTAGGAGAATCCAGGTCCTCTGATCTGAAGATCTATGCCTCTTGGTAGCACCTTTCTCTTTAGTGCAGTCCAAAGTTCACTCTGCCACATTCCCACTTCATCCTACTTCAGATGTTTGGGCTTCATGTCCTATTTTTCCCTGTGGTAGATAAAGCAGAACGTGGCATGATAAAGCTACCTGATGTTCTCTGGGACACCACAGGTGCCATGTGGTGTTCTCTGGGACACCACAGGGGGTGATAGGGGACTGGCAGCTGGGCACAGAGCTTGTTGGAGGCCCTTGCATTTCAGCAGTGGCAGCTGGAATCCAGGTAGGACATTCCCTGGGCCCTTTGTGGACTAAGGATGACCTACTTGTCAATCAAGAATTTTCTCAAATAAAGGTAGTTTTACTCAATTAGTCAAGGCTATGCTGCAGTATCCACCTTGAGATTAGCACAAGATACTTTGCTATTTTGTGATTCTTCATGATCCTAACCATTCCAGCCATTTTCCCAAAGATGGTCTAAATGTGATTGATCAATACACACTATATTAAGAAAAAATTGTAATGAGTTTGGAATGAAAATTATATTTCCTCTGGTGCAAACCCAAGAACAGTCTTAAAAAATCTTTTAGAGTTAGGGCACTACAAATTATGTTCCTTCACAGGAGACTTGGCATAGTGTGTATAGATCTAGTGTGTATAGATCTCTCTCTGTTTTTGTTTTGCCTTTGGTGGAATGGTCTCAGCCTCCTAGGCCAGCTTTTTCTTGGCAACAAAAATCCTTTCCAGGGGCCAGCAAGTCCTACATGAGTGTAACATGGTAGCTCTTTATCAGAGCCCAGGCATACTAGAGCTGAAACACTGTTAGGTTCCTTTTTATCAAACATGGGATAAGATCATTCCAATACTACTCGTTCCTTATCAAGTGGTAAGGAAATTTTTATTATTGATGAACCAAAATATAAATGACAGGTTTTTAGATTAGATCAGTGTGTAACTGAGTACAGAACAGAGAACGCTGGCTGAAATCTTTAGGCTTGTATTCTGAAGAAGAAATCATATTATACTTCCATTGCTGTTTCCAGTAGGTTTGGCATTTCTCATATGTGATATATCAATTTTGAAAGAGAAGAGATATAATTAATTGTTGCCAAGGCTCTCAAAGCTAGGAGGTTTAAGTGTTTTGATGAACATCTGGTTGTAGTGCATTTCCTTTCTGTAACTTCAAAAAATAACATTTATCATTTTAGAAGAAATAAAATGATGCTCATCTTAGATGAAAGTAAGAGGTGAAAGTTCCACTTGCACATGATATGAAATTTTAAGTAATGAATAAAATAAATAATGTGTTGGATTATTCAGATTTTAATATATTCTCTTTTCCGTTCCAAAAGCAATACATCTTATATTTGCATCCTGTAATCAGCCTCAGGGTATTGAGTTGGCAAAGAAATTTCTCTTTTAGCCTGTAGCCATGTGCTTTCTTGTTTTCTTTCATCCAACTCTTTTATTTATCCCCTTTTGCTCCTGTCTTTTATTTTCTTCTGCATACTCACACTTTCTGATCCCCTGCCTTGTATTTCATCTTCTCAGCTCTTATCCCAGCAGATTTCTTTTCAAAATACATGCATAGCTCTGAGAAAATGGCTTGGGAAGGAGGATCCCTGGGGAGAAGGCCTCAGGAAATGAAATAGCTGAGCTTAAACATAACAATGAGTTGATCACAGGACTGGGATGAATGCAGTTAAGTGTGCTGAGTTTGTATTGTTTGGTTCTTGAACAGGGCGAAATGATCATACTTAAAACATGCCTAAAAGTAATTTTTTTTTTTTGTAATTCAGCCATATCCGAAAGATAATGGAACTTTAGGTTAGTAAGTTTTTTATTTCACTCAGTAATACAGATTTATTTACTGGATGTTTGTGCTAAATTTCAACCAAATTTTCAACCCCTAAAATAACTCATTCTAAGGTATTTAAGCAGCATATATTAACAGAAAGGTTATGGATGACAGCTGGGTTGGCTGATGATAGCTGAAGAAAAACAAGTTTTAATAGGTGGAAAGATTATTACTGAAGGGCTTATACCAGTGAGGTGGCAAAATCAAACAGAGACCGTGCCTTTAGCTCTTGACATGGCTATGAAATCTGCATACACAAGCTCATAGCTTTTTTTCACTGCACTTTTTTACTCACTCTGCGTATGAAAGACAAATGGTATTTTGCTTCCCTGGAATCACACCAAATAATTTCCAGGTGTTGTATTTCTCCATTTAGTCACTTTTTGATTTAAGATACAGTCTAAATGAAGCACGATTTTATGCAAATTGTGCTGATTCATATGCACTAATTCTTAGAAATTGTTAAGATTTAACAAAACATTTTTTACTTTCCAATCATCTGTAATATATTATTTCAAAGCATTATTTATTTTCCAGAATCCAATGTATAAAAACAATTTTTTTTACATTACACACTATTTTATGCTAGTGTAGATAACTGAGTTTTAAATCTATAGAGCCACCAATAACCAGATTCTGTAGTACAACTTCAGAGACTTGGATGACACAAGTTTTTTAGCCTTTAGCCAACACTTTATGGAACAGGCTATAAATTAGGAAGGAATTTAACTTTTAGTGGCTTCATATTACAGTCTATCAGGACAGTGTGGAAACAAGAGCTATTTCTATTAGCATAATAATGAAATATTTTTCTAAAGATAGTGAATGAAATCAACAAACTAATTAGATTTTATGCGTAATACCTTATGTTCAACATTAGTCAAAAGAGATAGCAAAATCTTCTATTTAATGCAGCCAATATTCTTGTTTATATTGGACAAGGAAAAAGAGCAAGAAGATAGCATAAACCACTGTGAGAGAAGTGCTTTCCAGAATGAAATCGTGTGCATCTCACCTTTCCACTTCCATAATACAGAATAGAAAAGGAAAAGAGTAGTTTTCAACATAGCATGGCATTCCTTACTTAATTCAGCAGTCATGTGTGCAGTTACAGAGACAGAACAGTTTCATACATCAGCCATGACAGACACACTTGTAGGGAAAAAGTGCAATACTTTGTACCTAATCTTACAAACACACATGTTAGCTTGTTCATGGCCCTTGTTCAAAAGATAATGAAAAAAACCTGAAATCTAGAGACTTTTGTTTCCAATGCTCCAATAGTGTATTTTGTGTCCTCTGGCATATTTGCTGGCCCTCAGTTGCCCTGAGATGCTGAGGCTGGTGAGGCCAACGACATTGGTTTCACAAAATTTCATTTCTAGCCACTTTTGTTTAGACTGTCAGACCTGGTCCAATAGTAAGAACATGTAGCTAGAGAAAATTAATATTCTTTCATCTTTATATAAACCAGTAAAAGCAGTATTAAACATTTTCCTAAGAGCTGCTACACAGTTCTTCTGTATTCATGGAAGCTAGGTTGATTAATTCTGTCCTGTAACATCTCAAATACATCTCTGGAATTACTGAAGAGCATATCTTATTCCTTTCTATAAAATATGTATAAGTATTTCTAGCATAATTTCTTCTTTTCTACTTTTATATTCCTTTTCTTACCTGTATCCTTCTTCCTCTCTATGTATCTACTATTTTAATAGCTCCTTCTCTGTTTCTCATGTGCAATCATAACTCAATTACAGATGTAGATTTTCCTTCCTGCTTGCAAAATCATTACATAATTTATTATTCAAATAAAGGACTTTTAGATAAATTCTATATTTTCAGATAAATTCTATTTTTAACATAATAAAATTAATGAAAATTATGTATAAGAGTTCACTTTATTCTATGAAGAATGAAAAATAATTGTTTTATTTATTTAAGGAAACAAGGAGAGATTGAAAAGGAAGCATTCTTTTAACAACAACATCTCTTTTTACACAACAGTAGTAAGAAAAGGTAATTGAAATTTACTCACTCATATAGAGACTAAATGACTATTTTCATCATATGTCTTTTGCACAGTGTTTAAAGTATAAGTGGAAATAGCTTTTGACAAATTGCAAGTAACTCAGCAAATATATTAATAGTAATTTATGTGAATTGCATATAATATAATTTATGCCTAGACTGCTGAAATTTTATCAGATCATCACTCTCTGAAAGTACAGAATCAGATATTGACCTCCCCATGTTAAAAAATTTAAATACAGCTTATCTGGCATTTCCCTTCCTCATTATAAAATAAGCAGCTGCATTAACTGCATACCAAAGATTCATAATATATTGCTCTTCTACTTTATTCAGCTCTTGAGTAGAAATGATTCCAAAACACAGCCTCAGATGTAAACAGTCTCACACTGTTCCTAATTCTGTTGTGTAAACAGACTTCTACCAACATAAACAGATGAGAACCAGCACCAAATACTCTCATCTTGTGGAGGATTGAATGCTGTGAATTTCAATCTAAAATTCAATCTGCCATATCTTCAGTGTGCTCCTTGATGTAGGTAAATTGACTGAATTATGTAAGTATTCTTCTGTTTGTGTGTGCACTTCGTAGGAAGTCTAAGACTTCCATAGCAGAGTCAATATGTGCACAAATTTTCTGTCACAGCTACAGAAAAAATGCTTTATGTATGTAATGTTCTATTTAATCTAATATCTAAAAGATGAGAGAAAATTTTGAAAGCTTCCTAATACAAAAGCAATCCAAATATTTATCTGGAAGAAAATCTTCATGATTTTTAAACTTTTTCTTGCCAAATTGATTCTGTCCCATTGCATTTCCCTTTGAGCACTATAACACTATGTTACAATGATAATTTATTAAGTTTGGAATTTCATATTACTAACACTGTGGGAAATAGGGAATAATCATTCCTATTCATTTTATCAATGACTTTTTGTGATTCCACAGACCTCTATCATATGCACTCTTCTATTTATTTTATTATTTATTTATCATTTTATATTTCCAAAATTGAAGAGAACCAAAGTTTCAGTTCCTTCTTGCCAATCCACAGTGCTGATAATCTTCATTGCCCCACAGAGACTGTAACTGGTGATTTTTCCCACACCTCAGGTGACCAGTACCACCTTTACAGCCTGTGGGAAAGCCAGCACATTGCTCTGCAGCTTCTCTGACGCTGTGGCCTTGGCAACAGAATTCCCTGTCACTGTGGATTGCTTACTGGATAGGTTTGTATTTGCTGTCATGGATTTTTGGCACCAGAATGTGAAAGATGGTGTTTTGGGTCACAGAAAGGAAAGAATAGTAGAGGAACTCTTTCACCATTGAAATTGCTTCCACCTTTTTTTTTTTCTTCTCTTTCTTTTACCTGCAGGTAACGCGGTTATATAGCTTGTTACTACAGCTTGTACAATATACTGATTTTTTTCCTGGTTACTCTATCTGGTCTTCAGAAACCAAAAATATTTAAATGAGTAAAAAACTTGTTTTCTCTCCTGCTTTTTTTGTTGGTTTTCTGCTTGGCTTTTTGTTTTTTGGTAGATTTTTTAATGTGGTTATTTTAATGGAAATGTTTCGAAAAATGGAGTGCAATGATATCTGTCATCTATTCTCCCAGAGGTATGAGAAGTACCCCTTTAATTCAGGTCAGTGCAGATTTATGTTGGATTGATGAGAAGAAATTTTTAATTAATGTGTGCAGATTCCACCAGGGATCTGTATTTTGAGGACACAAAATGTAATTTTCAAAGAGGGATGACTGCAATCTCAAAAAACTTTTCATTGACTTCTGCAATCTTCCATGATTTCTACTTCCCCCACTCCAGAGCAGCAGCTGAACTAACAAAATAAACCCCTGACTTCTGGGGTGAAAATTTGTTGATTTCACTTTGAAATATAGTGGCATTACAAAACTAAGCCAAGTTAACACCCACAAGGTATAGCAAGACTATGACTCTTGAACACAAAAAATGTGTTACAACTCCAAGTCAAGCTCCAAACATGAATTTTCAATACTTTTTGGTCAAAAGTTAGCCCTTTTACAACATCTGTACTGACTAGAGTCGTGTAATACTTCGTAGGAATAAAATTACATACTATATGAATCAGGATTATCTCACTGTGGATCAAAATCCTGATTCAATATGGCAGATTGCATGGAAATATCTCTCACATGCAACATGTGCTGCTAATCTTTAAAACAATTTCTATCAACTTCATCACTTAAAAAAAAAGAACTAACATTCAGTTTGGATGAACAAGCAGAGATTTTTCTGAATGGAATTCAATACTCTTCCTGTAATATGAAAGTCTGATGCAGTTGAAGTTCAATAATCCGTTGATTGTAGCTGAAATTGGAACTATAGACAAAAACATGTCATGGGCACATATTTAATTTATACCTGGTGGGACAACAGATATTTATCAGTATTTTCTATCAAATCATAGTCTTTCTTACAAGATCTGGATTGAATAGTGGGATTGAAAAATCAATGATTTTGTAATAGATTTATTGAATGTATTACTTTATTGAATTCAAATGGCTTGAATTGGTATTATGACCTGCCCTTATTTGCATTATTAACCTTTTTTAAGCCATAATATTTTATCTGCCTTAAACTTTCAGCATCATATGTTGGTTTTTTTTTACAGTTGGAGTGCAAGCTTTCATCTGATTGATAAATTAATGAAACAGTATTTTCATAAAAGATTGGACTTTATTGTTGAAAATTACCCTTGAAAAATTGTTACATAAAATCATTCAAAAAGTTAAACTTTTTCAATTGAACTGCCATGGCATCAGTTAAAGGGACCATTTCAGTCCTTCACTGTTGTAACAAATGTTTATTGTCCTCTTTGCAGGATAATTCTATGAAAATGAAACAAGTTTCCTTGAACAAAAAATTTAACTTTTTGGAGACAAGATCCTGGTGCTTTTTGACTTACTACTTATGGACTTTGTATCTTCGAATAAAAATGTTTTGGATTTTATGATTTAGAGGCCATTACAAAATGCATTACCTCTAAAATTTCTACATCATAATGTGTATATTAAACTATTATATGTTTTCCTGTTAAGTTGCCTTAGCCCTAGCTTTTAATTTTTGTATGTTACACCTCTGTCTTATAGTAGAATTTTCATGAACTTGGTATAAAGTTCTGCATCACTGTCCACCTACCACAGAAATCAACTATGATTGCTATTTTTGATGACGTTTTTTGTGCAGTTGACCACAACTTCTAGAAAGTGGTTTAAATTTTTTCAAGATCATGTCTGCAATTATGAAAGCTTATGTTTCTATGATACCTTTTGATAGAACCTATATTCTGAGTCTGTGATTTTTCCAATCACTTTGAAATATAGGGATCACGTTCTGCTGTCAAACCAAGTTATTGAACTAACAGACTGTCATCCTTTGTGCTTAACAATCTTTTCATCAGCCCATTTAGGTTAGTGGTATCACGGAGAAGTCCTTGTCTGCGAAGTGAGAGCTTTTTATGTTATTGTTTGTATTAAGACTCTTCTGTTTGTTCTTTCTTCTATGAATATTGAAAATATCTTTTCCTCCAACATTTTCTGTGTTATTTTGAAGAACAAGAGCAGCTCATGATGAGAGTAACAAGATCTATATCATTCAAACTTGTTTCCAGACCCTTTTTATAAAAACATGACAGGATATGCTAATGGATCTCCAGACAGCCTCACATAGCTGGGAGCACAAAGCTGCCATAGAAGAAAGGCAGTCTGGTAGACAAATTTCATCTAAGAAGGTTAGTGCTCCTCTTGCCTGTGCTTAAAGTACTTGCAACCTTGAAATTCGCAGTTCTTCATTCTCTTCCCACAGGTAGTTATGCAGCTGTGAGCACTTTTGGCAAAGTATGTGAGCTTTTTGTTCTGGTTCAAGGACCTTAAATTTAAGGTAGTGACAGCCCATGGTCAGTAAGGGTTCCCTGGAAGAAGATTCAAAGTAAAAAGAAAACACAAGGTTTCCAAGGCTGTACAGGCTGAAGCAGTCAGAAGGTAGTAAAGTAGTGTCAGGAGAGCTCTTTTCTAGTTATCATGCATTGGGCTTCTGTGGATGACATAATGAGGTGTGTTACCTGAGAAGAAAACAAAAGTTAATCTTGAATCCTCCCCTTACATTGTTGGGTACTGGGTTGTTCTTAATGCTTTGTTTCTTCATGGCTAAACTATTACAAAAAAAATTGTCTGGCACCAGATAGGTTTTATGATCAAAGACTTACCTCAGCATTTACCTCCTGGTTGTTCACCCTCTTCCAGGATGTTTCAGCAGATTTCAGTGAAATGCTCCTGATTTTGAGTCTGTTCCCTCTCTCCCTAATCATGATCCAAAAATCTCTGTATGGTTTAAAGAACAAATGTCAATCTTCTGCCTCATAGCTGGAGATCTATATTCTGTATATTAATGGCAAACTGAAAAGCTGCTGAATGGAGGACTCAGTTTCAAGTATTTCTGTGAAGGCAAATAAACTAAATCTGCAGTGTATAATTTAGTCATTATACTCACCCACTCCAGAATCTAAAATGCTGTTCTCATTAATGTATCACCCATGGATTTTCTTATGTATTCTCTAGGCTAGTACCTGCTAGGGTAAAATATACTGTGTCAGCTCTGATAGGCTGAGTGAGATGAAACTGATGCAGATCCATGCTCCAGGTGCCGTCAGTGGTGAAATTGAGCATGTATTCCCAGTAGGTACATGCACACAGAGGGCACACATGCTCACACACACACACACAAACACACACATACAATTATCCATGGCCATCCATACAGGTTGATAGAGACAGACAAGACACACAAAGCACCCACATGCACAGAGCCAGAACTGAGGGCCTCAACCTGCCCCCTATCTGTCTAAACAAGGTTATTAATACATGTACAACATGCATCATTCCAGCAGGCAGGCTCAGACACTTGATCTGCTCAACAGTGGCCCAGGATCCCAGACTCCCCATTTGTTCTCAAATGGAGTCATACAAGACTCAAGGCCATAACCTGACTTCAGTTGCTTTACAGACTCCCCAGACTCATGGTCACACTCGTATACACAAATGCCCAAACTGTCTGGGACTCCCCTGATCTTCAGTAGTTAATTCCCCCACAGTCTCACCCATAGAGACACATACTCATCCTCCTTGGCTCCTCAGCCACTTTATGCACCTCTTCCCAGGAAGGCTGGCTTGATCTTCACTGGTAAGATTCTTGTGTGATCCAGTTGCTGGCAGCCATGCCTCTGAGCCTTGGTCCCAATCCTGTGGCTGGCACTGAGTTTCACTAGGCTCTCCCCAGTCACCACCACCTAGACACATGAATCCCATGGTCTGACTGCACTGGCTGGCACCCAGACCCCTGTACAGATGGACAATAGAGTAGGATTTCCAGAAGAGTACTCTGGGTGACTAAGAAATGTTTTAAAATTGGATTTAGGCATCATGATCCTTAAGGTTTTTAATGCAGAATAACTTATCAGAAGTATAATTTTATTCAGTGCCAAGTGTGAGTCCTTAATGTTTTCTTTGGGACACTCATTCTCCTTAAGTGACTGTACCTGCAATATATGTACTTCACCTAATTTCTTGAGTTTATTTTCTTCAGCTTTGGTATATATTTCCATTTTATAAACTTTCAGGTATTTTAATTTCTTTTTTGAGTTTACATTTTTTTTTTGTAAATCCAGCAGGTAAAGATACCCTTATAAGTCTGTCTCTAGCTGTATAAATCATTTCAGATGACATAATTCTGTCTAAATCACCAAAATATCTCAAAAAATTTTATCAGAGGTTTTCTGAACAGACTTAACAAATCAGTATATGATAGAATAATAGATGATTCTTACATAGTAAAACAGGTTTGTATTCCATTTAGCCACTTGAATACTTCGGCTCCTTATTTGAACCTATTAACACCACAATGATTACAAATTGGGATGCTATTCTAGAAGTGCCTTTTATTGATGAAAAAAGTTGAGGTAGCAAATAGAACATAAACATGTTTTGGTTTATTTTTCTTTAAAAATAATGTGAGTATCCCCTCCGGGAGCTGCAAACAAGCATTGATGTGATACTGTACCACTATATTTGCAGAGCAAGTTATTCTATCTGGAAGCCAATTGCTCTGAGTGCTTATTTTCAGAGCTTTACAAAGGAACAAGAAGGAAAAAAAGGTAAGACTTTGCTATACAATCATGAAGGAAAAATATCTTTTTTAATTGTAGAAACATTCTGGATAACACCAAAAATGTGAATGCTTGAGCGTCATGCTAGAGGTTCTAATTTGTGGCACTGAATTTTTGGCTGTGAGGTTTCAGTGAAAGAACTCTAAGGACTTGATTTGAAAGCTGGCTTTTCTCTTTAATCTGTACACACTGAAAGAACTCCTTTCAGATTTGTAGCAGACATCCTGGGACTGATGTCACCACCCATTATTATAGAGGAGAACCTTTTAACTGAAGGTTCCCAGAGCTTCAACCAGCTTTCTGTGATATGACTGTTCTATTGACATGTAATGTCCCTTGGGACTGACATAATCTGATAACTTTCACATCATATGCTTTTGGGGGGAACAAAGAATTTAGCTATCTCTGCTTCTTCATTAAAATTGTTACTATCTACATTCACAGCGCTAGATGTAGCCAACCCTTTTGTGACTAAATATAACTGTATAAAAAGTAGATATAATAAATGATCAGCCTAATATTATACAGAGGTTAAAGACATACTGTTAGAAAATGTTGAACTCAGATAGGTTAAAAAACAGTTTAAACATATAAACATGTAAACATGCTTCTCTGAATATGGCATCCAGTTGTGCGGTTCTGGCCTTTTTCCTGTTGATAGTTCTGAGCATGTCACTTCACGAGCAGACATAGATCAGAGCTTACATTCCACCTGGTCTATAATTCTTTCTACCTTGGTGGCAAGAACCAGATTTTCTGAGGAGATGTTAAAGCAGGTTACGCACAGTTTCTTTTTATTTCCAGACAGCGAGTACTTGGTGATTACTCTCAAACAGAAGAATCTATTGCTTGGTCATCCCAATATCTGGCTTTTCCACAGTTTTGAGAAGCCTTGACAACTCTGGAGAGCTGACTGGTCTGTCCTAAAAGATGAAGCTGGGTCTTGGCTAGTAATGAGACATTCACAAATGAAGGCAGCCTAAAGCACAGTCACTACTGGAACACATGACTGTAAGCCAAGTTTGACAAAACTAAAAATAAAATTAAAGGAACATAAATTTGCCACTTATAATTTGTGAGAAATTATAATTAGAATAGCTAAAGGCATTATAGGTAAGTTCAAAATTATGAGTCTCTGTAACACTGTTGCTTATATCTCAAGTTCTGCAATTCAGAAGGGAAGTAGAAAATATTTGTGTCGTTCTTTGTGGATGAGATAAAACATCAAGAGAAATTCTGGAGAGTACCTAAAACTGCTAACCCCTAAAGACCAAAGGGAAATAAATATACAGCTCTGTATTTTTGCTTTATTTGACCTGCTGTTAAACGCAGTATATTTGCAGAAACGCCTACAGTAAGATGAAATATCTAACTGTCTTTTGAAAAGTTTTGTGTCCATCTCACTAACATATTCTGGAGTAAAGACTTGTAACAAAAAGATGATTGTTATTTGTGGTTTTTTTTTTATTATTGTAGAATTATCTTGTCAAGTAGTTATTTCAATAGTAGCCAGCAGGAGAAAAATGTGTATTTTGATACAGCATAATGTTCCAGATCCAGTGTGGTTAAAGCTGATCAAGTTGAAGAGAAAGAATCTTGTATCAGTTATAAGATTCTTGATTTTATATTTAAATTTTCTGTACAGACTCAGGTACAGTATAATTTCCTGTGTTCGTAGTAATAGATCATGACAAATTTCCTGTATATGGAATGATCTAATCTAATTGTTTACTTCTGTTCTTGAACCAACAGTTAAGGCACTTTTGGAGCATTTTTAATGTCCATAGCATGCTGTGCATTGCACTGACAGCAAAGCAATGAGTCGGCGTTGAACAATGCAATACTCGAGTGCTTAATGCTGCAAAATGCCTATAAATAAATAAATACATAATGTGTAAATAAAGTAAATAGGAATAACTGAGTTACAGTGCCAAGCAAAAGGCTTAAACGACAGCTAGGCTAGAATCCAAATCATGGCAATCTTGTATTCCAATATTATATCCACACAGAGTTTAGTGTATATGCTAATATATATGTACATACATACATACCAAAAGCTCTCTCTCATCATCTTCCATTAGATGCAATGGTATTTCAGTGCATGTTTAAACTGACACAAAAATATTGTTTTCATTATTAATTGATAAAGAAATTTCAAAAACTGAACTTAAAAAACCTTTCTGTAGAGCTAAGCATAGTTTTATTATATTGAGTTTCTGCAGATAAATATGCAGGTTACAAAATTTTAGTGGTTTTTTTTTTATTCTAACATACCAGTATAGAATGTGCAGTGTAATAATCATTTTGGTGGTGCTTTGAGAGTTCAGCATGACCTTATGGGTCACTGAATTCATTTCACTAACTCATCACAAACTACAATGACAGCAAAGTCACCTACTGCGCCACCTTCATCTAAAGTAAATAGCATGGAGAATTTAAACAAGTGTTTCTGCTCCCTTCAGTGCTTTAGAAAATCAAGTTGTTGTTGGATCTTTTGTGAGTTTTGAGAGTATCTTTACAATTCAACATTTGTATTAATTTAGACCATTATTGTAAATGATGTCAACTTTATTTGTAGCTAAGAAGACAATATATTTACATGGTTACCTAAAATTAGATGGTTCATAAGACAACATTTCTTCATGTTTCACCAATTTAGGGATTTCAGCAAAATGTTCATTGACAAATAAGTGTGAATACAGACAAAGTAAATAGCAGAAAAATAAAGGTGTCTCTTTTTCTTCAGAAAGACTCCTCTTTTTTTTCCCACATGCTTTCAAAAATTTTTCTTCAGATTGTATTTTCTTTTGAACTCCATGAAAGCTTTCATTTACAGGAAATAAAAATAAGAGTAATGTGATCGGCTATAATGAGTCACAGCATGTCGATACATGCAGCTACATCTTTTCAAATCATTCTACCTACTACTCTCTAATCCTTTACATGTAAAGGCAGAGGTTCAGTTTGAAGGGGTAGATCATATAGCTCCTCTCAGTAAACACAAATGCGCATTTCAAACCAATAGCTGGCCCAGTGTATCTTTGTCTTTAACTTCGCTTTGTGAATATTGGATGAAGACAGTAAAAATTTTCAGAATGTACTGCTGATTTAGGACACTTCGTCTTTTGGATGCCCTAGATATGATTTTCCAAAGGATTGTAGCTTTAGGCTTTTGCGGATCTACCTTAAATTCCTTATATTCAGAATTTCAAAGAATTTACCCCAAAACTAAGACTTTCAATTCTTTCTTTTCCAATGTGTTCATTTGCACTTTACAGACACAGACTGCTGGAAGGGATGCTGTCTTATCAGACAGGCACGACATTTTTCTTCTTATTCATCAATGCTGCATTTTCTTTAGGTACGAAAAGATAACATCAATGAGCACTAATTTTTTGTGTGCCTCTGGGGCTGCATTGGACTGCTGAAAACAAGAGATAAGATCACTGGCTTCACTAAGCAACTCCATTTACTTTAGAAATATGTGTAAGATACTCAGGAGAGAGGAAACTATTTACATTCTGGCATCTTAATGCATTTCCATCTTTTTTTCACCTTCTTTCTCCTTGCTTCTGTAATGATTTCTTTTCCTCCTATTAAAACCTGCAGGATATAGAACAACTTCAGTGGCATAACTAATTCATGTTTATACAGTAATGCAGGGGCTACAGCATTGCCTTTGAGGTGAGTGGACTTTTTGTCTGTACATTGAAACACCACATCAGAGGGGAATTTACCTCATGTATTTTGCCTGGCAACAGTCTCTAATTAATGCCCCCCTTCACCTCTCACCCCCAACCAAAAACTCTCTCAAATATACATCTTCTCTATGCATGAATGCTTTCACAGGGTTTTTGGTTTCACTCAACTCTATTGAGAAGTTAGTTATCACAAAATCATTTAATAGCCCTTTTATGTGCTATTCTTTCCACCTGCTAATTTATGGTTCCTTCTCATGCTTGTCTGCATTCTTGTAACTATCCTTTGGAGACAGCTTCTTGCCTTGAATGAAGAGACTTTGTTTTGCTCTTTTCTCTCTCTTTCTCTGTATGTGTGTGGGAAGTGAGCCCCTCACTTGAGAGGATTCATGTGCTTTTATCAAGGACATCTGACATAAACTGAAAATATAACTTACCAGTTGTACTTTTTCTTGACACATTTACCAACCATCTTAGTCAGCAGTTAGTTAATAGTTTGTAAGTACTTGGTGTTCAGAATGTGCCCTTTTCTATGCTAGAATAAGTTTAGAAAAAACACCTAATTTCTAATTCTATTGTATCACAACAATACAATAGAATTAGAAACAATATTGCCCTGGCTTTGTGCCCCGTTACATGAGAATGTTTAACCCTTTTATTCCAATTGCATTATTTCTAAAATTTGGCAGACTTGGTTGTTTTTCACTTCTATACCTATACTACGCTATATGTATCTCAGTTTATGTTTTCTCTCATCCCTAAGCCTTTTTCCTTTTTCCAAATCCTGTAGCCACAAAAAGCATGCTGGTTGTCTACATTAATTTATGTTTTGAGGGAAATGATTCTTGGACTTTCTTCTGACAGTGTCAGGGTACTGGAAGACTGGTTCTTAATTTATTTGTCCACAGTAAAAGGAGGTGCTTGCTGGGGAACGTTGCAAGTAATTATTTGAGGCAGAGTCTACACCGAATTCATGTAATGAAAACACAAATAAAAAAGTAATATCCCTTTGGAGAATAACAAGTAGTAAAAGAATAATACTGTAGTGTTTGATGTTTTAATGATTAGATATGTCATGTAATAGTGAATAATATCAGAGTTCACCAGCTGCTTAATGTTTGTCTTGAAACCACTTATTCTTACTGTGATTAAAAAAAAATTATTTATTTGCTACTGAAGAGTGCTAGAATGCAAAATTCATCTAAGGAAAGCTTAACAAGTTTCTGTAGTAAAACAATCTACATTAACTATAGGGAGGTCTTGTGGCATTAAAAAATTTATAATTCTACTGTTATTTGACTTAATACATTCTTATAGAAAAATAATTTTGAAAATATGTGAACGCAAGAGGCATTTACAGTAATAAGGACATTCTATATCT
Source organism: Zonotrichia albicollis (assembly GCF_047830755.1). Lineage (NCBI taxonomy): Eukaryota > Metazoa > Chordata > Aves > Passeriformes > Passerellidae > Zonotrichia > Zonotrichia albicollis. The sequence goes on from NC_133824.1 coordinate 22,169,857, forward strand.
TTCCTCAAATAATATAAGTGTTCAGATCTCAGTTTTTGTCCATAGACCAAAACCTACTTCTGAATAAAGGGATCTATATAGGCATTCTCCAAATTGTGAGGATATTAGGTCTTCAGCATATTTTATCAACTCAGTTTTTGCATTTCCTGTGTTTTACATTTTTCTTTACTTTGTGTTGGAACAAAAATGAAGATGAGAGAATGCAACAGCATTATCACTTTCTCTTGAACACCAAGAGGAGAAATGAATAGATGCTCAGCTTTCACTTGATGAGAAAGCAAAACTCTGACAGACCAGGTACTTAATTACCTAAACCAGGGCATGTGGGCATGTGTAGAAATGCCAGTCCAGCTTCAAAGAGACTGGACAGTCAAAAAGTGGGACAAAGATGTAGCCTAAGCACCATTAAAACCTCAGGCAGGTAGAAACTTCTAGATAGCAATTTTCAATGTTTGTCCCCAATCCTTTCCTTGACATTACTAATTTTTTATTAAGTGCTTCCAGTGACAAAAATGCTGTTGTATAAATTGGTCACACGTTCTGCACTTATTTCAATTTTGGTTTCTTTAGGAATACTTGAACATTTCACATTTGGAAAGATGGATGTGAGTAATATTCTTCTACTGAATATTGGTGATCTTGTGATCTTATTGTTCCTACAGGAAGTTTGAAATTGGGTTTGTTTCTAATTTTTTTTCTAAATCAGTATAATTCTATGAGATACATAAGAAATTATTAAACCTCTTAGATGTGCCCTAGACCTGCTGTCTTTTCAGATATATTGTACCCTGCTTGTATTTATAAGTTAAAGAACAGGTCATAGAATTAAGTGTTTTACCTTCTTGCATGTTGTTATAGACATTAATGATTTCAGTAAATTGCATGAAATATTCAAGGCAGCATACATCCCAACCCATCCAGCAAACACTGTGGCAAATCATCAAATCTTTTACCTCTACTCACTTTTACCATGTGTTCCTTTCATTTCACTGATAATGTTCTGGAGATATGAAGCACTTGTATATTGTTAACAACCTCTATACCCCATTAAAATAAGAGGCAGCGACAAAAATGTATTTTTCTTATAAAATTTTGCACAGGCTTATTGTGGTCTCTCTTCATATGATAGACATTCTACTTTTAAAAAACATTTACTTTCACAAATTGTAAATCATTACATTTTATAAAAGAAAAATAGAAAACCTCTAGCTATTGTAAAGCTTAGTGAAAGTTACATGAGGAATTTCTTGTTTTATTAGCCCTTACCTTTTAATAGAGTTTTCTTCTTTCAGTTTCATTTTTCTGGTTTGCTGATCTTTTTGCTTTTGGAGTTCTATTTCCTGTAACTCGATCAATTTAACAGTGTCTTTGCTCATATTCTGTGTGGTAAATAAGGTACTTACATTACATGCCTGCAGTGTTTCCACTGTAAGTACTTCAGATTTAGGACTGGATATTGATAGTGTACAGTGCTTTCACATCTGTTATTAAACAAAGGGTTATATTCTTCCTCTATCTCTGCAATAGACCAAAAACATATCTGTCTTAATTCAAGCAGCTGTAAAACATTCTGTCATCTACTCTAACAAATGTTTAAGGACCTATACTTTCTTTTCCATATTATTATTGGGTTTTATTTCATAATATTCTTTCTGAAGATCCTAACTTTTTAATTTCTCTTGATAAAATTGAGAAAGACTGTAGTTTATTAATAAAAGTACTGGTCTCTTTATTCTCATGACCAGTGACATGAGTCACAAGGAAATGACATGAAGCTGTTGGGGGAGGTTTAGATTGGATATCAGGGAAATGTTCTTCACCCAGAGGGTGGTTGGGCACTGGAAGAGGCTGCCCAGGGCAGTGGTCACAGCACCAGCCTGACAGAGCTCAAGAAACATTTCAAGAATGTTCTCAGGCACAGGCCGTGACTCTTGGGTTGTCCCGTGCAGGGCTGGCCATTGGACTTGATAATCCTTGCTGATCCCTTCAAACTCAGAATATTCTGTGATTCTATGTGATTCAGACATTACAATCACAGTTTAAAAATCTCGCAGAACTGAACCACTAGTGGATTCTGCATGTCCCGGAAAATTTTACTATTGTCAAAATATAATTTAAATTTAAGAATTAGGAGAAAATAACAGAAGTCATTAAAAAAAGATATTTTTCTATGCTCATAGAGTTTTCCTCTTCTGATTATGATACAGCTGAGGTCAAGAAGGTAAGGAATACTGCAGATAATAAATAGAAGAATTCTTTGCTACTCTTTTTTACAGGATGACATTATAATATGTTTAAAATCTTTATATTGTACTGCACAATGTCAGCTTTGCCTGAGAAATCTATATGGTTCCTTCTTTTACTGGCAAAAGCCTTCCAAAGCTGAGTTAACTCTGTCCTGGCCCAAGCCAGCAAAAAGGGGAACAGGATTTGTTATGTATGTTATTATCTAATCTTTCTTGTTTTCCAGGACCGGTAAGCTAATGTAGATATTATACATGTGAGCCATAATACTGTTCCTGCAGAATCTTGTGCTTGACCTCAGTGGTACCTTAGGATTCCAACACATCAGTAACATTGGGTTAAATATGAAATTATAAAAGTATCCACAGAGTTTAAGAAGAATATCACCCATCTTATGTTTTGCTTTATTTTCTAGTTGCTGGTTTGGCGTTTTTTTTTGGTGGGTTTTACTTGCTTGAGTTTTTCCAATCCTATTTGGTATTTTCTCATAGCAGTAATAACAATGTTTGGAAAAGTTTGATCCACAGTACTTTGGCCTAGATTGTTCACAGATGTTTTTTCTGATAATTTTTTTCCTCCTATGAAATGAGTTTCAAGTAAAACAAAAACAATGCCACACTATACGTGGTGACAGCCCTACTAGCATATTGGAAGCAAGAGGAACTTCAAATTAAGTCTATGGTAAACCTGCATGTACTTTTCTCTCCTTCAAGCTAATAAAAATGTTAGTTAACTACTTTTAAAAATGGTATTTTGCTCACATTACATTTATTAAAGCAAACACATCCCAGATGTTAAGGAAAACTGCCATTTTTCAACAGGAGTTGTTTTAAAGCAGCCCATATTTTTGCATTACACAAGACTTGGGAAATTCAGCAAACTTTGTGGGAGAAAGAGGATATTCCAGATTAGAATCCTGAAATTAACATACTGATATCTCCAGTTTCATTAAAAAAAACCCAAAAAAACAGAACCGATCAAATAAATAAATGAAACCCCAAGATTATCAATAAGAAATGAAATCTTTCTAAGTGTTATCAAACATTGGAAAATAAAAAATTGCTCTAGTAAAGAGCACTGTGACACCTCATGCAGCCACATTAACTGTCCAGTTACAATTCTGACTTTGTACTGGTGAGAATCACAAAATGGGCCACGTTGGAAGGGACCACAGTGGGCAACCTGGTCCAAATTCCTTGCTCAAACAGGATCACTCTAGCACATGGCACAGGATTGCATGGAGATGCTTCTTGGACATCGCTGGTGAGCAAGATTCCACAAACTCTCAGATGCAACCTGTTGCAGTGCTCAGTCACTCACACAGTAAAGTTCTTCCTCAGATTCAGGTGGAGCTTCCTGGGCATCAGTTTCACTTTGCTGTGTTTTGTTGGCCTGGCTCCATCCTCTTGACACTTGCCCTTTTGATATTTAAATGAACTGATGGGGCCCCCTCTCAGTCACCTCTTCTGGATGATGAGCAGGCCCAGCCCTTGCAGCCTTTCCTTATAAGAGAGATTCTCCAGACCTTTGATCAACTTAGTAGCCCTCCACTGGATCTGCTCCAGAAGCTGTGTGTCCCTCTTGTGCTGTGGAGCCCAGAACTGAATGAGCACTAGTGTGTTTTTGGGATTCATCATGGAGGACATGCATAGGTATTCAAAGATTCATAATTTTTATACAGAGAAGGTGGTTTGTGGAAAAATATTCATCTCTAGATCTGTTAGTTATTTTGTTACTTGTTCTTTAAAATTTCACTATTTGTGTTGTCCTTGCAAACTATAAATGCACATTTTCCAAAACAAGAGCAAAGCTTAAGTACTCATAATTGTTTGAAGATTTTTGGAGAATTTTACAACCAGGAAGAAATCCCAAAAGTGTCATCAAACACTGGAAAACATTTTGAACTTTTGGACAGTTATCAAAAAGACATGATAAAATGCATTTGACCTTACCATTCCGTTTGCTAGTGAGTCTTTTGAATTCTTAGTGAAATTAATTTTTAATTGTAAATTTATGCATATAAGGATGGAACAGAGAACTGCATTTCCGCTTATGTTATCTAATCAGAATTTCTAGTTTCTATATCTTTATATCTGCAGATATATCAATTTAAATTAACGGTTATTGGAAGAGGTTTTTCTTTATCATTATTTCTCATTTTATAAATAAATACAAACTACTGTGCCAGAGTACTAGCACTATCCATCCAACCTGATCCTCAGCTATTCCAAACCCATTTTTATTATAGCAAGGTGCAACTCAAAGGACATAATCCATGTATTAAACATTTGTGCTAGCATAATACTGCAAGGTAAATTGTTATTGATTCATACAAAGGGTAAAGTTGAAAAGATTTACATTTAAATTAAAAAAAGGGGTGCTGGAAATCAATAATAACAACCAAGGGATTTACCTTTGGAAATATCCTGGCATTAAAAAAATTATTCAGATTTACAGTTTTTACACTTTAGGTATACAGAGCAACCAAGGACGAAATTGATTTCTTTTTTCGCATTCCTGTTTCTATTAAATTAACTCAGATAATACTTGACTGTTAAGTATAGTTATCTTAGAATATATCATATATGCAATTTATGCTAAAGTGTATGATTACATGTCTTTATCTGTCTCTGAAGTTCACTTACGCTGAACAACGTCAGTGTTGTCATTAATGAAATCTATATCCCACATTTTTGTTGGTCGAAGTGTAATTTTATGTGAATTTGGTTAAAAAATGCTCCAGTGATTAGTCAATAGTTAACTAGGCGATGAAATTGAAAATGTGGCTATGAAGAATTCTACTTTAAAGAGTATCTACCTCACACTAGAATCTATCTATGTAGGCTCATTTTCCCACCTGATTTCTGTTCTGTATGTGAATTATTTTGTCTATGATTAAAATGTCTCTCATATCCCGTGGATATAGTACAAAGAACTGTAGTAAGACACACTAGAGGCTACAGTAGTGAGAAGGCACAGAAGGCTAGCAGAGAATCTGTGGTTACCTTCTGAAAATGAACAGAAAAACCTTTAGGTGTTGAATTAAAAATAAGTTTATTAACATTTATATAATATAGAGATGTAAATCTCTACTAGTAGAAATTAATTAAACTAACATCTGTGTAACTCACTACCTTTTCCTCCTCAACTTAAAATCACAAAACACAGAAGCATTTATGGATAAAAAGGATTTATGGTTTGTTGAGATGATAAAAGGCCAGGTTAGAAATTCATACTTTCATATGGCTCCTGGATGGTGAACTCAATATCTCAGTTTGAAAACTACACTTCCACAGACTGACATTATGCAATCTTGTACATTCATATTTGCAAAGACTTCAGCTATGGTGGTTTTGGAGGCTTTAGAATAATTGGTTTCATAGATAGGCAGATGAACCATGGGAGATAAGTTCCTGTAAATTTCCTAGCCTGTTAAGATAAGAAGTTGAAAATTCAGTTTTGAACACACTTGGAAAAATTGCCAGGCCTTCCTAGAATGATGTTTTTGCATAAATTAATTTGTGTTTCAGAAAGACTAAGTGATCTATCCAGTAAAGAATTCCTGTGGGAAATAGGAGAATGGCACAGTGAATATGCATGAGAAGAGGGACAACAAGTACAGGAATTAAAACCAGCAATGTTATGTAATTATCTGAATAGTTTGACCTGAACATGAGTAGAGGCTTTGCTAGAGTTTTTGGTTTTATAAAGTTTTTTCATCTCTCAATAACAAAGTGTATTTTCTGTATCAGAAATTTTTGTTCTTTTTTCTTTCTTTTTTTCTGGCTCTACGTGCTGTTAAGCCACTGTTTCAATGAGTATATGCATCATGTGTCATAAAAGACTGTCTCCACTAGATCTAATCAAACTCTGGTGTAAGTACTGGAAGCAACACAAAATAAATTTGCTGTTAGTATGAGATTTTTTCCATAATTTATAATTTATATTGCATCTGTAGTATAATTTTTCCAATAAAATGCATGCATAAACTGGGATCTTGTGTCCCTGATAATTTTTGTGCAAATTTGATAATAAGGATGTCATCAGTTTCTCAGTGGCTGATTTATTAACTACTATTAACTGCCAAAAAGGTATGGCTAAATGAAAAAAAATGTTGCACTACACCAGTAATTCTGAGAGATCTTGGGGTTACTTAAAAAATAAGAATAAATGTTAAAAAGCTTTCATTATCTTCATTTGAAACTGTGAACAGAATACCTTGTTTGATAGCATTTACAGCTGAGGTCTGATGACTCTCGCTGCAGCATATGAAAGAACATTACTGCTTATTGGGACTACTTTGTTCTTGACTATATAGGACCATGTCTCCAGCAGTCATCACAAGGGAAAGAGTGTCCATATTTCAGTTACACTTTACTAAGCTAAAGCACTTTACCCTAAACTATTAATTAAGAATGTGCTAGACTTTTGTACTGTGTGGTTATACCACCTACTTTGCTGAAGAGATCACAGATCACAGAATATTTTGAGTTGAAAGGGACCACAAGGATCATCAAGTCCAACTCTAAAATAAATGGCACATACAGGGATTGAAATCACAGCACTGGTGTTAATAGCACCCTACTCTAAAAAACTGAGCTAACTTCTAGTGAAAGCAAATAAAGATGATAGAAAGAAGCATCTGGTTTATCTGACGGTGATACTTAGAATTTTTCCTGAATTGCCCACCAATATCCTACATTGCTTGGTTATGGAAAAGGATGTGAATCCCCTACTACATTATCCAGTATAACATACTTTCTCAGATACTGAGATTTAAACAGAGTGTAATACAGCATTAAAGTTGTCTCCCTTACTAGAAAAACACTTTAGGCAATCTGGGGCAGAATTTCACCTATTTTTGAAGTTCCTCTTTGTTGCAAACCTTCCCTGTGGGGAAGACACCTCTGTGTCTGAGGTCTGTTCTCATATATGCCCTGAAAGACACTCCTTCATTTGAAGTTCTGAGCATAGCAACTTCCTTAACACCAGGAACTAGATAAAGCTCCCATTAATTCTAAATTTGTATAGATACTTACATTTTACCTTTCCTGTATATGCCACTTTGTACATTAGTGTCTTAACTATTCTTTAGATCTAACTTATTTGAGGAATAAATTACCTGGATATACTTCCATAGTATTCTACCCTATTACATTTTATTGTAGCTACACACTATCAACAAATGGCATATCAACATCACAATAAAAAATTTAGAAATGGAATCTGTGAAACATGATATTGGGTTTCATCAGAGGCTTGAATATGATCTTAATAAGGACAGCTTTAATATCATTAACAGTTTTTCCTATGCTTCATCTACTGTTCATGCAGATGAGAACAAATATCAATATCCATCTGTCAAGTGAATGCAGCACATATGGTATCTTAGAACCTTAAAACAAATTAGGTGTGGTTTATAAAATGTGATTCAGACCACTGTAGTGTGCAATAGCATAAGAAGGATAAGGGATTTGCTCACCTTGCTTTGCCTTGTAGCGAAAGAAAGGCATGCATTAAAACCTTGAACTGAATTCGTCTTCTGCAAAAATACTGTGTATGGAATCTTGAGTTTCTCAGGAGTGAATCTGTCTGTATTAATCCTAGACCTAATTAATTTCAAATGTTGTGGGAATCTGGCTACACTACATGTATGCATATTTTGTATTGCATATACCAATATTTAAATGAAAGTAGTGGTGTTTATAGACAGAGTTCTAGCACACCTATGTCATCTAAGTGTGTGTGTGTGTGTGTGTGTATATATATATATATATATATATATATATATATATATATATATATATATATGACAAACCTCACAAATTATAACCTTTTCCTAGCTGATTTCTAAGACCTGGCTTTAAGAAATTTTAAAAAACTTCATTCCCTTGATGAAAGCAGATGGAAGAGTCCCACATGAGTAGAGAGATTGGAAATTTTCAAGAGTGCATCAGCTTCAATAGTTTCCATTTGGAATCACAGATTGCAGTTGCATCAAAACTATACTTGTTATCTAGCTTTTTACCAATATCTCTTTTCTATGTTGTAGTTTTTTTCTTTTTAGTGCAAACAGGGAAAGTTCGTAGAAAGGGTAAACCAAATGCTCTAGAATAAAAAGAGTGTGATGTTCTTTAGAGAAATGTAGGGAGCTCGTATCAGGGATGCTGCTGAGTGACTACCAGGACTCAGAAAGTCCACTGATTATTACTCGCTGCTGCTGTTTCTGGGAACCAGTGACAGAGTCATCAGCAGCCCAAGCATCACCAAGCAGGATTACTGATCCCTAGGAGTGACAGTAAAGGCCTCTGGAATACATGAAGGTTTTTCATCAATCCTCCTGATCAAAGGGAATTATTTTGAAGGGGCCCATTTAATCTGAAGAATCAACAAATGACTACAGGATTTATACCGCAGGCAGGGCTTGGCTGCCTAAATCATGGGACTCTGAGGAATCTGGCCTACCAGGGACTGATGGGGTCCATCTGTCAGAGAAGGAGGGGGGAATTTTCAGTCTTAAGCTTGCCACACTTATGATGGAGACTTCAAACTAAAATAAACAGGGGAGGAGAATCTCAATCCATCCCACTGCTACGGGTTTGATGCAAAGGGTTTGCAAGACATGACTGGTGAGGGATGACAGGTCACCAGGAGAACATCTGAAGTGCAGGACAAAGGAATTCCAGCTTTTCTAGCCAGTAAGTCAACATCATTGAGGGCTCTAGAAGGTGGAGTAGAAAACTGTATTCTGCCCTTTGAGGCCATGTCTGGACTTTGGAACTACTGTGTTGTGTTCTAGGCCTTAAGGTTCAAGAAGGACGAGGAACTACTGGAAATGGTTAAGTGGACTGTGAAGATCATTAGGAAACTGGGACATGTCTCTCATGAGGAAAGGTTGGGAGAGCAGAGTTTGTTTAGCCTGGAAAAAGGTGACTCAGAATGGATCTTATCAAAGCCTAAAGTTATTTTAAGGGTGGATGTCGAGAGAATGGGGTCAGACAAAGGTGGATGTCAAGAGGATGGGACCAGACTCTTTACAGTGGTCTTAAACAACAGGAAAAGGAGCAAAGGCACAGACTGGAACACACAAGGTTTCATCTAAATATGGAGAATTTTTTCTCTACTTTGGGATAGACAGAATACTAGAACAGGCTGCCCAAAGAGGTTTTGTAGTCTCCTTCTCTGGAAATCCTCAAATCCTGTACAGGATGTGATCCTGTACAATCTGCTCTGGGAGGGACTGTTTTAGCAGAGGGGTTAAACTAGATGATCTCCAGAACTCCTGCCAGCATCAACACCTCTGTCATTCTGTGACCCTTCTTGAGAATTAGTGTGCTAGTTTAATAGAAACTTCTCATACACAGATGTTTGAGTGGAGAGCCAAAACCTTAGCTGTAAAGAGAAATTATATGAATAAAACTGCTTTGCAAAATGTCTTTACCTTTTCTAAGGGAGAGGAAAAAAAAAAGAACTGTATCCTGCCTATAATTAGACAAGTGAATGTCAAACATCTGATTTAGGAATCTCATAGAAGATTCATCATGTTTCCTTTTTGCTTTTGAGTATTGTGGAAGATTGGGAGACTTCAGAAATTGTGTAGAACATGAGAACAAACCTGAGGGACATTATCATATAAAGGTTTGCTGGATAACAATAAAAAAAACAACATTCACAATTCCTTCAACACATGCTTTGCAGAGCCTGTCTGTACAACTGAGAGTGATCTTAAACAAGTTCTAACTAGAAGTCTTAAGTTAATCTAAATATGTATGTACAGTGAAGTGAAGAATTAGTTCTGGTATCATATATACAAGGCAAATCTGATTTAAGCAAGCTATGAAAACTACGGTTAGGTTTCAGTAGTGTAGAGCTCAGAAACAAGTCTGTACAGAATGAATATTGAAGTAAAGCAAAGTAAAATTAAAAAAGGTATAATCCAGAACTTGATAAGGCTGATGGGAGCTTACTTTACACATAATAGAAGACTTTTCTTTTTCCTTCAACTTTCATCCCTTAGCCAATTAAAGGAGTTCAAATAGAACTATGATAAAAAGATAGAAAATAAAGTTTAGAAAGTTTTAATTTTTTAAATAAACCTTTTGTAGAATTTAATCTTATAAAAATATCTCCTTTAATCTGTTGCTTTTATATCAAGCCTCATCTGAAATCTTTCTGTAGGCTCTTTAATTAGATTTAACTGAAAACCTAGCACATTTATTTTACATTTCCTTTTCAAATTGTGGATTTGAGATAGTGGACTTACACACAAAGAGCAAATGTAAGATAATAAATTCATCCCTGATGTAGTGTCACTGATTTCAAAAGTCATTCTGGCCCAGTTATTTGAAAATATATTTTACAAAGATTTCATTATCTTACAGTAATTTTTCATTTCACTAGGGAAACCAGACATGCAAAAGAATGAGGAAAAGGAATCAGAAATAATTAAAAGTACATGTGATAGTAATTTCTTCTGTACCCAAAGAGAGTTTAAAAACTACTATTTAGTTTTCTACAGAAAAAGAAAAAGGAAAATGCAATAAAATGAATAATATTTCAAAAGCTAAGGAATAAAAGATTTATCATAATTTTTTCTATCCTTTCTAAAATAATTCATGTCATCAGTAGATTGCAGTATTTATTTGGCAGAGGTGAAATTTAATTTATCTGAATCACTTCATGGAATTCATTCATACTGTCAAAAAACATATGTAAGGTTATTCAGGAAAGTCAGTACGTATTCTCCTATGGAAAATAAAAATTAATTTCAAGCCCAGAACCAATTCAATTCTTATCATTATGTCATGCTAGTTTGTCCCTCTGTGACTTACAAAGACATTACTCAGAATTCAAATGTATCAAGATCTTAAATAATTTAGGATTAGGCAGTGGGAGCTGTTGCTCTGTCCATGATGGGACAATGCAGGTTTCCTTGTCGTAGATGTTTCAGAAAACCTGATTTAAAAGTTTCTGACTTCTTAACAAAACTTGGGCATTATAGTTGCTTGAGTAAAACTGGAGAAACATTAGAAAAAATGTATTAAGCATTGACTTTTTCTGCATGTGAAAAGAAGTCCCTTGGAGTGCTTTTCATACAGTTGGAAACTACAGTCACATGGTGTAATTACAAATTATGTGTTAGGGCATAAAGTGATCAGTCGTTAGAACCAGCAAAAAAAAAAATCTTTGCTAAATCAGGAATGGGGAGTGAGGGAGGTGGGGGGAACATAAAAAGTATGTATTATGCAATTTCTTCACTTGATTTATTTTTATTTGATTTGTTGTTTGAAGTCAGTCCCAGTTCCAAGCCCACCTTTGGCAATTTAATATTAGATTAGAGTTCATAAATGTCAAGCTGTCTTTTCACATCAGCTTGCTGCAGTACCACTGTATATGCAGGCACTACTTTCTTTGTTCATTGTGGTCATAAAAAACATTTCTGCAGTTGCTGAAGAATTTATAAATGCTGCACTCTGTCCTTTTTTCCTTTTTTTTTCCTTGCAGTATCATGTTATCTGTAATTCATTAATAAGTAGACACTCTGCAATATATGTGTTTGCACAATCATCTGTTTCTACAATCTGAGACTGACTTTGCTGCAGTGTGCTAGTGTGCAGAAGAGGGAACTGTCAGCAGCAGCTGATTTATAAGAGTGATTTACCTTCTGGAGAGTGTAATTATGTTCATAGTTAAGAATTAATCAGGTGCGAGAATTATAGAATAATCACACTCTTGACTTTGGAAGGACAAACTAAATGGAGATTGTTACACCAAGTCATCTCAGCAGATGGTGATCTCTTTACTCTTTAACAGCTGGAAGATCAGGTTTCCACGATAGTTGTCTTTATTTTTAAAAAGAAAGAAGCTGAGCAATCTTGCAGTGGTTACTTATCAGGTCACATTGGTGACAACACATGAGAAAGGTGCAGCAAGAATAAAATACATCAGCAATCATGAAATTAAATTAAATGAGACAAAATTAGGGTTTTTTAATTTGCCACTATGACAATTAGGGTTTTTTTAATTTGCCACTGTGAATATAATAAAGGATTCTCTCTGTCTTTGCTGACTAAAAGACTTTTCTCTCTCTTAGTAATGAGCATGATGTCTTTTACATTTCAGCTTTCTTGGTATATGTCTTTCAACCCTTGTATTTTATTAAAGCTCATGGCAGTTGGATCTTCATTTGAAGATGCCTCACTGTCTAAAAGTCCAGATGCTATAAGATGAGATTTCCCAGATAGTTTATTGAGATTCTACAGGATTTTTAATGGAAATATATGTTACTTCTTATTCTCTAGGCACTGCCAATCAGTTGTGTCATGTGCAATCACACTCAGCATGCAGGGGATATTGACTTTGTGAGGCACTTTGTGCAGTGGAAAGTCTCCCTTAGTTCCAATGAATCTTGATTAAATTTTGTGATGTTCACCACCTCCGATGAAGGGGGGATGATAATTTTGCTCATTACCTGAGAGGCTGGAATATTTCAGGAAGCATGTTGTCAAACAAGTGTTAGTTACAATTGTTACAGAGATGTCCCATGTTCTCCACATTATATTTATACCTGGTAGTTCAAAGACAAATCTCCTTTACTCTCCCAATATGAAATATGGTCACGAGCAAACTAACTGTAGACAAAAACAGTTATGACCAAATTCTACCAGAATTTCCACCCTTTTTAGCAACCACAGTTCCTTGTATAGTGATGATGTGTAGTGCCTAGCAGTCACTTTTTCTTTTGAAAATAATATGAGATAGTAAGCTCTTTAGGAGGACATACTTCTCTTTTTTGCACACCCAATGAACATTCAAATGCACCTTAATCCAGAGCAGCCAGTGGAACCATTGCAACATCAATGACAGACACATTTCATCTTTGCAAAAGGAAAATTTTTTATTATAAAAAAGCTGCAAAAGTTCCAGCATTCAGGCAGGAGAGAGAAAAGATCTAAAAATTCAACACATTGTTTTCATGTGAGCAGAATCTGACAGCAGAGGTGAAAAGTTACTTTCTAAATCAAACATGCTGTATTGTGTGGGATGAGTTCCATTTGGCTTCCCTGCCTCATTATGCCTCCTTATCCCTACAGCACAGGGATTTTTTTAACAGTGTCTGAAAAGTCACCTTGGGATTTGACAAATTATCCTTCCTTTTATGTCATGTTTTCAAGGGGACTATGCTATGACATTATTTTAGTATGAAAAAAAAGATCATAATGTCCACATTGGCAAATAAATGGTCCAGTATTTATTTACATATCTCCCAAGTGTTTCTCAAAGGATCCATTCAAGATGAAATTCTGTCTGTCCCAAAGGAGACAAAGGTGTTTTGTGCCCCATTTGCACAATGAGGGATCTGTGTATTAAGGCAGCAGTCTGCATATCATTATGCATAATTACAACTATAATTACAGTCCTTCATTTCCCTGTCTCTATGAGTTGCCACCTGCAATAATCTGGATCATATTTAACATAAATATAGTAATTTTTAAAGTGTAGATTTTATCTGAAAAACAAAGCTGCACAGAAATCAATGCCCACATGGAGTTCTTTTTTCCCCAATCTCTGCAAGCTTTCCTCAGAGTTCTATGTTTTGTACATGTACTAGCTTATCTACATTCAAAACAGAAAGTGTCAAGATTCATTCCAAGATTATCAGACTTCAGAGTTTTGGGCCCTAGAGAACTCTCTAGAAAACAGTATGACTAAATCATCAATAAGTGAAGAATACCAGCAATTTCAGCCTTACAGACATTAAGTTTTGTACTGCTCAGCATGTCCATCTAGCCTCAGGTTTCCTTCTTCAACACAAGTATTTATTGTGTTCGTATTTCTGATGACCCAAACTGGCAGCTCCTTTACTTTGTGAACAAGTTCCTGAAACTTATTCATATGAGATACTGAGCATTCAACTAGAGATATAGATCAAATCTCACTCAACATTAGTGCATAAATTAGCAAGTTTTCCTCCTCACATGAACTATGCAGTGCATGTCCACAAATAAATCCTGCTAGTTGATTTATCTTTAATTTCTTCCTAGTTCGAAGAAAAAATGTCTGTCCTCCTGCAACAGCAGTGACTCATGGCCTCTCATATAACTTGCCCTGTGTCTCCACCAATAAGAAAATTAACACTGATGTGTAGAAACCTCTAAAACCCCACTGTAGTGGGAACTAGGGCAAAGTCTTTTGCACAGCATTTTGGGCAGCAATATGCTATTTAGGGAAAAATACTATGAAAATATAGCTTTTAAAAACACTCCAGATGTCATGATTAATGACTATTGCTTATCTGTGTTGACTTGAGATTTCAGACAGACCAATTGTAATAGAAGATCCTCTACAACTCAACCTTCATCTTTTATTTTTATGTTAAATTCTATAGGCGCCTTTTCAATAAGAATTTATGATGTTTATGTTGAATTAAGAGGATTTTTTGCATAACGTTAAATATTGGTAATGATATTGAAAGCTTAGGGCAGGACATTTCTACCTTTTGAATATTTCTGATTGTTCTTCATCTCATGGTAATTGTAATAATTAATACTTGGTACATGTTCACTGCTTTAATGCTGTGCAAAGAGCAATCAATGAGTCCTCACAAATTTCTATTTACAAAGTTCAAATTTTAAAAATCAAGGAATCATTTTCCTTTGAGAGATATTGTCACACATGATGATAATATGCATGATGTTTTCAGCATCACCATGCATATTGCTACAGGGAATTTTACTTAAAGCAATGGGAGCTTTAAACATCCCTTCCCAACTCCAGAGAGCCCTACTGTGTGACAGAAAGGAGGGGAAGATGTGAAAGTAGGGTAGGTAAAGTGGATGGGCCAACTAAAAAGAGATCACACGGGATTTTCCTCATCTGGAAAAGTCTATGAGTAACACTTTTTCCTATCAGATTCTTCCTTTCTTACAATATATAAATTTAACAGAAAGTCAACATAAAGCTAATAATATTTGCTTTGTTCTCACAGCATTCTCATTGTGCAAATAAATAGAAGAGAGATAAAATATACGAGTTGGTAGAGAAGGACAGCTTTGCAAAATTTCAGCAGTTGCATTGAAAGCAATCCATTTCATGCTCTAAAGCATAAAGTATTTCCCATTTCTTTCCCCTATGTAAAACCCACTGGATGTGACTTTTTCTTTTTTATGTAGGTATGAGACCCATACAGCAGGTTTCATACCTACATAAACCCTATGGTTTTAAATTTCCTATTTCAAATAGCTTTATTAATCTCTCAGCTGGTCACTTACAGATGCTAACTGTGCTTGCTGAAACAGCTCTGCTGGACACTGTAAACTCACTTTTTACTCCACCATTTTTATTAAGCAAAAACAAAAAGCAGAAAGGGGAAGAAAAAAGAAAGGTTGAGTATCTCCAGCTTTAGCAAATACTTCAAGAAAGACGTGAAATGTTTTCAAAGGTTATTTTAAAAAGTTTTCTAGAATGAAAAGATGAAAAGTATCTCATTCCCAAGAAGAAAGTCCAATAAAAAATCAACATGAAAGTATAATCCTTTAAAGAACTATCCAGATGATTATATGCTGATGTATGTGTTTTATTTTTCACAGTTCTTTTCTAGGGATATGACTAATTTGTAGGAATTTCAGACTTATAATCTCGTCAATCACTTTTCCTTGCTATTTCAGCATTGCTGTGGTGTTACCTGTGTTTTGTTTGTTTTCCAAGGTAGTTTTATGGTCCTAACTTGTGTCAGAATGATGATGTTTGATAGATTATTCAGATTGCTTATCCAAGCAAAGAAGCAGTGTACACCTGTGTATTTAAACTGGCTTGTCAGTCTGTAAGTGGACAGAGTGAAAAGTGAAAATGTAGCAAATTGACATGGCAGTGTAGTGCTAAGTGCTTGTTGTTGTGAATGGCTAATGTGAGGCTTCCTTTAAGTTGTGAATTCTGAAATGATTGATCATACATGTCTGTCATTTGGGAAAAAGGCCACTCAGCTTCTAAACCATGGGAAGAGATAAATTTTAGTAAGAAATTAATTTATGCATCAGAATTTGACTAAATCATTTGGCTAGAAACCACAAGAAAGTTCCTTTATTTAAGACAGCTGAGACCTGCAATCACTGTGCTGGGGTGATTTCCACTGAGGGCAGAGTAAAGTTTCTTTATTAAACAAACTTTATATTTCTTTCTGTTTTGCAAAATTCATGGTGAAATTAACTTATATCCATTTCACAATGTTATGACCCTGCTGATGAAAGACCCTGTGAATACCGCAAAGATTTGTGGAGGATACAGGTCATGGCTAGCATTCTATTAGTAAATGTTACTCATAACATAATATGAAACAAGTTGGGATAGGTTATGCTTTGTCTAACATACCTTAAGTTCCAGTCTTTTCGGTGTGTATACTAAAGTTTCAGTGGTATAATATTTAATGTAGAGGATAGTCATAAAAGGTAGAAGACATGCTACTGGTTCAGTCTTCTATCTTCAGGCAGCTTTATAACTGTACCAAAGTTACACAACACATGATATTACCCATCCATTTAGCTTCAACTTGTTTAAAGAAGCTTTACTGTAATTGTATTTCTTATTAGCCTAGATATAAGTTTTGCTGCTAGATGCAGCAAAACATGCAAAGTAGATTTACAACACAGCACATTTTGTACTTCATATTATTATGACAGGCTTTGATGTTTAAAATTTATTTAACACATTAGTCTAAATCATAAAGGAACTTGACCTCAAGTTCCTTAGAAGGCAGCTTCAATCCCACCTACCTGTTTAGGCTGGTCTACAGGAAGGGGTGAGAAATTAAGGGGAGGAGAAATGCTGTTACGTGCACTAAAAGCTCATTGGGAATCTTTGCTGACAGATCTTTAAGGTATTTCCATACATAGGACAGTACATTTGTTTCAGAAGTACACCAGCAGGACAGATATTTTATTAACTGGTCTTGATGCTACAGGATATTTTTCATTTATCTCTCATGGTTCTGCTACCCATTTCTTTTTGGGCATTACCTGCAGCAACTGAAATTTAATATACTGTGTAGACTTTGCTACAGAAACATAATTAACTTTGGAATTAGTTTTATTTCTCAGAGACTAGAAATAATGACTGAAAAATATATTTTTATACTAATACATTTCATAGATATTTTATTTGGTTTACATTTAAAAATAAATATAATAAATTTTAAAAGATAAACTTTTTCTTAATATTTAATAAAATTCAATGGAATAAAAATTGTGTTTACTTTGTTTGAATGTGTTAATTTTTCTTATGTAATAAAATAAAAAAATTTAATTACATGTGTTTATTTTTAAGATAAGGAAAATTAAATTATAAATTTGGGCTCCTCTATAACTCAAACAATGAGACCCCAGCAGTTATGTAATATTGTTATAATATTAATAATAATAATTAATAATGTTATGATATTAACTCTGTGACAAACATGCAGTTTACATCATTGCCAGAAAAGAATCCTTATAAATTTTGCACCTCTTTACATGAACACAAATGTATATTCATATAAACTTTAGCCAATCATTGTCATTAAAGATTTAAAGAGTAATGTTTTGAAATGTTTACAAATCCAACACCAAGAAGAGTCTGTGAAATTCTGTGGTTACTCTGTGGAATAATTATTAATTTAAACTGACAATAAAGGGATAGCCATTGTAAATAGAGGGAAGGAATTATGGATCTTGTCGCCACAGGAGACAAAATGTGCCTTTTTGGGCCAGAAAGTGAAGAAGCATGGCACCACACAAGCTTTTCTGGTTTTGCTGCTGCAGAAGATATGGGTTGCCACAACCCACACAGCCTGATGGATTTGCCTGGGTGGTGACCAGCCTCACTTTCCCTTTTTTCTGAAACAAATGAATGAGCTGTATCTTGGACCTGTGAAACAACAGAAACCACGTCAAAAATGAACAGAAGCATTTGTAGAAACCAGACTGTATTTGTCAAAAATGGGTGAGATTTCAATGTGAAATGAAGGCAACTAGAACTGGCAGTTTCATATTTCATGTGTGAATACCACAGACGTTCAGAAGGTTCCTTCTTTCTTTATTCCTTGCTTGATCAGCTCTTGGTTCTTAACCTTTTTCACTCGTGCTACTACACTGTCACTTCTAGGTGACACAAAAAGCAACACTAAATTTACAGCAATATTAGATAAAGTAGCAGAAGACTATTTGGAAGTTTTTTGATGCAAGATAATTTATTTCTTCCTAAGTAAATCCACTGTGTCTTGAATGATATCATTGAAACTGACCATCATGCTTCTATCAATTTTGACTTGAAAAAAAATCTTTCCATAATGCAACCTAGGCAAGAGGAAAACTTTAAAATCTACATAAATTTCAGACAGTCTTCAAAATATTAAAATGACTCTTTGCTTAAAGTGAGACCTAAGTACCAGCAAAATTGTTATGTTTTTGCAGAAATATATCAATGTTGATGGACTGACTTAGAATAATTAGCAATCTTAAATGAGAGTTCATAACACTAACCTTCTGCATTGTGTATTGGCTGGCTTTGGACAAGGAATAGTAAGAAATGAATGAATTTCATTTCATTCAGATTTGATAGTTTCTGCCTCTAACAGAGATTGAATCTTTCAAGGACACAGCAAATTATGTAGGCTTATTCAATTCTGTTTAGTCCAGCTACATCGTATTTCATGTTTTAAAGCAATAATTTATATGAAAGTATTTAACTTTAGTTGTTAATGAAAAATCAGTTTTTCAGTAAAAATAATGATTTGGCCAAATACAGGAAACACACTGAGTTGTTGATTTGAAATAATTACTCTGAGACTTATACGTTCTAAAGCAGGAAAATTGCTTCTTTTTTCCTCACAAATAGAATTAGTACATTCCTTTAATCCTTAGTCCTTAGATATGGAATATTATGTTCTCTTTGTTGTCATTTCAAAGAAATTACTTTAATCTCTCATATGCAGATTAGGCAAAGGAAAAGGTGAATTCACTGAGCAGGAATCAAAATCTTGTTATTAAGATTTGAGCATTAGCAAGATGCAAATAGAAAAACTTGTAAACAGATATGAGTACACAAACTTCTTACATGCTTTGTGATGAAATGTTATCTGGAAAGCTTAGGAAATTCAGAAATATAATGTAATGAACATTTCTTATAGTTAATTGGAAGAAATTTAAGAAGATCAGATTTGTTGTTTCAATCTTCCTGATGTGACAAAAAGTCATGAGCTGCTATGTAATTTTTCATGGGTTTTTATAATTGAAAAATGAAGGTTAAATAATTAGGAAGCACATACTATCTGAGAGTTGTAATATGGGATAATGGATTTAAATTTGTGTGTCCTGCAAGGAATATTTTTTGTGCTGACATTTATATTGTATATGTAATTTTCATACAATGATCAGGAAGGTATGTCTGAATATTCAAGGACAGCAGAACCTTGTCTGTATCACCTTTTTCAGGCAAACTCTAACAGGAAAAACTATTGAGATATTACAAGATGTTTTTGCTGTATGTTTGCAAGAGCAAAAAATAAAAAAAAACACGAAAAATTCAGGAAGCCAGTATTTCTGTTCTTGCTAAGATTAAATTGAGTGTTACATTCTCCATAAGAGTGGAATATTGGTCCCATTAACTCATGATACTGTGATTTTTTTGACATATCAGTCCAAATTCAACAATTGTGTACATCAGGAATAATTTCAATATTCTTTAAAGAATGTGTTATATTTCAGACTGAGTAATAGTATCAAAAGATCTATAATCCAAAATTTACCAGACAGCAGCCTCTTACAACATTAATATTATTCAAATAATAATTCATTGAAGTCAAATATAAAAATGCAGTTAATAAACATCTGCATATGCAAGGTACTGACAAATGCAAACTAGTACTTTATCCTTCCTATCCTGACAAAAAGGATAGAACACACAAATCTCGTAAAAATACAATGTTTAAAACATGTGTTTTAGTTTTCTTCTGGATGAAGGCTACTGTCTGGAAAGGCATAAAAAGAACTCCAAGGTGTGATTCATGAAAATATGGCAAGATGTGATAAAAAAGCTGGAGCTAGAAGGGCTGAAACCCTTTACAAGATCTAAAAAGAGGTTAAGATGGAAGCATATTTCTGCTTAGATCTTTATCTAAGGTTAAGTAAAACTAAGACATCAAATAGAAAGGAAACTAAAGAAGAAGATATAAAGTTAAGAGATAAGATCTAATTTACTTTGGGACACAAAGAAAAAGACTAAGACTAAATTTTAAATATCTCTGAGTGCCACAATAGAACTAATTATGATGATACAGTCTTATCTTGGTAAAAAGGAATATAAATTAATTAAATCTCCAATGTACATAATTTTATAATCCTGCTTTCACATACCTTAAATGCACAAAAAGCTTTCAAGGTTTAATCTCAGCCAGAACTTCATCCCCACAGAGCTGTTCACTCATTCTCTCATGGTGGTAGTGTGGCTTAGAAACAGCAGGGTAAAAGTGACAATCTTAGGGGTTCAGATAAAGACACATTAATAGGGAAATAAAAGGACAGATATGCAAGCAAAGCAAAACAAGGAATTTATTCAGCACTTCCCATGAGCAGGCAGGTGTTCAGCCACCCCCATCATGTGTCGCACTTACTTGGGAAGTCAAACATCATCACTCTGAACATCCCCACTCCCTTTGTCTTCTCCCAGCTTTATATACTGAGCATGGTGACGTATTTTGTGGGATATCACTTCTGTCACTTGGGCTCAGCTGTCCTGACTGCATCACTCCCAGTTCCTTGGGTACTCCAAGCATGCCAACTGGTGGGGTGGGGTGAAAAGCTAAAAAGGCCTTGACTCTTTTTGAGGGCTGCTCAGCAACAATAAAAATATCCCTGTATTATCAACACAGTTTTCAGCACAAATCCAAACCTTAGATGCAAACTAGCTACTGCAAAGGAAATTACCCCAGCCAAACTCAGTGTAAACACAAACCAAGAAAAGAAATTATTACCAGGATGGAGTACTGTAATAGACTAGAAGGCTGTCACAGGGTTCATTTAATGTCTTATTTATTACTTATGGTTGTTTTCTTAGCTTGTCAACAAGGTGCAAGAAGAAATACAAGCAAAAATGGTGTTCTAGTATATGTAGATATTCTATTTATTTATTAAGTCATTAGTTTTCTTTCTGTCTGATATTTACTATTATAGCAGACTCAAAAAACACTTTTAGTTTGAAAAGTTTCATGTTCCTGGAATTTAGTAGTATTTTTTCTACTTTCCCCTTCTGTCGTACCAAAATAATTAATTTCAGAAAATGCCTGATGAATGTTCATCAAATAACATTCACATTAAATAATATTATGAAATTGCAAGTTGAAAAGGATTTTACTGCTGAAATATTCCTCTATTTCTTAACTCTTGTGTCTAAAGGCAACAGTTTTAATGAAAAGCAAACAAACCGAAAAGTTTCAGGTTGTTCCCTCTGCATTTCAGTCGGCTTCATTTGGAAAAAAAAGATGAGGAGTGCCTGCTTTAAGATTTGCGAAAATATGATACACAAGGAAAACAGTCCACTCATTTTGTTGTAAAATGTCATGTAAGTAGATTTAACTACATAAATTAAGAAGTCTTCATAGAGAAATATTTTTCATAGACCCTCCTGAACACATAAGTGTCCTCAAGATGCCAACATAAGTTCATTATACTACCCATCAAAAATTATTTACTTTCAAAATATTATTTCTTGATCTTTCTGCGTATATATTATTGGCTTCCAAGAAAAGCAACCCACCGAGTCAGCAATGAGAATAATTGGAATTTTTTTATTTAATTAGATTTATAGATTAATTTACTTTATTGTTACTCTTACTTTAAAAACCATTTTTTGTTCCTTTTAAAAAATTTTGTATATAGAAAAAAGATTACAAATATTGAAATAAAATAATATGCATAAGAACTTTGAGGATGGTTTAGGTTTAGGTTTAGGTATTCACTATCCAACTTAGAAAACAAGCAGTTACTGGAGATTAAGTAGTCTGCTCCTGAGTTTCAAATAAAGGAGTGTAGTAATGCCAAGACATCGGTCAAGAAATGTGATCACAAGATTAAAAAATGCAAGCCTGTACTGAGTAAGGGATTTATTCCAAAGCATGGAATTAGACATGGAGGTGTAGCTTCAAACAAGTTGCTAACTATCTCTCAAGAGTATCTAAACAGCTTAAATGTAAGACAGTTCATGGGCTATGTTTTATTTCCTCGTCAACTTGAACAGGATAGCAAATCATTAGCCTTCAAAGTGACTGATTTTTGGCCCCATTGGCTGAAGTCAGGTGAACTGAAACATTACTGATGATAAATCATAGAATATCCTGAGTTAGAAAGGACTCCCAAGAATCATCAAGTCCAACTTCTGGCTCTGCAGAGAGAAAATCCAAAAATCACACCATGTGCCTGAGAGAATTGTCCAAATTCTTCTTGAGTTCTGTCAGGCTGGTACTGTGACCACTGCCCTGGTCCTTCCAGTGCCCAAACACTCTAAGGGTAAAAAACCTTTTTCTAATATCCAGTCTAAACCTCCCCTGATACAACTTCATACCATTCCCTCAGTCCTGTCACTGTCACCACAAAGAAGAGATCAGTATTTGCCCCTCCTCTTCCCCTCATGAGGGGGTTGTTACTGCACTGAGGTCTGCCCCCAGTCTCCTCTTCTCCAGACTGAACAGAAGAAGTCACACCTCACAAGGCTCCACCTCAAGGCTCTTCATCATCTTTACAGCCCTCCCTTGGATGCTCTCTAATAGCTTAATGTCCCTTTTATGTTCTAGTGGTCAAAATTGTGCACAAGACGAGGTAAGGCCATATCTCTAGAGGCTCAGAGTAGAGCGGGGCGATCACCTCCCTCAGCTGCTTGGTGAGGCTGTGTCTGATGCACTCCAGCACAGGGCTGGCTGCCTGGGGCCACTTGTATTTCTCGCTGCCAGTCACTGCTGACTCATTCAACTTGCTATCAGCTAGGACTCCCAGGTCACTTTCCTCAGCACTTCTCTCCAGCCTGTCATTCCCCAGTCTGAGCATACATCCAGGATTGCTCCTTTGCAGAATTCAGCACTCGCCCTTGTTAAACCTCCTACAGCTGGTAAAGATAAAGATAGCTTATTCACAAAATCTTTTAAATAACATTTGAAAATACTATTGTTAAAATCCATACTTGTACAGGCATATTTATGTGGCATATTTATGTAGCTCACTGTATACTTTCGGATTTTTCAATTATTTAAGAAAAATAATATGTTTCTAACCATAAGGTTAAGTAGGAAATTCATTCAACATAAGGCATATTATGTGGAATATAACAATATGACAGTATTAACTTCTATCTGTAACCTTACAAAATGGTACATTCAAAAAAAAGTGAGTTGTTATTATATCCTGTTGGTTCCTGAAAGCAGCCAGACCAATTGAGGACATTTCATTTTCAGTGTTAAGCAATTGCAATAATTCTACTTCAGACCCAGTTAGCAATTTGGTTTTCACCAATGGTGTTAAAAAAAATTTAATAAAGAATGGTGAAGGGCAGTTTCCTAACGAAAAAGAGGCAAAGTTCCCTAAGGACAAAGAAAAAGAGATATTGACAGAAAAAGGAGCAGAAATGGTAAGTTAACAATGAGTATATTTACTATTAATGATGCTGAGTGTAACCATCGGGTACTGAAGGAATAATAATGACTAAATATTTAGTTGCTACAGTTACTCTTCTTGATCTTTCCGTGAACCTCCCAAAGTGACAGCAGTGAGCACGACTGTGGATCAGGGCCAGGTTTGCACTTTTGCCCACGGACTATAATTAAAATAGATTTATGAGTGAGGAAATGCCTGCAGAAAGAGATCAGTCTTGCAACATTTCCCAGAGGTCATAAGATTTTTTTGAAGACTAAACCGAGGTTTAAATCTACCCACTTATTGTGGATTCTTCCCTTTAGAGCATATTTTTTACTGCAAAAAAGGCATCTGAGCATGCATGCCAGTGAGATTCAGGGCCACTATTACTCATACTCATAGTTTGGCTTATAATAGCTTTGATTATATGGGCATCATTGTTTTCAGTGGCATAGAGAGTCTAATAGCCTTGCTTGCAGAATGCAAACAGTTTTCTTTTATGAATCCATGGAAACAAAAGCTGTATATGGAAAGGATTATTATGAGTTTTAGATTTACCCTAATGGGTTCTCTCTTGACTTTTTCTGAGAAGATTCTTGTAATTTCTACCTACCATTGGTTACATAATTTCAGCTGGATTTCATAGCCTCTTTCTGAATTACTATGAAAAGCCATCCTATACTTTTAATGAAAGGGTATATTTTTTCACCCCAAATATACTTGTACCTCATATTGCAAACTGAATTGGTGAGATGAAGTGAAAGAACAATTTTTTCACATCTTTCATTGATACTCCATGTTAATGTTCAAAAGAGAAAAAAGGACAGGTAGAAACAGCAAATTACAGCCCAACACTGAGTACACAGATGAGGCTTGTTCACTTTTTATAATGACATCAGCTTCTAGTACTTCTTTCCAATTTTGTGTCTATTTGATTGGAAACAGACAATGCATCCTCACTCTTATTAACTCCTGGCCTCTTCATGCAAAGAAATTTTACATCCTTGCTAAAAAAAAATTCTGTGTTTGTACTTGTGCATGTTTTGTTTTTCAGCACATATATATCACCTCTCTGATTACACAATTTCTTTGTTTTATGATTTGCTCTGTTATAAAGGAAATAGCAGGAGAATACATATGTAAAATTTGAGTGCTTCATAAATGAATACTCTATAGGACCATATCTTGATTTCTCATGAATTTGCATAGTTCCATGGGCTTTTATGACCAAATAAATTCATTCTAGGAATTGGCTGTTATGTACATTGATCATTCCCAAAGCAAATAATGATGAAGACAAAGTCATTTTAGATATCACAGTCTTAGTTTTCACTACAATATGTTTATTATGAAGGCACATGGAAGGAAATTCTCTTTCCTCTGTGGATTCCCCTGTTTCTGAAGTTAATTTAAATTAGACAAGTCTCTCCAGTGCAATACTCCCACATGGAGACCTGTTGTGAATAACAAATTCCCTTCAACTTGTTTCACTGATGGCTTCCACTGCTGCAAACATTTTTATTGAGAGAATTGCCAGCTAGTTAGATTTTTTATTATTTTTCCCTGACAGACCAGTGGAAGAAAAAATAGCCTGAAGGAGAATAAGATCTAAGAATTACTGAATTATATTACTTATTGTCAATAGACAGCTGTCTGGCAGATGCAACCTAATATAAGGACATATTCTAAGATAGATAGATATCTGGAGTTCATCATAACATATGCTGAACAGTCGCAAAAGCCAAACCAAATCATGGTGAGCCCACATTGGTTATGAGCATTAATAGCATTGTTATTGGATAAAATAATCTACCATCACCAGTGGTAGAACTACTACTACTATTCCCCCATAAAAACATGGAGTTTCAAGGCCATTGTCTAACACAACATCTCAATGTGAACTTCAAAAGATAATCTAACATGAAAATTTCCTTTTGATTTACTGTTTAAAGAACATTTTTTCAAAGTAAAAGAAGAAGAGAAGTTGGGAATTTTGGAAATTTTGCGGGCCTGCTACCTTGTTTCTAGCTCTGAGAAAACAGAGCTCAAATAACAAGCTCAGTGAGATAAAAGAATGTGACAGTGACAAAGGATTTTTGTTCTTTAGAGCACTCTCCTTGAATGAATGATTTCCCTTGGAACATTAAAGATGAATTCAAGTTGCTGTGGATGGTGCTACATCAGGATTAAGCATTTTCATGTTTTGCATACTTTTTCCAAATATATCTCTACTTGTTCATAGAGTTGAATGTGTGAACATATATATACTTCTTATTGCTTAGTTTCTAGTTTCCTTTTAACATCAGAAGATGCTGTTCAACTAACACAAGGACATATACAGAAACCAAAAAAAGTGGATATTCTCTATGTAGTCAGTTCAAACCACGGCATTGCTACCAAACTTCCTACCTCACACATTTTCTCTGCTCCAGCATGTGTCTTCTCCATGCACTACAATTCTTTAGGAACAGGCTTCTTCTTATAAGATTTAGTGTTAATCCCTAACAGGACACAGGTCTTGTCAGAATATCTTCTCCTACATAGCCTTCTCTCTCCAGGTTGCATTTTCCCTCAGGAGTCAACTATAATTTGGGTTTTCTGTGGGCTGTAATTTCTTTCAGGCATTTCCTCTTGCTGCAGCACAGGGTCATCCACTGGGTGAGGGGGACAACCTGCTTCACCACGACATTCTCTACAGACTGTAGTGAAGTCTCTGTCTGATGTTTGTAGCTTATTCACTCCTTCTCCTCATCCTTCCTTACTGATCTTGGTATATTACAGGGCTCTTTCTCCCACATTTTGCTCACAGATACACAGAATAACTCCAGTCAGAAAAGATGAGAGTGGGTAATCTGATTCAATATTTGTATTCAAGCAGGGTCTTCCTACAGAACACTGCAGAGCATTTTCTCCAAATGATTCTTGAATTTCTTTGGTGAGAGATACTCCAGAACCTCTCTGGGCATTCTGTTCCAGTGCTTGGTCACCCACACAAGAAAAAAAGGTCTTCTTCAAATTCAGATGGAACTTCTCGGGCATCAGTTTCTGCCTGTTGTCTCTTTTCCTATTGCTTGGCATCACCGAGAAGAGCATGGATCCAGCCTCTTGACACACACACAGTCACACACACATTGATGAGGTTCCCTCTCATTTTTATCTTGTAGTTGAACAGGCTCAATTCTCTGAGCCTTGTCTGATAAGGAAGATGTTCCAGTCCCTATATCATCTTTGACAACCCCATTGCACTTATTCCAGGAGCTGCATGTACTGCGAAACCCAGAACAGCATTCCAGATATGGCCTTACCAGGGGCAGGATCACCTCCCTCAGCCTGCTGGCAATGTTCTTCCCAACACACCCTGGGATAACATTGGCCTTCTTGGCCTTAGGGTACACTGCTGGCTCATGGACAGCTAGTTGTCTACCAGGACCCCCAGGTCTTTCTCCACAGAGCTGCTTTCCAGCAGCTCAGCCACCAGCCACTACTGGTTATTCTTCCCCAGGTGCAGGACCCTGCACCTCCCTTTGTTGAATTTCAGAAAGTTCTTTGCCCATCTCTCCAACCTGTCAAGGTCCTTCTGCAGGGCTGCACAACCCTCTGGGGTACTGAACACTCCTCCCAGATTGGTGTCACCAGGGAACTTGCCGAAGAGGGATCTGCACCCTCATCCAAGGCATTGATGAATAAGGGAAAAAATACTGAGCCCAATATTGAGCACTGGGGGACACTGCTGGTTACAAGCTTCCAGCTAGTGCCCGTGTTATTGATTGTAATGGGATCTGCCATTCAGGCAGCTCTCAATCCACCTCAGTGTCCACTCATCAAGTACCTGCTTCCTGAGTTTGCTTAAGAGGATATCCTGGTAAACTCCTGTCTCTCACAGGTGCATTTTTTACCTTTTGTGTTGGTGAGCATGGGGTTATTTTGGAGCTGGCTGGAATCAGCTATGTTCAACATAAACCTCAGTCTCTTCTCATAGGAATCACCTCACTAACAAAGCCTTGCAAGGTAAAGCAAATATAGTAATATAGAAAGCTAGCTGTGTGGGTCTTACAATCCTATATTTATATAAATTTATTTGTTAAAGCCATATTTTATTCACCTAACCTCTAGCCTAGTTTTGTCAAGAGTTATAGTTGGAATAAAAATAAGATTCATCTCTTTATCGTCAGAAAGGTCCTATAAATTAATATTTTGTAATAAATAGTGAAACCAAAGATTTTAAATATTTTACATGCTTGTAAGAAATGTCTTTTTTTTTTTAACCTAGGTTCTTGCCCATAAAATGCATAATATTATTACAGAGAAAGTAAACATGGATTTGCAAAGCATCAGTGCTATAGCACAAAAATGATCATTTAAGAGGAGAACAGATGCTCCAAATCAGCTTAAATGCACTTGGAGATCGTGTCGTGACACATAATTATATAAATGTCTGTCTAATTATCAAGATACTGATATTGAGCAATGCAATGGATGAGAAGCTGAAGGTGATTCTAAGCTTCATTCCATAAAAGATTACTCTGAGGCTAAAGAGTGCTTGAGACCACTAAATGACTGATGCCAGTGCCTGAAATATGATGCTGTCACTCAGGCATCTGCTCAAAGCCACTCAGGCAAGAAGTGAGATGACCAAATAAAAGCACCCAAGAGGTGCAAATCATCTGTGTATTTCTATTGTAGAGTATGAAATTTATCATGTCACATAGGAAATCTTAATAGAGCAAAGCATACTGTGTCTCTCCTGTTATCAAGCATACTGTGACTGACTGCTATCAAGGAATATGATTTATAGCTTTGTAGAGAATTTATGAAACTACCTGAACTCTCTGAACCAGTCCATCCTTGTCTGAATACATTGAAGATTTGGTCTTGGGAAAGTAGCTGCCATATGAGCTCAGGAAATTCACTAAGATGAGAATTAGCATTGATAAATGACTGTACAGGAGCATACAGAATTTAACAGGGTATGGAGGAGGCAAGGAGAAAAGCAAAACTATAGCTGCTCATTCTTTGGCCATGTACTATAAACACAGGGGACTAACAGTTCATTTCAGCAGCAGTGATTGCATTTAATATCCTTTTTCTGGCATGGAATAGAAACAGGTGCCTGAACTGACCTCTCTGTATTTTTAGTCACAAGGTATTTGCTTGCTTTTGAAATACAGTGGATATATTAAGAATTTACTTTTGTTTCTGAGATGGTGCAGTGGTGCAATCTATCCAGATAAAGTCTTCTCTCTGAATCAGCCTTAGTTCATTTCCAGTGTTGCCAATAATGTTGGAGAAATGCTTAATTAAGAATCTTACTAATTGTGTCAAGTACTTTTTTCCCTTGTTGCCCTCCTCAGTTAGAGTGTAACAGTGGATACCCAAGGAGAAAGAAAGAGACATAATTAAGAAAAATAGAAGCAGTAATATATGGTGTTTTGTTTTACTAAGATGCAAGACATGTAAAAAGAATTAACCTATGAGTGGAAGAAACAGGCAGAAAAAGTGGATGTACTTATACAGCCAACAAGTCATGCCCGCCATTTTTTTAAAGGATTTGTAACCTTTAAAGATCTAAATCTTCCTGGCTACCCAAGCCACAGCTGCTGCTTAGATAATTTTTCCATGTTGTTTTTCTTTTCCTCTCTCTCCCTTCAAGTTTGATTATTGTTGTGTACCTTCCATGATATATTACTTTTTAAAATGTTGGGAAATATTGTGCTAAATGCACAATTCTTCAGCCCCCTTCCAGACAGTGTGTCTTCAACCAATTTTCCCTTTGATTCCACCAGCTGTGCTATGTAATGAATACAGCCTAAAGGAGGTTTACTATGTTGGTTTTCATTTGAACAGAAAGTGTCAAGGATGACAACGAAACATCTAGTTCATTTCATGGCAGGTACTAGCATCTGGAAGACAGGAACAAAAAAGAGTCATTTCCACACTAAACTATGATACAGAAACAATGTCATACAGGAGTAATGATCAAAATTTACATGGAACATCTGTTCAGTACATTCATATTACTTTCATTCTTGCTTTCCAAAATATTGTACTAATCAGAACTTTCACTGGTTGAGAAATGTTTACAGAAAAAGGTTTACAGAAAATAATGAGCTTGATTTCAAGAGCTAGTAAGTTCAAGACACAACAGAACCTTGCCCCTCTATGCCTATTCACAACCAAGTTATTTATCTGGCAATTCAAAATTGAGCACTCACAATGCACTGTTCAGAAATGACCTGATTATGGCAAAAGTTTTGCTAGGAATACTCAGGGTGATTACAATTGAAAAGTCATAAGCTACTTACAGAACCTTTGAGGACTGAAAGGAAAAATCTAATATGTGTTTGCACTCTGCTTTTATACTTTGCACAGAAGCACTCACACACCCAAACTCTCATGTCACCTTTTACAAAAGATATAAGAATGCCTCCTAGGTTACTGATAGCATTACCCTTGTTGTTTACCAAAGGCTGAATAACTGGCTTTTTGATCTCCCTCTGCACATCCACGTGCAGCATGTGCACTGTTGGCTCTGCTGGTGGAGTTCTATAAGTCTGTCTTACAGGAGGTCCAACACAGAAAATTACAGAACCTGGTCCACATAAAAATTTTCTTTGTTCATTTCCCCCCTCGACCCTCCACAAGCTGCCAGGCGTGACATACTTTATCTAAAAGCACATGGCAGACCAGGATGAGCAGGCTTCTCACTAAGATGACAGTCAAATTGCCAGGGCTCACAGGAACCTGGACACTGTTATTGGGTCATGACTTTTATGAAGAGTGCCTGCCACAGGAAGCCAGGAAGGTGACTTCTATGAAACATGTTGCAGTTCACATCTGCCTTCACATGGAAGAAAATTAAAGGCATGAAGCTTGGGATTTCCAGCCTTTTTTAACTAAGACTACGTGCTTTAAATGCTGTACTTAAAAAAAAAAAATCCATTTTATTGACTATCTGGAAAAAATTGCAAGATCTGAATATAAAGTTTATCTGAGAAGCTGTGGTGAACAAATCGCCCTGGTTTTGCTTTTATTGATGTCAAATCACTTTTGAGCAGATTAGAGGAACTAATTTAGAACACAGCCTGTTTTTGTGTTCTTAATCTCTCTTCGGATACTTTGCTTAATGCTTTAGCCTGCATGTGAATATAGTCTTCCTAGACTCCAACAGATGGCCTGTATCAAAGTTTTTCTTGAAAGAACTGTGACTAATGTGAGCTGGCCTCATTAATCAAATGTGGTCTATATGGAAATAGTCTCTAGCTGTGGATTGAGTAATTTCAAAAAGCCTGAGTTAGAAAGGACACAACTGGTAATGCACAAACACACAAAAGTCCTAGTTTTTGCGTGTCTGTGTGAATGTCTGTGAGGCAGAGAGTACTGTAAGAATCTATATTTTGCGATTATTCATAAGGTATGCTCTGTACTCACAGTTTCTTTACAAGGACCTATAAAGTTCATTAATTTATATCAGTGAATGATTTTTGGCTAAGGTTTTTAAAAACAAAGTAGTTTTGTTTGATTTGGCTTCTCCTTTTAGAGATATTCCTGCTCTTTATATGACACACATTAGGCATCATTTTAAGATCTTAGCCTTCAAAGTATAAAGGTTATAGACGAGAAAATGGCATTCTGCATTTCCCCCTAGAATCAGTGGTCTGTCAGCTGTAGAGCCTTGTGTATTAATGCCATAGCTTCTCTGCCTGGGCAGCACCCTGCTGCCCTTGCACACACTGGATAATGCAGAGCAGGCCATCCTGGCCATGACAGAAATGTTTATACAAGTGTTGGTCCCATTCTGAAAGCACTGTCAGAAAACTGTAAGCTAGATAGACAGCCAGAAGGAGATGAGGATATATTAAAATCTCATTATGTTTTCTTGACAGTGTGATTTCTAGCAGACTTACTAATGCCAAACAGCTGTATTAAAACCTTTGTGAGACCAGCAGAGAGATGCCCACCTGTACATAGACTGTGTACATAGAGTGAACTGGCAGCCTGGAAATGAGATTTCTTCTGTTTCAGATACTGTAATGGGCTGTTAGAAGAGATCACAAAAGGTGAATTTAAACACACTTTTTCATTGGAGGGTACTTCATTCTGCATTCTGCTGGGAAAGTAATCTTGATGGAACTTTTCTGCTTTTAACATAACAATGTAGCACAGTATAAACATAACCCATGAATTTGACACTGCTGCCATTACATTGACAATAGCTTGCTCACAAACAACCCCACTGAAATACAGTGAACTGTTTCCTCAGCTCTGGTGTTATTGTTAGTAATATACAGCAAGGCCGAGACAGCACTTCTTTTAAGTTCTGCTTCATTACTTTTTCAGTTGTCAGTTATGAAGACACAATATCCCCACTGAGATCTGTTTGAAAAATTAACTCTATCTATTCCACTTAGCAAATTTACCTTACACTGCATTGCTGTGAAAATCATTGGCGATGAGATTTAATGTATGCTAGAAAGATTGCCTAAAGATCCTACAATTGCTGATAGTCAAGTTAGACTGAACTAATACTGAGAGATCAAGTTGCAAAGATAGTAAGGAGAGAAGGTTATAGCTAAGTTATGACACATTGACTATTTTCGGGGAGAGGGTGGAGTACAGAGTAACAAATCTGAACCTGTTGCCCAAACATTGGAAAATGCATTGGAATACTGCCCAATAACTTGGATTAGTGCAGAGATACTGTATAGGTCAATTAAATTAAATGAAATTATTATCAAGGTCCAAACTATTGGTGTTTGCACCTCAGGAATACATCTACTACTGAAAATATTTTAAAAAATTACTGTGAATATAAAAAAAGCCCAACAATCCCAAACCAATCATTTCTAGGACAGAAAAAGTTAATGAAGTGATAAATAACACTATGTACAAATCCACTAAACTGACCACTCTGAATTGTTTGGAAGAAAATGTTAATCTGAACTATGTTAATTTTTATCTGGTCAAATTAATGTTCACTGAGCCGAAAAACAAAACAAAACAAAAACAAAACCAGAACTGCTAAAAACCAAAATGAACAAACCTAACCAAACAAAAATACACTTATGTCACATTTCATTAGATGGAAAACAGTATTCTATAATCAGTGAAAATGTGAAGGAACGCAGTACCACCGAGTCAGTAGAAAGCAACATTTTTGGATATTGCTGTGCTACAAAGGGATATTATTTGACTATTTAGGCATGGCAAGTGCATCATGTTAGAGAAGATGTTTCTGAGGAATTTTTTGTGTAGTCATTACTGAGGGCCTTTTGCTAGGGACTCTGAAGTGTTCCAGTCACACTGCAGCACACTTCCAGTGTCCTGTACCTGGAGGCATCACACTTGCAGACTCTTGCCCTACTGAGGAATCTCAACCACCCTGACATCTGCTGGAAAAGTAGCATAGTGAGCTGTAGGCAACCCAGAAAACTTCTGGCATACAGGGAGAATAAATTATTGAGCTGCAGTGACCATGCATTGGTGAAAATCACAACCCTCAGGGATATGGATCCCGTAAGGAATAAAGTTAGGCACCTGAACTGTAGGAAAGCAAACTCCCAGCTTTACAAGGAGATAGTGAATGGGATCCCCTGGCAGACTGCCCTCAGAGACAAGGGAGTGAAACAGAGCTGACAGATCTTTGAGGAAACCTTTGATAGAGCCCAAGGGCTAGCAATTGCCAGGAGCAAGAAATCGGACGAGAGTTGCAAAACTGGCATGGCTGAGTGGGGAACTAACGAGGATGAAGCAAGTGCACAGAGAATAGAGACAAGGAGAGGTAGTCTGGGAAGAGTATAGAGATGAAGTTCAGTTGTGTAGAGATGGGTTGAGGAAAGCAAAGTGAAGATAGAACTGAACCTGGGAAAAGACAGAGAAACACAGGCAGGGTTTCTACAGGTATGCTAGCCATAAAAGTAAAGTCAGAGAAAATTTAGCTCCCCAAAAATGCTGGAAAACTGGTAACAACAGTCTCAGTCTTCATTGGCAACACCTCTTGCCATATTTCTTGAATGGATGTGCAGCAGAATGAGGACTGGGGAGTGACCTGCTTCCCACTGTAAGTAAATATCAGGTTCATGACCACCTGAAGAACGTGAATGTGCATAATCTGTGGGATCCAAAGAGATGCATCACAGAGTCCAAGGGGATATGTCTGATGTAGTGCCAATCCAAATTTGGAAAGTCTTGGCCATTAGGTGAAATCCTAGGTGACTGGAAAAATAATAATACATAAATGATACTGAAAAATACTGATTCATAAAGATGCCATAATCTTTAAAAAGGATAGAAAGGAGGATCCTGGGAACTACTGGCCTGTTTAGGCTTACCTCTGTGCCTGAAAAGCTCATGGAACAGATTTTCCTAGAAGCTGTGTTAAGGCATGTGGGGGACAGGAAGGTGACTTGAGACAGCCAATGGCAAGTCCTGCCTGAGCAAGCTAGTGGCCTTATATTGTAAAGTGACTCCTTCAGTGGACAAGGGAAGGGCTACAGAATGATTTATCTGGACTTCTGTAAAGTCTTGGATACAGTCCCCCCAGCATCCTTGTCTTTAAATTGGAAAGAGATGGATTTGATAAGTGGATGTTGGATAAGAAAGCAGCTGGACAGTCCTATCCAGAAGGGAGTGGTCAACGGCTCATCCTGTCCTTCAGGTATGCCCCTTGACAAACCTGAAGGACAGGATGCCATCCACTATGGCTGCTGTTTAAATTTATTATTTGAGTCTAAATTTGTTCCGGTTGTGTTCAAACAGCACATTGTTGAAACTCCTATACCTGATAATAAAGATCACCTCTTCTCCTGATTTTTCCAGTTATCCTTCCGTGTTTTCTTAATTTCTCTCTTCATGCTATGAAATATGTAGGCTTTAATTTAATGCCAAACTTATTGAAAAGAAAAAGTAAACAAAAAAATTTCAAGTAATTTTGGAATTTCATTTTCTTATTTCAGAATCAGTGAAATTGACTACAACCCACCCATGATAGAGTATAAGGTTGTGGGATGCAGCTCCTTAGCGTGTTGACTCCTGATTCATCTATATCCTTTTTATTGTCATACTTTACGATTTGCAGATCATCCAGTATATTTTCCTTCTTTCTCTTTTATGCTCATGAAAGCTATGGGCTTGTTTTTTTTGTTTAGTTCATGGAAACAAATACATTTTTTGACTCAGTCATGAAGCTGGCAAAGACTGAAATCTCAGAGGCTTAGCTTCTTTGTGAGAGATTCTTTTTTCAGCAGCTCTACATCTAATTTTCTTTGTATACCATCTTTTATGATTCTCAAGGTAGTGTTTATTGGCAGTGACCTGCCAGACATCCCAGGTCTTAAGGATGAGTGAATAAACTTAGCTGAATGCTGTTGAATATGTGATAATGCAATTAGTATTCTTGCCAACTGAATTGAAAATGAGATGTTGTGTCTTCAGGGACCTTTGTACTCTTTTGTAAGTGTTTTTTTTTTTCCCCTCTATTTTCTTTTAAATACATCAGATACATATAGGCTAAGCAAAAATGTCCATTATAAATTAAAGTAACTTTGTTCTGTAGATTAGGTGGCCACTTCTGATTTGGCAGTTAAAGTTCAATTAACTTCACTGCTTAAGAAAAAACAGATCAAAATATGATTTATTTGTTTATATTTTATACAAATAAAATTATTGCTGGTGAATAAATACACAATTTTACATTCAGAGCAATATATATAAGATGAAGTGGAACAAAGCCCAGGGTGTGCTACATATTAAGGCAGATCAGATCAGTTAATTTCCAAGATTTGCTGATAACAGTAGGGTGTGATAGACTGGCAAAAAATCAGATGATCCCAATAATCTTGATGTTTAATTCTTAGCTGGTTAATGCTAATCAGCTCTGTACAGATTCATTGCATAGAGGTGCACAGGAAATAGTGAAAAGAATTGGTGCCCAGTATTTTTCAGTAAATATTAGGGGAAGATTTTTCCTTGAAAACATACAAGAATGCTGATATTCTCCTTGGAAAACCTCACAAGGGATGTGTATGACTTACAGGCTGTATATCACTTCCACTACAGCTGTTATAGTCACTGACTTTAAACCCTCAAGAAGTGAATAAATCAGGTATCTCTGCTCATTAGGAGGAGTGAGCATGAAGCTGATTTGTGAAGTGAAGCTATTTGTAACAATGATGATTCCCTTCAGCTGAAAAAATAACACAGGGTGTTGTCTACTTCTGCCTTTTTGACAACACTGTGAAGTATTTTGTTCAGAATGAAGCAGGGGGGAAAAAAGAATTTTTAAAAAAAGAAAAAAAATCCCCAAACAACTAACAGTACAGGAATACTCCCTGCTAAAGGTGCAGAATGCCAGGAAGGCATCCAGCTAGAGTAGACTTTCAGTGAAATTACCCCACAAGATATGCAGCTCTTGGGAGGCTGGGTGATTTCATTTACTCTTTGGGCATTCTACAGAGAATTAATGCAGTGGGTCAGTGACCAGCCCAGAGAGCAGTACCTGTACTCACTGAAAGTACTTCATTGTATTTTATTATGGGCACCTAGAATTAGAAACAAAATAAGGAATAATATTATTTATATTGTAAAACCTTCACACTCCTGAAGAGTCCACACTAAAGGGAAAGGGTGCTGTGTGACTCCATGTTGGCTGATTTAAACTACGTCCTGCTGGTAAGGGCAGATAAGGTTTGCAGAGTGATTCTGTACCAATTCTGTGCATGGATAATGAAATAGGTCTGAAGGATGAGGAGATAATTTCAGAATTCATTGTATGAACCAGAGAATCTTGGTTCAGATGAGAAGCAGGTCTGGATTTCCAAGAGCTAGCCAGCAACATTTTTGCCTTTCCTATTGCTATTGCTATTCCTCTCCTGATGAAATAAATATAAACTTTTTGTCCCATCTCCAAACCTCAGGACTCTGTTACTCTGTGCCTGGCATTTTTTTCTGGGACTGAGTGATATGTGAACTGGCTTTATCCCAGATATGTTCTATTTCACTATGACATAAATGAGAAGATACACTTCCACATGAGATGAAGATGTAATTACGTGTCTCATAGCAAAGTTTAGCCTCTTACAACCCCACCAGCATTTTGCGGTATGTTTTCCAACCTAAATATATAGTACTACTTATAGCTAGGAAATATCTCTGTCTTTCATTTATTTTGATAGATGTCACTTTTGAGTTTGTCAACTAAGGAGTGCTAAAAATTATAACATTTCTTTTTTTCAGTAGGAAGAGATGCACCTACCTACTATCTTTCTTTTAAAAAAACCAAAACACACAGTCCTTTATTTTCTCTTTATTTTGAAAAATCCCTCTGCCCCTTTGAAAATAATGTGGCATCAAACAAATGCAGGTAAAGAAAAAAGCACAATGTAAAAACTGATGTGGAGGATTGTAGAATGACAAGGAGCTTTGCAGACCTCTATAGACTACATCCCACAGAATATAAAATTATATATAAAATAATCATCATATCCTCACCATTTTCCAGTTATCATTCTTGTCTCAGATGATTTTTCTTTTGGTGTGACAAAGAGAAATTTTTGTACTCAACAACAGAATGGTCAATGTATTAACAGCACCTATCCATAGTATGTATAAGGATACTTGTAAAGATACTAGATGTTCATCTGTAAACTATTTTAAGGGGAATAATGAGTCCCCTTAAATAATAATTTTGAAATATTTTGAATAATTTTGAAACATATTTTCAAAATATTCTCAGTGTCTCAATTTTTTAAAAATTATTTTTATTTTTTATCCTTAAATGTAGTTTTCTCAAAGGATGATTTCTCTTCTCTCCTTTTTCTTCTCTTGTCTTCTCTTTCCTTTTTTATCCTTTTCATTTGCTATAATGAAATAGACAAAACCAGCTTTTTGAGATATATGTTCTGCTGATCAAATTTTGATTCTGAATAGCTCACAGATTTCCTGACAGCCATAAGTATTCAAGCTCAGTGGGTATTTGTGCTCTCTACTATCTATAAATATACTGCAGATTTTTGATTGTTTTATGATGGAAGTTTATTTTATTTTATTTTTGCCTTCACAGTTGGCTTTGGATTTTTTTTCTGCTTAATAGACCCTTGTCTTTTTATTAGTTCTATGTTCCCTGTTGATTTTATGTTTTATATTCCTGCTGTCACTACCAGCATCTCACTGTAAACAAGAATGCTGTATCTCAGTGGGTTATTTTCTGTTAATAACCTGTGATACACTATATAAATAAACCAGAGAGGAGTTCACAGTTGCAATTTATTAGAGTTATTGCAATGTGACTTCAGTAATGGTCTCTAGTTCTTTAAAAACTTTGGTGTGTTTTGATTTGAAGAAGACAGCTATATATTGCAGTTCATGAGAGAGAAATAAATATCAGTGTAATGAAATATGTCCAAGTCCAACTCAATAATAATTGCAATTTCTCAGTGTCAATACTTGGAGACCTATGTGTACCTCACAATAATTCAAATGAAATTACACCAGTAAAGTAGCACGTTATTCAGGTTAGACTGGAAGAATGAAACCAAACAAAATGGCAAACCATACAAAATTTTCTGTCCTCCCTATACTTATATCACTGTTAACTACATTGTTAACTTAATCCTAGTACTTCCCTGTTAAACTTTACAATATAGAATCATATTTCAGACACATGTTGTACCTATAGAGAAGAGCTGGAGAAGAAACAAAAATAGCATAATTCAGAGATTGCTTGAATCCTACTCAAAATTGCAATGAAGCTCCCAAATTACTCAAATTTTTTAGCACACTTTTTAGAAAATCTGACCAAGGATGAAAGTCAAAATTTTATCAGTAATAATGTATCTTGTCCACAAAGAATAGAGCTGTCAGCTCTGAAATGTCTGTGAAGGCCACTGTGCTTTTCATCATTCACTGCTGCTAATAAGAAATTAAATCAGAGACTCTAGTTCTTGGTGTGAGTCAGATTAAAGGAAAAAGATAAAATGCTCAGAGCAGCTAAAAATCAGTGTTCACCCTACCCTTCCTCATCCTTATAAGATGATCTATTGGCTCAAACAAAATCTATTCCAAATGTTTTGGAATCACTTATCATATTCAGAAGTCTGTTATAAAATCATATTTTAGAACTCTTTCCACTCAATACTGTAAGTCTTATATGTACAATATTATACTTTGTGCTCTTTTCTAAGATTAATTTATAATCATCAACTTCTCTAGGCATTGACATCACTCCAGAGTGCAGGTGGTACCTTTTGGCCAATCACACAGCAAAAGGAGAAGCTTTCCATTTAAGGAGGACAGATAGTGTGTTTTGCACCTCAAATAAAGTAGATTGCTGACATGGAAAATCAAGGTTATTGAAGGTGTTGGAATTGGAGCTACTTCATACCCCTGGAAGGTGGAGACACCATAAACCTTATTTGGATGAAATATCAGGTTTCCTTGTCTTATCCACTCTACAATTTACAGAATCTGTAATCATATATCCTTGGCGTCTCACAGAAGGGGAACAGCTGACCTAGAAAAATTAATTTATTTTTGTCTCTTACTGTTGTCAGCAGAGTTATACTGCAGAAAGGACTTCTTACACTGGTTATCTTTGATTTTAAAGCCTTTTTGTTGACATTAATAATTTCATTCTCAGAAATAAAATTCCCTCATTGACTATGGACAAATATCTTTTAGGAGATGCTCATCCCACAACCACGTCAGTTCCTGGGCTTGCACATTCAGTAAAAGCCTTTGTATATAACTGTGACATACATAACGAATTTTTGCCTTCCTGCATAGGAATGAGTCCTGTGGGATTTATGGACATTAAAGTTCAAGGTTTTCTTAGCAGGCAGCAGGAACTGAGGGAAGATAACACCATGAAGGCAACGCTTAGGTCCTATCTCAACTCCTGCCTTGTAAGTTGCTGGGAACGCTGCTGCCGATATTAAAGGCAGCAAGAGCAGGCTTGTTTCTGCCATGTAGGTGCCATCAGGATTCAGGGACAATCATGATACCACCAGCAGAGAGACTATTCATGGGCCTCAGAGAGAACAGATCCTAGTCTTGTATAGTGAAAGTTTCTGTCTTACAGGAAAATGAAAACCAATTTTAACTTAAGTAACTAATGCATTGTCTGTATTACTACCAAGGTGGCCCTGGAAATACAATATAAGATCATAACAGTTTTATTATTATTATTATTATTATTAGTTTAATTGCAGCTGTTTTAATACCACTTTTAAATCCTATGGAAATATTTATGTATCTTCCTTTCATAATACTCTGCAGAACTTGTAGGAGAAAATCAAACAAAATATAAGAACATAGGCAAATGTAATTTAAAATTCCTCCAAAATGTATGAATATTTTTCATTTTCCAACTTTCCTTTTGTTAAAATTTATGTTGCTCTTCTGTTTTTACATATAATAATTCTCTTTTCCTATTATTTGCAAAGTGGATATTTTTTCTTTTGTATGATACTTTAGCAAATGCACTACATATGAACTGGAACTTAGACTAGGACATGTACAAGAAATATCTTTAATCCTAGTAATTTTTAAATACAAGGATGAGCCAAAGGCAACAATTGCCTGTTCTCATAAGAAGTGGAATTTTGCTCTTTAGTACACAGACATGTTGTAATTGTTTTTACATCCATGATGTAAATTGCAGAGAAAGTGTTTGTTCTTTTTTCTGGACAAACAGGTTAAAATTTTTCAGATCTTTGTTGCACGTACTTGAGTTTTCATGTGGGGTCCTCATACTTTGTGCAGATGTAGTGCTATGAGGATATATCTGATATATCTGATATGTCTTCCTGGTAATATCACACACATGAGAACTGAAAATTTGATTGACCTTTGCCAACATTTTCAAAGAGTCTGCAGCTTGTCACATATGACAGCATATTATAAATTAAAAAACAAATCATTGACCCTTTTCTTTAAACTGTTACATAAGGAGGAACTGCCACAAGCTGCTGCCTCAAGTGAAGGACCTGATCAGTGAGAAGGGAAGATACATTTTTATTGTTTTTTACCTTTTATGTACAGATGACATCTATATGATAGCCAGTGCTGGAGCTTCTGGGATCTGTTCATTCTGAAAGATGTTCTGTCACTAGCAATACTCAAATTTGTGTTAGTTCATCATCTCAAGGTGTTACCCGCTTGTCCTACTGTCCAGCACCACTTGTCTTTGATGTCTGTATGTCTGCATGGTCTGAATGTTAACTGAAGAAATGCAAAGCATATGAGGAGGACAAACATTTGTAAGTACTATTAATATCCTCTTAATTCCTCAGGACTACATCTTTCCATGTTGTCAAGGCCTTCTGTGATACTAAGAGAGAAACAACAGTGTGTGAATGACTTTGGATGTCGAGTTCTCCTAGATGTTCTCTAATCCACTTTCCCTTGAATGAATTAAAGCTTTCCAACATTCTTTACCCTGGTCTCCTGTGTCAGAGACCCCTGAGGGCTGGTCTTGTCATTGAAGAACAATGCAAAGAAGGCATTTGGTTGCACTGCTTTCTTTGCATTCCCTGTTATTACCTCCATTTAGTCCTGGTCTCAGATAATCCTTTGTTTTGATTTTGTATTGATGTATTTGAAGAAGCTCCTCTTGTTTTCCTTGACATTCTTGGCCAGATTTAATTCTGAATTTCTGAGAGATGTTTTTGTCAGCTCAGATGCACAGTTAAACTGCATTTCCTCTGCATTTTCTCAGCTGTATGCAGCTGATACAAGCACTTTTACTAAAACAGGGAAATTCTCCCAGATACCTTAACTCAAAAGTATAGATCAATCATTTCAAAGGAAAAATCAAATTGTCAAGAAAGTTTATGATTCCACAAACCTGGCACTGGAAAGTAGTCCTGCCCATGGCGGGGAGATGGAGCAAGATGATCCTTAATGACCCTACTCTATAAAATAAATTTCTGATCAGGGGGTTCCATTTCTAATTAAGAGCAAATTCCTTTATATGCCTCCTTGTCATAGACATTCTTATATGTCATGTTGAACATTAATTTTCTCTATTCTGTTTTTAGGCAAAACATTTTAACTACTCAGCACTTCAGCTTTTTGGAGATTTAAAGTTGTGCATCTTTAGGTCCTTGTTCCCTTATATCAGTGAAGATGAATGATAATATGTATATAAAATATTTAAATTAATCAGTGCTCCTGACTACATGTGCAATTTCAAGGAAGTCAATGGAATTTAAGTGACAAGCCTCTAATCACTTCAGTTTTCTAGAAGTTCATTAGAGAAAGGCAGAAATAAAAATTAACCTAATATATTTTTATATTTACAATTTCTGTACTTTCATATAATTTTGAAACTCTACTTATCAGTAGATAAGGAAAATACACTTATCTGTATATGAATTATGTGGTTTATCAGTAGATATCAAAATAAACTTATAACAGTAGTATGAAAAAAAGTGTGTTTTTATATAAATTCAGATATTCTTAATCTTTTTTACCAACTGGAGAGAGTGAATTTTTAAATCTAGGTGAAGTTAAATGAGTTTTATGTACCTATTTCAGCTACCTGTATTGCACCAACACATTGGACTCAACACAAACCCAAACCTAGAAATAGAAGGATTTTTTTCCCCAGTTTTCTTAATGCTTCATGGTGTTGTCTGGTAATCAGAGATTGAAGCTTTGAAAGTATGATGTTCTTATATAGGCTTGCTCATCTATTTATTTGGCTTTGCATTTTTCACTTATTGAGTCACTATTCAATTTTGATTTCATGTTAATTGCTTTGCTTTTAAAGTTCCAGGCAGTTACTGGATAATTTCCTGTGCAAAGAGGTTAAAGCTAATAATGCAGACAAACAGCAGAAGCTTTCTTTGAGAATGCTGTTGAAGTTTGGCTTCCATGTCACGTACTGGGCCATAAAATGTAAAATAGATGTCTCCCTCCAAAAGCTCTGCAGTGAGAGAGTAGTCTTAAAAACAGGGGGAGGGGAGCTTCAGAAAATAATAAAAAAAATAAAAAACCACCTCAACATAAAAAGTATTATAGTATCTGAGAGATACTATAATTCAAAGGTGCTAGGTTAATATGAGCTTGCACATTTAAAGGAATTTTTAATGCCAACAGATCAGTGAATAAATTTTGTAAATCTATTCTATGTAAAAGATTCCACTCTTCCAGCCTGGTAATGCTGTATTTTAGCAATAGTTGTGGTATAAAACTAGACTTCAACAGGAATACATCACTTAAAAGCAGTAAGAAGCAATGGGGCTTTCTTTGTGATAAATTGACTCTAAGTAAAAAATCTAAGTAACCTCCTATATTATTTAGAGGAGCAGTGATCAAAGGAAGAAGCATTCAAAAAAATAGCATTCTTGTACATTCTGTACTGATGCAGTTACTGTCAGTAATGGTGAATACAATTTCTACCAAGGAATGCTGTGGAAATGCTTTTAAAACTCATATTTATAAATCTTTGCTGCAAGGTAGGAGAAGGAGAGTAAAAGGAGGACAGACAATTTTAAGATAGCTGCTACTACTTAATGGTGGTTTAATTATACTGCTACTTTTTCTTGTGCAGTGATGTTTTGTCAACACATTGCTTTTTACACAGCCGCTGGATGGACAGTAAATTTCATTGCAATTGTCCTGCTGTTAAAAAAAGAAAAAGAATTGATTATAATTTTCAAAATAATGTGTTCTTCTGTCATATTAATAAAAATTTAAAAATCCCTTTACTGTCAAACATGCATTAAAAGGAGAGGTTGTAGGAAGTCTCTGGTTTAACACTTTGTCTACAATGGTTCAATATCCACAAAAATTTCATCCTGATTCTTCTCAACAGCAGTGAACACTATGGAAACCTGCTGCATGAGGAACAGAACTGTATGTAAGCTTCAGATTATTTATTCCCTGGATGTAGGCTCGCCAAGACCAATTTACTCTTTGTTACCGTTCTGGTGTTTCCCTGGGGTTTGGGGATCAGACACGGCAATGGATAGGAAAACTCCAACAGCAATGATTGACATGACATTTCAAATGTCATTCTCATATTTTCTTCCCTTGTAGTAAAGCAGTCCCAAAATTCACCCTTCAGCTTCTTTTCTGGTGTGAGAAGAAGATGGCATTCGTATTTTGCTTGCAATACACTCAAATTAATCAAAATACCAGACTACTATTTTAAAAGCTTTGTTTGAAGTACTTAAAAATAATTTTATGTTGAATCCAGTGAGTCACATAATCCTTAATTTCCACAAAAGCAAGACTTTTAAAATTATAATATATCAGAATTAAGTCTCTGTAAAATAGAAAACCATTGGAAATACTGATTACCATTCATAATTTTTATGACTTTATCATGTCTCAACATATTTAACATCTTTCTTAAAACAACATTTCATTTAATCTATAATAATATATGATATTCACTACTGTACATGCAAATATATTTTTTTAAAGATAAGGAATTTTTATTTCAAATCTTGTAATTGAGGTTGGAAAGTAAGACCTTTAATATTCTGAAAAACAGAAAAATATTGCTTGAGAATACTGTAATATTTTTGCAACTCCTGTTAGTAAGGTTACTTAGTGCATACATTTGGACATTTGATGCTGGCAATACTGAAGAGTTTCAGCCCCATAAAGTTCCACAGCCCCATTTTTTTGAAGGGTGATGAACCATTTGGCAGAACATTTCATTAAATCCCTCTGTGCAAAGGGGATGTAGTGTATGCCTACCCCAGTGACTCTGTGTAAACTTTGCTTTGTAACTGATCTCAGCTGTACTGGAGACAGAGAAAAA
This sequence comes from Zonotrichia albicollis, assembly GCF_047830755.1. Taxonomy (NCBI): domain Eukaryota; kingdom Metazoa; phylum Chordata; class Aves; order Passeriformes; family Passerellidae; genus Zonotrichia; species Zonotrichia albicollis. The sequence continues at coordinate 22,214,518 of NC_133824.1, forward strand.
AATAGATATGGGGATAAGTGGTTGGACAGAGTTTCCACATCCTTCTCAATGTTTTAATCTTTCTACCAGCAAGAAGGGAGTATTCAAGTCAAGGAGAGAAGTATTCATGGATCCCAACAATCTCTTCTATCTTCAAAAAGTTTGTCTTCTATACTTTTTACCTTGGTAGGATAAATTCTTTCCTCCTTTTGCCTTCCAAAGAATCTAGTCTGATTCTTCTGCCAGGTACTAAAGGGAATATAGATTTTCTAAAGAAATAGAAGTACTTAAAAATTTTATGGAAGTAAAAATAATATTTCAGAACTGCAGTACCAGCTGGATTGCAATAAAAAAATCTAACTTTAAGAAAATTCTTATCATAAGTTTTGGGTCAGTTGCTCCTCTTTCAAGTTGTGTGGGGGGAAATGAGATAAATTAGTTGTTTTTCTTTTTTACCAGCTGTAACAGCAGATAGCAATCTCACTATACCTTGAATGTGTCATTCATTGCAAGCTACTTGCTTTCAGTCATGGGGATTTACAATGGTGGAAAATCACCAGAGAACACCACTACTCATCTCTGAAATAACACACCATAGAGCATTGAAATTAATACCCATTTAAAATGTATTTAAATTCTATGTTTTTCTTGCAGCTGGTTTCCATACCAGTAGCTGAAGGTAGCCAAACATAATTTCCTTCTAACCTTGGCTAGGAAATACATAGCAGAGGATCTTTAACACCTAAAGCAAATGACTCACAATGTTAAAATATGTTTATATTTTCACCTGTCCCACAGCACATTCTTGTTCATCATTTAAACCATGTCATTTTCTGCCACTACCCTGGATGGCATCTACAATAATCCTGTGTATGAACAATTATTTCTACTAAAGTGGCATGGCTACTCCAATAACAGTTTTAGGGATTGCACAAGAGTAGAAGATTGACTTCTGTGCTCTATGGCTGTGAATGGAATTTATGTAGTAAGTTCAAGAATTTAAAAGAAAACAAAATATAAAACTCCCCACAATTTCTTAGTGATGTCATTGGCTTTTTTAGTTGACAGTGCAATACTGGTTCAGTTCAAGATAAGCCATCAACAACAGCAGTGAGGTAGAAAATTAAGAGAACTGACATCTGTTAAAATCCTTCCAATGATACACCTTTTAATGATGACAACACAGATTAGTCAGGCTCTAAAATGTTTAGGCATCATGGCTTCTCAAAAGTCACAATTTTCTCCCAGCATACTCCTGACACTATTAATCCTCTGTTAATTTATTCAAATGACAAAAAATGATCTGCAGTATCCTTGAATATATTTGAGTTTCTGGGTGAGCCTTAAGAGTTACATCATATATATATATATATATATATATATATATATATATATATATATATATATATGAGTGAGTATGAGGATATGTATGTGCATACATATAAGTATGGGCACAAATATTTTTAATTTTAAGAAAATTTTGAGGATTCTAAAATCAAAAATCACAGCAAGCAGTAGTATTCACTACTTGAATAAGCCATATTCTGGTAATTTTTCTCATGAGACCTGAGTAAGACAACTACTCTCAGTCAAGTGATCTGATGAAATTTAAGTGAGTATCACAGTAAGCCACAAGACTGCCACAATTTTAGTTCTGTCAACTAGTACCTGTTACACTGTCATCAAAATCAGTATAGTTTTCTAGTTTGCAAATTATTTTAACATGTGCCCCAAAATGTGTAAATTTCCTAAGCAAATTATGGTTATGTCTGTCTGGAGTGGACTTAATTTTCTTCACACAGCTTGTATTATAATGGGTTTTTAGATTTGTGCCTAAAGCAACACTAGTAACACACCAATATTTCAGCTGTTGCTGAACAGCACTTGCACAACATTAAGGCCTTTTCTCTGCTGCAGCTCCCCTGTGAGCAGGGGGAGATGCAAGATTTTGTGAGAGCACACAACCAGGAAGATAACCCAAAGAAACCAGATATTTCATGCCATATAATCTCATCCTTGGCAATAAAAAGGAAAAAGAGAAGGATTTAGGATGGTTTGCCGTCTTTTTCTTGGGAGAGAATTAGTCTACTCTTGGAAGGTGGTGACTGCCTTTCTATGACTGTTTATTTTCTTCCTTCTTCCACTTCTTTTTTTATGAAAAAGATTTTATCAGGAACCATATGAATTTTTGCTTTTTCTCTTCTATTTCTCTTTTGCTGTCCCACTGGGGGCAGGGTAGTGAGTGAGCAGTTGAATGCTGCTTAGCTGCCTTAAGGGATAAACCTACAACCAGTTAGTTACTAATCAAAATTTTTATTTTGCTAATTGCTGTTTTCTATACTAGAAAAATATCTCATGCTTTATTACTTATATTAAATGCAATATGACTATAGTCAAAGAACTGGTCACCTGTTTGGAATAGAGCTAGGAGCTTCCATAACCAAAATATTATCCAATACAATAAAAATTTCACTTCTCTAGCTTCCACTAAAGAATGATCATAGTACCAAGTGGTTAAGCTTGATGAGACCAGGGTGGGCATGAATTTTCTCAGCAATTTCACATTCAGCAGCAGCAAAGGTTTTTATGGATGCATGTGGAGCAAAAAAACTGGGAAGAGACACAGAAATTGTGTAGAATGGACTGGAAAAAAAGAAAAAGGAAAGGACGTGGATTTAAGAGAAAGAGGAGTCTGAAGGATTTCAGGACAGCAGGTAAACACTCAGAGAACTACAATAGTTTTCTCTAATATGTCTCAGGCTGATATATGAGTCCATTTTATCTTACTCCCTATCACAGGAAGTAAGCTGTCATTGCCCCACCAATTTAACAGTAAATACTACTCCCAGAAGGAAGCAGATCTTTGGTTGTATACTCCGCTGAGGTCAATATATTCACTGAAGGCAGTGACTGTAGAGGCAATCCTTTAAAAAAAATCCTCTGTAGAGTTACAAATTTTCTGATGAAAAACAAAGCAAAATACAAATATTTCAAACCAGCTTTCTCGTTTGAACAGTAAGTTCAGATTTAGATTAATTCCAAGTATTTTTTTCAAAATTATTTTACGTTTCAGGACCCCTTTCTTTTTTATTTGTAGAGGTGTTTCAATTTATTAGTAATACAGTAGAGACTCTTGACTTTAAACAAAGAAACTGCTGAACAAACACATGGGGCAGTGACCAGCTGCAGGGCTCACACCAGCTTTTCCACCTTCACACAGTCATTGCAATTGGATATTGATATATGGGCTCTGAAATCTCTGAAATACAGAACCTATATTCATGAGCTATGAAGGTCTGCCTCTGTATATGGAAATAATTCAAGTATTTGGGAGAATATCTCACAATAAAATCAAGGTATACATTACATTATTTTCATTGAATTTGGGTTTATATTGTTTACCTTAATGTACAGTTCTTCTGAACTGGAGGTTTATAACTGCAGGTCATTTGAAAGTCTTATCAAATGCTAGTTTAATCTTAATGATGCAAACCATTTCCATATTCATACACACATATGCATTCCTGCTAAATACAGGCTTTCTTTACTGGTCTAAATATATAAATGCAAATCTTGAATATTTGTCTGAGCTACTTTCTTATGTCTGGTGTTTCCAATGTCAGTAAAACAGAAATCTTTCCTTAAAAAAGCAATATTTTTTTTCCATAACAAAAGGGAAATTTTATTTCTTTTGAATATTAAGCATTTTTCCATTATATTTAGGCAAGTAGATAATTACGCAATAACTCCATACTCATTTATAATTACATGTATATATAAATTTCTGTCAACATCAAGTTAAGTGAAACATGTACTTCAATGTAAATAATGAGATAAAGTGGAAGGTTAATTAAATGTATGATTGCAGCCAACAGCCTCCTATCTTAGAGAAGAAAGACAGGAAATACAGATTGGTATCACCATTTTGTTTGCACCACTGTACTTTCTCCTCTTCTCCTTTGCTGTCCTTATTTATTTTCAATGACTTGACTATTAGTCCTTATCTTTTTGTACTTTTTCTCCTCCTCTCCCTGGCCTTGTAATTGCAAGAACCAAACCCCCTCATAATTTATTTCCCCTTTGTATTACCATATACCAACAGGTGAGGTAAGAAGAAGACACTCAACACTTAAGTCCAACATGGCCAGTAGGGAAGAATGTTTATAGTTATTGAGTAAAACAAGAATGTATGCCATTCTGATTACTCTGGATAATCTTCAGAACACCTTGCAAATTTGACTCTTTTTCCATTTCTAGGCATCTCAGCTTGAGGTTCTATCTTGGATCTGGATCTTAATTAATTCATAGTTGCAGCAAACACTGTAAAGTTCCTCTTGACATTATTTTTCTCTTTTTGTTTTTTTTCAGATAAATTCATTGTATGATAAATATGTACTTAAGATGATAATGCTGAAAATGTTTTTTCAGTGGGGTCAGGACTGTAAATGCATAGAAATTTGCCTAATAGAGATGTGCAAAACCTTCCAAACTGTTTCCTGATATTTCTGAGAAGATATTAAGCCAGCTCTGAATAATTTAATAATGTGGTAAAATTTCATTGCCTTTAAAGACTTTCAATTGTTTTTCCTATAAAAGATGATTTAAAGTTTGATCAAGCCTAGGAAGGGTACAGTTCATCATTCTCTTTTCTTTTCCTTCCTTTTTCTCCATGCTTGTGTCTTTTGTGTAATCCATATTCACCCCCATGTCCCTGCTTTTCCATTATTCCTTACTGCACCAAATACATGAAAGACTTAAAATGCAAAGTCCTGATGGCAAGAGCTGAATCCACTAATAGAGAATGACTTGTTGCAATGTTTGCTTTGCCTCTCCTGCTCCAGACTCTGCACCAGCAAAATAGCATCCAGGGATTTGGTTTAGATTTTTCTATTCATTCATAATTTGTTAGACTTGTGATCTTGTTTGAGAAGACAAAGAGTCACAAGCTTTCCTTTTTTGTCATTTTTAGAAAGTGATTTTTCATAAGGACATCTAGATTGTTTAATTTTAGAACTCTAACCATGTAAAGCATATTATAATTTCAAACATTTACTAGATCCTTGTTCAACAGCATAAGCCTATATCTGACCATTTTTGCCTAAAGAAGTTAGGCCATTGATTTTGAAAAGTAAGGAACTTGAGCAGACATATAATAAATAGGACCTTTACAAACCCTATAAGACCTAGATTTTAGAAGACTCCTTTGGACTTATAGTTTCACAGGGAATTGTGAAAACTATGGAGATTATTTTGAAAGTCCAACAGATCGGCAAACCAAATAGAGAGCTGAGGAGTGTTCCAGTTTCTTACAAACTTTTTGACATACAGAGGATTTTTGTGAGAGAAGCAACTTCTGCTCAAAGGTTTTTAAACATAAGTGAAAAAACCTGAAGGCAGTCCTCATTCTAGGTCTTTCTTAAGTCTTTTTTTTTTTGATAAATCTTGTCTTTTTTTGACATCAAGTTGTGAGTGATTATTATGCAGTTCATGGCTGACTTTATGTTGATAAAAAAGACCTTTCCTGTTTAGGTTGTCCAAACAGAATGAGAAATCATCAGCAACTGAGAAAACAAAAGTCATGGAGACCCCCTCAATGCTATAGGAAGGAATAAACTCAGCCTAAAGAGTAGACACACACATATACACAAATAAAACCACAAACAAACAAACAAAAACCCCCACAGAAACAAACAAACAAAAAAAACCCAAAAACCAAAAAACCACCACCCCCATACCATTTGGGTAACAAAGGATAACAATTTTGAGAGGGGGGGAAAATAACTAATTAGTGGCAAATCATAATTTTTACAAGACCACTGAGGTTGGCATTCAACTAATGTTTAAAATCCTGATTATTCAAAAATAAATACTCTCTGTGAAGGCTTCTATTATGCTGACATATAAAGGCATTTATACCATTTGGTGTAAGTGAAAGCATTTTGGGAGTACTGTATAAATTACATATCTGGATGGAGTGCCTTTGGAGGTCACACAAAGCTGCTAATATTGTATGTACTTTGAAATGTGTCACTCCAGGGTGACCACTGGCCCTTGGCCACTTATTGCATGGCATTGGTTTCATATCTCCTCTCAATAGGAGGATGCCCAGTTATGCAGCATCTTCCAGTAATGAAATTCACCATCTGTTTTAGTCTGAATCTGAATTATGCTTCTGAACATTTTACCTGTATGAATTTGATCTGGAAATGTACAGATGCACCACATCTATAAATAGCTCAAAAATATCTAAGCACAATGGAACGAAAGACTAAAAGTGTTTGAATATTGCAATTCTAAAAGAACAGCTGGTGAAACTTGGAGGTTTTGGGACTCAGTCCAAAGCCTACAGAGCCTAGTGGAAAGACTGAAGTGTCTCAAAGATCTAATTTCATCGCCCTGATTTATACCATAGTTGTATAAACTGGCTTATGATGCAGTCAGAATTGATTAGAGGTTGATTTGAAATCTGGCCCCCATTTGCATGTCCCCTTTTCAGGAAGCTTGGCCAGGGGTTTGAGCTCAGCAGGATATCTGAGTCTGTGTTGCTATATGTGCTTGTTTGGGTCTGTGTGGGCCTACAAAACACTCAGGGACAGAGCACAGCTAGCAGAGGCAGCCAGCAGATGTAGCAGTTTGCAAAGCAGTTTCTGAGTACTGCTTCTTTGATGTGCTCTTTGTCAGAAACCTGGGAACTTCTGAGAACCTTCAGAAGAATATGAGGTTGCCTGCTGCTGCCAGGTGGGACTAAGGATGGGATATGGCTTCCTCTAGTTTGTCTTACTCTGACACACTTTGTAACCTGCCCTTTGTCAAAGACACTATTTTTTTGTCATTGACTCTCAAAGTAGGTAAAAATAATATGTACTCAGGTGATGTTTACTGGTAGTACATGATTAAAGCACTACCTTAAGAAAAAGAAAAAAAAGAATGTTATTATAAAAATAATAAAATTCAAAGACACAGTGAATTATAGCTGGACTGTCAATGAAAAATTAGAGAGTGCTCCTCCCCCTGGAGGAGTATGTTCATTACTTTGTTCAACTCACAACGTTTCACTGTAACAGTTTAAGGTCTACAGATAAAATTATTTTACCAACTGGATGAGAACAACTGTCTCAAGTACTCTGAAAAGGATGCATTTAATGATTTTTTAAAAAATAGTATTTTATAACCTATAAGAAATTTACAGTCTTGTTTTTATTTCATGCGTTCCTCTTCTCTTTCCGGATAGAGGATATTTTTATAGGGAAGGGAATTTCCATTTCATGTTCTAAGAAGACTCTAAAGAATACTTGTCAGTAAAGTTGCTGGTTCACATAAGAACAGAAACATTTTTTTCTGCTAGGTCAAATGCTTGACATGGATGTAGATGGAAGCTCCAGGAAGAGTTTCCGTATCTTCATCTTAAAGAATGAAAGAGGAAAAAAGGATCCTTAGTTGTAGCTGGAATTCTTAATCCTTTCCTGTTTGTTGCTGAAATGAAGACCCTCGAGAGAGAATCATGGCATGGGAAGAGATGTCTGAGGAGATTATACACAGCCCTAGTGCCTTTGAAAACTGATGTATAGAAGGGCCTAATAAGAGGCATGATTAACAAAAATCCACAGTGAGGATAAATAACAAGAGAACAATTCACACAAATTTAGGCCCAGCTGTTTAAAAATTGGCATTTCCCATCCTCTTCATACCAGCAGATGTCAGATTTTGCTAGGAAGCAGTTTGAAAGCCCTAAACAATCAGAAGTTGAAATATCAAGAGTTTAGATCATTACCTGTCTTGCATGCTTTTACATTTTTACCTGTCTTGCCAAGCATTTCCAATGCAAACTGTGTCAAGTAGCTGAGTGAGGTAACCTCCACCCTATTTTCCTGAGAATGAAACAAAATTACACTAAAGAGGAGCTTGAAAAATAATTTCAAATTTTGACATGATTTAGAACCTCAGCCTCCCTGAAGAAGTTCCCTTCTCTTGAAAGTAAATTTTGCTAAAGGGGAAGCTGTGTGCATCACTTGGGTCAGGGTAAAGATTTGGACTCACTCTTTTATCTGAGACCCAGAATCAAGCAACCTCACATCTGAAATCTGAACAAGATAATCAATGTTTTTTTTGTCCAGTCAAGTTGGGGTTTGTTTTTTTTTTTTTTTTTATCCAGTCAAGTTTGGGGTTTTTTTTATGAATTCAAGGTGTTTCTCAGTTGACACATTATGTCATTTACTTTGTCAGTAACTGTAAACCTGCTGGCTTTTGAGCTGGTATCATATACCTTTTATGATTCTATCTTGCATGCAATAAAATTGAAGTTATATAGTGGGTTTAGGAAAGTTAAAATTCATACATAAAAACCTCCCAACTCCAACTATAAACTACCTTTGCCAAAGAAGGAGCATTGTGTATATCTAGTTATATATATATATGAGATAATATTTTAAAATGCTTCCCTTTGTATTACCAACAAGCACTTGCAGCATACATAAAACACTATTTCCATTTTTCTCATTTTCAGCATTTCCTTTATTTTCATAATCCTTGAAATAATTTAGCTTTCTTTGATATCTGTTGCAAAAATTTGTACCACTTCATTAAACTAATCCAACAACAGTGATAGAAATTTTAAGAGTTATAATCCTGCTTTGTCTTAGTGGAGAGAAGCACTTTCCATTCAAAATAAATAATTAATTCAGTGTGATAATTTAGTTCTTTCACTTCTTTCCTGACACTTGCTAAAATCCCTTCTTTCCTTGAGAAACTGTTAACAATCTGAAGATCTTAACCTGAAAACAGAAAGCAATGAATCCTCACCGCAATGTTCCTTACTTAGAGGTTTTTCACAAGTAAATGAAGAGTAATCTAAGGGGATTTATTTCATTTTATTTTATTTATTTATTTTTATTGAGAAAGAAGCTGGAGAGCATATCATTTGACAACTGTTGTTTAAGTTGAGATATGAGATGTTTAAGTTTCATATGCACAATAATTAGTGAAGCAACTCAAGGTCATTGCTATAGTATACAGATTTTATAGAGTGATAAACCTAGAAGAATAATACTTAAATTCTCATTTCCAAATCTCATCTCTTGTCTTTACAAAACTCAGATTGTATAAGAAGAGTAGTTGATCCCAGCTACTGAGAAATGTTGTTTTGAACTTCTAAAAAAATGCTTACAAATTTCTCTTTGAATACTTTGGACCCCGCTCTATCCATTAAATTACTGTAGCTTCTGCAGTTTTCAGGTAATTCTTGTTTGACTTTTTAAATCTATTTAGCTGCTTCTTCTTGGTTGTGCTACTAATATATTGCTTATTGAGGACACACCTACTTTTGGCTGTTATTGGGATGTTGCACATTCCAGATCATGGTTTCAATACACTAAGTGGGAGAATTAAATGGATTGTAAAGGCAAAAAGCCAAAACAAGCCAAACCTAAAAGAAAAAATTCCAAAAGACAAATAAGCACAAACAGCAACAACCAACAATAAAAACAAAATTCTCAAATAATTTGTTGGAGCTCCCAGGATGTTTGTTAACTAAGTATCATGTTCTTTGGGATAGAGAAGAGCAATCCATCCTCCAGTTAATTCACTACATCTTTCCATTCTATGGCCAGTTCTATCAAATTTCAGATTTTTCAGATTTTAACACAAATAAAATTGTAAATGTTCATAAATAAAATAATAAATTTTCTCTTTCTCTTTTGGTTCTTTCCTCTGACTAGAAAAGAAAGAGAGAAGGCAGGGAGGGGTAGACACTCTCAAAATCACAGGATAGAAATAGAAAAAACTTACAAAGAGGACAGCTTTTTATCTTTTTATTAGTTTGTTTATATTTTCACTTGAACAACCACTTCATAGTTTGCTTTCTCTGCCTTTTATCTGAATTGAATCTGTGACAGCAAAAAAGTAAATGATTTGTGTTCTTATCAAGAATATGAGGGTAAGAGAGTAGAATAGAAAAACAATATAATAAAATAGAACAAAATCCTGATAAAACAGAAGATCATGATTTTGGAAGTACTAGTGCTTTTTCTCCTTATTCTCTACAAAAACATCCCAGGAACTAGTATTTGTGCAAATTAGCATATTTGATTTCCAGCATACTGGTTAAATATTTTTTTTTTTACAGAGGAGGCAGGAAAAATATAGATGAGGAAATGCCTAATTGGAGTGTGGAAGGGAAAGGTCTGGGAAAGGTCTGGGAATAAGCCTGGTAAGGGTATGCATCGTTTATGAGCCTGCCCTAAAAAAAGTATGGCACTAAAGATACTAGGGGTGGTGACTGCTTGAGAAGTGTCAGGTGATAAAATGGAGAAAAAAAATAGCAAAGCTAATTGCAGCTAGCTAATCTAACATGGCTCTGCTGCCTTGTTCAAGAGTTCATCGACGCTACAAACTACTATTTTCAAACTCTTAATGTATTTAATGTACTGTAGACTTTAATGGGCATGTTAAAACTAATGTGAAAGTAAAACCTGAATTTTCTTCCCTAAATGGATGTTTTCTCCTTAGCAGAAGTTAAAGGAGTGTAAGGAGAGGAGAGATGGATAAAAAAGACATCTGGAAAACCACTAAAATGGATCTGTGTATTGCGGTCTCTTGGAAGTTCAATAAAAATCTGTTTTCCACTGTGCTTCTTTTAAAATAAGCAAACAGAAAATGTCACATATTGAATGAACTATGTTGCTTGGACTGGCAAAATAAAAAAAATATGTGTGATAAAAAAGCAAAGATGTCTTTCTGACCAGCAAATGCATGTCAGAAACCATATAAGATTACCTAACTTAGGTACTATCCTTTGAGCTGGTTTGCTAATGATAATTCTAATTATTTTTTTCACATCCAAGCAGGGAATATCTATTCCAGGCTAATTTTCCTTCTTTGAGTTGCAAAGCCCTAGAGTATTCTAGCTTTAACACAGACTTAATTCATTCTAAAGTGCTTACTTTATTTGGATATTGCGTATTTAATCAACTTCTGCAGTAGCCTCTATTTGAACAAATTGCAGGGGGAAAGAAAAAGCAAACTTCCTTCTGATTTTTTTAATCTCTGAAATGGTTTTTGTTCAGTGTATGACCTATAGAACATGTCAAAACTGAATAATTTATGTAACAAAACAAAGACAACAAGGTCAGAAGAGATGTATAATTTCTACAAAGAAAACATTCAGGGACATGATAGTATGCGAGACATGTTCCTGAATGCTAAAGAGGATTTTCTTCTCTCCTTATTTTTCTTTGCAAGTAAATGAGCTCAAATATGTGAAAAAATACATTAGATTCCAGAAAAAATTAAATTTTTAGTGCACAGTAGGTAGGAATTAACTGATTTCTTTTCTCCTTGGGATTTTCTGTGGACCTCAGGGAGGGAATGTTCTAGCAGGTTGCCTTAGCAACACTGTTCTTTAATAATTGCATTAGTCTGAAACTGAAAAGCCCTCAAAATCTATAGAAAATTACACAGTGTCCACAAAGCCCCCAAATTAATCAGCTGTAGAGGTTTCTTTTCCCTAGATCTTGGGTCTTCTCCTTATCAGAGAGGATTTGGGTAGGTGCCTGTTACAGAAGTTCCCTCTCTGGGGAGGTAGGCAACATTCCATAGTAATTAAGATTCCATATTTATACATCTTTTATCTGACCTCATTCTCAAGATATGGCACAGAACACAGGGACCAAGTTCTGGTTCTTCAGTTTCACCTCCAAACCTACCACAGCGAAATTGTGACAGTACAGAATTGAAGGGATGGCTTTCTCTTAGCGTGTGGAAGAAGATCGAAATCTGAAGGGAAAACAAATCCCACCTGTACAGAGGAAAGAGACATTTCCTTTAGACTCTGATATTTAAAATGTTTCCCTGACATAGCATTTCAGGAGACTCAGAAACAATGTCATGGTGACCAGCAGTTGATGATGCAGGTATGTGATACCAGATTGCTGCCACTTCAGGGTCAGCCATCCTGAGCTCATGGGTCAATCCTGTTTTCACATAAATTAGAGAAAGATTAATTTTTAATATTTCACTCTAAAATCGTATGCACATATGTACACTATTATCACTTTCAGTTAAAAATATAGTTCATATGTATGTCTATAATTCTACTGCAAAATTCAGATACAATAAGAAATGCTTAGTTATGGAATTGGTTTTTGTTGTCGAACTATGATATCAGCACCAAAAGTTTGCATTTCTTCTTTTCAATGTGTCTTTTAGAATCTCTTCGTGAAAAAGAAGCATAGCATTTTATTCCTCACAAGTTTTGTTCTCTTCCATTTTGCAAAAATTGAATTTTCCACTCTCTTCTCTGTGAGGCATGGATTACAGGAAATGGAATATTTACTCACCCACTTTGTAAAAGCATAAACAATGAGATCAGCAATGAAGGAAATGAACCTCTGGAAACAAAGGTTATTAATTACCATTTGACATCAGCTGAAAATCTAGATTTCTCTCAGCAAAAAAAAAAATATTGCCCTGTTACATGTTAATGCAAGAATAGCTTAAAATCTTGTTATTGTGGGTTAAGCTCTGGTTATATAATACAGGTTTCCATGAAATATAGATTGTGTTGATTGAAATTCTTTTTCAGGTGCTAGAGTCAGAAGCTAGAGCATTTGACACCTAATTTTGCTAGCCTTTTTGATTTGTTAAAAAGAAAAATGAATATGACAGCTCAGAAAGATATGTGAAGAAGAATCACTTTAAATAAAACCGTGGTTAAATTCTGCACACGTGTGTTTGTGAATATGCACTTGAATTTCCAATCCCAGCAAACTATTTTATGTTTTCTACTGACCAATCATAAATATGTTTCTTTGTAATAATTTTCCAGAAATAGCCTCCATGGGTATTGCAGTATTTTACCTGCAAATAAAATATATAAATTGTACATGTGTTTATAGGTCACAATCAAACAGAATTCTTCATGATTCAAGGCAACATGAGGAGTTTAAGAAATAAAACTTGTAGTGTCAGATTTGGAAGCAGGACTATAGACATGCTTAAAGAAAGCAGTGTTGGAATGTTTTTTAAAAGGTCATCTATTTGATCCTCTATGTCATGTATATTTTGATTTACCTATATTTTTAGGAGAGTTGGTTAAGCTCTCAATGTTGCATAAGAACCACATGACAATAAAATCTAAAATATCTAAATGTAATATCTGAAAGATGAGTCTTACATAATATATGTTTTATATATTAAAATAGAATATCTAAAAGTTTTATTTATTTTCTCTTCAGGTAGATAACTAAAAACAGGAATTAATTTCATTTTATAAGAATATTCACACATTTTCTTCTAATGTACAGATATCCTCACTGCTGCATTTTCAGTTTTCAAATCCTACTTTGACATCATCAGGGAGAAATCATTGGAATTTCTCATTCAGTGTTCTTTGAGTTTTAGCGATATTTTTGAGTTTTCCAATGATATTGCCACTTATTAAAAAAAAAATTTCATTCTGAAAACATGTATCACATTAACATTGTCATCATAAAATCATGAACCCTGGAAATCCAAAAGTATTGAAGGAATTTTTCAACATCAAAAAACTTGGAGATGGAAGACAAACCTAAATCTCACTTTTTTGTTCTAAACTATACTTTACTTTAGACTGATGACACATATATCTATTTTTGAGATAAATTAATCACATAGTTTGAGCTTATACTGAAGTAGTCTAGCAGGAAAGGAAACATTTCTGCATCTTGAAGAGGATGTGCATAGCTATTGAAAGTCTAGATAGTGTGTTCCCTGTTTAATTAAGCATGTGTGTGTATTCCAGATTTGCACATAGTCACAGATCCACGAGGACTTGCCTGCCTTCACTAATGGTGGCACACAGGAAGCTTCAAGGTGCAGAATCTGCTCCCAAAAACTGTGAACAGCTTTTGGGAGCAAAGGGTTAAAATCCTAAGATTTGGTGAGGAAGAGGGAGTAGTTTTGCTCAGAGTGAACTTGCTGCTAAAAATGTTGGTGTAGGAAAGCTCCATTTATTATGCTGAGTGTTTCTCATCCTCTGCCTCTTTTGAGAAGTAGAATTCACTTGTAGAGACAGCAGACTCTCACAGACAGGCTTGAGCCTCGTGCGGTGACAGAGATCACAGAAGCGCAGCCTTGAGAGGAACTGGGGGTGCCACAGCCCTGTGATACATCGGGGCAGGCAGTGCCCCCCTTCTGCCAGGATGAGCTGAGCCCAGCAGAGCTGGTGTCCCGGTGCCTGTGCAATGGAATAAACCTCCTCCTTGCATTTCACCTGTGGCTTGGTGGTTGCCTTGGTTACCTGAGTGTGTTGATTCACACACAGGCATTCCTAGCTGAATCCCTCCTTTCATTTGTTTCCCCTTGTGTTAAATAAACGCTGTAAACACCCTGTATATGAATATTTTAAATATGCCCTTAGCTTTTCAATACCATGGAGGATGCTTACCAGCATAATTAAAACCATCTTTTCTCAGAGAAAAAACATGTGTGAAATGTAGGATGGGATCTTGCAATATTGACAGTCAAGTCACAGGCAGAAAATCAAAATCAGATTATTGATGTTTAGATATGTCATATATACACATTTAGTACCCTGTAATAGTAATACTCTTAATGGTTTTGAAAGAAGTTTATATAATAGAAATAACCCACTTGCAATGTGAAAGGGGTCATTTCCGTCAAAATAGGATGGAATAAGATATAACGGCTCTCTTCACTGTTTGATGGATCAAGTAGATTTCGAAATATTAAACCACATATATTTCTTCTGTAAGAAAACCAGATTCAATACTAATATTGGGAAATTCCAATCAACTGGCTATTATAGCATAGGTAATTATTTTCTTTTTTCATATACGATTACATTAGCAGCAGATCTTGAACCAAATTGTTGTGAGACATTTTCCCACTTGTTTCTTGACCAAGGCTAAACTTGTTTAAGACAAATGCAGCTGGGGGTTTTGTGCCAGTTTTTTTTTCCTTAGTTTCTGATTCACACCCTGGAATCATGCCTCAAGTTTTGATTGAGTTCCAAGAGAAACAGGCAGCCTTTTTGAATCCTCAGGTTAGTAAATCAATAAACCAGCCCCTCTCTAGGGGGACCATGTAGAAAGAAATAATCTATAGGCATAGATATAATTATCCCAATCCCTGCTGATACCTGGAGTCCTTAACCTTAATCAGCACATATGTCAGGAGAATTTCAATGTTTTATTGTCTGCTTATCTCCTCTTGGCAATGGCGGTGAGTTTAGGCTTCAAACTAATTTGTTTGGGTCTTGCAGCTGCCTTTGATACAATTAGCCATGAAGTGTTACTGATACACTGTTTTGTGAAGTATGCCACATAAATGGTGTTCTGTTCTTTCATTCTGAGAAGATGAGAACAGCTGACCAGAGAGATGCCCACACTGACATCTTTAAAGTAGGATGGTAATGCTACTATAAAGTCATACTTTTGGTATTAGTAAGATTAAGCTCATATTTTGTTGGATTGAATTGATATTGGGAAATGATAAACAAGGTAGAACATGAGTCTGAGCCACCAGAGGCCCGTCTGTCCGAAATGGCAGTGCTTCATGGGAGTTTTAGTTGTGGTGTCTTGAACCTTCATTTTATATTCTGAGCCTGATTGTGGCTTCTTTCCTTTCTTACACAGTTGACTACAGACATTGAAGAGGAAGAGTAACACAGCATCATATTTAAAGCTCCAGAACAGTTTAGATTTGGTATCAAACTATGTTGACTAGAAATACCTATGTTTAATATACAATAACATTTGAATTCTAGATTATTCCACTCTAAATTAAGAAAATTGCCAAATACAAATATGAATATTGGCAATTTTGGGGCAACTGTGTACCTCCTCAAAAAAACCCAACCAAAAAGAAAAAAGGGAAAAAAAGGACAAGAAATTTCCAACTAGACATGCTCTTATTACTTCAACTATTTTTCTCAGTTTATACATTTTATTTAGTCTTTTTTATGTTTGATTGACAGTGTTTTACTAAGATTGGAGGAATGAGATGACAGAATTACTCAAAAAGAATTTTCATCAAGTGCAAGAAAGAGCAGTATAACTGCTATATATTGTAACCAGTTTGCAGGTAGTTCACGACTGCAACTTAATATGTTGAGGTTAATCTGCCCTTTCATAAATACATGAGGTCTGGCTACCTTACAGGCTGATAATTTTCTACAGGAAGATAACATCATTTGAAATCTTAAAGTGAAAACATTCTGAGAAAACTCTGAAGAAACTACAGTGATAAAGTCAAAATAACATTCAATTAAGTTTGAAATATTCTGTAGTGTTAAAAAAGCAGTACAGAATAGAAAAATTTAGAAAAATATTTTCACAAATATTTAGAACTTTTTGTATTAGGAAGGCATATATATGTATAATTTTACGAGATCCTTTTTTATGCATAGCTATTAAGCAGACCAGCAGCAGGATATTCTCTGCATGAGGTCTTTGTTTCCTAACTCAATAATCTGATATTCAAATGAAATCCTATTTAAATATCTAGTTGCTCAACCTCATTTTATTTGAAAGGAAGTGAAAGGAATATAGATGTAGGACAATTCTGAGTTTAAAGGAATTTGGAAGATTCTTTTATAAGGTGTGGTTTTGAATATTTGAAAAAACAATTGTTTTACAGGCTGTGGATAGAGACGAGACTTACCAGCTCAGTAGTGGATGAATGAAAGAAGGTCTTTCTGAGCTGGTCTATGTCCATATGAGTTTCTGAGACAAATGCCATGTATATATTAGAATTACTGATTGGTGTTAATGAAAGAAAAAAAGATTTTACTGTAAGTCAAAATCCATTATACAGTTTCTAAATTCCAAAATGGTTTAACAAATAATATTTTACTATGTTTGCTTTAAGTCTTTAATAGAATGGCTACATTCTTTCTGTCTTCATTCTCTTTGACATTCTATTGTATCATCATTGGAATGATAGACAGCAGTACTATAGATCTACAGAAAAAGTGGAAAATTACTTAGCTGTTTGGTCACAGTAGGAAGAAAGAACTCTTCAGGTCCATTCTGAGAACACCTTGATTTTAAATAAGAAAGGTATTGATTAAAAGGAGACCAAATACCATCAGAACAATCCAGAAATACTGGGATGGATTCAAAAGAGCTACTAGACAAACAGAGGAAACAAAGAAAAGTACAGCTGGAAACCTGTTGGAGTAGAGATAATACAAACAGCAGGAGAAGAGAGAAGGAAAACACATAAGGAGAAAATAAAGCATTAAAACGGAGAAACATAAAAGTGACTATGAAATGAGTATATGATGCCAGAATATTTGAGACTGAGGGGCAAGATCTGAAGAGACCTCTGAAAGGTCAGGCTTAACTCCCTTCCAAGTTTGCTATGGTAAAAGATTAACTGAGAGGGATGTCTAGGCAACACCAAAACCAAAAGAAAAACAAACAAAAAGCCCAC
Source organism: Zonotrichia albicollis (assembly GCF_047830755.1). Lineage (NCBI taxonomy): Eukaryota > Metazoa > Chordata > Aves > Passeriformes > Passerellidae > Zonotrichia > Zonotrichia albicollis. The sequence goes on from NC_133824.1 coordinate 22,231,927, forward strand.
AAAAAAACCACCCAGAATAAAACTGAAAGATAGTGATTTTAAGAGGTAAAGCTGGGGTGCAAATTTTAAAGGTTTAATATGATTGCAGTGTAATTCTACTATGAAGATTTTGCTTTAAGAAAAGAAAAAATACCTAGTCAGTTGTGATTAATTCTCTCTACTGTTTTTTTCTTTTTTATTTTTTTTTCCTCTAATGCTTACATTCTGGGATCAAAAGAAGGATTAAAAAATAGGCACTTATTTAATTTGTCTTACTTTTTACTTTACTCAGGTCTCCAGGTTTTGTAGAGAATTATAAAGTAATTATTTTTTCTATATACACTGTGACAAGAATAATGGTAATGCTATAGGTTATTTTCTTCTGAAGCACATTAGAGACTGAAGCAATATGCTGTGGTATAACTCCCTACTCATATCTCAGTTTTATAGACTTGACAAGCCAATCCTTGTAGGACTGAGTAATAGTGTTTCAATTAAAAGTTATACTAAGAAATGTTATAATTTCTGTTTTTCCTATAATCTCTTGTAGGATGTGATCAAGGGCAAGGCATATGCTATTAAGAAACATTTCAAGGAATTGTGATACTCCACAAAATGTATTTCAGTCCTACACTTTAACTAACACAATTTGTTAGTCATTTGACTTAAAGTAGTCATCTGCAGTTAGGGCAACCAATTTTCTCATTGTAGACAATTGTATTTCATTTCAGCTGCATTTTATCTCAATTCAGTTTGCTACTCAAATATAGTTTTCTAATTCACCTTTCATGGAATTAGGGATACTTCAATATGCCTTATCTGAAACAATTTCATTCTCAAATGCTTATGTGAAGAATTATTCCTATTCATACAAAAAGTCTTTACGAGAGTGAAAGAGGTCAACAAGTCCCATTTTTCTTCATCCACATTTTCAGAGCTCTTTATGCGTATACTCACTACTTTATGTAACTGTCACACACAGGTCTATTGCAAAGTGATTATCAGGGTTCTTACTTTCTTTTCATTTCATAACTCTAATCATAACAAAAACTTCATCAAACATCAGACAGCTCTCTATGGACTAAAAACGATACTGAAAGGAAAGGCACCAAAAGCCTATGAAGAAATTAATGTCTATCACATCACTTCTCCCCAGAGGAAGAGCCTCATTTTGTAGGTAATACTGGAGAACTCTGCTTTATTGCAGTCTAAGTCTACAGGACATTTTGTAAACAGATACTGTCATCTTTCCTAATCAAGTCCATCTCACTATCATCTTGTTTGACTCCTGTTACTCTTTACTTCCTACACCTGGCTCTGCATTAGCTGGTATCATGCCTGAAATCTATGGTTTGCCTACATTATTCCTTGCCTTCCCCTATTCTGAATCTAAATTTACCACTAAATTCTCACTATGTCTCAGCAATCTCTGCTAAACCCTTCCAATGACTGCTCAACACTGATTTCTTAGGAAAAAAAAATTCTGTCTTTTCTACAATCTCCACCTAAGTTTCTACTGAGCAAAGAGACAGGACAAGCTTATATGTTGTGGTTGTCATTATTAGTCTTCATTTTTCAGCTTCTTCTGATACAGTCTTGCACCAACTAGAAATAACATGCATGTAGAATGGTTAAAAATGTAGAGATTGAAGTTCTGGATTAAACAATCAAGCAATTACAGCTTTCTTCAATTTCAGGACTTTCAAAGATAATGAAGACACTCAAGCAGCTCTGAATACCAATTCTTTTCTCAGGATGGTTTTACAAAGGTGTTTTCTCTACAGGGACTGCTGATACCAGGCATGTGAATTTCTTAATGACTGTGATATTGGAGTCATACAGGTGTATCAGTGATGGATTTTTAAGAACTGTAGCTAACCTTCAAAAGGATTAGCAGCTTCCCTACAAAACAGCCAACATGAAGTTATGACATCTAGTCTAAGTTTCAAGGTGGACTTTTCCCTGCCAAAGCACTCCTGGCCTCTCATCACATGGAAGATGTGAGGGATCCGAGCTTCCTCTTTGACCAGTTCTGCTTCATTCATTATCTGCTTGTGGGGGAGCTTGTAAGTCAGACAACCACTAAAAAGTAGACAGAAAAATTATTTTCAATAAGAAAGTGAAAAAGAAAACAGACTAAAAAATCCAAACAAATATTAACTGCTTGATTTGCATGAAGGCGTGGTTTGCAATAAACTCAATAAAATATACTGTGATGGAAAACAGCTGACACTATTATGGAACTATATATTTTGTAGGAAAACAGACTTTTCCCTGTCAAAAATGTATAAGTAAATCAAGCAAACCCCCTTTAATCCATACAAACAACAGCAAAAAGATCTGTCTTCTCAGGCAGTATTTTCATGGTTTTTTCAGTAATATACTTCACTATTTGCACAGACATACTGGTGGTTATGAATGTTTTAAAGGCAGTTTACTTGCTAGAGCTTAATGCTATATTAATAAAGGTGCACGGTCTGCGATTACAGCTGTTTCTTCTCTTATTGCTAACTTGCTTCTTTATAACTCAACCTTGTAAGAAAATGTCAATTTCCTTTTTTTAAAAGTTTTTTAAAGTTCTTGTTGATAATGGTAGTTGAAATCTAATAGATGAGTATATTTGAGACCTAAAAAGATGCACAGTTTTCCAGGTTGATTGATTAAATTGTATTGGTTTAAATAAAAAAAATTTACAGATGATAAACCTTTAATTTTGAAATTAATCATCAATCTGTATGAAATGGAATAATTCTTATTTCATTTGGTTTAAATACAAAACCAGGAAAAAACAAGTACTTCAAACATAGTACTTTGTGTGTTTTTTGAGCATTAACTATAATTGAAATTGTGGAAGAAAGTTATGTAGACAGTAAAGCCAGGAGTACTGCAAAAGAAGGAAATATGAGCTTGTATCTGGGCAAGCTAAAACTGCTGAGTCAAGATTTAACAAGTATCTTATCTACCTTACTGCTTATTTATTGGTTTTTTTCCACCATAATCTTTTTAGTTATGGGGCAAAACTGCATGTTTAAACTGAGTGACAAAAGCCCAATTTCTTAAATTAATTTCAGTACTTCTAACCTGCCAGGTTAAAGGTTACAGACTAATAGATACTCCTCAGAAGAATGTTACTTTTCCCTTCTTGCCTGGAGAAAAGAGAGATGTCTCAGTTTTCATATTTCCAGGTTTTCAAAGATCTCTGCTCATTTTGAAATAATCTAACAATACATGGAAGGTATCCATCACTGCTGAGAAGTTTTTGATTCATTTGGAGGATACAGTCTTACAGCTGCTGCTCCATTATAGTGCCTGTAATTTCTTTCTTTACACCAAATCTGTACCAAATAAATTGTATTGCGAGTCACTTGTTTTTTTATTATTATTATTATTATTATTATTATTATTATTATTATTATTAATTTACTTTTATTACTGTATCTTACTTTATTTTCAATTATTAAACTATTCTTTTCTCAACATACAATTTTTATTTTGGTTCTCCTTCCCATTCTACTGAGGAAAGATGAAGAGAGAAAGGAAGCTGATCTGCTGTGTGAACTTTCTTCTCCAGCTGGGTTTGAGCCGCAACAGTGACTGAAGGAAATCGGATTGTGAGAGACAATGGTTTGCCTACAGCTGATTGTGGGAGTGCACTTCACCTACATCAGCTTTCTACAGGACTGCCAAAACTGGCAAACTTTCTCAGTGTTAGCTTTAAAGAAAGTTCTGTGGAATGGTAAGAGGTGGCCAAAGTGATAAAGATGAGAGTCATGTGCAAAGAATGAACAGAAGCCTTACAAGACTGAGTGTCATAGCAATGGAACAGCAAAAAAAGTTCCGTATAGAAAGTCATAAAGTGATACCAAAAGAAACCAGTTAATCTGTAAAGTACAAGGATCTGAATTCTTAACAAAAGACATAAAACCTTGGGATTATGATGCATATTTCAATGGAAATAAAGTCGCAGGGCTTGGTAGTGGACCAAAAATGTTCTCAAATATTCAAAAATAATAGGAAATAAGAGAGAAAGAAAAATAGTGAAATCACTGTGTAAATCTGTGTTTTTCTCAAGCATTGAATACAACATGCAGGACTGGTCTTCTTAGGCCCAAAATGTACTTGAAAGAACTGAGAAAGATTCAAAGAAAGACAAAAGTGTTTAAATGCATAGACGATCCTACATATATTAGTTGAGAAAACATTCCCTGCAGCCAGATAAAACACCACACAAAGAAAATGCCTAAAAAATTTTCATGGAGAATGTGAATAGGAAATTGTTTTTCACTGTTACTCCTCTTACAAAAGTAAGAGACTATTACATGGACATAGTAAAAGCCAAGCTCAAACCAAATAAAGGAACACAGTTCTTAATCGGAAAAATAACAGACCTTTCATATTTCTCACCATCAGTTATTGTGCATGTAAAAATATCTGTGACCATAAAAAAAAGAGATGCAAAGAAGTTAAAGAAGTCGCATTAGGTCTAGAAAATCCAAAATGCACAATAGAATTGGTGACAGGAGAGTGACAGAAGAAGCAATAATTTGTTTGACTTAGCTTTCCTTGGGTGTAGCTTGTGGCCACTGCCTAGAAAAACCACACCGACTTACCAAGCTTATGCACTTATCTGTTATAGTCACTTTGATCCTCCATCTTCCCACTGTGCATTCCCACATAGACTTGTTTTATCAATATAGGGAAGGGAAACTATGTACAACATGGAACACTCAAGGTTGAAGTGAAAACTCAAAAGTCTGAGTAAAGTTTTAATTTTAATTGTCTCTCAATGTAGAATCCTGATCCTCAGTTGCATCAGTATGTAATGGATACAGCAAGCATTAAATACATAAATTTAATCCTCATAAACTGGAAAATCTAGGAGCCTCTAGATATCAGCTTCATGCTGATATTATAGATTGAAGACTTTTTATCTCATTTAACTACTATTACTCTTTTCAGATCTTTAGCAGTTTCCTAGCACTAAGTTTTCTTAGCCTAAAAATCTCTGTGATTTTCCTGCTTTCAGGGATTTGCCATCTACAGTAACCAGCCATTGACAGCATTCCATCAATTTCTCTAGAACTTTCTCAGTCGTCCTGCACTGATGGTTTATGAGGCAGCCATCTCTCAGTCCTTTTGGTTTCTTTCCTCAGGCTTGCTCTCCTGTCCTGCACGCATGATAGGAAAGACAGTTTTCCTGTGTTTTCAAACCAAGACTTTTCACTAAACCTGATAGTTTTCTGTCTGGTGGTCAAAATCATGAGCCACCAAAGTAGGCACTGCAGATTGTCTGATATGCACTGGTCTATTGAAAGGATTTTTTTTTCATGTAAGCACATAAAGGAGAATTTTTTTCTATTTAAAATGAATAAATAAATGCGCTTTGATAAATTTGACTATGCATACCAGTGGGAAATATGGCTTTATGGATATTATTGAAGAATGAACTTCTCTGCTTACTAGTGACTATTTGCCCAGCAGGTACTTCAGACTGACATTCTCATCACTGATGATGATTGATGTTGCTGACAAAAAGAGTGGATGGTTTCAATATGCCTTGTTTCTTTCTCTTAAATGAAAGATGTTTTTAGAGCTTCAGGTTTCTAGAAACTTGAAACTTGCCACAGAAACTTGTCTGGAATACCACATGTACAGGTGGATTCTGCTAGTTATTTTCTTTAAAAAGTACATGGACAGGAGTTGAACCAGAAATGTTGGGGATCTATGTCAAAATTATTCACAGCGAGTTTTAAATTACAATGCACTTAAACCTGAATCTTTTCTATGACACTGTTTGTTTACTTGCACAAAAGAAGTTGTTAATTCTTAAGTGAATAGGCAAGCACCTTTTTATAATGCCAATGTTGTTCATCCTGGATGTTGAGGGCTGTAATGCCCTTCAGAAACTGTTCATCAGCAAATCTTCAGTAAAATATATGTTCCTATGCTCATTCTGTCCATAGTCCTCAGAAATGAGAAAAGAATTCCACAACAGAGAAACATTACCTCACTTTTAGACCTTTTCCATATTTAATAATTTCATATGATATATTAAAATTATCTTTTTGAAACAATTCTTCAGTAGAAAGTGATTATTTTGATATTAAAAAGCACACACAATCTTGCAAAATTTAGTTTTTAATAGAGCAGACTAAAACTAAACCTGAAACTCTTTATAAACAGTTTGATGTGAATGAAAGATCAATGTGCTTCCAAGCAGAGAAAGAAAATTGCTCGGTGTTTTTCTACTATTTTTTTGTTTCCCCTTTGGGTCTATATAACATGAGGAGATTCTTAAAGCCTTCTGAGAGAGTTTTCTTTCTAAACCCAGGGACTTTGTATAGAGAAGAAAATCTATATTTTTTTCCCTGTGGATTATGAGATGTCAACTGTCCTGGTCAAAACCGGTTATCCAATCTCGAACCCTATTTGCGTTAGAGTTACCAAATGTTTATGATCTTTACATATTAGAAATTATTTATACTAACAAACTAGTGTTATGAAGAAGAATTACTGAAATTCTGAAAATGAAACCTGAGATTTATTACATTTGATGTGGACAATTCTGTAGAGACATAAGAATTTCAATGTGAAACAGCTAGTGCTAATGATGAAATGAAATCTTGTAGAAGAATGTTGTGATCTAATATAAAAGAAATAATGTAGGAGAAAATTACTTGCTGAGGTTATGTCTAACAGCTATAAAAGAGAATATTTAGAAACAAGAATATTAAAAACTGGATAATATTATGAATTGATGGCACACTAACCAAATGACCTAGGTAACCAGAAAAACAATTACCTTCTAATAAAATGAAGTGGGATTTTTGTTGTGTGATTTGGCGCTAGTTTTAAAGACAGAACTAATTAGAAATATGGTGTCATAGCTTATGTTTCTTAGGGCAAATCTCACCCTCTACAAATATAAAGTACTGACAAGCAGGATGGAGGTGAGGGAATGCATAAATGAACTAATATGGTAGCAATAACTATTTTCTCAGAATCTAGATTGGGTGTTTTATTCTGTGTTCATGGTGTTGATTACCTCTTCTTTTCCTTTCATTTGTGGACAAATAATAGCTAACATTTTGAGACAGTCTTTTAGCACAGCAACATGAAGTCCTTTCCACAGCTTTGTTTTTATGGGGTTTTTTGGGTTTTTTTTAACCAAAAGAGTTTAAAAATAATATCTGAGAGGATTCCCCACAGTTAAATGCATCAACAAATTTCTGTACCTCTTTAAATTTAACCCAAATGTCTCAACAGATGCTGCTCTTCCAGTCTCAATAGGGAGCAGATTCCACAATCAGGGAGTATAATTACAGAGAGCTCTAGCTCCTGCTGTCTCAAAGTTACACTTAGGGCACACTGAATTGCCTGCCAGTTTCAGTCTTCAATGGCTGACTGAGGCCTTTGGTAATAAAAGATCAGTCAAGAGTACATTATGATACTTCACAAAATGCTAACAGCTTTGTAGAATTTATAATATGGAGAGACATATGCCAGCTTTGTACACTGCTGAACAGTTAAAACCAAATACAACAAGAATAGGAAATAAAATTAATATGAGTTTGTAACAGGAAAAGTGTGTATTTGTCATCACACAAGCAAGGTAATACATCTGCCATAAAGCATAAATTGACAAGCAATGGAAAACAGTGGTTTTAATCCAACAGTTTTTGTCGGACCCTGATCACAACTAGGAATAGTCCTCAGTTATAGATGGAATGCCAAGGAATAATTTTACTTATGAGTCATATGATATTAAAAAAAAAAACCAAACAAAGTACTGTAATGGGAGTTTATTTTTTGTACTACTTTTCTTCAGAAAAGTGTAATTTTTTTTACTGTAAGAAAAATTATAGTAGGTGAGGAAGGATGAGTCTGAAATGAATCAAACAAATTAATAACCCCTTCTGGTTAGAGAACATCTGATGTTCTTGTCTTTTGCTACTCACAGACATTGAGACTTAGTAGTTAACTGCAACAATTCAGAAGAATCACTCATATGTTAAAGTAACACAAAAGGTAGGAGGCAGGACAATTTCAAATTTGAATCATTAGAAATTAGAAGTTTTGAAACATTTTTTTTCTGTGTGTGTATGCACCTTCTTTTTATAACCTCAAATTATTCAATTCATAATAATTATTCATAATTATTTTTCCTAAGCCAAAAATTTTCAACTATAAATGTAGAGAACACCTAAATTGTCTGGAATGTGTGGTAACCCGTGGAATTAAGAGAACATATACTGCTACACAAAAGCCAGAAAACAGGGAACCAAAGGATAGGGATGGGGGTCATTAACATTAAAAACATTTTCGAATTTCAGTACACTTCAGCCTCAACTGACAAATTTATTTATCTTTTATATTCACCTTCTTAGTTAAATTATAGAATTTTATCTCATTTGCTCCAGAGAGAACAAATCATTGAGTAACATCTGAAAAGCCTTCTCCAGACATTATTTATATGTTAAAAAAAACCAAAAAAAAGCACATTGATTCTATCAGGAAATTGGATGGTAGCATTGAGCAGAGCTAGCAAAAAGCAGAGGTATATTTGCTAAGTACATAATCACCTTTTGTTTTAAAGCTTTCCTCAGGATTTACCACTCATCTTCAGATTCTTCACTGACATAAAACTTTCTTCTCACTCATTTTCACTGTGGGAATAGGTGAACTAATTGTTTAACAGGGTGCACTGGCCAATGCTATGTAGTGAGACCCTTGCATTGCTTAAGGAGTTCCCATACAAGGACCCTAAAGACAGCAAAATGCAGAACAATTCCACTGTGAAGATATGATTTTTCCTTGCAGACCCCTCTGAATTCTCAGAAATAAAAATGTCATTTACCAAAATTTTCAATCCTTCTCAAAATTCCCCCTGGTTTAAAACACATACAAAATTGGGGCTGGCTGTTCACATTGAGGGCACAAAGCTGTCACAGTGGTATATTTGCTGGGGCCATTCCCTAGGTGCATTCACAGATGGTGACAACTCTATCACAGACACTTGCTGCAAAGTAGGCTGTTGCAACAAATAAACATCACTGGAAGAGAAAAAAACATGGCAGAATTGCTAGCTTTACTATCTTTGCATTACTACATTAAACAACAAAAAAATCAAGTCTTCCAGGTTAATCAGTTTCATGGCCTGTGCCGCCAGTCACAACAAGAAATATTATTCTTCCAATTTTTCAAGTCTTAAGTTTTAGCTATGTAAGTTGCATACTTGTGAATTAAGTGAAATACATTTTAAATTCACTGATTTTGCAGTTCCAAAAATTTCCAGAACTATCAAATTATCCTGCATTTTTCAAAGCCCTGAATATTTGCAAATTAATCTCTTGGGGGGTTGATTTGGCTTTTTGTTTTTGTTTTGTTTGTTTTGTTATATGCCCTGTGTTTTTTTCTGAATTTTTAAATCAATTAATCCAGAATGGACAATGAGAATCTTCCTGGAGTGTATCTCCGTTCCAACCAATGCCATGTTACACACTGCAGTCTCTTTTTATCAATACTATATGGAAATACACAGGCAATCAAATGAATTTTCTATATTTTCCTATAACCATTAATGGGAAAAACACCCCTCTTTTATGTCTTTTAATGCTTTAAGGGACTGTAATGTTTTAATATATAAAGGTTCTGAGCATATTTGCATGTGTATGCATGTTCATGTATATAATTTCATACAGATGCAGGATGCTGCTGCCCTTTCTAGCTGTGCAGGTGTGTTGCTGCTCATGGCAAGATAGTTCACCAGTACCCCAAGACCTTTTTCTTCAAAGTTGCTTCCAGCTCATTGTCCCCCATTGTTTAGAGGTTCTTGAGGTTATTCTTGCTGAGAGGCAAGACTTTGCCTTTCCCTTTGCTGAGTTGCAAGAGGTTTCTGTCTGTCTCTTTCTCTAGTCTGTCAAGGTGTCTCAATAGCAGTGCAACCATCTGGTGTATCACACTCTGTGATTCTATGTTTATATAAATGCTCGTTATAGTGAAAAATCTTTATGGGTCGTGAAGAGAGAATATAGAGAATAATTCCAGAAACAGACTGTTGATTATACTGGGATCTAAATTTATCTCATTTACACAGTCATATTTGAGAAGAGCTGAAATCAATGGTATATTCACATAGAGTCATCTACATAATCAAAGATTTAGTTAAACCAGAAAAAGAAAAAAAAAATGGAGTTTTTAAATACATTCCATAATGTCTGATTTTCTAACAAAACACTGCATGATCATTCATTCATGTGCCCACTTTCAAGGGGTGGCTGCACTGCATTAACAGAATGAAAATTTGCAATTCACTGGCAAGGAAGTATTAATGTAAAACATGCATTTGATAGACATGTTGTGTAAACAAACCTAGCACACTAATCCATGCTAGCCAAAGATGTTCAGTCTGTAAGTTGCTATCAGTATTCTAGACAATCTAAACAGAGATATTCATGTTTAAATACATGAGCTCTAAGTTGTAAGGACATTACAGGTTCTTCCACAGAGGAAGAAAAGTTCAGTGTCACGTGTGAGCTCTTTAGGATGAACACTTATGTAATATGTTTCCCAGCACATGAAATCTCTCTTCCATAGCAACCACACAGTTCTGTTTCTCTTCTACACAAGTAAATAAAGCTAAAGATCTGTTCTTACTGAGATGAGGGCACTTCTTTCTCTCTCTCTGAAATTAATTTACACCTACTCTTTGCTTATAAAGCCAGAATCTCCCAAAAATCTGTTATTTTTTCTTCCTCATGCACAATCTCAAACTATACTATTAACCTAAGTGCCTTTTAGCTTCCCTTTTTTGCAAAAATGATTTAAAATGCTTTTACTTTTACTTCTGTGGTATTTAAAATGATTTATTGTTTACTGCCTGCTATCTTTTTCCCTTTTCAAAGTCATTAAAAGCAGATCAAAATTTTTCACGAACATTTTTTGATAATAGCTAGCTTTTCCATGGCTCCTTTCAAAAGAATCTCTTAAAAATCATAGGTGAAACTCATTACTGAAAAATCATCCTTCCTGTGGGTTGCACACCTGTTTTTCTATGTTTTCCAATTAGATTTAGGACTATCTTCACTGAGCTTAGCTTTTTTCAGTTAACCTTATGCTTCCAAATAAAAAATTATCACATCACTCATCATCACCAGCTCACTCTCTCATCTCCTAAAACTGTTTCATACAAACATTCACTTTTTTGGTGTTCATATACATCCATGAGAAACTTATGCTGTTTTTACTACTGGCAGATATTTTCTACCTAAGCCTATTTGCAATTCACATAATCTTTTGAATCTCTAAAACAGCCAGGAGCAAGTAAAATGAGACATAGTATGACAGAGAGGTATATTGTAAACAAGGCACTTTAGCTTCGTTATTTGAGGCCATGTTTTAAGCCATGACTAAGAAAGATGGTGTGATAACAGCAGAGCTCAAAGATTTTGTGGGCAGCAAGATGTGCACAGTCTCATGAAGGCTTTGAAGCATCCAGTCTGACAGAAAAGGTCCTGCTGGGTGTGGAGCTGTAGCCTAAAGGCATCAGAAGTCAAGGTCTTTGTGCAAACCACAGATATTTAGCCAGAGATATTTTCATGTACTCTAAGAATCGCTGACCTGTGGAAGAAGACTGTGAGCCAAACAAAGAACCAGGACACTAAGTATGAAAAAAAGATTGTCCTAAACGGAAAGTAAGGTGGAGTGACAAAAATTTAGCAGCTTTTGAAAGGAAATAATGTTCATTTAGTTCTCTTTCACATGGGAACGACAAGAAACATTTAAAAGGAGTAATTTTTTGTGTCCAGCAATCTGCTTTCACATTGTGAATGTACTGGCCATGTCTGGGTTGGAACCTAGAGGTCCTTTTGTGTCAGTTATTCTAAAATATTTTTGTTGGTTTGAGCTGACCAAAACAACGGCCAGTATGAGCCAGCTGCTTTGCCAAAAGTGCATGGAATTATATCATTTCACCACTGGAGGCACTATGCCTTAGTCTACAAAATTACAGCTAATGAGTTTTCCTTACTATAGATTTTAAAATTAAACCTGAGAATAGCTTTTTCCATTGCCTATGAAAAGAAGTTTGGCATGCTACTTTGACTAGAAAAATATTCCTAATAGGATGTAGTATATACTTTAAAAGGAACCATATTTCATTTAGTTACAGAAATGTAGGTCTAACCTCTGGATCTTTAGCCTTCCTGGCTTTTGTAGTGCTGGTGTAGGATTTTGGTCATTATTGTTTTCTGTGTTACCTAATATGTTGTTGGAAGAAGAAATTTACCTATTACAGTAAGAAATAATGTTTTTTTTTTTTAATTTTTCACTGAGATCCACTTTCTCTAATAATTGAAAAGTTTCCTATTTCTTCTCTTTAAAATATAACTCAAAGGGACAGTTCCTGGTAAACTACTATGGCCAAAACATATACCCAAATTTTATACTTTGCCCAGAAATTTCATTAGCTGTTTTAACAAGAACTCCTGAAAGACAGTCCACATAAAAATATTCAGATTTTACTATTAAAAGATGCATTGTGACTACACGAGTTGTCTAAATTGATGAGCCATATTTAAATACCTTTATAGTATGCATAGGTAGCATATTTCTAACAGTCATAATAGATTTGCCTCTCCATGAAGCAGGACTTGATGTTGGATTCCTGATAAATCATTTCTGTGTAGCAGGACCATCATACTGAGGAAATTATCCATCTTCATGCATGTCTACCATGAAGATGGATAATTTTCATTTTTCAGAAAATCCCCAAATACCATATGAATATTTTATAGTGATGTTTAGCATTGAGCACCCAACCCAACCTTATAAATGACTCTTCTGCATAATTAGCACATTAGTTACTCTGTAAGATTGAGTCTGATGAATTATTCATACACAGTTCTACAGAGATTCTGGTTGAGGGTCCTCTGTAAGGGCACATTAAAACTATCCTGTAAAACTTTGAAATAGTAGGGAGGGAAGGAAATACAGTTGAAAGAGGAGAGAGACACTGAATTTATTGCTGTATGAAGAACATTTTGAAGTGCAAGGGAAGATATCTGCAGAAAAGGGAAATGTATGTTAAAAAAATAACCACAAAAGAATTTCTCTAAGTCCTCAATTTAAAAATCTTTATAAGGATACACAGCAACATTCTTTGTAGCCTCTAGTGGAATCAAGTAAAGGTGATTTGAAAATGACAAATAGGTGAATTGTGTCATTAATTTGATTTGAACATTTCTATCTCTCTTTTCATAGTCTGTTTCTGGGATACCATTACCTTTTGAGATGTTCTGATTTTTTTAATAAATGTTTGGCTCATGAAATGATTGCAATTTTTTGTTGGATACCTCTGCCTGTGTTTAGTCTCCATTATCATTTGAATAAATTGTCAGAGACCTCAAATTAAGTTGTTAATTTACTGTATGAACATTAGTAACTGGTAAAGTGTTACGTAAGGGCACCGTACTTTTCATTAATTTAGGGAGAGTGGCACATGCCTGTTTCATAAGGAATTGTAAGGGCATTCTAAAACACTTCTTGTTTTAACTGCTTCACTTATTTGCCTTTCTTTCAGGACTGTTTCACTGACATTTTACTAGTAGAAAATCTGTGTAACTGAAGTAGGTTTAGGAGAAACACAATATTCACTTTGAGTGAATAACTATTGGCAATATACGGGTCAAATTTATTAGTTGCATTTATGTGACAGCTCTACTTGGTTGTTTTAGTCTTTCCCTCCTAGTTTATCCCTAAAGCTATTTTAAAGGCAAGGTATCACCTCAAATTTTTAGGCATCCCTATAGGGACCTGCATGGGACCAGACAAGGACAGAAGGCTTTCAGTCAGCAGCCATTCCAACTCAAAGACAAAGAGGTTATCTTGCAGCTGTCAGCCATAACCAGTACAAATGGTACTGAAGCCATACTATGGGAAAGAGCCTGGCTCTGATAAGAGCACATCTTGGTTACAATGAAGCTCTCAAACCAGAAGTTTTCTTAAAAAATTAATAATATATGTTGGTGACAGAAAGCTATGATTTTACTTGAAGCTGTTTCTAGAATTTAGGAAAAAATCCTGTCTACTCCTTCAAAACACACACACAAAAAAAGAGGGATTTTGGTGACAATGCTTACCCATTCCATCAAGGTGTTTGCATCTGCTGCTGCATATCAAGTTTCTGATTCTGGTTTCGTTAAGAATACACATCCTTATTATACTGTCTCTGAAACTTTATGAGTGACCCTGGTGAGGCCGTAGCTATAGTGCTGTGTCCAGTTCTGGCCTCCCCAGAACAGGAGATACATCAATATACTGGAGAGACTCCAGTGGAAGAGCAAGAGGTGATTTAGGGACTGAAGCATCTCTCCTAAGAGGAAAGGCTGAGAGATGGAACTGGAGACAGGAAGGCTCAAGGGGCCTTGATGTACATACCTGGAGGAAGTATGGTAACAAGACTGAGATAGGCTCTCTTAGGTGTGTCCATTCTGCTAAATCCTTTAATATTTGTTTCAAAAAGTTGTCTTTGTCCCTGTCTCAAAAAAAGAAAAAAAAAAAAAAAAACCAAAAAAGAGAAGTTTCCACAGGTGACTGTTGTGTAATATGGCACAAATTTCATAATCTGGGCCTAGATTTCTGCTTAGTAGTGTTTGTGAAAGACACCCATCTGGTTTGTGTGGTCATGACTCCCTCTAGTGATGTCTACACAGTCTACCATATTCTCATACCAAATGGATTCTTGAATTAAGTGCCCCATCTCTTCGTGTACTCAGAGAACTCCATAATGACTGTTAAGTAATGATTTATTCACATGTAGTTTTTATCAGCCTTAATTCACCGTGAGTCAGATGTGATGACATTTACATGTGCTAGAAAATTTGAAAATAAAATGTGGAAAGAAAATGAGGGCATGATTTTTAGAATGAAAGAAATTATTTCCTAATGTCAAATAAGAAAAAAATATCAAAAGTCCTGTAAATTTTAGTAATTTTAATGTAAAAGTTAGTTGAAAATTACTGTTACAGTGGAATTAAAATGTAAATGCCAGAAGATATAGCATATATATTAGACATCTCAGTTTGACTGAGCACTAATGTTAGGCAACACTCAATCACTGAAAATTTCTGTAAATATTTGTTCTGCTCATAAATATCTGGTGCTTTTTACAGACAAATGTTTTTTCTGTGGATCTGATTTTCTGCTGCCCAGTGGAGTGTGACTACAACTGCTTTGGTTATTGTCAAGCTGTGGGGTGTTCCAGTGAATAGTAACATGCAAACCAATTTCTACCCCCAAGGAAGGAAAAATAAATTAATTTCTTTATCTCTGACTTCTAAAACCAGACATGGGACCCTTAATTCCATTCACAGGATCTTATTCTGAATGAACAGATAAAAACTAAACCACAGATGTGCCAATGGAATAATACAACATTGAAAGAGTTGTTGTTGAAATGAGATACAGTTGCATTTATCTTTTCACCAAATCACTGTGTATGGGACTAAGGTCACTTTGTCAATGTAACTTCAATTTCAGACTTGTATGAAACTGTGACAATGCTTTCTGTAATCTCATTTGTAAAACTTTATGAATCTGTACCAAATTCAAGTAGGAGTCTAAAGCAACCAAATAGTCTCCAGTGAATTAACAACAATAGAACACCCTAAGTGATAGTTCAGGACAAAAGAACATGTCCACTGAGAGCAGTGTTCCAAATACAAGCAGTAGATTAGTGATTAAGATTAGAATATTAAGGAGGCTCGTTGTTCCTGCCTTGCATATCGCCTTATCTCCACCTTGAGGATGGTATTACATGCACTAAATTTGCTTAATGAATGATCAATATTCTTTCATTTCTAAACCAGAATGAGCCACAGGACCTTTTACAGATGAGACAACCTTGCATGCTCTTTAGAGGCCAAGCTTGTGAAATGAGATCACTATAAAATAATGTATTCAGCACCCAAAAATAGGGCAAAATGCCTTAGAGAAATAAATCTCTAGGTTCTCTATAATAGGAGAACACCTCCTTTAGAAAATGCTTTGTAGTTTTCTTTGGAAAGATGCAAACATGCTTCTGAAAACAGAACTCAGTGGGTTAAAGTTCACCAGAGGCAATTTATCTGGAATACTGAACAGCAATGTGTAGTTCACAAATTGATCCATATATATAGAACTGAAATGACAATAGGTAGAATTTTATTGTGCTGGATAAAATATGTGGTGCTTTATGCTCCACCTATCAGTGTTTGTTTCTTCCTGCCCTTTACACAAAGTAGGAATTTTTTCAAGTCAAAAAATCTGTGTTTATGAATTAGTGCCATAAGAAGTCACTTAAGAAAGGAGGAGAGAACAGGATATGTTTTTTTGCAATTTGTTCTGGTTTTGATTTCTCACTTCTTATGATGTCTTTAACTTAAATTTTTGGGGTAAAATGGCTAATGTTCAGGCAGGTGGTAGGTTCAATCCAAATGATGAGGCTTTTAATTCTTCAGACATACTTCATAAATGAGCAAGTGAAGCTGTTTTAGTATTTAGATTTGTAAATTTGTCCTGTAAAGATGAGGATAAACACTTGTACTATAGTTTTATCTAAGAGAGCAGCAAAACAGTAATTCAAAGTTTTAAAATAATCACAAGTTCTCCCCTTATTATCTCTTCATTAACATCATGCCCTAAATCCCTCTGTCTTCATTAATTTTTAATTTTTAATTCAAATGTTGGTTTAAAGTAGATGATAATGCTGTTGTTATTTGATTTATATTTATTTGCCCAATTATTTAGATTAGTCATGACATGTTGTTAGATAGTAGAATTACCTGTGAAATTAGCATAAGTTAACAAAGAAAGGTCACTTTTCAAAAAATTAAAATATGTATGTGAAATAATTGTTCCATTAAAACAGAATCCCATCCAATGAGGTCATGAACAGTTCCAGAGATGGGTTTTTTGGGCAACCTGTTGCAGTGCTTCACCACCCTCACAGTAAATAATTTCCTCCTAATAACTAATCTAAAACTGTGCTCTTTTGGTTTAAAGCCAGTCCCCCTTGCACTAGATGCCCATGTCAAAAATACCTCTTAATCTTTCTTGTAGGCCTACTTTAGCTAATGGAAAGACATTTGAAAGTCTTCCTGGAGCTGTCTCTTCTCCAGGTTGAACAGACTCCACTCTCAGCCTGTCTTCATAGAAATGGTGTTCCAGATCTTCTTGTGCTGGGGCCACAGAGCTGGATGCAGTACTGAAGGTGGAGAGCCACAAGAGCAGAGTGGAGGGGAGGAATAACCTCTCCTGACCTGCTGGCCACTCTGCTTTTGACACAGCCAAGGATGGGGTTGGCTTTCTGGGCTGCAAGTTCACACTGCTGCACTGTGTTGAGCTTCACATCAACCAACACTCCCCCAAGCCTTTCTCCCCAGGTCTTCTTTCAATCTGTCCTATGCACAGCCTGTATACATTTTTGGAATTACCCTGACCTGGCTGCAGGACCTGGCACTGGCCCTTGTCAAATTTTATGAAGGTTTCATGGGCCCATCTCTCAAACTTGTCAAGATCTCTCTGGACAGCACCTTCCCTCCAGCATGTCAACCTCTGCACACAGCATGGTGTCATTGGCAAACTTACTGAGACTGCTCAGACCCTGCCTTTGCTTTCTGTGCTTTGCCTAGTTTGTCTGGAGCACTTGTCATTGAAGACTGAGGCAAAAAAAATATTAAGTACCTCAGTCTTCTCCATATTCCAATTACCCAGATTTCCCATTTCCTTCCAGGTCCACATTGTTCTTAGTCTTTGTTTTATAACCAATGTACCTATAGAAGCTTTTCTTATTGCCTTTAACATCCCTGTACAGGTTTAATTCTGTTGGGGCTTTAGCTTTACCAACCTGGTCCCTGCATGCTCAGGCAATTTCTTAGTGTTTCTCCCAGGTTACCTGTCCCTGCTTCCATCCTCTTTAGACTTCCTTCTTCTACTTGAGTTTATCCAGGAGCTCCTTGGTCATTCATGCAGGCCTCACAGCATTTCTGCTAAATTCCCCTTTCCTGAGAGGCATCACTTCTGAGCTTGGATGAGGTGATCCTTGAATTATCAACTGGTTTTCTTGGACTCCTTTTCTCTCCCAAGTTTTTCCTGTGAATCAGGCAGATCCCAGAAGAGGACAAAGTCTGGTCTCCTGAACTCCAGGATTCATTTGCTGTACACCCTCCTTACTACCCTAAAGGTCTTGAAGTTCAACACTTCATGGTCACTGCAGCCAAAGCTGTCTTTATGCTTCATATTCCCCACCTAGTCCCTCCTTGTTGGTGAGAGCAAGGTCTGGCACTACACCTCTCCTTGTTTTCTCCCCTATCACTTGGAGAAGGAAGTTATCAGCACAGTCCAGGAACCTCCTGCATTGTTTATGCTCTACTGTGTTGTCCCTCCAAGAGATAATAATGTCTAAAATTTTCTATAAGTGGGTTAATGTTTTAGGCTGTTCTATACTCCTAATTAGATCAGTGGCATCATCTTTCTTTTTTATTTGTTTATCATACTTCTATCATTCTCAAGTTTGTCTTAAATCTATCCTTGGAGCAGTCCATTTCCACATACTATACTATAACCTGTAATTTTTTATTGACAGATGGTTAAACACTCCTGTTGTCGCTGTAATTTACTACAGAAAGTTTTCAGAAGTATCAGAAGGGCTCATTCCTTCAAATCATTACCTAAGCAACAAGTTTAACTTCTGTAATTGTATGGTTGATGTTTCCTAAATTATTTCCTTGTAAGAAGAAAATATTTTTTTCATTGTTTCAGTCATCCAAGTCGTTCATGTGTCCATAAAAGACCATCTAAATTCAGTCTGCTGTGTGCTTTCTGCCTCAGCAGTGACTGACTTCTTGATGTCTTCCTCCATTGTTTTCATTACATGGTCAAAGGCATCCTGTAATTCACTGGTAACTTTCATTCAATATAGTGTGCAATTTCTCTGTGTGAAGTATCCATTCCCAAAAAAGTGCAACGATGCCAGAACTCAGTAGCAAATGAGCATTTTTAAGTACTGTTTCCAATGCCTCATTTTGGAATCAATGGCATTCTGCAGAACAATGCTTACATTGTCCAGTTTGTTGTTCTGCCATTTTTGTATACTTGCCATTTTTGATATTTTGCTTTAAAGGAAGCTATCAGAAGCACTATTAAACTGAATTTTCTAGGAGATGCACTGTATTGAAAGTTTTGAACTTGTTCTAAGAGGCTTACTGGCATCATTATTTTTGGTGAAAGAAAATTTCGTACAATATGGAACTGAGGAAAAACTATTTTTATTTCAATTATATAAATCTCAGAGCACAGGGAAAACAGTGATAATCTGATTCAGCTTAAGTATAGGTATTGTTTTGGGTGGTGGTGTATGACATCTGCATAGATAATATTGTTTGTACTGAAAAGAATTATTTGGCTACTTGCAATGATGTTACAAAATATACACACAGGTTCTCTCTTTATGGCAGTCTATTTCAATGACTCTGCCACCAGTTGGATTGCTGTACAGTTCACTGACAAGAAATTGATTATTCTCACAGAGGCTCTGTCAGTCTTACCACAGAGTGGTATTTGGTCTTGCTATGTGTTATGGTTAGCAGCCACTCATGCTTTATAATGCCAAAAGCTGGGGAGGATCAGCAAACATGATATCCTCTCCACCATCAAGAAATTGTGTCATGATTAGCATCAGATCAATGCACAGCTTCTCTATCCAAATGCAGCTTGTTTTGCAATAGGGCGTTTTGTGGTGATAGGTGGTTTAAATTGTCACTAAAATTTATATCGAAAACAGAAAAAAAAAAAAACAAAACAAAACAAAAAAAGAGCCTGATCGTTTCTTCCATGAGAAAAGAGCATCACCCATCTGATTACATTTCATATACTGATCTGCACTTAGGTGGTAGGATAAGATTGACCTTGCAGTTTTTAATGAATGCTTCTAAAGACATGGTAACTGCTTTTTCCCTTGGAAATCTGCAGATATCAGTGAAGGAGAGTGGTCTGAAGAAGAAGCAAGACAAGATACTGCGCTCAAATCAAGAGGTATTTAAGGTGAACAAGATACAATCAGTTCATGAGAGTTTTAGCTGAGCAACACCTCTCTATTTCTGCTTTGCTAACAGAGAAAAAAATCAAACCCACATGGGTTTTCAATGTACTTTATGGAGGGCATATAGAGAAGTGAATGCCATCTGTGAACAGCTGAGGCCAGGGAGGGGGATGGTGTGGTGAGGGCAGTTGAACAGTATTCGATTATCTCTGAGTTACAGATTTCATTGTATTTTATTTAAAATTCATTTTTATTTTATTTCTTTGCATTTTCTATTATCACAGGCTTCTGTGGCCATTTTTATTGTACCAGTGCCCTCCACAATTACACAGTAGGTATCTTTTACATACATGGACAATTTTTGTTTTATTCATAACTTTAGTTCTTTCATTTCCTGGAATTCCACTGGTCCTATCAAAGTAATTCTGTTCTCTGATCAATCAATCCCTGATTGATTTCCATTCCCCTTCCTATATCATTGTTTCTGCTATACATTGTCACTACTAATGCGTCTTCTTTTTCATTCCATTTTGTTGCAACTCCACAAAGGTATTGATTTTATTTTATGTTTCCTGTTACTAATTCCTGCTAACTGACCAAATTACAGATGTCTGTTTTGTTTCTAACAGATCTTATGTGTTGGCAAGAATGATTACTTTAAACCTGCTGATTACTTATGCTGTTTGCTAAATATTTATTAACTACTTATCAAAGAAAGTGGTGAGTTTTCCAAACCCCATCTATACAGGAATGTGGGAATTGCAACTCTGCTTTCTTTATTAAGTTGGAAAACTCTCTGGTTCACATAAGATTCCCTTGAAGACTGTCCAAGCTTCCAAAACTGTTGTAAATGACAGTGTTGTCTCTACAACATTGCAGAGGTGCAAAACTCGAAGGACATAAGAGCTCAGGTCACATATCTTAGTCTCCATTGCCCTGTCCTAGAATACAATGATAACACTGTCTTTGTTAAAGCAGATCAAATGCATTTGAATCAGTAGTCTGAATTATGATGCTGATAAAATCTCCAAAATAATGCTTTTACACCAAAGGTTTGTCACTATCAATACTTTTTGTTCGCACAGCTACAAACTGAAAGATGGAAAGGAACGTCAAACTCTCAAAGTCACATGTCTTAAAATTCACTAAATAATTACAAGATAAATTAATTGGTTACATTTGCAGCTTTAAATACTAATTTTTTAATCTTAAATTCTGACATCCTATTTGTTGGCAGGAGTGATACATGGAGTTAATTGAGGAGGTCTGGACAATGTACTTTTTCCCTAGAAAATCCATTGAATTCTACATAAATAATGTAAGAGTCTATTTGCTTGTGTAGTAGTTTCTCAGCATTCATTTTGCTGCAAAGACTGTCTGAAAGATTGAATCAGCTCAGTAATCTGGAAAATGAGCCTCTAGGAGAAAGAATGCAGAAAAGAAACTACATAGTCGCTTGAAGTTTTCTATGATGTATCAGGCATGAGATTACTAGGGAACAAATCAGGTAACACGAGCATCTAATACTATTTCAGAAGATCTGATGTCTGCTCTGCCGCTGACTTTCCAGAAGGGAGCAAGGCTGATTTGTGTCAGTGCCATATTTTCACAATCCAATGTGATTGAATACACTAAGGCTTCTGAAATACTACCAGATACCTACATTTTGACACTAAACAGCTCTACAGAGGCCATAACCAATTATGTGATTTTCAGGAAGAAATTTTATTTCCTTGCTTTGCCAACTTCTTTTGATAAAAAAAGTATCATTGCTTTACACATTATGCTCAAAATACTAAATTGAAACATAGATATACACATACTTAAAAATGCTTAACCTTTTTTAAACTCTTGACTTTCATTTAGAACTGTACAAAGACTATTGCTGGGAAGTTTTACTTGAGAATTTTGAATTCCCAAAATCAGGACAGTCAAGACAAAGAGTTAAAGGAATTCCTTTCGTCTTATTTATGAAACCTGGTTTCTCAGCTGAGGAGATCTATTGGAATTCAAACAAGCCCAAATATTTTTCAGGTTTTTCTTAGTGAATAATTGACAATATTCTAATTTTTTTCCTTTTTGCTAATTGTAATGCCTTCTCTCAAGGATCTCTTCTCAATCAGTTGTCTTTTCTGCAACACATATACAAATAAAAAATTAGTAGAGAAGAAAAAAAAACCCTGACTGACTTTAACATTTGGATCAAAATTAACTTGTCCTGATTATTACCTTTTGAAGAGAGAAAGATATATTGTACTACATAAATTGAATTTCTAGTTCCAGCAAAACAGAATAAGGACTGTGTATCATATTCTTCTATGCTTCTCCTATACCCATTTCTTTTTCATACAGAATAAAAGGACATGAGAGTTTTTCCATAACTTTTTTAGGTACTCATTGAGAATTGCAACAATATTTATATTTCATCTCCCTTTAATGGGTGAGTTCTATCTATCTCTGTCTATCTGTTTGGCTATTTTGACAGCCAAACAGATTTGATTTGATTTTGGTTTTTGGTTTACAAAGCAACATATTATGTTCTGAGATGACTGTATTAAAATGTGTCCCTCTAGAGCAATATATGTTGCTGACACAGCTGGTTATTTGGTAACCCGGGGAGCTGAAAGATGATGTTGGTTTGAAATTAATGTTTGTCTGGTTTCATAGCACTACTACATAAAGTGTGTAATTCAGCATATAAAATTTTGGGAGAAATATGTTTGGTTGCAAAAAAATAAAGGGAACAAACATTTTCAGAGCAAAGTTCTCTCTTAGGTACACATTTTTCTATTTCTGTTTTTCCATTCTTTGGGGTTTTTTTTCCATCCTACAGAAGTAAAAGTAATCTTATTCTTCCAATATACACCTGGGGAACAGCAGAAAAAAAAAAATAGGACAAGTATTACACAACCTGTCATACACTTCTGAGAGAAAAAAGGGAGAAAATTATGTTGCTTTAAAAAATTGAATGTTCCCTCAATAACAGGTGATAAAACAATAGAAATACCCTCAAGTTGCACCAGGACAGAGTTAGAATGTAGATAAGAAAAAATATCTTCACTGAAAGGGCTGTCAAGCTTTGGAACAGGATGCCCAGGGATGTGATTCATCCATCCCTGTAAGCATTCAAAAGACAGACAGATGGGGCACCTAAGGACAGAGTTTAGTGGTGGATTTGGCAGTGTCAGGTTAATGGTTGGACTTGATGATCGTAAAGGTCTTTTCCAACCTCTATGATTCCATGATTCTGTGTTCCTGGTGCTAAAGGTTGCTGAAATCTGCAGTATCTACAACTAAACAATGTAGTATATCTTAAATCAAGGGTAGTTCTGTGCTGATATTTCTCTCTTTTCAATTCATGCGTGTATCAACCAAAATGTCCAGAAACAGATTTTTGAGATCATATTAATTTCGATGTGCAGTGAGAAATCAAATGCTGGTCTTTTCAAGGTTCCAGAAAGGTTTACTTATATAAGTGACACTCCAAGTATTGAAGAGGCAAATTAGATGAAGCTATTTTTGAAGTATTAAATTCAAGGAAAAGTCTCTTCTCCTGTGTACTTGGTTCTTTCAGAAGCCATGAGTGTCTGAGAAATTCTAAATATCTTTAAGATTCTGCAGCAGTTTCTGAGCAGACTTGGCAGGTTCCCTCCCCCATTCTGTGACACCACAAAGCATAACTGGATTAGTCTACATCAAGTGGCTATCAATGATAAAAACAATACATTAAAAAAAGCACCTAAAAATAATGTTTTTCAACCAGATGTTAAATCAAGTAATTTATTTGTTTTATTGCACATTTGCATAATAGGGCAAACCAGAAATTCTCTGTAACAGATGTGCTAGTGGCAGGGAGATTTGATTACTGGCATCTATTATTAATCACTGCACAAATCTTAAATGATTTGTTTCAACAGTTTGATCAATTTACATCCAAGTACTTCATTTATGCACAAAATGTGGAGATAAAACATCTGTTCACACCTTTACTAGCAGCCCTGATTTTTTAATAAGGTTGAAGTTTGTGTTGAGGAAGACACAAGAGACTGACACTTTGGAAAGATTTCACTGTTTCTAAGAACAACTGAGAACTGAAAGGCATTTCATGTTGGCAATAACATCTACATGGTGCTTCTTTTGACCTGAAAATATAGGAAAACAATTTTCTAGAGTTATCAAAACTTTCACAAATTTAATTAAGGACATTTATTTTATTATGTTTTGGGATCTGTGTACAAATTGTTGAGACTCTGGTAAATGGAAATGTGTATCTTTAACATTAAGTATCTTGAATTTTGTTACAAGTTTTTTCTAGCTTAGAAATTTACTTTTGAGTTCCCAGTGGTTAGAAAAACAAACACTTTCTTTTAACAATTTTTTTATTATTTTAATTGTTCCCAAGGAGGCAAAATTATACATATGCAGCACAGACTACAAAGGGTGAGATCTTTATACTTCAATACATTTCAGACAAGATGTGTAATCTTCCTGTCTAAGGGTCAGAACTTAAATTTTTTTATATTTTTCTCATTAATGCATCTGAATTGTTGGATTTACTATCATTGACAGCTATTTTCTTGGTGAAGGTGATATTCTGGATGGAACAAATCCTGAGATGACATGGCAGCCACATTGCCAGTTGTATAAAATGTAATTTCTGCCACCACAGAATACGGTTCATGTTCATGTTCAGACACAGAAGTGGATGAAGCATATTGCTGTCATATAATTTATAGCAGATAGAATCACAGGGCAGATAGGTTTCCAACTTTGTACTTCTTTTAAGACCAAAAGAAAGAGATGCAGATATTCCCTCATGGTCTTGTGTCCCACAGGAAATCAGGAATCACCCTGGATTTGTTGCTGTCTGACTGTATAGGTGCTGTACTGCATCTCTTTCCACTGAATTCAGGTGCCTTCTGAAGGCAAATTACCTCATAAGCAGCACAAAAGATGAAACTGTTGCCTAAGGGTTAAATAACTTCCTACCTGCTGACCACATTTGAAGCATGAGTTTATAAGTATGCCAGCAAGGAAAAGTTAAAGTGCTCCAGATCTGATGGCTGCAAATATGAACACAGTAGTCCTATCTGCCATACAGATGACTCTCATTCACTGAGTAGATCTGCCTGAGGTTCATACAGTTTTTCCACAGGAAATAAATTGATCCAATCAGTGTTTCTAGGTTTTATACATCACATAGATCAATCAGCTACCATATAAGATAGAGAGCTAAAAAGTGATTTTCTTTCAAAATACAGCATTTCCAATTGGTATTTTAATAGATCAGATTTTAACAGATTTTATTATATGCCTCAAAAAAAAAGCATATTTTCTTCATCAAATTGGCAACTATTTTGACCTTATAGCATTCATTAATATTTCAGCTCTGAGTTAAAAATACCACCTGCTATGATTCCCCTTATACTTTCAAACACACTCATCTTATAAGAAATATTTATTTTTGTTTGCCCTTTAACTTTTATTATTAGAATTTTTCTTTTTCTTTTCCAATTGAAAAAACCTTCCTTTAGAAGTTTTTTCAGAGTATGTTCACAACTTCCTGAGGGGCAAAAACCCAAACAAAAAAACCCCAACACAACAGCAGCAGGTAGAAACACAAGAACAGGCTTATAAATCAGGGTTATGAGTGGTTCAGTAATTCCAATATGAGCTATAGGACAAAATGTCTAAGGGAGTAAGAGGGTAATACAATCCAGACAACAAACTTAACTCTATTACAGATACACAGCCATCTCCAAAGCTATTACTACAGTTGCCTGAGGTGTCTGTCGAGAAGCCAGATGTCACTCCTCCATAACTTAGTGTCTTATGATTGTCTTTTAATCTGAAGGAGAAGGAAACATCATGTTTAGATGCAGAAAATATAAACCCTAACTTCCACTGCATTCCCAGTTTGTTTTATAAAACCATGAAATGTGAATTTCAAGGCCACCTTTAATGGTCATGTTATCTAGCTTAATTGTATTCAACAGCTAGCCTTATATTTTTCAGAATATTTATATTAGTTTTGAATCTCTTGTATCCACTGAAACTCTCTTATATTTTCATACTGCATCCCAAAAGCATGTAACATATACTCTTGAGGTCATGATGTGACAACCAAACTGACTGGCTGTGACAAAGCCTTCACATTATTAAGTAAGTAAGAAAGGATTTAGGTTGTTGATATCTTGGGTTTCCAAACCACTTTAAAATATTACAGGTCTTGGGGACACTGAAAGGAAATAGTGATCTTAATGCTCTAGTTTCTAAAACTGAAAGTTAACCTCCAAATAAACCCTAATTAATCCAACAGAAGAAATCCACTCCAATTAGAAAAAAGAAGAACAAAGTTGTCTGCATTGTCATCAGCTTTTTCTCAGGGCTGCAGGCTCTGGAATAAGCTACTCTTACAACACTTTCCAATTCTAATTCAAAAGACATTTTGTTTGGCATACCTTTGAAGTCATGGCAGTATCCAGAAT
This sequence comes from Zonotrichia albicollis, assembly GCF_047830755.1. Lineage (NCBI taxonomy): Eukaryota > Metazoa > Chordata > Aves > Passeriformes > Passerellidae > Zonotrichia > Zonotrichia albicollis. Next base: position 22,258,471 of record NC_133824.1, read on the forward strand.
AAGCTGATCATTGGAAGTGCTGGATTTCCAATCCATAACTGTAACACCAAACCTAATCCTAACACATAGATAAAATTAAAAGCCCTATCTATACAAAATAAATGACAAAAGATATTGGCTTATAAGAGAAAGAATGTTCCTGTCAGCTGAAGCCAAGGACTTATATTCTCTATTGTTCTACTGATGAGTTTTCTAACCATAAAACAAGGTTAAGGTTTGGGATTAGTGCTTGGAATGTATATATATCTGCCTAGTTTATTGCTTAATGCTATACACCCCAAATACAGGAAGAGAGCAGGTATTGATTGACACCAAGAACTTCTGCTACTATTTTTAATGGTGCAATATTTCTTGTAGTTATAGCTAAAGTTAAGACAAGGGCAAGCAGACAAGAGTATGCATACTTCTTAAAGCCAAGGGTTTCTTTTCTTCTTCTTCTTCTTCTTCTTCTTCTTCTTCTTCTTCTTCTTCTTCTTCTTCTTCACTCAATTGGTCTTTTGGGCATAGTTCAGTCTGGGGAAAAAAGTCTCAAGAACACAAACTTTTAAAATCAATTTTTCATGGACTTATAAGAAAGAACTAGAGGGCCTTTTCCTGAGTATTTTTTTATAAAACTTATTTGGATATTAACAGATTTGGCCTTATTTTAAAAATACAGTGATTATTTGGAGTATGAGTTTAAAGTAGAATATTGTTTTCATCATAGAATGGTTTGGCTTGGAGAGGACCTTAAAAAACACCTTGTTCCTATGCCCTGCCATGGTCAAAGACATTTGCTAATCTGTTCCACTCTCCCCACACCCTCAGATTAAAAAATATCTTCCTAATATCTAACCAGATAAACCCTCCATCAGTTTAAAAACATTCTCTCTTGTCCTATCACTACACTCCCTGATAAATAATCCCTCTCCAGCGCTCTTGTAGGCCCCCTTAAAACACTGCAAGGCCACTAAATTTACATTCCTTTAGCTCAAATGCAATTAGTCAGTTTTCATTCACAAAAAGAAGGAACGGCCCAAGTTCTATTGACGTACAATGATTCAGTGATTCTTGGGTGGTGGAAATATTTGATGACTTTAAAAAACCTTACTGTATCCCATAATAAAAAGCAACTTTATTTTTACTCATTTTTGCATATCTGAAGCTGTTAAACCAAAATATGACAATGTATTTGCCTTTTCTTCCTCTGAAAATGGATGAAAAAATTATTATGGAGGTCTGATGAGATCCTCCATAGTGAGGAGAAGTTGGGAAATGAAGTCAGTGGGTCCAGGTTAGAGCCAGTCCTGGAGAACACAATGAGGGTCAGACACAACACCACAATTTCTGGGCAAGTCTATAGGCACAACTGAGTTCAAGCTGGGGAATTCATTACCTGGGTCAAGTTGAGGGTCCAGATCAACAAGGTGCATGACTGTGACATAGTTTGAACTCTATTTCAGGCACATTTCAGAGGGTGACCTCTGGCTTTTCCACATCTGTGATGTGGAAGGAGTCAGGATAAAAGTAACTAATTTCCACTGTAAGAGAAATTATATATGACCATTTTTGTTGAAATGGGTCTGATATGATTTCTTTGGCATTTCTCATTTTGCAATATAAATTGGCTACACTTGAAATTTTAAGAATCTGCAATTATAACTAAACTGTAGCTCTTCTTTAAAGATGTTATATAGTGAAAATAGCAGTATAACATATTTTAAATATTTATTTGTTATCCTATCGCATCTTGTACTTTTGTTTCATATATTTTCCTTGAAAATACTGAAATTCTAATGTGTAAAGAAGATGGAGGTGCATGTTTTGTGAAAACAAGATTTGCTACTGAAAAAAGAGAGATTGACTAGTATGAAATGCAGTGAACCTTAAGGTTTGTTGAAGCTGTTTTTCTTGACAGACCAGTATTTACTGATATGATATAGCTACCTGATGCAAAAGGATCATGAACCTATATTCCATTCTGAATGAACACAGAAGGGTTTAAACATGCACACAAATCATAATGACTAAATATCGTTGACTAAACTATGCCAGTGAAATATATGCACATATGTAAAAAGGCAATTGTGCTGAAGCCATGCATATGCATGAACAAGATGAATAATTGCATGTGCAGGCTACCATCAGTGCGTGAAATTACCTGTTCTGCAAGTGTAAATTAGTGTTTTGCATGCCCATTTACCTGTTTGCTGTCCTTATATTTGTTGTGTTCAAGTTAACTGACTGTTTGATAATTTTGTGTTTTAGGATACAAACAAAAGAGTGAAAGGAAAAATACCAATATTAGCCTTGAGAAGAAATAAAAATGAAAATACTTTTCATTCCTATACTAGAGATGGCATATTCATGTCATTGAATATATGCAAAACATATTTGTAAGATATATTAAAATAATATAGTGTTAGTGCTATCCTCCAGAACAGGCAATGCTTCGAATGCATGCATGAAGATTGATACAGTTCATTGCACAGTTAACTAAAAACTACAATAAGAACATGACTGTCATTTTAATGCTAAATTTTTTTAATGTATTTCATTTAGAACAAAGAGAACTCAAAATAATTAATATGATTGAGATTAAAAGCTAAAAAAAAATCAGATATAAAACCCATTTTTCTTCAAAATACTGTAGAATTGCAATGTATTTTATAATCCCCAAATCTGCTTTGTATTGACCTCACAATTTACCTGTGACACACAAGTCACTTATGGCAATCACGCAGTTAAATTCCATTTGCTGCAACATTACAGGAGCTGGCATTTCCAGACCAGAACAAAATACTGATTTTTAGTTTCATTCTTGGTGAGACAGCAATGCAGTAATGCTGCCACCTGATCTGAAAGTAACTATACATTACTACTCTTAGGATCACAGCACTATCATTTCACGTTTTCCGAGTATCCTTTGAAACTACTACCGTGTAACTTATTTCCTTTATGGGCAACTGTTATAGTCCTCAAGTTAATGCAAGCTAAATAGACAAATAATAAGTTGGAAACCAATAGTGCTCATATTTTGTTCTTCCTGTTGAAGTACATGGCAGTATTATTACCTGTGAATCTTCATTCTATACATTTAGAGTACAATTAATTGAAGTAGAGACAGTCTCATTTTTTACTTCTCTTAAAGTCTCCTGAAGTACTCCCACTGAAAATAGCAACTGATTTATATTTAGGGGTCTTTTATATCCTCTCTAAAGGTTCAGACAAAATATCAGACACAGTTCTTCCCCTTCCCCACAAAACTGAATTTAGTGGCATCATAAAAAATACTCAGTGACCAGTATCAAACAATAAAAGAAAGTTTTAATTTGTTCAATTTCTACAAGAACAAAATGAGTAAAATATTATGGACTTATCTCTTAAAGAATGTAATACACTAGAAAACAGCATCCAAAATTTTCCATGAGACTAAAAGTCTTGTCAGTGTTTTTCAAATCTCCCGATTGCTTTTTGCAGCATTCTGTATTTTTCCTGAACATATGTAGAAGCCAATTTTGGAGACAATTTAGCAAAGGCTCTCTGTGACAATGACAGTGCTGAATACAAAAAGTACCTTGAGGGCACCTTAACCCTTTTGCATGAAACTCATTTGAGGTAGAAGTATTCAGTCCTGAAAGCTTCTGTAGGCCAAGGGTTATGAACCCTTGTGTTTAAAAAGTCCAAATCCATGAGGAAGATGAATTTTAGGTGGATGAAAGGAAGTGGTTTCTTTTTGGAGTAAAGAGAAGATGGACCCAGGCTGACTTCCTTTAAATCTAATAGTGGTGTCTAAAATACTGGATGGGGTTTGTAAACTATTGCCTTGTCTCACAGCTCCTCCAGTAGGTAATGTGTGTCTGACAACTGCAAGAGTGCCAAAGATAAAGCAGGCAAACTACATGAAACAACAGACATGGAAAGCTGCATGAAAAGATCTGGGGATGGCATGTTCATGTTTTTCCTCATTGAAAAGACCTTTTAACCTAGCCTGGAGCTGACTGAGTCCTCCTTCTGCTTTTGCTTAAATAGCCCAAGTATTCCTGCTTGCTTCCTAAACCCAGAAGTGGTTCTTATGAAACCCTTATCTCTTCACTTTATAAGCTTAGAGAAATACACTGCAGAAGACATTTGCCTTTACAAGCCTCAGCTGGGTATTGCCAAATTTATCCACAGGAAATCCAGAGCATGGGTGGCCCAGCTGGCAAAATTCAGATATTCAGTCTGAATATTGATATTCCATTGATACAATGGAAAGTATTTCCATATGAGAAAATGAACAAGTCTATCTTCCCTCTCTGTCCTTCAAATTTCCAGTTGCTAATTTTCTGGAACCATAGAATACTCTGTTAAACCTTCTTATTGCATTACTCTCTGCTTAATTATAAAGCAAAATTGACCATAGTCAACCTATAAAATAGATGATACAGTAAATCTCTCCTTCAATAGTGTGACATTAAAGATTTGATTTGCTTATGGTTTATTTTTGTCATGCTTTTGATTTGTTGGCCTAGAAAATAATTAATTGATAACACTGTCTTGTTTACTGAAAAGTATTGAGTAAAGAAGCCCACACAAATGATGATAGCCTCTAATTACAATTCTATTTAGTTTAATGAAAGGCCTGCATCAAAGGGTCTAACCCCAGAGGATTTTCTAAAGTAGGATTTATGCTTTTCTACTTTAGTCTCCTTTTTTTTTTTTTTTTTTTTTTTTTTCCCTGAAGCTTTAAAGGTTTTCAATGTTTTGGGCTCTGTTGTTGTTTCACTTGTATAATGTATATTATACCTTTGAATGACCTCAGCATTGTCAGGGTTTCACAAACCTTGATTCGAGCTAACTCAGCCACAAAAGTATCTGAAACAATAAGTTTTTAAAGTTGTAACAAATATTACATTTAATGAGTACAGTGCACAAGTAATGATGCACTGAATCAGTATGAAGCCTCAAAAAATGATTTCTGTTGGCACTATAAAAGGAATGCAATTTTTCTTGTTGAAATACCATTTTTCAGTTACTGCATGACTGATGTGGTAATTATCCCCTACACCTGGGATTTAAATCCAATCCTACAAGCCCATTTTCTGTTTGCAAGCTGTCAGACTGATGCATAGTCTTTGTTCTTATCTGGCAATAGTCAAGGAATCAGTAATTCAGAAACAACAAAGCCACTGATGGGTCATCATGTAATCTGCACTGAAAATTGCAATCTGTAATGAGATTGAAAACACAGATGAGGAGACTAAAACTGATTACCTACCATACCTAAAATTTTCAATTTTATTGCACAAATATGATCAAAGTAGCTCATAAATTTAGGTATTAGTTGAGAAAAAGTAAAGATTACTTTTAAATTAGGTGAAAAGAAGATAAGTTATTTAAATGTAAATTATTTGTTTTACAGCAATTTAATTCATCTTCAGAGTGATTCACATCTTTACATTATTTTATTTTCCATTTCAGAATATGGTGTATCTTGTCAATTAGTCAGGACTGGTGTAAGATGTTTTGTTTCCTTAAAACAAATACACGTTCAATGATGAAAAAAAAATAAATAGTGATCAGCCAAATTTCATATTATAGGCTAGGAAGATGTGAGCTTCTTCTCAACAAAGTAACCAAAAATAGACTTCACATAGATTAAAAATATAAGTTTTATTGATGTTCCTGACTTCTTTAATGCCCTGACAGCAACTTACAGATAGATGCTGCACTGTTGTTCTCAACTCAAAACCATAAATCACTTTTTTCTGCAATAATGAGATTATGACTAGTATGATGAACAGAAATAAATTATCATAGATATTTCCAATAGGTTTCTGACTAAGCACTATGCTGAAAAAGTAAAAAAAAAAAATCCAATTATTCAGGAGATTGACTGATGCATTCTTTTCTTCAAACTTTCTTGAACAAATTTGGTTCTTTTCTGCTATATTTTCCTTTTTTCTAAATATACTCTTTGGCTCCAGAAAGTACTCTAAATTCTCCATTAGTGTTCAACATGTAAAACTCTAGAAAGTCTAGAAAAGATAGGTCTGTCCAAGAAAAGAAAAACAAATCTATAATTTTTGTAACAGTGCCGGATAATCCATCCAGAAAAAGAGTTTAGAGGCACACAAGCCATTCAAATACCTATTTACTCAGTATATGACATGCATAGGTCCATAAAAACTATTTGATTTACGTTGTTCATGTACCCATCTTCAATCGTGGTCTGAAATTAATTTCAGTTTTATTTTATTGCTTTGTGTCTTTATTACGCTTTGTTTTTCTTGCACTAAGTTTGCAGTGAGAAAATGCCTGTGGAACACATTTGTGAGCAGCCAGAGTTGTTGAATGGATTTCTGTATGTCTCTGCATGAAAACTATTGCAGATGCTAGTCTAGTCCTTGCCCGTAATAACATGCTCCAAACATATCTCGTGATAAGAGCCTTCAAAGGGTTTATGTACAAAGACATTTACCTCATAAGTCTCTAACTATTTTGGAAACTTGCAAGATGACCAGTTCAGCTGTGGTGGCTATAGATCGTAGCAGGGGATAAGGATTCCATGGACCAGGTTTCAGCCTTCTTCAGGTTTCCTTGCAAGTGAGCACTTGGCTTACCTATCTTCTCCAGCTGTAAAATAAGTCCAAGTAGATGTGCTGTATAGAAATCATGTGAGAAATAAATTATTATGACGAATCATTGCACAGTTGGAAAAATACATCCAGAATATTTGCTCGTATGCCTCCTGCCAAACGAGAACTTTTGGAGTCAGTTATTTTTGTCTGCTTTTATGTCAAGGACTAAAATGACATACTGCCCTAAATTATTCCTGTTCTTCAAATTAATCCAGAAAATCTTACTGTAATAGAAATCATGGTAGCAGGTTTTAGAACAAAATGTTCCAATATATAGCTACTTTTTCCCCTTTAAGTCTGTACACCTGATACTCACTGGCAGAAGATATATAACAGTATGTTATGTATGTCTTGAAGTGCAGAATTAATAAGCTTTAACTTGTAAAATCTTTATTCCTATTATCTCCACCCTATCCAGAGGCTGATTTCAGGAGTGTAGCCCTTGGCTGATGTGTGTACAGTGTTCTCAGTAATGTGTTTACAGAAATATTCTAACAATTGCCAATGCACACTAAAAGTGATATAATAAATTAATCACATTAGGTAGATTGTATGGGGTAGAGTACAGATTTGAGTAAAATTTCAGATACTTTCTATGATGAAATACGTTGACCTTATATTAATCCATCCAAAATGTCAAAGGGACAGGTAGAGATTAGAATGTATTCTAAAGATTTTTAGTTTGTGTCTGATGAAGTACCTAGTAGAAAGAACTGCCATAATTCCAAAATAAAGAAAAGAATTTATGTTTTATTTACACACTAAATCAATCAAACAAATCAAAGATTCAAAGAAAACACAAATACAATTAAAATTAATGTGCAGCTCATGCATGTAAAACAAAGAATTGAAAAATTCCATTTACATATCAGCTGTTATTTAATAATCTTAATGTTTGCAATTAATTCATTACTGTTCTTGCTGAGAGTGATAAAAGGATCTTCTAAGTGACTGTGTCTTAATTAACATTTGTTTATCCTTATGCTACAATCCTAAATATTAAGTATTATTCTTCTCAGTAACCATATGTATTTTTAGCTGAAAACTACTGAAATAAAGAAGAAAATTTTATTTAAAAAGTGAAAAATTTTGAGACAAACTAACATTGATGTAAAAATTATATACTTGCTATTTAAAGACAAAATATTTTTGCAGACGAGAGAGAGCAACTGAGAGCACAATGAAAAATCAGTGACGGTAAAAAGGAATAAAATATATTAAATTAAAAATATTTCTATTTACTAAAAGTTGCAAGCATATAAATGAAATATAGAAATAAATACAGCAATAGCCTGTACATTCTTGGATGTTTCAGAAAATCAAGTTGTTTTATTTTGTGGCCTTCACGTATAACACAGAAACACAATACTTTTCTTTCAAAGACAGTTTCTGAACTTGAGCTATCAAGTTTTGAAACTGATTTTTGTTATCCACAGACTTCTATTACATATTGATGTGCACAATTACTTATGAACTGTTTTATGGGACAGGATCTTTTGTTAATCATTCTCTATGTAGGTAATAGAGGTAGACATGGCAGCATTAGATTTATTGTTGGTCTTAACCTTTTCATTTTCAACCTAAAGGGTTCTGTAATTATGATATGTTTATCATGATAAATTTTGTCATAACATCTATGATTTGCTTTACTGTCTGGAAATTCCACCACAAATATTGTCCTGAAATATGAACTGAGTCCTTTCAGGACCCTGTATTCTATGCAATTTCTCTTGGTACTTCTTTTGTTTTCCTTCACCACAGACACACCTAGTGAGTAGACTGAGTAGCTTGTTTCATCTCACAGTATTTTGTTTCATATGTGCCATGGCCAGTGTTTTCATTACCCATTCAAAAAGCTCTTATGCTCACCAAAATTCTCAGCACATCTCTGGTATGGCAAAACTTTTCTACCCATCTGCTGTTTGCAGATCTTATAATTGCCCCTTAAGCCTAAAGACCAGATAGACTCCGTATGCAATCAGATTTGATGTTTAAGATTGTCTGCCATTAATGTTAAGAATGTCAATATTAAAGACACAACAAACATGAAGGGGAAATTGTACTTATCTGCACTTATGACTCAGGAAGATAAGACATGAGACGGAAAGAAATGCAAATGTTTCCATCCAAAGAAAATTAATTGCAGATCAAGAGAGAAAAATATCTGATTTTAACCAAAGGGAGAAATCTTAGGTGAAAATGTCAAGAACAGAGAATAAGATCTCAAAGTATTATTTCTTTTCAGACATTATTTCAATTTTCAAAAATTTCTTCAAATTGTACTTCTACACGTTTTAAAGGCTTCTGAAGGATGAATACCACCAAATTCTTCTGTTTTGAAAAGATATGGTTAATGGCGCTTGATGCCAAACAAGAAGGTATTTTACTTTTTATACTTCTTCCACTGAATATCCATTAAAGTCTTTCTCTCACGTTCTTTCACAGTCACTAAAATGGCTAGTTTGGTAATGGTGTTGAAATTTAATAGATAGGTTAATATAGAAACTCATGCCAAATTATTTTTCATTTTGGCAGGAAAAAAATATTAAACTAAGTTTCAGTGATCACTGACTATAATTCAGCACCCAAATGATAATAATACATATTTTCTTGCCCAATCAGATTTTATAAATGGTTCAAGATTTATCCATAGTATTTCAAGTCTACCACATATCAGAATTAATCAAAGATCATGTTCTGCAATGTTTCTGTAGTCATGAACAGCCCTTAACATCTAATGTTTTTCTTCCCCTTAAGAAATGTGAAGAATCCCAAACAAAATTTAACAATTTAATGGCTTAGTGCAGGAAAAAAAATAAAGCAAACAGCAGCCTAGATGTTGTCTAATCATTTCAAATGTGTAAGCACTTCTTTGTTCCAGAACATCTGTTATTGAAAATATTGCCAAGACCAAAACAGCAATAATATTTTTGATTTTTCTAGAATATTTGACATGCCTTTGGAAGTTTATGCTTTTTCATATGGTCTTGTTATAAAGTAACAACTCTTAATTCTTTAGAGGCAGATCTGTTTTGATAAAATTTGTCAGAGAATGTTTTGGCTTGAAGGACAAGAAACTGCAACTTGTCAGTGTTGCATTGAAAAACTTTGGAGAAAGGGAAAAGTCAGATTTCAAAAAGGACCTTTTAGTTATTTGTTTTACAGACACAAAGAAGCATTTTGCAATCCAAAAACACATTGTAGAAATAGGGAAGGCAGCTGATTATTTTGTCATTCAGTAATGTCATGGTATAATTTTATTTTTCATTATTACAACAGAAAGTCATGTTTTTGGAGTTCATTAGTGAATCTAGCTTTCATTTGGCAAAAAGAAAGAAAAAAAAATCATGTACATAACAATAGAAATGAGAAGTACCCAACAGTTTCCTTAAACCAAGAATACCTTTAAATAACTTATTGAAAATTTTATTAAGAAACACGTACTTGCAATTTGTCACAGAAATGTTACCTACAATGACAACAAGACATACCCCTCTCCACAGCAAGCTTCATTTCACTATCAAAGAATAACAATGCCTGCAAGGTATGAACAGAACACTCCTTCCATTTTTCAGCTCTGTCACACTCTTTTATGTTTTGTTCATAATGGCAACTGTCTTGCTTGATGTATCATATAGATGTTCTCACCTGCTTGTTGTCATTCAGCTGCTAAATGAGAAGAATGAATATGTATAATTCTTCTAAAATTGCATTATAATGACACAATCTGGCATATTTTATTATACATCCCACTAGATCCTGATTGTTTTGTGCAGTTGGCTTTCAAGTTACACTACTTGGGTTTTGATAGCTCTTGCCAACTTCCTCAATGCAAATGTTAAAAAGTGAAAGCAATGGGAAAAGTTTTTAAGTATAGACTTGATGGAGGGGTAAAGAAACGGTAACATTTCATCCTTCATCATTCATTCAAACACAATATAAGCTTGCTTTAACATATGAGGGTTTTTATAAATAGGTAATATTGATGCCTGAGTAAATGACAGGAATAGTCTGCCTTATGTATGTGGGAAAACAAACATTTCAGGCTTTATTTCCTCATAGGGATTTCTTCTGCTTTCCAGTAATTAATTGTCTACTTTGGTGCCATGAAAATATGTTGAGTTAGGAACTCTGAGTATTGATGTGGTTTAACCCCGGCCAGCAACCAAGCACTGTGCAGCTGTTCACTCACTCCCTCACCAGTGGGATTAGAGAGAAAGGAAATGTGAAACCTAGCAAATGTATGGGTTGAGATAAAGACAGTTAATAGATAAATAAAACCTGCCTGTGTAAACAAAGTAAAGCAAGGAATGAATTCAGTGCTTCCTATGGGCAGGCAGGTGCTCAGCCACCTCCAGGAGAGCAGAACCCTATTACACATGGTGGTGATTTGGGAAGACAGATGTTATCACTCCAACCTTCCCCCTTCTTGTTCCCCCCACTTTATATACTGAGCGTGATGTCATAAGGTCTGGAATATCCCTTTGGTCAGTTGGGATCAGCTGTCGGGGCTGTGTCTCCTCCCAGTCTGACATGTATCCCCAACTTCCATGCCAGCATGGCAGTATGAAAAACAGATAAATCCCTGGTTCTGTGTAAGTCCTGCCCAACAATAACATCTTTATCTTATTATCACTGTGTTCAGCACAAATTCAAAACATGAACCTCACTGGTCACTGTGAAAGAAATTAACTCTACCCCAGACAAGACCAGTACAGTGATATTAACTTTTCAAATGTCTCTGCTGAAGCCATTATCTCTTTTACCCACCTGTTTTTTTTAACTCCAGTTCTAGTTATTGTAAGAGGAAGCCAAGTTATTCCATGAGACATGTACAGCACTAGTTTAAAAATAGTCTTTATGAAAACCAATCACTAGGGCTTTTTAATTATTATTATTTTTTAAATAATAGTAGCTACTTTAATTGTTTGTTTGCTTGTTTGTTGTATTTCATTTTTTTTTAATCCTACAGACTTTCTCAAAATGCTAGCTTGATATACTGTTTTGGGCTGGCATAGAGATAAATTTCTTCACCGTTGTTGGTAGGATGCTGTGGTTTGGATTTCTGATGAAAAGGGTGTTGACAAGACAGTGATATGTTATTGGCTGCTGAACACTGCCTGCACAAGGTCAGGGTTTGTCTGCTCCTCATGTGGTCCCACCAGTGAGAGGGCTGGGAGTGCAGAAGGAGATGAAAGGGGACACAGACAGGAAAGCAGACCCCAGCTGTCCAGAGGGACTCCCAGACCATATGAGATTCTGCTCAGCAATAACAGCTGCAGGAAAAAATAAGAAAGAGGCCGTGCTCAGAGTTGTGGTGTTTATATTCCTAAGTAATCATGACGCCTGAATAGTGAATTAATTCCTTGGGGGTTTTTTGCTTGTACACACAGCTTTTTCTTCATGTTTTAGACTGTCTCTGACTCCCATTTTGCTATCTTTCTCTCTCCTCAATTTATCATCAAGTTATGAAGTAATTAATTCATGTATTTTCTCTTCCACAACCTTAGTCCAATAAAGAATGTCCTAATTTAACTATCTTGTGTGTCCCACTAAATACTTCCTTGAAATTTAATACTGGGCTTTCTTTGACTTTTTAGCCCTTATAGTATTCTCTGTAATATTTTCACATTAAAAAATCAGAGAAAATTGGCATCTGAAATCCAGATGAATGTCTAGATCTACACTGATCTGAAACTGTTTTCTGTCATATAATATATCTTTTATTTAATTTAAAATGCTGGGAGACTGACAAGGTCTTTTCATGCTTTACTTGCTTTTTTTGGATTCTCCTTACTGGCACTAGCACCTCTATTGACAGGCCACCTGTAAGCTCAACAAGTATCTGGGGAAAAAATTCCAGGTTTTTATTAGCTCTTCGTGGTTTAATATTTTTCTATTATTTCAGCAGTAAAAGACAGCTTTACTAAAAAGACTATCAGGCAATACTTCTTGTAAAAAGAGTTGAGCACTTGCTTCCCCTGGCTCTTTAATATGTTCTTAATTATTCTGAAGTCTTCAGGACTAAATATCATTTATATAGTTCAGCAAATTCATTACCTAATACTTGTAATTCTTTGAAACATGTCATGTTGAATGGCTGCTGTCATGTGTAAAGAGACATTTTCCAATGGAAATTTTGCTAATTAAGAAAACATTGCATAAAAGGTCTTAGATTTAAACCCAGAGAAGTATTTTAGGCAAAGTTGAAATAGCATGAAATACAGATTCTGGAAGGCTGTTAATCTTGAGTGGAAAATGAAAATGAGAAAGGGGTGTTTAAGCTTAAATTTGAAGTACTAATATGCTTAACATATAGAAATCTTAAATTATGCCATTAGGTGATATTATTCAGTGATAAAATTGTGATAAGGGGGATAAAACACTTTTTATAAATTACTATTTTACAAAGGTTGAAAAATATAATCCCTTGCAAAAAAAAAAACAAAACAAAACAAAACAAAGCAAAACAAAAACAACCCAAGTAAACCTATTTCATTAGTATTTCATTGAAAATTGAGATTAATGGAAATATAAATTATTTTTTTGTTTATCAAGAGCATACATATCTACAAGCAATTTCATTTTATCCCCCAACACTCTTCTGAACCTTGTTGACATAATCACCTGCAAATGGAAACAGAGCTGCACCTTTTCATCTTATTGTCAAATCAGCATCATCCTGAAGTGCCACAGGTATGGTCATATTCAGTCTTTAACTCCCTAGGTTACTCTCCTCCTTTCTTCTGAGGCAAGCTTCAATTTCATCACATCCTCAGCTTCATCACATCACCATCCTGCGCTATCCATTCCTTGGCAAGAAAGTTGCCTATTAACTGACTTCTATCTGAAACAAATTGATGTTTAAAATATTAGATACGAATGGAGCAACACAGCAGCTACTTCTGTCAGTTGAAGCCAGGTAGTTCCTGTCATAATAATGTAAGCCTATCATATCAAATAATGTTTTTCTGTAACATTTGGTTGGCATTTTTCCCCCACAGGCATGAACCCTAAGTAAGATGTGTAGATCAAGCAAGGAGTTTGCTGGCTTACTTTTGTTCACCTCTACTGTCAGGGTAGCAGATTCATTCTGGCAAAGCCAGGTTGAAGCCACATCCTCGCCTGCAATTTAATTGCACAAAATTAGCCACAAAAATGCATCTCTTCAAAGTGCCCATCATAAATGCACACATCTCTTGTTTTTAAAAGTACACATTGTTTCTAACGAGCAGAAAATTGTTCTGTGGTTGAAATAGCATAACTTTTTCCAGCCTTATGACTACCTGGCTGATTATTATTATAGTAATATAATCATAGTATGCTGATATTTTCTGAACTCCATTTCCCTCAGAAATCCTGTCATACAAGGAGTAATTGAGAGCAAATGTTACACTACCATTGAGGTTTTCCAGGGCTGAACTTATTTCAGTTTCTTTTGTACCCAGAAGAGGCCATTGGCTCACCGATAATTGAAATACGACTGATCCTCATCTGTTTGCCAATCTGCAAACTAAACAGAAGCTTAACCTACTTCTGTTGTGCCAGTCTGCTGATGTTTTTCCAGCAATGCAAGCCATGATATGAACTGGCTGTGATTCCCTCACTGGAAAGAGGTTGAGCCAAATGTCAGTTTCTGCTTCTGGCAACAAAGGATTTCAATACACTTAGCTTCAGAAGACGCTAGAAAAAAATGAACAAAAAATATTCTCAGGTTCAGCAGCATGTTACCAAAATAAAATGTACCTTTAATAAAAATTAAAATGTATTTGTCCATCAAGGCATATGACTCAACACATCCCTCTCCTGGGTGCAGATGGAACCAATATCCTAAAATTTTGGGATGAATATATGCACTCTGTTATCCCTCCATGATGTGTTATTACCCTTTAAAGGACACAGTTTTCTCTCCTAATGGTGCCAAACCATTATCATTATCAGAAAACTGAGCAACAGAATTCCCCTAGGAAATGATTCTGTAGATATCTTTCCAGCGCAGAAGGAAAATGCATTTGCTTTGAAAACTGATGGCAAGCCAATGTTGCATATTCTGACTCCTGAATAACTACAGTTTCTGAATGCAGAAATTCATTCAAGCAAGTTCAACTACATCACACAGATGAAAATATTGCTTTGTTGTCCCTGTGGCCATGTTATCAATATGTATGTTGCATATAATGTGAACATTTCAACATATATGTTCACTTTCTTTTGTCATTTATGATCAGTCTGTTTATCTTCTTAGGCTGTAAGGAATAAATCTTCAGAGATTGTTTACTCTCCTTATGTGTTATGTATTTTAAAAAAAATGGAAGAAAAGGAAAGGGGGAAGTCCAATTTCAAATGTGCTCCCTAGTGTCACACTGAGTAACACTTGTGTTTGATTTTAGGCAAATCAACATTTACTTCTGTGCTTCAGATGTCTATCTGTAAACTGGCAATTGCATCACACTTCAGCTGTGGGAGATGAGCTGCAGGATGCAATTTAGGGAACAGTCCCTATAGAAAAAATACGGTATAAAGTCATTAATCCTAAAGGCTGGTTCAAAATACAGCTGAATCAAGCCCTTACCTTTACCTTAAAACAATTGTCTTCATGTCAACAAACTATGCTGAGACAGAAAAGCAAGCTCATCCACTCACAGACATCATTCCATGATGCTTTTGAGTATCATCACTCCACTGCTCCAACCTTACTAAATTAGTCCCACAACAACAACTTTCACTTCCGTTAGATAATAAGATCTCATTTATTACAGCATTATTAATTATAATTTAATCTGTAGCGTAGACAACTCCCTAGTTCCACTAGCTGATTGTGCTGATCGTGTATTGACTGAAACACCTCAGAGCAGATTGGCTCAGAACAGGGTTGAAGAATAATATTAAAACTGGAAGTTTGATGTGTGTCTATATACACCTGTGATAAAATATGTGGTTAACCTGGCCATAATGGAGAAGGAATATTAGTTTGCAGAACCATCACCTAACAAGGGATTTTTCCAAACCTATTTAGCCACTACCCTTTCAAAACATTTTGTCAATGGATATATGGACTGAGTTAGTCTTCCTTGAGTGTAGGTATCATATTAACATAGAAGTGGGATAAGGGGCTGTGATATATATACACAGTAACAGAGAGACATGTTGCTCTTGAAGGGGGTTATAAAGAAATTTTAAGAATTTGGTACTTAGATCAAATACACCATTTTTATATTTGTATGTTATATGTTTACAAGAGCCACAGTAGATAAACCCTGTTCTAAGGGTTTAAAACAGGAACAAATAGAAATATTTTGCAGACTGCCAGTTAGCCAATTCATCCAACGCACTCTGAAACATAACCACTACACATTTTGAATTAATATTAAATACATTCAAATATCTGCTGTATCTAAATATTCAATCCTTTCATAAAGCCAGTGGTGTTTTTATTCGCCTTTATTTTCATAATTATAATCATATACAGTGTAGAATTTTAAAATTAATAAACATTTGAGTTTTTAGTATACATTTATATTTTATTGTAACCTTACCTGAAGTCAAATTAATATATATTGAGAATATATATTGAAAATATTTTAAAATATATTGTGGATTTGAATTTACTAGTTATCTGGGTTTGGTATTTATTTTTTTCCAAAATAGCTTATGTTTTCTAGGAGCTCAACTTACTCCTGAAATATCTTAAATTCCACTATTTATTCACTACTGAAAAAGTGAATGAAAATCCATCAAAAATCATGTTGCCTATCTTAAAAAATACAGTCCTTTCAACAAAATTTGGCATTTATATTATCCTAAATGAAAGAAATTAATTTTTACTTACTGTCTACAAACATTACGTTAACTGAAATTAAACTTTCTGAGCCATGCCTGTACTAGGTTAAACTACATTTTCAAATAGACCTAGTCAAAATTTCTTTTACAGAGAAGGAAATTAGACAGGTAAGGAACAACAAATGAGCTGAACTTTGTCCTCAAAGAAAATTGGTTTTTCCTTTTCAATTTCATTTCAAAGAGATCTGACAACTGCCTCTTTGAACAAACTTTAACAGCACAATATCCTTTGTGCAAGTTTCCCCCTGTCAGCTTTTCCATTCCAGCAGGAACTTAGAACAAAGTGTACACTGCCCTTTGAGTTGAGAACTTCATCACTTGAATGAACACTGGTATAGTGCAGTGAAATTGAGGGCATACTCTCTCTGTGAATCTGAACAGTGTACTCTCTCATATAATAAATTTAACTTCTCTATCTTTTACAAGAATAAACTAACCATCCATCTCTTCTCATATTTTCTCTGTTCTCCTGTGTTTACTCAAAATGAAAAGCCACTTGAAAATACACTTGTTTAAACCTAAGTGGGGTAGCAAACAGTCCTGATTGCAGCACGTCTCTTTCAGAATAAATCTGAACTTACTCATTGTCAATGCTTCTGAAATCTATTTATTGCCCAAAAAGTTCTTTTGCTTTTATTTTCTGAGGAAAATACCTAAGGCAACAAAAAATAAAATTTAACCAATTTAACAAAATAAAAAATTGGAGAAAATCCAGAATTCTCTTAGAAGTCATTAAAAATAATCAATTCAAGAGGTGAGTCATATTCATGTCACAAAATTGTGTCATCCATACCTGACTAAGATCAGTGCTGCTGCATGTTGTTAGAAGCAGCGTTCCTTCTCAGGAGTATTTATGAACCACCACGTTTCAGAATACTGTGTTTAACATTCATGTGCAGCCTACACACTGTGACATATTTCAGTGAGACATGGGAAGCAATTCTCCAATATGTCTTCCAGCTTTCCTTCTATATACTAATCTCACATATTAGGAGGAGGTTGCTGCTTGAAAAGCTTAATTAGTAAAACAGAACCACAAAAACAAACATTGTTTAAATGATCAGATCCTCAGTGGATCTGAATTCATGAGAGCTCTCCAAACAAGTAAAATACTGTTGTAGTGTGTTGTTAAGTTTCTTGTGTTATTCCCCCAATTTATGTATTGTTCTCCCCTATTATGTGTAAAATGGGTTCGTTCCCCCAGTTTTTCCCGCCACTGCTAGCCTGTCAGCTAAGTTGCTATAGTAACCGCTATTCATAGTTGCCAATGTGTAATTGCTCCTCCCCTGGTTTCCCTTATAAGTGAAAGTTGTTTCTTCCTTAGGTCCAGTCAATCACTCCCTTTCTCCTCCCAGGTTTCGAGAACCTTCTCCTCTCTGGAGATGGTGGTTGGCTGGGGTCCCAGGACACCTCCTTTACCTTTTGATTATTGGTCTCCATGGAGTGTCAGTTCTGTGAAGTTCATCCCCTCACCTTTCCCGATTGGTTCCGCCTGTACCCACCCCCCTCCTTTATAATCCTGTTTCACCCCCTATGGAGATACTTTTTCCCGGTTGGTTTCCCCGCGTTTGGATCCCGCAACACCTTCAATAAACCGATGTTTAACCCCCGGGAAATGGTCAGCTCCGTTCCTCTCCAATACCAGCGGTGTACGCCAGTCCGCAGCCAGCACAGCCCGAGGCCATCAGATGCCGAAGGGTGCTGGCCAGGAATTGCAGAGGGGCGTCGGCCTTTCGCCCTCAGCTAGTCGGACTCTAAACTTCGGGCCACATATGCCCTCATCTGCAAAATAAAATAGAACATTACATTAAAATAAGTATAGGAGAGGTTTTTTCATAAAGACTTCTATGTTTGGGTGCATTCAGCTCCTTCAAACACAATTTACTAAGCTCATCAGCTCACAAATTTCAATCACTGAAACAGGTTGCTAAGAGTTGCTGTGGAATCTTCATCCTTGGATCTATTTAAGAAGAAGTTTTTGTAACTTAGAACTTAAGATACTGTAAATTTTGTCACAAGTATCTGTACCTGAAACACTGGCCTGTAAAACAGTAGAATATGCATCTGAGAAAATTTCACAGTGTTACAGAGAAGGTGCAGGATCCAGCAGCATTGTCAAACCATCTCCTGGGCTGCATCCAAGGCAGCAGGGCCAGGGAGGGGATTCTGCCCCTCTGCTCTGCTCTGCTGAGAGCCCCTGCAGGGCTGCATCAGCTCTGGGGGCCAGCACAGGAGGGACAGGGAGCTGCTGCAGTGACTCCAGAGCAGGGCCACAAGATGATCAGAGGCATGGAGAACCTGATCTGTGAGAAAAGGCTGAGGGAAATTTTGTTGTTCAGCCTGGAAGGGAGGAGGCTTCAGGGTGACCAAATTGTGGCTATCCAGAACCTAAATGAAACTTGAAGAAAGGACAGAGCAGCTGTTTAAATAAGTATGTAATGAGAGGGAGAGGAGAATAGGTTCAAAGTGAAAGAATGTGGTTTTAGATTGAAATAGGAGAAAATCCTCTCCTACGAGGGTAGTAAAGCAGTCACACAGATTTCCTAGTAAGGTCACCATCCATGGAGGTGTTCAAGGCCAGGTTGGATGGGAATATGAGCAATCTGATCCCTGCACACAGCAGGGGAGTTGGAAGTAGGTGATTTTCAAGACCCCTTTGAACCCAAATCATTTTATGATTCTATGACTCAAACAACAGTTTTATTCTTCAAATATATAAATATGGATTTTTCAGGGTGTATTTCTGTGTGGATAACATTAAAAAAGTTTAGAAAGCTGACAAAATATTCAACTTTTGCAAAGTAGCTTTTAATGATATATTAAGCAGTTTAGCTGTTTTTTCTTTCCAAAATTTTTATATAATGCATGAAATTCTCATTTTTCTTCCTATCAAATCTGGCAGTTTTTGATTGATGCCATTCCTTTCTCAGCTGCAAATGTAGAGAAGATAAAAATAAGACAATAGAAGTAGTTGCAGCTTTCACATTGATCTAAACCAAAGCCAAGGTTTACTGATCATAACACTAGAATAAATAGGATGGAAGGCTGAAATTTATCACAAAGGCATATCTACAAACAGCTGTTATATACATAAAAAACATGAGTGCTTCATTCAAACCAGAACAGTGAGTACTTCAGAAGGCTTACTCTCCTTTAAGGGCACATATTATGTATGCCATAGGATGTCTTCATGGTCTGCTGAACCAGTATGCATTTCAGCTATTAAAAGGAATATTTTACATATTTATTTGACAAAGCAAAACAGACACCAGGAAGCCATTCCAGACTGTACTCATTCATATGCCATTTTATATGGCCTCTAACCATTAGACTGGAATGGCTTTTTAGGAGCTGTTTTTGTTTATCAGGACATTAGGCATTAGGGATAATGCCTCCTTGATAAAACTCCGTGTTAATATTCTAAAGGCAACGCATTGCCACCGTAGCCTATTTTAAACTGGCTTTTTATATACTATACACAGTGTTGCATGCAGCTAGTTCAAGTTTAATTCTAGTTCTAGAGGCTATGTTTTTGACAAGTGAAATTTTTGGAATTTAAAATCACATGTCATACATAGCTTTATTGTCTTCAATTTGCCTAATATAACTAAAGAACAGTTCAGTTTGAAATCAGTATGATGTCTTTTGACAACAGATCCATTGCAGTTGCACCTTTTGTCACAGAAGGAAGGATTATTACATGCAAGTTAATTTTATAAGAAAAATTGTACAGAATAGCGTGATCAAACAAATTTCACTGCACTTAAAATGTTTGTATATTTTATGCAGCAGTAATACCTTCTCTCATGAATATTATATGTACTTGACAAATTAGCAAGGCAAGTAAGACTTAGGTGAAATCTGCATATTTCTATAGATGGAAAACATAGAATCCATTCCCATGAATGCCTGAAAGCAATCAAGTTTCCTCATTTGTTCTTGCTGGGGATGAATAGTCCAGGGACATTCTCTTACCTTTACTTTTCTCTTCAGGAAAGAAACAGCAAAATTCAATATGCTAGAAAACCCTTTAAACTCCATCTTCCTAGTCATACATTATCCACATATCCATATAACACCCATTACATTGTTTCTCTTTCAATCCTTTTCCCAAAATAAATATACTTCTAGATATGCATAAATATCCTTTTCCATTTGGAAAATAGTCTCCCTCATGTGGCAAATCTTACTAAAATATTTTGAAATAAACAGCATTCCTCCTTAAAACAGGTTTTAAGCAAAACAAATCAAAACTAGAAACAGTGACAGAGTCTTAATGACACATTTCTGAATAACAATACTCTTTATGGAAAAAGATATGGATTATCTATTAAGCTCGTGTTTATAATGAAATTTAATTTCAAGGTGAACAAAGTGATCATCTAAATAAATGCCACTCTGAACATTTTACTCTCCTGAAGCACTGCACAGTGAAATGGGCCAGCCTTTGATTACATAAATGTCCAAGGCAAAGCACCCATCAACTAAAAAAAAATAAATCCACAACATCAAACTGAAGGAGAAATGCTTTGTGCTAGGCTTGTTTGGGATTGGTTGGGTTTTGGGTTATTTTGAGGGAGAGGGTGGTGATGTCAGTGTAGTTGCTTAATTTTCCATTTCACCCATTCTTCTTTTGTTCCAGACTATTCCAGATCCTACTCTGAGAGGGTGTTTTTTTCTTCCACAAGTGCAAAACTAAAGCTTTGAGCACTCAGTTGCTATGGAAACAAAAAAGACAGAAATAGTTTATGTATTTCAAAAGCTGTCAGCCTATATGCTGTGGATTTTGATAACTAAACCTAAACATGAACCATCTTTTCTAAAAACCATTGTGACATTTATTATCATGCATGACTGTTGCTAGGGAAAATAAGGCACCATTTTGTTTAGCTTTTTGCCCATCAGTTAACATTTGTGATTTCAGAGTTATTTTTTTGTTCATAATCAGTATTTAGAAAACAAGAATGGAAACAAACATACAGTGAGCTGGCAAACATTGCAGATTTCTCCATGGTTAAAATACAGAAAATTGCAGCACATCAATTCAAGGAAAGATGCATTGAGAAAGACATGTTTTAATATTTAAAAATATATGCTCAGCTTCCTTAAGAAAATTTAAGAAGAATGAAGAAATATTGTCTTTTCTGAAAGATGCAGCAGCAAAATAATTTCTGTGTGCCTTTCTAAGCCTTGGAATTACTTCTGCATGAAAACTGGATGTTTTCTGAACTGAAAAATCCTTCTCTGGGGATTCAACTTTGCCAGACACTAGAAGTGTCCATTCTATTGCTGTTCTTCAGGAAATTCTGATATTCCCAAACCTAAGGCTTCCATAACAAAGTCTTTTTATCAGAATGCAATGATCCAGTCAAAGGAATCAAGACCATTACACAATACCAACTTCTCAATAGTGCAGCATGATGAAGGTCTGAAAGTAGTACAAAATTCATTTTCCCATGACATACCACAGATAGACGCAGTTTGGAAAATAGCTAAAGAAATATCACTCATAAAGCATTTTCTGTTTTTCTAGGAGAGAAGAAAAAAATTACATTAGATTTTTTTAGATTTGGTGGTTTTGCACACAAACTTTTTCTTCTATATCTACAGTATCTGAGACCACAAAAACCCCTGTGATTCTAAAGATAATGATAGAAAGTATTTAATAGTGATAGTTTCTCTTCAAAATCAAATATTTTGGACTCTCTGCTGGCATGTTCCCTTTCATTGCATCAAAAGTACAATAAAATGTGTGTTTCACAATGCAAGCAGGGATGTCAGGACTGTTGATCAAACAATTTCAATCCCTTTGCCATTTAGAAGGAAAACTGAGACATTGAGATAAGTAAACAGAACAATTTCCAATTTTCCTAGGAATGAGATATCTAAATATTTATTTATGTAACTAATTGCTCAAATTTAAGTGTATTTAGTCCTGAAAACTCATTCTGCACAAAAAAAATGTTCCTCCTGAGCCATGCAGCATTTCAATTTATGTTAATTATACAGTAATTTAATAACAGTAATGCAAAAAGGGAGAATTCTGCGATGTTCTAAAGAATTTAAGTAGTCTAAACCATGTAGACATCATTTACAGGCTAATAATTTTTAAAGACATTTTATTTTGAGGTGTATAAGGGCACAAATTTCATACAAAATTCAGTGTAGAACATCTTGTTTCTGAAACTGTTGGAACACCAACATGGCAATCTGATTTACTATAATGAGCACCATGGTGGTTGCTATATCTTTTTTCAAACCGTAATAGGACATGATATAGAAATTTTCTGATTGAGAAAAATTATTGAAACACCATCACATACTAGTTCACTGGGTTCCCTTGTAGTTAATCTATCATGCCATCAGTCAGGGCTGAAGCCTTGGTTTCACTGGAGTAATTAGATAAATCAAATTTTATCACCTTAGATGAGAGCAGAACTGTACCCACAAGCTCAGCCATTTGCTCTGTCACATGATCTTAGGCAAATTAAAATTGCTATCCATTAAATAATAACTTCAGTCTCCCACCTCTTTGCCCAGAGTCATAGGGACATTTTCAAGGTCATATTGTAAATAATTTTTTGATTACTGGGCATTTTATATGCAATCACAACTAGAGATTATGAAGAACTAGGAGGCTCTAAAAGGAAACTGGCTTGTTTACATGCAGTAAATTCTCCAGGTTTCAGTAGGAACAGGATGCAGACTTCAGTATACTTAAAAATATACAACACAAAAAAAAAAAAAAAAAAGAAAATAAAATTCAAGAAACAGTTCTTAGATTTTGGGCTCCCAACTCAAATGAAGGAAAAAATCTTCAGAACATACCCATATTCAGGTTTAAAAGGTACACAAGATGCACAGAAAGGGAAAAACAATCTATTTCTACAGATTCATTTCTCCTTGAACAACACCAAGTTTTCCTCATGTATTTCATACCTCTGGCAAGACAGTGTTACAAAAGATCTGTGAGTAATAAAGCATCCTCAAGACAATAAGGGGCGAGGCAGACGAGTTCTTACAAGGACTGATAGAGCTAATAGCTAGATTAATTTAGCAAAACCAAGTGAACAAAGAACTAGAAAGTGAGCTGTCTTTCAAAATCAGATTTATCAGAAAGAATACCCTTATCATTCTGTTCCAGTCCTACCAATAATCATGAGGGAGTGAAAACAAAAACTAATCAGGGCGCTGTGGTGTGTTACTCACAAGCTCATAACTGGCAGTAAAATTGAAAGGTCTCTGTCTGCTGTGGTGAATAATTTCTACACCAAGGCCCAGAACAGACACATCCCATCATTTGTAATATCTGCCTCAAAAAAAAACCTGAGCCAAAATAAGCTAGTTAGAAAGTTACATTTCCTCCTTCTACTCCAAGAAATTTGGCTTTAAAGAGGCTGCAGGGATGCTATATTTTGCGAAATTTTTCTAAAACAGATAAAATGCGTGAACTAAAACATAAAATGAAATTTTTGCATCTGTTCTAATTCTAAAAAAATGTAATCTTGAGATATAGAATGTAACATATACATGCATGCATACATATGTACATATACACTTAGAGGTACTAACTGGAAGTTAGGCCTTTCATTTTATAGAAGTTGATTATTTTTATTAAACACTAGAAATATCATGTAGAAATTTATAAAATTTAAAAAAAAATACAAATTATACTCCAAATGTAACCTAAAGAAAAAGGCACAAGTAGGCTTGGAATTTGAATTATCAGATAAGATATGTAGCAGTAACTCCTTCATCACCTTTCAGATAATTATTATGCTGTCTTTGCAAAACTAACCAGCAATATACAATTATATAGCTGTAAAGAATTTTTTTAAAAGTTAACCTACTATCTATAATAGTAAGAGGCAGATGAACCAGCCAGCAAGGTGAAATCATTCTAAATATCTTTCCTCTTATTCTGCTACAAATGTAGAAAGGGCTCAAGCATATTGCTAACACCTGCAGATGGCACTGATAGCGTTGATGGTGTTTAGGTTGTAGCCTGGTTAGGCCTTTTGGCTGAAATTGGCAATCTGGAGGGACAAATCACCTGGCTTGACTTTTGTGGAGGTGTGTCACAAGCTGTTTACAGGGCTGATGAACTGTCCCTGCATGGACACCTGATAAGAATAGTGAGAGGTCACTCTCAGAGACGTGACACAGCGATGACACCCTTGGTCTGAAACACCTCTACCTCTTCTTTCATCTTAAGTAGTGTTAGCCACTAAAATATTTCAATTCTAAGTAAAGCAATGAACAAACTTCCTCAGAGGCTGAGTTTCTACTGTGACTGCTAAAACTCAGCACCACCACCTGCTGTCTCGTACAGCAGCTGAACACTCTCCTGCAGGTAAGAAAATCTTTACCTTATTAAAGGCCAGGAGATCCAGCCAATGGAAGAGCAGTGAGCTAAATGGCCGATGGCCTGAGCTGTATGAGATATCAAAATATACAAATATTAATACACAAGCCTTTATCTTGTTGTGCAGGACAATTTAGAGTCTTTATGTAATAGAGAATATTATAGAATAACAGAATCGCTTGTGTTGAAAAGACCTCTAAGATGAATGAGTCCAACCTTTGACCAATTACCACCCTGGCACTGAGTGCCACATCCAGCTGTTTGTTGAACACATCTGGGGATGGTGGCACCATCATCTCCACAGAATGACAGCGCAATTTAGGATTTAAAGCCGTTCTCTTATCAACACAGAAACCACTTGCTATTTTAGGTATTCTGTTCTATCTGGCACAACAATGTAATTTTACATTTTGGGAATTATATAAGTAGCAAAGAATAATATGGGAAAATATAAAGGAATTTGCTGACATTAGTAACAGTTCTGAGTTTCCCCTGTCTATAATATGACTGCAGGATCAGTGCTGTCTTACACTGAATTGGTGCACAGGGGAATAACTTTGTACTTCTGGAAAAAAATACACTGATGTTTTACTCTTTGACAGCAGTACATTAAGTACCTTCCCTGTAAGATAGTCTTTGTGCATCTTCCTCTGGAGATATAAATGTTGTCATTCCTGGGATCATATCTTCTATAATATCATTTATTTACAGAAGCAGTGACTCTCATAAGCTCCAGAGAAAACTCAGATGAGACCTCAGTCATGTATCTACGTTCTCTGAAATGGGATTTATGAAAACTAAGCATAGGGAGAGTTTAGTTTAGCACAAGGGGTCATGAGCTTCCTACTCTGTCAAACCAATGACACAGAGGGGAAATACATGAAAGTCAATGGAATCAGTGAACTTAAATCCCACCTTACAGGAAACATAAGACATCTTGCACAAGAATGGATCATCACAATGAATTTTCTTCTTTATATATAATCTATATGCATTTAGTTTTGTCCCTGCTTTTTTCTTTTGCTTAAGCATTTCTTCCCTCTCCATGGTGATTGCACAATTGATATATTTTTTTATAAAAGCAGCCATAACTACTATGGGGCAAACAGACAAAATTATTTTAGTCTCCTTTGGTTTAAAACAGCTCTAAGAGATCTTCCTTGATCATTCAATTTTTATTCTTTACTAATTCCTTTTTAAATGTAAGGAATGATGTTTCTACCAGACATTCAGGATGATGTTTCACTACAGTGAATATTATCTTGAACACCTTTCTGGAAAGCTAGTAGCCAATAAATAAGCACCATGTCATTCACATTTCACTTTCTTTTATTCAAAATAAATCCATTTGAATTTGATCCACTGCCTCAAGGTTATGATTTTCTAATATTTTTCAAATAAGTATTTTTAGAGACAAAATTTATATAGACTTTTGGTTGCCTGAAGTTCTTTAATTTCAATAATGAGTACAATTAATTTTACTTACTAATTTCTGAATTTCAACTTATTTTTCCTGAATATATTCTTTCCTTGAATGGATAACTACACTAGCACTTTAATAAATGCAATTGAACTGTGAACAAATATTTTCCTTTTAATCATCTAATTGAATGAAAGAATATGCATATACTGTGACGGTATTGTAAGTGTTTGGCAAAGTTACTGTTCCACAAATTTGTAATATGTTTTGGCTGACCTGATTTCTGCTGTTAATTCAAGTTAATAAGTTCTTGGCTAGGGCCAGCATCTTACCAGGGTGATGATGTAAACTAAACTCAAGGATTCTGTACTGATTTGCTCAGCTAGGCTGAAAAGACTTCTCAAATAATCCCAAAGGGAGTTCTCAGTAAAAGGAAAACAAATTTTGCATTCTGCCTCTTTTTTTATTTACCTGCTACTTAATCCTTAAATGTAACCCGGTTTGTTTTTTTTTTTTTTTTCTGTGCAGTCCTTATTACAAAATCAAATACTAAAGCAGTATTTCTCAGATGGCTGTATGAAAACTTGAATAATCATGTAGTGCTAATGTCTTTACACAAAGTCCTACTGTAGTGCCTCCAGGTATAATTTCTGGTTTACTGGCACCCAGTGCAAGAGATTTGATAAAATCAGGCTTTTAGTTGCATGTAATTGTTTGAGTTACTCAGAGGCAAGAAAAGGCGAACTTGCCTAAACTCAAGCTTCAGGCACATATGCCTGTAATATTGTCAAAAATAACCTTGTTTAGGATCTCCTGCACTACCAAGTAGCAGTAACCACTTCCTTTTTATCTGGAAAATTTATCCATGAACCCAAAATTATCCCAGTGTGAGCAATGCTTCATCATCAGCTAGAATCAGAAAAGCTGGTGCTGACTATGTGAAAGGACATCCAGGTATTAGGAGTTTTTACCCACTTAGGGGAAGGTGTAGTTCTGTATCTTTTGAGCAGAAAATTAATTTAGACAATTTTAATACACTTAACTAGATATATCAAAAAATCTTTCAACTGAACTCTTGACAATCTTTCATATCTAAATATGCTTGAGCTGCACAAACGAGTTCCCAGTGTGAGTAGATACATTTAGAGAGCATCCCTGAAGACCTGGGTGTATTGGTGGACAAAAAGCAGCACATGAGCTGGCAATCTGCACTTGCAGCCCTGAAAATCCACGTGGGCTGCATCCAAAGTGGCATGGCCAGCAGGGAGACAGGGGATTCTGCCCCTCTGCTCTGCTCCCGTGACACTCCCCTGCACAGCTGCATCCAGCTCTGGAGTCCCCAACAAGAGGATGTGGACCTGATCAAGTCACTCCAGAGAGGGCCACAGGGATGATCAGAGAGCTGGAGCACCTCTCCTGTGGAGCCAGGCTTGGGGAGCTGGGGCTGCTAAGCCTGGAGAAGAAGAAAGCTTCAAAGAGAGATTACAGCTGCCTTTCAGTACCCAAGGGGGCTTCAAGAGGGATGGAGAGGGACTTTTCACAAAGTTAATGTAGGCAAAGGAGGAAAGGCCTTAAGCTGAAGGAGGGTAGACTTAGATTAGATGTTAGGGAAAAAAAACTTTCCTGTGGGGGGGGTGAGGTGCTGGAACAGGTTGTCCAGAAAAGTTGTGAATGCCCCACCCTGGAAGTGTTCAAGGACAGGTTGGATGGGGCTCTGAGCAGCCTGGTCTGGCAGAAGGTGGCAGGCATCAGGGAACCAAGAGGCTTGGACCTTTAGGTGATCTTTAGGGTCCCTTCCAACTCAAACAATTCAATGATTCAAACACCGCATCATGATGGTCTGAGAGAATAGGCAGCACTGAGTTCAGGAAATACAAAGGTTTATTTTCACTGTGGTAACTGTTTCTAAATTCCATTTTCATATTTTTATAAGCTACTACTTTTTATTTGGGTCATTCTAACAATTTTTTACAAAGTTTCTCTCTGGAGTGAGGGTATTCATTTTCCTTGAGTAAAATAACTGTAAGAACTAAATAAACATTTTCTATTACACCAATTATTTCCACAAAACCTGTACACATTATTGCAATGTAGATAAAAGGGCAGCATCTTGTACAGAATTCAGATAAAATGTTTTGAGGAAAAGACTGATTTTCATATTTTAAGGAACACTGTCTTACACTCTTCATGAAAAAAACATTTTGAATTTCAAAAACCTGCTGGAAAGTGACAGAAATGCTTTCAAAACAGTAAGATTTAGTCTCATTAGCTCAAACCTCTGAAGATGTATGGACTCTGTTTTTAACATGTCAAAATGTAGTTTGACCACTATTTTTTCTTCAAACACCTACACAGCTGCAGAATTCTGTGCCTCTGATGAAATTAATGGGATTCTAAAGCAACTAAACAGGATTAGAGAAGAACACTTGAGAGAAAAAAATAGTCTCATATTCATGAGGATTTTTTCCTCAGTTTTGGTTCCAAGCAAAATGAGGATGGTACATATTCACTAAATTCTCTTTATATTAGGGTTTAATTAATCCAGAATGACAATTGAGTCTGCTTTCTTAATGTTCCATTGTAAATCATCTGCAAAGCCTCAGTTAACTTGAATTTAGAGGCATTTATGCACTGCAAAAATGAAAACATTAATCCAGAATTATCACTATGGAATAAATGTAATTCTATTACATTTCATGCAAAAGGCTCCATGTGCAAGGCTTTAAAAATTGAGGGATAATTTTGAAATCAATCTCAGTATGAAAAAAGCCATATTTTACCTTCACAGAAAAAAATATTATAAATTATGCAGAATTTTATTAATTATTAATATGCTGGTTTTGGTTTCTTCTGATGTATTAAGAGGTATATTAGTCTTGCAGTCTTTGTCCATATTTTACATGATTAATTATCTAAAACAACAATAAAACCTGCAATAATGTTTGTGGTTTTGGCCAGCCAATGGCATGCAACTGATCCTGATTTCCTTTGATTTTTTAAAATTCAACAGCTAAATTGACTAGAAGAAAAGTTTTTTGAATGCGAATTATTTGAAAATTAGTCGGAATATATTATTCCTGTTGTGCAGTTCACAGACTGTGTTATACCACAGTGTTTGTATACCTTGAGCATATGAATAATTTCAGAGTGGAGAAAATTAAACAACAAAATGGCATGCCCTTTGTCACGAAATATTCGAACAACTACTTGCACTATTTTTAAGGAAGTTTATGAATTTCTGATACTCTGAAAAAGTTTTTATACTATCAGTATTCTCTCAAACAATAAATACTCTGGTTCAAGATTAAAAGCATAACAAATTTTGCTGTATTTAAGAATTAATTCTATTATTTACTGAATTTTGCTCCCTTGTATGAGACTACTGTATTATTATATACTGAATTTTGCTGTCTTGTATAAAGGCCTAACATTTTAATGACTCCCTAAAAACCTTGAGCATTCTGCTGCTTTTAGTACTTTTACAAGAGAGGTTGTATTGTTACTTTTGGTTTTGTTTTTCCTTTAAATATTATGTGTCTCTAGCACAAGGCCATACAAAACATTGCATTAGCTGCAGCTTTCACTTCTTTGTTTCACCTCTTCCCTCAGAAACTGTTCTTTCAATATGTACAATAGCAGCTCCTTGAACAGTAATTATACAGTAATTACTATAGAATTATTAAGTATTAAACCCCACCATATTTGTCAGAAAGTTTTTGAAAAGTCGTGGCTGGCAAAAACCTATAGAAAATCTTTGTGCTGTCCATAGAAAAGGGAAATTAAATGTTTATAAATAGATGCAGAGCCTTGGTCTGGTAGAATTGTGCATATGGAACTGTCTTCCACTACAAAAATCTTCTGCAGACAAATGCTTCCTAAGGAGAGGTGCGAGGTAATGAATTTAGTAATTGAAGGAGATTCTCTTTATGAACTAAAGGAGATTTTGTTTATGTAGAAATATCTGCAGAACCAAGTGGACAACACACCATATTCAGGCCAGCAGTACTGCTTTTAAAAAAATTTCGTTTAACAATTTTTATGATAGTAATGCATGATTTTGATTTGCTCATAGCTAAAGAAAAACACCACTTCATGGTCTCAAGGTATGCACAAAATTTACTTGTCTAAAAGCTGAATATCAAAGCAGATCCACTATTTCAGTTATTATTGCTAATGGGGATCATCCTTATCAATCAGTAATATTACTGTGGTTGGAAAGACATACAAGAAACCCAGAACAGCTGCCTTAGGTATTCTGCCTCTATCAATGTGAATATGGAACAAGGTTAGTAATAGACAAGGGGTTTCATGCACGTATTGCACAAATAAATTTTTTGCCCTTTATTGGTCAAGGGAAGTAAAGTAGACAACAATGTATGAATTTAGAGCATGCTGTTTCCTTCTTGAGTATATTTCTGCAGAAAAGTATTTCAGCATTATTTTTGTGGTAAAAATGCATGACCCACAGAGAAATTTTTTGTCAAAGAGCTCTTCTTTTGGACTTAAAATGTAACAGTAAACAGGCACCAGCCTGTATTAGAAGGACAGAACAAAATTTCATTACAAAACAAACTGCTCCAGTTGCTGGAGATTAATGGGGTGTTTTTCCCCTGGCTTGCTGTGTCTTGTAAAATATATGTCTCTGCCTGCTTATTAAGGAGGGATGAGGGACTACATGCACACAGAGAGTGCATTGCACTTCTTAAAATTGCTCATCACTGCCTTGCTGAAGAGAGTTATGACATTATGGTATGTTAGGAGCAAAGCTGAAATCCATGGCCATTTAAGTCACTGTCAAGGTTTTAAAATGTGATTCAGCAAAAGCAGTTAAATAGCTTGCCAAAAATGTAAGATAGAACATCTTGTACTACTTTTTTCTATGCTCAGGAGAGTCCTGGAAAAGGAAGACGCTTTACATCATTATGCATAAAACTAACGACTTTAAGTGAGTGAAAAATAAGTACTTTTTATTATAATGTGCTCAAAATGATCCCTAGTGAGATAAGGCATTATTTATCCTAATGAAATTTTTAGCAATATTGTATTTCTCTTTTAAAACTGTGTTAGGATATTCTTTATCACATGCACCCACATTTACTGGTTTTGCTGTCCCATTTTTTTTCAGACTCTATTTTCTATAGATAGTAGGAATTAGGGATATTTCCATCTTATTAAGCTTTCTCAAGAAAGGCTATGCAGAAGGTCAAATGCACATTTCTCTGGTTTTGCCCTTTTCTTTCGTGTAGATCCACGCAACAGAGATAAGGACATGTCTGTGAGAAGGCTTATGCTTGCCAGATCCCATGATCAACTTCCTCTCAGCCATACTCTTGTCTAAAAGACAAGCCATAGCTCAAGCTCAAAGCATTTGTAGTAAATTTAGAATAGCAGACCCCAGCTGGTAGCACAGAGCAAAGCAGAATGCAAAGCAGCAGCAGAGCATATTGGTGCACTAGTTTGCTTGTTTTCAGCTCTGCTTGTCTCCTCTTTGTCTAGACTCCATGAAAGCAAACTGGAAACCCCAAAATATACAAAAGCTCTCTCATACTGGTTGTTGTACAACCAGCTAGATCCCATGGCTGACTGTATTTGCAGATGGCCACTGTATAGTAAACGTTATGAAGTAAAAAGAAGGTACTGCAGGAAAAAGCCCAAACAAACAAAAATCAAACAAATAATGCCACTACCACCCCCAAACCCCAAATGAAATAGCACTTCATTGGTGTCTCTAAATTCTATCTTACTTTCAGCTGTTTCATAGAGCTATGAGATTTCACAAAGATTTTCAAAGAAATTTGAAGCAATATAAAAAGGCATTTCTAGAAGAATAATTGCTCAGCACTAAAAATGTACAATAAAATATACATTCAGAATAAATAACTTCCAGGTTATCAAATGTTCTTAATTTTTATTGAAATATTCTGTGCTGTAGGCTTAGTATTACCCAGTCATGATTTATATTACAGGTATAAAATATACTTCTCAGTAGTCCTCGTGGATAGACTGTTATGACAAACATTCCATGAAAATAGAAATATGAATTCACTCTCATCAAACACTGTACACCATTCTGCTAGCATTTTCCAGCTAGAACCCCAAAGCATGTGTAAATGAGAGTTAATTCTCAACAAGTTCCTTTAAATGGTAATTAAAATTATTGCAATATTTCATAAGTGATTATATCAGAGTAGGAAGAGAGTAGGTGACAGGACAAGTGTCACCAAGCACTGGAAGCAAGAAGATGAGAATACAGGGCACAAAAGTCACAGCTCCTCTGATAACATAAATTATTACCTTCTGTGGAAACTGTGCTTCTTTGAAAAGCATCTCTGCTTCCAAAAATGCTTAGCAGCACTCTGCTTACAATCAAAATATTTTTTTAGCATCCCTGTTGGTGATATTCCCCAGAACCAGAATGTCACAGATCAAATATTTATCACAGATGTTTAAAGAGAATAAAAAACTCCTGCTCTTCTTGACAGAACCAAACAGGCTCAGTACACAATACTTTGACTCAAAAGACAAAAAGGCTTTGGGAGGAGCAGCTAGATTTTTGTAGTATCTTCAGGAAATTGGGAATAATCCTAACATTTTATCCCCCTTGATCCTGTTGAATATGACAGTTCAGAGGGGTTGATGTCCTCGGTGGACAGTGAAATTTAAACTGCCTTTGTCTGCTGCATGAATATGTCTATTTGTGGTGAAATGACACCATTCAACTTGGCCTGGCTTCCAAACATGTCCCAGCAGTTTCAGCTGTGTTTAGCAAGGGATATTTGCACAGGATCAAACAGGAGAAAATGTCCAGGACACAGTGTCCAAAGACTCAAGTCTTATGTATATTTCCATGTTGCAGCTCATGTGCCCCACAGAATAAAAACACACATGAAACCCCAACGAAGCCAAAATGAAAGCTTTCCTTGCACACTTTGGCAGTTACTAATTTTTGAAGTAGAAATATCCCAAAGCTGAATTAGTAGTGTTGTATCAGTTTAAAGATAAAGTTATCATTTTAGGATTGACAGCTGGTTAAAAATTCCTGTTTGAGAATCCTGCTGTTGGCAAACACCCTAAATGTACATAGAGCACTGGCTTTTGGCTGCTTCTGTCCATCTGCTGGGCTCACACCGTGCCAAGTCATAGGAGAAGGTGTCTCCCCCAGGCAGAGAAGTCAGGCTGTGATTGGGATAGACAAGCAATAAAGTTAGCAATAAAAATTACCTCTTTTGCAATATTTTCCCTTTTGCCAGGGCTTAGTATGCATAAACTTTTAAAAATTGATTTTGCAATTACTATACCACACCTATTGACAAATTCCCTTTTTCCTTGAAAACATTTGGCTTGTGTTACTGAGGATTGAGTTAATTGTGAGAACTGAAACAACAGCTGGTTACTTATGAGACTTTTTTATGAATACCAGTAAAATAAAATCACAATTGAAACATATGTTGTTTTTCATCCAAGAATTGTCTTTTTCTCCTGGCATTCCTTTTCTACAATAGATAGATGTTAAGCATTTACCTCACCCTGTAAAGATTAGAAAAAGTCTCACACAACTTAAGCTCTTAACTAACCATGAATATTTACATGCTAAAAGGAGAAAACTGAAGAGAACCATTGCTCTTCTTTGATTTAATCAAAAGCTTTTTGTAAATACTTGAAAAATATTTGCAGATAACAGAAAAATGGTAAAATATATGGTAATTTTCATGGAAAATTATGTAACCAAAGAAAAGGTATTACATTTGCAAAAAAATTTGTCTGTTAGACAGTGATGAATGCTTGAATAAATGAGCATCTTTAAATATTTAAAGTTGTATATATGAAATTTCTTCTTTAAAAGTATGAAAAATTGTGTTATCTTTTTATGAAACTGCTTGTGAGTACTGTCATGGTTTTTGACTGGCATATTGTAATGTTTTATAAAATCTAATCAACGAATATGTAATAAGGAAGGTAAGGGCTCCAAAGAACATGAAACCTAAGGTACAGTTTGAGGCAAAAAGAAAAAAAAAATCATTGTCAATAAGCAAGCAGCTGCTATGGCTGAAGTCAAATTTAACTTGAAAGCAATAGACAAACGACACAGAATAATCAGGGGGGCCTTATAGGAATTATTTTAGACTTACTGCTTAGAAAATCTTTAAGCAGTCAGCCTTCGTTTCAGTAGCATTTCTGATCATGGATACATGGCCTCAATAACCAAATGTTTGCAATTCCCTATTTCTTGGTATAATTTTGCTCTATTGTAAAGTTTTTGAACTGAAAAGTAAAGCAATGAAAACTATTTAAGTTTTGATCCATGTTTTGAGTCAAAGTAAATCCACAATTTAATGGAACAACCTCCCACACGTTTTCATTTTTCTGTTTTGTGGATTGCAGTATTTCTCAGAAACACCAAAATAAGTTGAGAACAAGATGTACCTCTTACCTGAACAAGTGAAGATACACCAAAGCTGTGGTTTTTCCAGAGATAAAAAAGCCAGCATTCTGGAAATGCATTTAAAATATTGATTATCTCATCATGTATCAGGCACTCTTAAAATTGAAATAGATCTAAGAGTAATTCAGGAGAAAAAAAAATGTTTTCTTTCAAAAGTGGGGAAAGTGGTGACAAAGATTTTTTTTTTTTCCTGGTATCTGGAGAAGACTCTGCCAGACGATTGCAACAAAGAAAGTGATAGATTGCTGGAATAGTGCTGAACCAGAAAAAAACTCCCTTGTATAAGGAAACCGCAGACAAACAAGACACTTATAGCATGCCAAATTTGTTCCATTGCAAAAGGTTTGCTTTGCTGTTATTTTTTCAGCTAAATTGAACTCTACATTCAAACACTTTGGGGGTTATTTAGTTGCAGGTGTATCTACTCAAAGACTGGCTATCCTTCACCTCCCCAAAACCAAAATCCCAAAGCCAAAATCCAACTGCATTAATGCTTTCCAAAATCTCTTGCAGGAGCATGTTGTTATGATCCATTTATAAAGGGATGTCTCTGTCTGAATTAAGGTACAAACCACCACAGGTAGAAGTCAATAATACAGATTTTATTTAACAGCAAATATAGAGAGATAGAAAGAAATGGGAGGAGGCAGGTTGGGGGTGGGCAAGGAGAGACAGACAGACAGACAAGACAGAC
Source organism: Zonotrichia albicollis (assembly GCF_047830755.1). Taxonomy (NCBI): domain Eukaryota; kingdom Metazoa; phylum Chordata; class Aves; order Passeriformes; family Passerellidae; genus Zonotrichia; species Zonotrichia albicollis. Next base: position 22,293,835 of record NC_133824.1, read on the forward strand.
TAAGTGGAAGGATGTAGTGGTTTTGGTTTGCTAATCTCAGTCACGGCACCAATTTATGTAGTGTGTTGAGTGCTGGCCAAACGCCAGTGCACCCATTAAAATTATTTTCTCAGTTTTTGCTGTGAGATATGGATTAGGAGAAGGGCAAAAGCAGGCTCAAAACTTTAAAGGGTACAAAGAAAGTTTTATTAATAGAACTAAAAGAAGAGTAATAAGAAGTAGAATAAACTTTCAAAACACTTCTCATTTCCTCAACTCCTTTTTCCTTTCCCACTGACAATGTAAAGAGACAAAACGCGGTGTTTTCGGTCAGTATACCATCTTTAAAATAATCTTCCTTCAGTTCACTTAGGGAGAGAAACCTCTCCTGCCATTCCATGGAGACTTTTCCCCAATAACCAGTTCTCTCGTGATTTTAATTTTCAGGAATAGCAGCCAAACAGAAATCTGCGATCATGAAGATCCTTCCACAGTTTGGTATTCTTCCCACAACTACCACCACAGGTCATCTCAGCCTATTTGGGTACAGTTTTAAGGATGTGCTGCTCTAGTATAAAAAACAAAAGTTCTTCTCATTTATCTTTGGAATCATCTTCATCTCTGGGAACAGAGGTCTTCTACTTCTATCTTTAGGGCAAGTTTTTTTGTCTCTTGTTTCTTTCTATTCAGGTTTCTCATCAGATCACAGCTATTTCAACATCTGCTTGCTTCAACACGTGTGCCTCTGCTCATGGCTGGGGTTAGAATGCTGCATTCCCGCAGTGCATTCTATGAATTACAGGGGAAAGTGTCTGATGTTTCAATTATACCTTTACTATAGCCTTATAAGAGAATTTTAGCCCAAGATTAAGGCATTTGCTCATTCTCCTCTTATTTGAGATTTGACTCTTTCTTCACAGGCCTCGGCGTTTCCATCTTGTTTTCTTTATGTGTCTTCACCCTTCCCTTTTTAGTCTTTTAGTAAAGCCTTTCAGTAAAGAATGACTGACTATAATAACAAATCTAAGGACCTGAAATTTGAAGCATATTCCATAAAATGCTGATTAATTCAGTCATTCTTTTATAGTGGTTATCTTATCAGCTGGATCAAGAATCTGTTTAGATTTACATGAAGGAGTTTATGCAGAAAAAGATATATTGTCCAGTAAGTAATAAGTTAAACCCACATAAATTATGCAAACAAAAAAAAAGAAAACTTTAACAGATAAATCCAAACAGATGTTTCCACAACTACTTGGAAAGCTATGCATTCATTTCCTGGCTTTGTATTTAAAATAAACTGTATAAAAAACCTGAAACAGAAAAAAAAATGCAAAATACAGTAAGAGTTATAAATTTTTTGCATACAAATAACCTTTCCTCCTGTCATATATACCTCACCTCTCTCATTTTCAGGAGCACTGGAAAATACATGAGCACTTTGGAGCCAATTTTTGTAATTGTTACAAACTGGAAATAGTCCAGTGCAGTGCAGCTTCACAAACTGCAATGGAGTTCCAGCCATTTAATAAGAGCAGCCAACTTGCTCATTTTCAGGAGTGTTTGGATTAATGGCCCTAGCCCAGGGTAGCTTCCTACAGCTGTGCTGAAAAGAGCTCTGACTTCTGCTGGCTTTGTGAGTATTTGTGTGTGTTTGGGGTTTTGTTTCTTTGGTTGTTAGGGGGTTTCAATTTTTTTTTTTTTTCAATATAGGAAAGCTCTAATAATTCAGCCGTTTTCTGTATTTAGTCCAACAGCACGTTTATGTACCAGTCTTTCCTCACAGCTACTCTATCCAGTGATAAAACTAAGGATAGGCAAGGGTACAAAAAGTAATTACTTCCATGCTTCAATTTGTTGATGAATGAATTTAGAAGAAGCCATATTATTTTTGCTTTAAAATTTGCTACCAATAAGTAAAACTGTAGCAAATATCCAAGCATTATTTTAAAAATACATTATAAAATTAGTAAGGTTCTAAGTAAAACAGAAAATAAATACAAATTAACTGAATAAGAAATAAATAATGCAACAAATAGAAAATTAATCTGGAGTAAAAAGTCTGCATGTAATTAGAGACAAAATTATTTTAAAAATGTCTTTTTCTTTCTATAATATTTTTTCTTTTTCATAAGCAATAAACGTCTCAAGGCCAATGAGAACAAAGAAGTCTAAATAGCTATTTGGGTGTCCACTGTAAAAACAATAATCTTGAAAAATTAATTTCTCAAAGAGGAGCTTAAAATGCATTCTTTCACATGAATATAAAATTAATTAATTACTATCAATTATTATATGCTTCTTCTAATATATTAAAATGTTTTTGCCTTGCATTTACACTTTTCATATTTTTAGAAAACAGAACATACAATATTTTTTTCATTTAATCTTGTCAGAAATACCCCAATAACACCCTGGTTTGTATTTGAAATAATATATGTTCATTAAAATGTAAATCAAGGGTCCAATCAGAAAATGATGGCAATCAAATTGTGATATTCAATGAAGAGGTTTCCAGGCTGAGTTCATTAATAAACATAATGAATTTCAGGTTCTTACCGGTCTTCTATTTGTTTGTACAACTGTAAAGGCTCAATTATGAAGCCTTGAGACAGGCTAAAAATAACATCAGCCTAATGAAAAGTCTCAATTAGATTTGTGAAAACCTTTTTTTTTTTGTTTTTTATAATCTCACTTTTCTCTTTAACTGTTACAGATAAGCTCTTGGGGGAAAGATTAGCAAGTAGGATGCATTATGTTTTATTTCTTATTAAGCATGCAAATAGAAAGTATATTCTAAAAGTTTGCATAGTATTTTAAAACACATTGTGGGTATAATGTGCACTGTTACTGCACTTTATATTTTCTGTTATCTTTTATATTTTACTCAGTTAATTCATATACTTAATCAGTTACAACTTTCTGCTTTCATGAAAAATAAACAATCAAGTATTTTTTATTCCATGTCAAAGAATGAAATATATTTTAAAAATGTAATCTTCAAAATCTATTTTTAAACTATGTTCCTATAATTAAAACTTTTTAAAAGTCTGATATCATGTCTCATTTTATCACGCACAAAAAGAATGGTAATATTTTTGGGTTTTATTACTTGAGATATCTCCTTTTGCAGCCAAATTGGAGTTCAAGCAGTCTGTGGGTGTACTCAATCAAAGACTCACAGTAGTAACATGGCAGGCGGGACACCACAGAAAGAAGAAGTCTTTGGGACTGGGCAGGCAGTGGAAATATCTAAGAATTTTTTGGTCTCCAAAGGTTCATGGGGCACCATAGCGTCCCTGAGTATTTACCAAGCCTTTTTCAGAACTTCCATGTGCCAGCTTCAGTGGCTCTTATTTATAAGCATATACCTTGTAGCACAGTACAACAGAATCTGTCTTTGGAGCCAAGGATTGTAGGGATGCGGCTGCTGTCCAGCTCATGGGCCAAGGGGCACACAAACCATTGACAGCAGCTCCCTAAAGTCATCAAAATAGAAGGACAACTCATCCTCTCCTTTACGTTGAAGAATTTACCCAATCTTAGTCCCAAAGTAACTTCTTGCAATTATTTTGGATTTTGACAGGCTGTACAAATGAATGAAAAATTCTTTAGACAAAGAATGCTTTAATTAAAATCTATAATATACTAAACTTATATTTAAAATCCAAAAGCTATAATAAAAATTAATTTAAAACTACCTTTGTAAATAAAACTAGGACACTTCCCCAGGGATTTATACATCTGGAAAGCAAATGGCACATTTCAATTCTAAAATTTTTCTCTTTTTTTGGCAAGGCAAAACCAGATTTTTTTCCTCACACATTATTATGATATTGTTATTAAAATATTATCTCACTGAAAACTCTGATTTCTCCCAGACGAAGTAGGTGTTTTGGATAAAAAGAAATTTTAACCAGTGTTACATTAGATATGGTACTACAAGCAGAGTGCCGCAGCTATGGAGACTAATAAGCATTTCAAAGTGAGAAGAACCACCCTTATTTCTGTCCTTTGAATGCAGAGTGAGCCTAGGTTGGCTGTCTTAGACTTAGCAAATATTTAGGTATAAAGATCTGTGCTGATGAACACCATCTTCACTGTGTGTAACACTTCACTTTCTGCAGTTTCATGAAAGAGCAATGGTTCTACATTTGGCGCCATGTAAGTCAGCCATGTTTTTTACCAGAATGAGACACCATGTAATTTTACTCCTTTGCAGCTTGAAAAGGACCTCCTATAAAGTAAGCAGTCCGATGACACTGCTCTGAAACTGTCAGGATTGGGAAAATCTGTTTTAGCAGCTGGGCTGCTGTGGTAGTACAAACAAACATGGCATAAGACAAGGGCAGATGGAAAGGTGAGTCTGCAGAATCCACGTGTGCCAGCCTCTCTTTCTTCTGGCAGTTAAAGCAGACACTGTGTAAATTAGATTATCATCTGTAAATTACAGTTATCATTCCTCTTAATTTGGCATTATCCTGTACTGTTATTCTCTCATGTCCAGATTAGAAACAAGGTTCAACTTTATCTCTTTAAAGGATGTTTCTCTGTTTCATTCCAACAAACTGATGATAGATATCCTGCTCTTTCATGAGTCACTTGGGTGTGACACAGACTGCTCTCACAGTATATGCTGTCCCTTGTAAATTGAGCTACTTGCTAATATCTGATTAAAAGAAAGAAAAACCTTAGTAGGGATAGGCTTTTTAGCAAATGTAAAGCAGTCTTTTGATAGTTGTCCCAACAGTTCTTTATGTCTGTAGAAATGGATACTGAGATAGAAAATTTTAGAGGATTCCTGTATTAAGTTAACGTAAGGAGAGGATATTCTATGTATATGATGTGTAATATAGAACACTTCTCACTGAAATAATAATACATTATTCATGAAGTGTCGATAAGTGCTCTCTAAAATAAATTAATGTTGAACTCCTTTTCACTCTGATTTGTTTTAATTAAGCCTGTGATCTACTTGTTTCTCAGTTTTAAGTAATTTCATTCTTTCATTTCAAAATTATTACAGCAAACCACTAAATTTTAATCACACAAAGGCTTTTCTTGTGGGATTTAAAAGAAAAATCTTTGGTTTTTAATTCTACATATTTTACAAAGTATAGGAAAGCCTGTGTAATGGACTTATCAAAGTTGTCATTATTCTTCACACCGAGATTTGGGGTTTATGTCTCTGTTGTTCGTCATTCATTAATGATGCAAACAGGCTTGTCTTTTGACTGTAGAAATCCTTTTTATAGCTTATAATTTGTGATGAACATGGCCTTGTGTGATAAAGACCCATCAAAGTCATAATTATTTTATATTTATATTCATTGAATTGTTTCATCTGTTAAAATGCTTAAACTCCTTTTCTATCCATCTATAGTCTTATTATACATTGTCTCTTCTCTTCTGGCAGGCTTAATTTCTACCTTAGTCTTTATGGAATCTCCTAGAAAGAATGAAAAACATCTGTTCAAATACTCTGAGAAGTTTTAAATCAAAACCCATACTCTCTCTCCTTTACTTTTGCAATAGTGTTTAAATGAATGTTATTCAGCATATTATATATTCACCTTTAAACTTCTTGATCTTCTGCACTAGCAGCCTATGCCAGCTCGCCAGCTCTCTTTCTCTTGCCTGGTGGTATTGCCTCATCATCCTCGTCATACAAAATGGGCGGAAACAAACCACTGTGTCCTTCATTTTGTTTCTGCATGTACCACCCACTATGCAATGTTCCACACACTTTTTACTCTAACTCATTGGGTTGAAAGAAAAGCAAGTCTTTTGTGAAGACTCTTTTATCTGTCTTAATTCAACACTCTTTCTAGTCTGCTTTTGTTTTAAGGATGTACTCTCATACATTCACCAAGAATATAAAAGGGACCAACCAAACTAAAAACAAAGATTTAAAAACCGTATTAGGTTCATGAAATTCAAGCTTAATAATGTTTCTTCTTTATCCATACCAGTTTATGCAAGCAACTTTCCTGAAATATCTCATGAAATTTCTATACTTCTGGTAGAATCTGCCAGCATATAGAAATCACACAATTTTGGTGAATTCCTTAAATTTAAAGCAGGGATAATAAGTATAGAGTCACTTTCATATGCTGAAGGGGAAGTTAATGAAATAATTTGCCTTATTTCTCTTGCAAGTAATCAAACTGCCTTTCAATTCTATGTAAGAAGAATACTGATTTTTTTGTTTCAGGGAAGGAAGTGGCGGAAGGAAGGAAGTGGCGGAAGGAAGGAAGGAAGTGGCGGAAGGAAGGAAGGAAGTGGCGGAAGGAAGTGGCGGAAGGAAGTGGCGGAAGGAAGGAAGGAAGTGGCGGAAGGAAGGAAGTGGCGGAAGGAAGGAAGGAAGTGGCGGAAGGAAGGAAGGAAGTGGCGGAAGGAAGGAAGTGGCGGAAGGAAGGAAGGAAGTGGCGGAAGGAAGGAAGTGGCGGAAGGAAGGAAGGAAGGAAGGAAGGAAGGAAGGAAGGAAGGAAGGAAGGAAGGAAGGAAGGAAGGAAGGAAGGAAGGAAGGAAGGAAGGAAGGAAGGAAGGAAGGAAGGAAGGAAGGAAGGAAGTGGCGGAAGGAAGGAAGGAAGGAAGTGGCGGAAGGAAGGAAGTGGCGGAAGGAAGGAAGTGGCGGAAGGAAGGAAGGAAGTGGCGGAAGGAAGTGGCGGAAGGAAGTGGCGTAAGGAAGTGGCGGAAGGAAGGAAGGAAGTGGCGGAAGGAAGTGGCGGAAGGAAGTGGCGGAAGGAAGGAAGTGGCGGAAGGAAGTGGCGGAAGGAAGTGGCGGAAGGAAGTGGCGGAAGGAAGTGGCGGAAGGAAGGAAGGAAGTGGCGGAAGGAAGGAAGGAAGGAAGGAAGGAAGGAAGGAAGGAAGGAAGGAAGGAAGGAAGGAAGGAAGGAAGGAAGGAAGGAAGGAAGGAAGGAAGGAAGGAAGGAAGGAAGGAATACTTGTGGATGGAGATAGTGGCACTTGAACACGGAAAGCAAGATCTGTGCATACCAAATGGTAGATGAAACTCAATGCTTTATAAAGAAAAGAAAACACAAACTAGAAAGAAAAGTATGTCACATACATTTCTCATTCTAGGACTACATCAGGAACTCAAATCATAATTGTGGATACTTCTGTGAAAATATTTATTCAGCATATCACAACCATATTATCACAACTATATATATTTATATATTTACAGATATATATCTTTGTATACTTATCCAAATGGACAGACTCATGCTCAGAGATTAGTAGGATCATGAGTGCTCACTTTTAGTTTGCAGACTTCTGTTTTATACATTTTTAAAGTGAAGTCATGACACTGAAATATAGCAAACAATTCTTGTGCTGCTGTCCAGAAAGGTCTCATGTTCCATGCAGTGATTAACAGTTGGGTAGACAGGCAGCAAAACATATGGATTTTCAACACTCTGCTCACACAGATCACTCTTCAACAGATAGCATACACAGACTTTGGAAATTATACAACTTTTGAGACCTGACCTCAAGGCAAGTAACATGTCCCTTTTGTCTTTTTACAAAATCTATTGATGAACTTGATCAAATGCCAGTTATGAGTCACCTGGCATGCAACCTCCTACAGTTCCTGGATTTTCTAGTAGATTTCCATAATGAACAATTTCTCTAATGAAATGTCATTTGGGGGGTATCAGAAATACTTTCCTTAAACTGATGGGATTGAAATCTTCAAGTTCATTGACTTTCTGCCCCAATACCTGCAAACTATAATTTCTCAACCTGATTTTTTCCAAATCACCATAGAGCCTCACAGATGATTTGCCATACACTTAATGTCCTTAGAAAAACAAATTTTTTGCTAGTTACTAATCATTATTTAGTAAGATTCTACATTTTACTACCTTTATAATCATCTTCCTCTATCTTAAAGGAGCACTTGTAGACATTCTGCATGTCTTTAAAAGGTCAGGGTTTTTGCAGTACCTGAAAAAAAAAACAAGACTGCTAAGATGCAATTGATTGCTATCACAAATATTCAGCTTTATTTCTTATGATATGTGATTCATATTAAAATTTCCATCTTCCATGTTCAAAGAAATGAGAACGGTAATATTTTCAACTAACTTTTAAACTCTAGCAAGTTTTCAAATTTTACTTTTAGAATATGTCATCTTTATATATTCCTCTTGGTAATTCGGTTTAATGCTGAGAATACAAACCCCATCTCAATCATTTTGAGTCAAAAATTTTGATAGCTGGCAAGAAACTGTGGTCCTTAACAGCTTCATGTATTTTCCTTTAAGATTTTAAATGAGTGGAGATAGTACAGTTTCTACACCTTAAGGTATCTTATGTTCTCAGAATTTAACAGAGGATTCCAAACACATGTTAATAAAGTGTCTTGAGACAAATGTCCCTGTCTGCCCTTCAAAGTTGCTAGAAATACTGAAACCTGTCCTCTATTCCTACCAATATTTATTAAAATAATACAATATGAAATAATAAACATTTTTTTAGGATTTCATTTTCATTCATGTCTAGTTGATTTCGACTCTCAACTAGCATATTAGCACTTACTGAAATGAGCCAGGTCTTCAGGAGATGCAACTACTAATGTCATGAGAAATTGGGCTATTGTTTTTGTATTTCCACAAAAGTGATTTAAGTATATAGTTTTAGGTTTAAAGCAAATGTTTATATCTATGTTCAAATGGAGACACTGAAATTTCCCAGCTCCCTTCCTAAAGAATGATCTACTATTAGAGATCAATCTATTGACTAATTATTTCTAAAAATCCAGAGCAATTTTAAGTAACAGAATTGCCAAACATTTTCTGCCAGGGCTGCCAGAAAATCATTTCAACCTTCATCGAGGAATCAAGTGCCTATTGATTAATTTTGAAGGTACTGTAACCTTGAAGATTGAATGAAAACATCATGCTGAATACAATTGCAGGTTTTCTAATGGAAAAGTAATTTCCAGGAAGAATTTTTCACAGAGTTTTTTAATGCAAATTAATTGTAGCCCTAAGGTCCAGAAACTCAGATTAACTGTAAATTTGGATATTAAAATTAAATACAGGATGAGTATTTTAAATGTATGGAAAGCTAGTGAGTGTGAAAAAGCACAATGAGACCTGTGCATATGCTTTGAGTTTAGAAAGGTGTTCATGTGTATCATTATTGAGAAAGTAAAGGAGAACCAAAAAGTTCAAACATTAGTGGTACTTCACTGCCCAGTTCTAAAGACATCCTAAATAAAAGAAAAGTTTGTGCAAGTATGAAAGAAATTTTGTGGAATTTGATGAAAACCTATTTTGACAGCATTTTTCTCTCCAGTGGATGTGTGTTAATGTGCTTCCTGGTCTTTATAACTAATTTGTATCTTCCAACAATATCCATTCTACAATCTTGATGGAAGGTGTGACCAGGCTCTCTGAGCCCTCAGATTGCTGAAATCTTCCTATAACTGAGTTCTAGAAGAGCTGAGAAGAGACGGAAACCTAAAAGTAGTTAATAAAAAATCACACTATGGCCTTTTTTTTTGCAATTCAATTTAATTTGTATATCTATATGCATAGGCATCTTGGGCCCCTTGATCACTCAGGAGCTGGAAGTTTACCAGTAATGAATTTCTCCATGAATGTATGGAAGAAGAATTAAATATTACTACTTTATTTCTAAAAGTAAAGATACCAGTTGGAAGAACCATATTTCCAGGAGCTCATTTCCAGGAGGCTGAGTAATTATGTATAGCAATTATAAATTACTAATTCATGAATAAACATTTCATCTGTCCAGTATTGCTGGAATCTGGATGAACTGGTTTGGCTGATGTTCAAATTGCTGATTATTACCTAATTGGGAGAGATTTTTGGGCCGAAAGAGATCGTGTGCAGAGGGAAAGTCTCACTATTCAAAAGCAGTTTCCATGGCCAGTAGGCCTAAAGAGACTCACAGACTAACTCAAGTATTTCCCCTGGATGTCTACATCAGGTAACCTTAATCAGTCCTTTCTATGTCACTGACTTCAAGTGTCTCTGACATCAGGTTCAAGGGAATCCAGTATAAAGAGATGCAATATTGGCTTTCTGTGTACCAGAAGACAGGGCATACTAGGCATTTCATCACTTTAAAGGGTCACATCAACTGAAAAAAAAATTAAATATCGATGACAAAGAGTAACTTTCTACTATTGCATCACAAAACATTGTGCTCTCACATCAGTGTACTCCCACACAAATAAAATACTGTTTTTGTTAGGAGTAGCTACTCAACCCTGAGTGAAGTTTATCAAGGAGATATTTCACATTATTTCAAGTAAATATTATGATTGCAATTAAAAGATTGGGTTTTCATACATATAACCTAATTATGGTCAATCCTATTAGCTTGCATAAATTTACCAGGTTCAGCCACAGAACTAGTAGAGCATATTTTTTTTTTTATTTGATGCCATTCAAAAACCCCACATCTTAATGATAAGAAAGTCACTTCTCTCTTTCAGATCTTTTAGATCTTCCGGGATTTTAATCCTATTAGTTGTATGTTTATGGACAAAATGTGTTCACTTTGCTAACGTTAAGTAATTCAAAGCCATTTAGATATCTTATTTCACAGGTCCTTTAATATACATTTCATCCCACAGATTTTCTTTGAAACTCTAGTAATTTGTGTCCACTTTTCTTGACCACTGAAATTTAAAATTATGAATGCTATTCTTACTGAAGTCTTGTAAGTGTTTTTGTAGTAACAAAAATATTTTCCTATGTCATCTGGAACTAACTTAATTAATAAATTTCATTTATTTCATTGCGCGAGGGCGTACGCGGCCCTAGGTCCGGCTAGCAGCAGGGGTGAGAAGGCCAACGCCCCTACGCATAGGAGAGCCAACCCCCTTTGGCGTCTCGGCCTCAGGCTGGGCTGGGTGTAAGCTCGGAATTGCGCGCTGTGGACGAGACAAGAGGCGACCACTTGCTGGGGGTGAAAACGTCGGTTTATTGATGAAGGCGACCAACAGATGGTGGAAACACCCACAGCCAAATGGCCCCAAATAGGGGCAGAAACCGGGTTATAAAGGGAAGGGGAGGAGAAGGGAGGGGAGCCCAGCTAACCAATAGGGAAACTCAAAGGGAGGTGCTGAACATAACTGACATACCTTGGTAACCAATAAATACAAAGTAAGGGAGGGGCCCCGGGACCACAGCCTATCACCATCCCCAGAGAGAAGAAGGTTCTCGAATGCTGGGAGGAGAGGGAGGTGATTGACTGAGCCCAGGGAGGAGAAAGCATTTACTTATAAGGGAGAATAGGGGAGGAGGAATTACATAACACAACTGATTGAAAGCATGGGTTGCTAAGGAAACCAACTGCCAGAGGAGCAGTGGCGGGAAAACTGGGGAGGGAGGAACCATTTACAAGAACAGGGGGATACAATACATAAAATGGGGGATACAATACATAAAATGGGGGAGCAAACTTAAAAACACACCACAACATTTCATGGCCACAATACCATTAGCAGAGAAAGAGATTCCACATGGAAATTTAATCTCCTCTAGTATTTCAGACAATGAACTTTCTCTTTCTAAAAAGACCTCTATAATTTTAAATCTCTAACTATGTGACTCAACACTTCATCCTGTAAAGCCTAACTTTTCTAGACTCAGAAAGATACGGTAGCTCTGACAACACAAATTTTACATTTTTATCATGAGTATATATATGTGTGTGCATGTGTTTGTGTTTCTATGTATGCTTTCTTTCAAACATGAATTAACTTGTGGGATGTCTGTGACCAAGCTAGAAAAAAAGACAAGACCAAATGGGAATTTCCCATCAGACTTTATAATCTGTGATTTCATAAAAACTCTACTATATTAGTTACTTTAGCTTAATGAAAACTAATGATTATAATGGACAGAAGACTCTATTAAACATGAAAGACAAAGAATAAAAGAGATAAAAGAAGAAGCAGAACACAATACTAAATAAAAAGAAGCTTTGGCTACTCTTGCCAGCTAATTGATGCATAAGGGATTATGTAGGTCCAAAGATTTCAAATAAGAAATTTGCATCTTTTTACACTTGCACACTTTATGAAAGTGCATCATAACCTAGTGCTTAAGCCATGTTTTCCAACACTCCTTTTTATTTGCCATATTTACCTATTTCAAACCAAGCTAAATTATTTCTAACTCGCATATGCCAGATTGAATGAAGATATCTTTTTGCTTTTTTTTTAAGAATTATAATGAGAAGCAGCTAAAAGTGATTTGTGAATCTTCTGTATGCATTACACCATGGAATAAATATAAATATTTAAATAGTCTGATATTAACTGACTGGTAAATGTGTAAAAAACTAAAATTGAAATTGAGGCATAGAAAGGAAAGCCTACAGCTCTTCAGACTGCAATAAGTAATTACCAGTGAGAAACTGATAAAACATAAACAAATACAAGAGCATTATTGTAGTCTGCTTTGCTCCCAGAGATAGTGGAGAAAGATATTAAAGCAGGTTATTTATTTCTGTGCCTAAACTTTCTACTGCAGAGAAACAAAAAAAAAAAAAAAAAAAAAAAAAAAAAAAGCAGGAAACAGAATATCTTAATAGATCAAACCATTCTAAGAAAAAAAGTGCAATTGAGATACTATATTAATTAAAATGTTTTAATTAGATGGAGAAGTCCCAGAACAAAGGAAACCCCAATAGGGTACATCTCCACTTTTCCAGCAAGTGCATACTGGTAAGAGTGACTCTTTCATCCCACAACTCTCAGAAGTATTTTTAGAAGAAATTTTATGTACAATCTATATATGTTACAAAGGAAGACATTTTACATGCTAAAATTCACAGTGGGACTGATGTATAGCAATCAAGGACTGAATATTCCTTTGATACCTTTTTGCTAGAGCTACAGCAATAGATTTCAAGACCTTGCCCAGATAAACAGTTTGTCAGGAGAGCAATTAGCTGAAATAGAATAGCCAACCTATTTTTACCTGATTCATTTCCAGCACTTGCTGCTCGTTATGTTTAATGAGAACTCATTTACTGCTTTAGTCACTTACCAAAAGCCCCTCAGGTGTAGTCAACAGAACATGTAGTCCTTTGCTAATGGTTCTGCTTAAAATCCCTAACAATCAGTTCCATATCTCAGCCTTGTGCCTGCATCTTTTGATAAAATAATAATTTTATACTTTAAGCTCCAGCTTTTAATCATGCCTGGACATGAGACTCAGGGATCTCAGTCTCTAAGATACTTGAATTGTGCCATGACTGAGGAATGTAACAATCTATTGTTTTATAAAGAATCAGCTGAAACATTTGGAAAATGCTAAATTAGAAACAAATATATGTATCTTAATTGTTCATTCTGACAGTACCACAGACAGGAGATTCCAGGGTGTCAGCTTCAGGAAAGGGGTGTTGATGCACAATTTTATATGTTTTGATTTGATTTGGAGGGGGAGAAGGTTTTTCCATTTGTTAAATTTCTGGACTAAAATCCAGTTTGAAATTTTAACAGGTTTCCTGCTGAATGATGAACTGTTCATGTCTTTGCCCTAGCTTCTAAGCCATGAAGGGTTCCTTATAAATGTAAGTTGAGCTAAACAGGGATTATAATAAATCAGTGGAAATAGATGGATACATGAAGCACTTTGCAAAGCTAAAAGGATTGTAGGGATTGTAAATTAAATGTTTATTACAACTGCTATCTGCCAAGATTCTGTATAACTCACTCATATACATGAACTGTAGTTGCATACAGCCATTGAATTAACTCTCAAGGACTTTCTGAAAAATTCAAGGTTACATGAACTAGCCTACAGAATAACTACTTGTCCTGACTTGATAACAGACACTAACAGAGCAAAAATGACTGTTTGATTCAGAGACAAATACAAGTCATTCTTGAATGCCTGGCTTCCATTTTTCTGAGATGAGATAGCCATCTTTATAAAGCTTCATTGGTGAACATCCTGTCAATTTAAAAGGTCAGACATTGCAAGTTATCAGCAAAAATGATGATGTACAGACCATTGGAAGAAAGAAAGATTTTATTATTTTCACTCACCTGTTATATATTTACTCTGCTGTCCATCCTCAACAAGTAGGAAGCTTGTGGAAAAGAGTGAAAGATGTGCTGAATGGTGAACTCATTTCAGGTGTGATGCAGCATATTAGACATGAAGAAGGAGATGTTGAAAACCATGTTGAGTGGGGTGAATATCTGGATTATCTTACCTTAAAATAGTTTTATCTTTAGCAGAGAAATATTATAGGTTTAAATATATTTTTCAGTTTAATAATTTATTAAGGCCACAGCAGTGCCTTATGAAGTATGGTAAAATGCAGAAAATTAATCTGCTTTCTCTGTTTCTGAAAAGCACACTTAGATGCAGGTTCCATCCATACAGCATAAATATCAGCCAAGGGCTGCCTTCTTTAGCCATTTAAAAAAAAGGAAAGGAAAGATAAAAATAAAGACAAAAAATAGAAAATATTTTTATTTGGCTTTGCCTATGATTTGTCTCTGATTCTATATAATGTGGTGGTTAACCCCATCTGGCAGCTGAGCACCTACACAGTTCCTTGCTTACTCCTTGCCACCCCAAAGAGCAGGGGATGACAATAAAAGACTGTCCTTGAAGATATTATCAAACAAGGTCTTGAAGACATTGAGGACTGTAGCATACAGTTATATATCACTTCTGATCAAAAATGAGATTTCTAAACCCCAATATCAGTATCAATTATCAAGTCATTGCACAGAAAGCTGTTATATGGTAGTTTTTAAATAGAATGTGAAGAATGTTTCTTGGGTTATGACACTGGTGTATGACACAAAGGTTCAGTTCTCTTTAAATAACTTGCGTGCCAGCCTTCCAGTGATTAAATGAGATATTTGGATTTCTTCTCTGACTTACATTGTGAAGATAAAAACATGCTTATGGTAGAAGAAGTTGTGTGACCATTCAAAGAAGCAGTTGTGAGTGCTAGTTCAGTGATTTTTAAAGGTTTAAAAGTAATCTTCCAGCAACAATGAAGTTGGAAAAGTTTTTGAAATGTTATTTTGACAAAATTAACATATTAGAATAAAACCCATTTTTAAAAAATGAAAGAATATTAAATTTTGTGAAAGTTTTTTAAAACTACATAAACAGCATAGTGATTTTTTGATGTGAAAATAGAACCATTTATTTTCTAAGATATTTTACTTAAAATTTTCAGTAAAGCACATGGGTTTAGAGTTTGTTTGGTTTTTTTTCAAAAGACACAACCATGAATTCATACTAAATTCTGTTATCTGTGAGAATGTAAACCATGTAGATTCTACCAAAAGTTGCTTTTAATTTTGATTTTCTACTATAGTGGTAGAAATATCACTGCCAGGGTATCTTTACTTTGAAAGTATCAGTGGGCCAGATATTGTATTTTAAATTCTTAAGGCCTTTTTCCCATTAGAAAAACCTTCACCTATAAAATTCCCAGATAATCCCATAGTTCCTATACTTTTATGATGAATTTCATCTCACATTTAGCAAGAAACAAGCACTACTTCAAAGCAGTAGCATGTATGGAGGTGATTATTCTGGAGATAGTGAAAAGATGACAGGACTATGGGACTTAGAGACCATTCTTTTGTGGTTTTCTTTTTGTTTTACCTTTAATAATTGATGAGAGACATGGAAAGTCTATTGAGAAGTTCTTAACATTCACAAAAGAAATAACTGAACCAAATATTTATAAACAAATAGAAAAATATTTAGCTATTAAAAAAAAAGAATCTTCAAGCCATCCCATAATATTATCAAAAAAAATCTAGTAGGGCATGGTAGTGTTAACACTGATGTAGGCTGCACTTGAAAACTGCAAGAAAATTGGGTTACCACCTAAGACATGAACATTTGAGTATCAAACAGAGATTTCCTCTTTTAAGTTGGCTTTTTCTAAGTAAATTTTTTGGAAGGAGGTTGAATTTCTTCTCTTTGGAGAAAGAATACATATATGCTACTCTTTTCCAATATTTTCTCCTAAATTGTAATGCAGAGTTTATAGCAGCCCTGAAGGTAGCTAAAAACTTGCCATCTTAATCAGAAAAAGGCACAGTAAAATATGCTTTTTCCTCTGGAAGATGAATAGTGTGTGAGTTAAAAAGAGTTAGAGAGGAGGTGGTTATAGTTTGGTCTGCTGTGATTTTTGCGAGAGTGATTTTATTAGACATGAGGGTAGCAAGTAGGTGATTGTAATGCCTTTGAACCTTTGCTTTACTTATGGGATGGCTCTGCGCTCAGTAAAAGAAGGCTAACATTTTATGTGCAGTTTATCTGTACATGCTGAGGACATGTCCAACTTATAGGTTGTACCAACTTTCTTTTTCATGTATCCCAAGAGCCCACTTCTGTAATGAACATTGTGATCACCCTGATGCCTAAATCACTGAAGAAACATGAAACTAATGAAACTAAACAAGAAAACATGTCATGAAACTAATCAGGTTTCTGGATCCTATAGTGATGGGAAAAATCTAAGAATAAAACAATCAGCAGGCAAAATTGTATTAATCCTACTTAATATTAAATAATTAATAAATTATCATTTATCTTTGTACGAAATAAAATATTTCCATATATTTTTAATCAATCAGCATTTTTAGAGTACCTCTTCAAGTGGATAAAACTATCTTCTAGATATACACCTGTTATGTTTTCTAACTTTGGTTATTGTACATTTTTATATTTTGAAGTATTTCAAAGTAAATTGAAACCCAGCATTCATATCTACTGTAGTGTTATGTGTTTTAAGTTATAGGAGTAGCTTTGTCAATCCTACTATAAAATTAGCTACTATAAATAGTCAGGATATACCCAGTTTCCTCTTACAGTTAAAAGCTACAAGCATGTCTGAAACGCCAAAAGACTTTAAGAAAATTCCATATTCCTTATCTCCAGCTGCATTTTTCTGTCTTTCAGCATATGTAACACACCAACTGATTCCACACAACAAGAAAGTAAAAAAAAAATTAACCAGCTTAATGTTATATATAATTGACTTGACAATGTGCCCCAGTATTTTTCAAACTGATGTCCTATCTTTTAATATGTTACTAATGCATTTTCCCACAGTCTATTAATTACGTTTTTCTGAACAACACAACACCAAAATATACAGTAATTTTGAATATTGTATCAGCTATGTTAATCCATATTCAAGAAGAATGTGATAAAATCCCAAAAAGAAAAGCTGGGGCCTTGGGTAAAACAGTACAATAGACTACCAAGAGTCATGATGAATTTTATTTTCTATTATACCTTTTTTGTATTCATGCTTTTTATGAAATAAAATGTTTCATTTTCACAAGATGAACTACATTTTGTATTCTTTTCAGTAGGTGTTACTGCAAGATGTCAGGAAGAAAAATGCAAGCCCTTGAACATTATGACTCTTCTCAACTGTGTTGTTAAGAATCACTGGGATGCAAACCTGCAGCTCAGTCAGCCAGTTCCTAGACTAGAAAAGATTATTTTTTTTGTCACTTGAAAAAAGTGACAAAAAAAAAGAATATCATAAGTCAGCTAAGTTGTGAAGTAAATTTTCATTATTGCTGAATAAATATTTTAAGAGGAAAGAAATGTGCAAACAGGTAACAAGATCTTTTTAGAACAAACTTCCTGGATAAAAACATGCTAAGCATTGTCATACAAACTGTATAGTCAGCAAGTGTTTTTCTGAGTGTTGTGCTTCATTTGATAGTGATAGTTAATGAGCTATCACAGTATGAAGACTTTATCTCAATTACGAACAAAACGAAAAAAAAATCTTGCTTAAATAAACTTGCTTCTTAATAAGCAATACTGAAACTTTTCAACTGCTACAAAATACAGTATCTTGCTATAAGCTCAGTGTTTTTTTCCTGGTCATGAATGCCCACATACAATTTTCTTTAATTGTCTTTACTTAGAGCTCTAATTTTGTAATCTTATCAATAGATTTCTGTGTCAATCTTGTCTCAGCTTTGAATTACAATTTCCAGCAATTTTCAATGGAAAAATATTCTGAGCCAAATAAACTCCAAATCAAAGTCTTTATATTGCTTATGAACCCAATAAAAGGAAGACTTAGACCTGTTGTGTGTGTCCAGAGGAGGGACACAAAACAGAGAAGGGGGCTGAAGTGTCTCCTGTGAAGAAACCCTGAGAGAGTTGGGGTTGTTCAGGCTGGAGAAGTCTCTGGGAGATCTTATAGGAGCCCTTCAGTGCCTTGGAGGGCTGTATAATAAAGATGGGGATAGAATTTTTAATAATGATAGGAAAAAGGGCAGTGGTTTTAAACTAAAAGGGTGTTGACACAGCTCATATAAGGAAGGAATTTTTTATGATGAGGGTGCTGAAGCCCTGGCACAGGTGGCACAGAGAGGTGGCGCATTCTCCATCCCTGGAAACAGATTGTACAAGGCTCTGACCTATCTGGTCTAGATGAAAGTGACCCTGCTCATTGCAGGTTGGGTGGACTGGATGAGCTTTAAAGGCTCCTTCCAACCCAAATGCTTCTATGATCCTATGGTTCTAAGTCAAATTATTGGAGAAAGGAGTTTGTTTGATATAACATATTCAGGAAACCAATATCTTGAATATCCAAAAAATAATGTTATTAATCAGCAGTTTGTATGATCAAAAGTCTTGTCCATTCCAGTTCTTAAGAAATTTCAGGATATCTATCACTTTTTTCTTATTATTTAAATTTTTTTGTTTAAGACCTATCCAAATATATTAGCTTATGTCTTTAACTCTGCAAATCTGAACACATACATTGATCTGTATTAACCACTGATGTCTCCCATTGTTGGATATTAGGATATTTCATTTTGTAAAAATCAAGATGCTAATTCATTAAAGACACTGCTTTTATCTCCTATTTCTCATGCAAAAAAAAAAAATCACAATTTTTTTTTATTTACCATGTGTGAGTTTATTCTCTATATCAGAATTTTAGAGGGTAAGGCACAAGTATTTATGCTAGGAAAAAACAAGTCCTGGACTACAAATTCATACAGTCTGAAATTGAATGGGCTCATTAAACATTTATCTTTGAGCTTATATCTTCGAATACTTAGCAAGAAACATGATATATAAGTGTATATCCAGCACTAAGTTAAATTTATTTAGTACAATATCTCATTTCTTCCTAAGTTGATACAAAGTTCATACTCAATAAATCCTCTAAATGAAAAATGTGTGCTATATAGAGGCTTGCTTTTTCTCCTCTATATTTTACAAATATAAAATGCTTTATTAATATTTTTGCACTGTGATATTAAGAATGTTATTCACTTAGTATCTTATCTAAACCAAAACATTTGAATTTTTGAATCAACTGGCTTGATTTTAATGTTGGGATGGTTTTCTTTCAGAAACACTGCCCACAGCAAGGGAGTTGGAACCAGACAATCATTAAGGTCCTACCAACTCCCTACCTAAATGCAGTTATCTCAGTGTTATTATTCTATTTGAGTGTCATCAAACACAGGACTAGGTTGCCTAGAGAGGTCACATAGTTTACATCTCTGAAGATATTAAGAATCTCACTGCATGTGACTCTGGGGAACCTGTTCTAGCTATCTCTGCCTGAGCAGTGGGCAGAATTAGAGGATTTGGAGAGATCCTTTCCAGCCTCCATTGTACTGGGATTGATTCTGTGATTCTGATTAATTGCTTTTTCTTAAGACAAGAGAATTTATATTTCTGTTGTGCATTATCTTTATCTGAAGAGTGGGATTGTTCTTTTTACTATAATACATCTAGTTTAAAAGAGAAATTAACCTTCTTTTAAATTAAAAGTCTACAACAGTACTCTGTAACCAAATTGACCCTTTGGGTGAAGATGTCATAAAACTGATCCTAATAAACTCTGTCAGAAGGAGGAAGTCTGTACTTATGTCTTCAACCTATAATAATAACTGATGGTGTGATCCAGAGACATAAAAATCTATTTGCTTTGCCCTAGCAGCTGCCTCATTTTTATGATAGAAAAACTGCACAAAGTCATTAATTTTGCTAACAATCTTATTAAATCCATAATAACTTGAACAACAGAATAAAAGGAATTCAAAAGTGATGAAGATAAGGTCTGGCCGAAAGTTGGTTGCTACATCAATATACGTCTACAACATGCCATGACAAAGATATTAACAGAGCCTGTAAGTCTTTGATCTAATTGTAATCCAAAACTGGGGTACGTCTTGGTATGAAAATAATAGAATCATAACATTAAAAACTCATAAAATAATTTGACTCTCATGCAACCCCTCTGTAATGAGCAGGGTCAGCTTCCACTAGACCAGGTTGCTCAGAGTCGTGTCCAACCCAGCCTTGAATGTTTCCAAGGATGGGACATCTGCCACTGCTCTGGGAAGCCTTTTCCAGTATTTCACCGCCCTCATTGTAAAATCTTCTTCCTTATATCTAGTCTGAATTGCAGTTTAAAACAATTACCTCTTATCCTATCACTACAGATCTTCCTAATATATCTGGTCCCCTATTTCTTAGAAGGCCAGTAGTTCCAAGAGTCCTCCTTTCTAAACCTTCCTGTCACCTGGAACTTCACTTATTGCCATGATTTTTCAAGACGCCATGATGTAAAGCCCCAGACTCACTTGATGAGCTTCCTAAAGGGGCTTAGGTTTTTTATACTCTAAGGCAGGCTCACAGAAGAAACATGATGTTCTCAGGAAGTTAAAGAGCAAATCTTAAACAACACTGCTTGATTTCCAGCATGATCCCAGCTCCTGGGTCCTCTCACCCAGGTGGAACTTCAGGTGTGCGAGTGACTGACAGACACTCTGGGCTGGAATAGGGGTTCCAGGGCAGGCCAGGTGTGGAGCAGTGCTCATCCCACTTTTCACAGAACATGCTCTGCCACCTACCCACACACCTCCCCACTCCTCCAACACACACAGACCCTTTTGTTGTTTTGAGACAGTAATCATTTTCTCCTGTCTCTCACACATGGAGTTTCTTTCCCACTACATCAAGCCAATTTGGTTGGAACTCTGGGATGATGCATCTCATCACATGCCATAAAAACCTCTAATAAAGACATTAAATTTTCAATAGGAAAAAAAATTAGATGAAACACTAATCCTGACAATCTCAGGGTCTCTTCAGATATTTCAAAGCTATAATGTTTTAAGGTACAGGTACTGCTCTAAGTAATATACTGAAGTGCTTACAAATACTACCTCCATCCAATTTCCTTGAACCTATGTTAGGTTGGATAAAGTCTGAAAATTCAATAGCCACTAGGAGTTACTTGGCATAACTTTTCCTATGTGCATTACTTGAAGAAGAAGTATATTTTAGGATGATTAATACATCATTTATAATACCAAGGTCAGACTTAGATCACAGTAAATCCCTGTACCGGTAGTAAAATTAATGACATTTACATTTAAAAAAGAAAATATTTTATACACATGTACGATTTCCTAGTAGTATTGTCCTGTTATAGAGTTACTTGCAAGGAGATTATTGTCCAATATAGATTATGGGAGATGCAACAAAATTTTCAACACATTGAAAAGATTTTTCAGCCATTTCTCTTTACAACAGAAGCGCCTTTTGGTGCAAAGATACACTGAAAGGTAAGAGCAGACGTGCTATAGCAGGTAATGCAAAGACATTACAGTCCATCAGCAACTGATTTTATACCAATTTCTAAAATTTAACTATATCTTAATTAATGTAATCCCCTAGATACTCCATAAATAACACAGTCCGATCTCTTGTGTGAAAAACCAACTCCTTCATCATGATAAAACAAATATTCTACCTTTATTAATATATGTCTGTGGGGAAAATTAAAAAATACTTTTACTGGTTTTGTTTCTTATTTGGGAAAATAAAAAAGTAAACACTGTTAGAAATCATTCTTTTTCTCTGGCCTGTTATGCGATGATGTTTGCTGTCAGCCTAAAGATAGATTCTCAATGTTCCTTGCAAGAGTAGAACAAAGTACTATCCATATTTCTCTTCCTTCATCTGCTACATAAGACCTGTGAAACCTGATGGATTTGAACAGCCTATTAATTTTCCCATGTCTTAGTATTTCTATCCCACTTTGTAAACTCAGGTTTTGAGTACAGAAGAGACAGTACCACAATAAAAATCAGAATGATGAATAGTTTCAAGCCAGGCCCTTATTGTCCTGTCTCAAGTGCATTCAATACCTCGAAACCATCACATTCTGAAAGTTTTGAGATCAAAAAAATCAATAAAGCACAACAACCAAAACGAAGTCAGAAAAGGATCTTTACCATATGTCTTTTACCTCGTTTATTTTATCTCCTGTGGCCCCAAATCTTGGAAACTCTCAGCAGTCTAATAACTGTATTTCACAGTCTTTTTTAATCATCCATTTCTCTCTCTATTGGCTTCATATCCCACTTTGGCCCAAAGATAGACCATCAAGCTGCAGTATGTGAAAGCGAAGTAGTTTTATACATACAAATCACTTAAATCCAAGAAAATGTAGCTGTGTTTTTTAACTACAGGTTTGGTTTTGTTAAATAATTTATTACCTTAAATATGATTTGAACTATTGTGTTCTCATTAAATTAAAAAAATTGTGTTCCCTTTATATATTTAATATACTAATTTTAAAGGCTGCTACACTACCAATGAAAAATGTATATGTAATATAAAACTTTATTGTTAAAATGCAGTGGTGAGCTACAGGAATGTATGCTTCCTAAAAATATTTTCTGTGCATTAATTATATTTGTAAACTCATCCATAAAAACAAATTGCAAAACAAAAACTTTATTTTTTTTTTATTTTCCTTACCGTAACTAGTTATTATTACATTGAGAAGAAATAAAGGAAAGAGATAGAGAATTCTATTAAATTGTTATTTCAGTTTACTGGAGTTCATTTTTTCTAGACATCCCACACATCACTGTGACAAATAACAGACTTTAATTCCTCTGTTGGCCAAATCCTCGCATTCACAGGCACTGTGTGGGTGTTGTACATAAAAGTTTTTCAGTGACTCTTCTGTGGACACAGAGTAACAGAGGCTGTTATACCTCTCACACAGTCTGCCTTCCCTGTTGTCCAGAGGACTTATTAGAGTTCTTTCTGAATTTTCAGATAAAGCATTTTGGATTCCCTAACATTGAATGGATTATGCATTATGAGGAAGAAATCTCTTTTTCTACATTATACTCTTAAAAAAAGAAATAATTTTTTTAATTCATGGCATATTTTAAGGAAAACATGCAAAGCTGAACAAGATTAAAGCAAAAAAAAAAATTGTTCCATTGCTTACATAATTTATAACCATCAATCTGAATCCTATGCTGTTGCTCAATGCAGTATTGAAACAAACCCCTCAGTCTGCAGCAGCTCTTGAGTCCTACTGAACAACTGGCTTAGCCAGAGTGGAATTTCCAAGGTCTAGCTTAAACACAAAAGAATTACAGCCTTAGACCAGGAAAGGGGAAAATGGAAACCTAAGACGTGCTGAGTGAGAATTTCAGCTCATAGGTCAACCAGGTCACACTAAGGTGTAGTTCACATGAAAGTTTTCCTTCCTCTGCCAGCATTGATTTGGTATACTCTGTACATTAATAAGTACTAGATTTCTGTACACAGAGAGCAAACTGTAACCTCTTGTAAGGAAAAAATAAAAGCAAGTATTAAATATCTGTCATATAACAGAACCTTCAGTTAACTGAATCTTCTGCTGTTGGAGATACAAGACCTGGCCACCGATAAATTTTTCTCTTTGATACGTAGCTACGTATTCCACAGGAAATATTATCTTTTATGCAGATCCAAATTTTCTTAGGAATGTATTTCACAATGAATAGCTTTCAGAGTTCAAAGGATGAGCAATGACTGGAGTAGCATTGTAAAAAATATTGAAGAAATTGTTCTTTTTGAAATGATTCTTAACTCTGACAGATTTAGCATAATGCTCAAATAAGCATACAATCTCCATGCCAGCAGTGCCACAGTGTTTCCTCCTTATAATTTTTATACCTGAATTAGAAATGTGAGAAATACAGTCATTAAGCATAAAGGTCTTCCATATTTAGGCTTGCAATTGTGATAGACCATGTCCTGCTGTAATCACCTAAGCAGCATTCCAGAGGTAGGATTTTGGTTTTTTTGCTATTAAGTGTCCTAAAAAACCAGCCCAGAAATTTTCATTTTTTACACTGCAAAAATATTTTGCTTTTTTGCAATGTTTTAAACCATTGTATGGTTTACCTGGTGGAATGTATTAAGTACTCACGATCTTTTTTACACTTAATTAGATCTCACTGTTGGTTAATTGCAACTTATTAGATAATATTAGGTTTCTGAAAAACATTTCTCTTGACAATCTCATTAGCTTATTTAGAGATTTGATAAGAGTTTTGAAGACTGAAGAGCAAGAGATGACTCAAGAAGCATACCAACACCAAGAGGAGACTATGTGCCTGTTGCTCAGGACAATTAAACCACCTGTTGCTACAGAGGATCTAGGGACTACAAGATTGTGCAGAGACAAAGGCAGAGGCAAAGATATGAACTACAGAAATTAAGTGGGAAAGGGTTCTGAGGAGAGAAAAAAAACCCCTCCAAATCCATTAATCTTTCTTCAAACCACAACAAATGACACTTTATGATTCCCCAATGAAGCAGATGAAGCACAACTGAACACCTCAGCAAAATGATGGCTCAGATGGCTTTCAGTTGCATTGACTTGATCCTTCAGGGAAGACAGTAAAGGGAACAAGATAATGAAATCAACAGATAAATCCCAGGCAGGTGTTATTTAAATTACACGCATATCTGTTGAGACACAGAACTAATGGATGTGCTCTCTGAAAGCAGCTGGCATTTTATCTCCTTGGGGTTTGAGGCTGGTGCTGATGATAAGAGGAACTGTAGAGAAAAAGAACTGAGGAGAAGACTGAAAAAGTGGCTGGTATGAATCCTATGCAATTTTAATATGTAGAGGGAGGTAAAACAAAACTACAACAGAAGTCAATCCCATACCAATGAATTGGAGGGAAGGATGCTAGGAACAGAAATAACACTCATATTGAGTAATCAGGGGGTTCTGACTGTGCCTGTTGTTATTAAAAGACTTATTATTTCTAAAAGAAATGTCATAAATATTTGTGCCCTAAATGTCAGCTTGACTGATGAGATGAGAATTTATACTATAGGACTTGAAACCAAATACTCTGAATGAAAATCTGGAAATAAGAGAAATTGGCAGTAAAAATTGTTTAATTGTAAATTGGGGGCAAATAAAGAAACAAAAAGTGTAGCAGAACAGCATTATTTTACCTATATATTAGACTCAAAGAAAATAAAGGATAACATGTGGAGAATATCTGCTTGATTGAATTTTTTCTTTTA
The DNA here is from genome assembly GCF_047830755.1 of Zonotrichia albicollis. Classification (NCBI taxonomy): domain Eukaryota; kingdom Metazoa; phylum Chordata; class Aves; order Passeriformes; family Passerellidae; genus Zonotrichia; species Zonotrichia albicollis. Next base: position 22,319,208 of record NC_133824.1, read on the forward strand.
AAGGTATTACATGACCATATTGAATTGAATCCTATGGAAATAAAAACAAGTTATCAGGGAAACGGGACAAGAAAGTATTTTAAAAATATGTTGGAAGGACAAAGCTATTGAAGTGGTGGAGAAAGATTTATTAAAACCATTAGAGTAAATACTGTATAATGTATAGTGCACATCTACAAAGCCTAGTAATACAATTCAGGTCTGTATTTTTATGACACTGATTAGAATAAGGCTTTTTTATAAATTACACTTGTCTCAAGAATACATAATCCCATTCTTCCAAGACAGCTAAAAACTAAGCATTTCTTTTGATGTAATGCTGCAAATCATAAATGACATAAAAGTGTGAAATGAAAAATCTAGCAACCTGAAATAGTAGTGAAGGAGGATGGATCAGATCATCCTGCTGCAAAAATTTTGTATTGCTTAACTACTAAAATTACATAAGAGGTGGTGAAAAGACAATAAAAACTGTATTTCAGTGTTCTGAAGGATGGTTAGTCACACAGAAATCCAGATTGCATTAGCACTGACCCTGGAATACTGCATGTACTTAGGTAACAAGTCAAAGATGATGATAATTGAGGACTAGCAGTTCAGTAGATTGTTCTTGACCATTCTGTGCCCGCAGATACAGCCAAGGTACTGATTAGGCTTCACAACAGACTGTCACCCTTCTTGAATCATTTTAACATAATTATGCTCCTTCAGCTATCATTTCCCTGTATTTGGCATGGACAAAGCCAATTTAAATGCATTTCCTGTAAATGGGCAATTTTCATAGGTATTGGATGTGGTCTTGGACGTTTAAAGTTCAATATCTTTGTCATAAGATAGCTTATGCATGGATTTACAATTTTGTGCTTGTTGGGGAGCTTAGCTGAGTATTTTAACATTCAGGTTCTTATTCTTTGCAACCCTTCCCTAGTATAAAACCAGAGAGAAAAAGAGAATGTGACTACATGTCATATGTATTCTTCCTTATTTTTTTTAACCTTTTTTCTAAGAATTTAATTTTTTTGTATTTTCTTGATTTTCCTCTTCAGTAAAGGCAGAAATATGTCTTTGTGTTTGTGTATATGTGTAAAAACCAATCTTCACACATTTGGATTGTGATTAAAATGAAGGAATTCAAAGCATTTTCAATAGCTGAGCAATTGTAAGAAATTTTAACGCTCTCTAAAGTGACAAAAACAACAATATACCTGGCAAATATTTGAAAGAAAAACAACAGTTCTCACTGTATCACTTTCTTGATTTTACACACCACCCACAGTTACCTTTCTCTTGGGACAAGAACATAAAACAACTCAAGGCTTACACCACAGTTCATTCAGACAATAGGTAAAAGCTGGGCTGACTAACCTGACAAATTTATATAATAGACTAGTACTATAAATATATTGTAGTAGGGTTGTATTATAATAATTCAATAACTAAGAAAAAGTATGATCATGATAAAAGTTTTAATTTAGATGTGATGCTAGGTTTTTGTACTAGATTTAGACTAGTCTGTATACATTACTCTTGCAGAGCAAGAAACTGGAATGTTCTAAGCTTTTGAATCCATAATAATGATCATACTAAATGTGTGGAATCTTTTAAAAAACATATACTATGCTGCCTTTTCTTCCTCCATGAATAATAATGGGCCATGCTACTTTTCACCCAAAATCTTTTAGCTCTGTTGCATCAAAATAATTGAGAAAAACAATGTAATGGCTGCATAAATGTAAATTTGTCACTCACCAGAAAAAGCCAGTTATGGAAATCCTAGTGCACAGATTTCTAGTAATAACTGTATTTTCAAAATTCAGTTACAGTCTTTTATCATCTGTTTATATAGATTGTATTTACAGATATTTTGTAAAAATATTGAGTGGTCTGACATATTTTTCCAGTTTGTAATTTCATCTGTAGCCTGTATATCTTTATTATACTTCCATAAATTATATTTTGTTTCATAGCATTCAACTGCTTTGTAGTGTTCATTTATAGTCATCTAATGTAATTAAAGTATTTGCTGGCTTTTATAAGATATACAGTGTTCCATATTTCCAGACTTTCTCTCTCCCCACCCAAAATTATTTTGTTTCTCTACCTAAAACTTTAAAAAACTTTAAAATGTAGAAACAATTGCCTCTAAAGAAGATTAGTATAGAGGCATAAGAAAGCTCACATTTCCCTCTAATCCTACCTCACCACTTAAAAATTTAAAATAAAAGCCCTTCTCTAAAGGAAGGACTTTAATTAGTTATCTTCCATAGAGTCAGTGACTCAATTCACGCTAACAGAAAAACACAGATTTAAACTCTGTTCTTTACATCATCCTCTTATTACATTTCAGGTGTTTGAGGGAGTGAAACTCTATACAATAGTGTCATGTCAATTCACCTTGGGGTATGATTGTGCTAAATTATGCAATGTTGAGTTCTGCCTATTTTGCTACTTTTTCAGTTAAATTTAACCCTGTTTGATGACCATCTATACTTCCTCTTGGTGTCATAACTTCCTAAAGTGTAATAAATTTTAATATGCAATTTAAAATGTGTGAGAGATCCAGTTTTGTTTCTTTAAAACAGAAGAACATTTGTTATAGGTAGCACTCACACATAGATTTGTCTAATTTCCCCTGATGTATGTGCAAACCTGAATAAAGATATTAAGTTATATATCCTCCTGAGAAGCTAAACCAAAGTGCTTTAAGGGTATGTTTGAAAATTGATCATAAATATGAGCCTTCTCTTCAATACATCGTGACTGATCAACAAGGATGCAAAGTGAAGCTTATTAATTCAGAAACTGTCTTACTGAAGGCTGTGGGTATTAAATTACAAAATGCTCATTTTCTTTTTCTTAATGGAATTTTTTAAAGCACATGAATAATACAAAAAAAATTCCCACATTTAACCCAGTTTTATTCCCAGAGTATTACCAGTTTAGCCTATTTGAAAAGATGAATTGTCATTAAAAGCAAAAGAGGGGCAAGATAAAGGCAGCAGTAATGGAATAATATATTTATGGTCTGAGTGACTGGGGGTTTGTTTTGTTCCATCAGATTTTGCTTGTTTTGAAGTAAAAGATCAGCAGAACAAAAACTGTTTTCTTTAGCCTGCTATTTCTACATAATATTCAAAGCTAATGAATGGCTTTGACTAGTACTAAAGGACTGAAAATTCAACAGGAAAACTGAAAAGGAAAAGGAAATTACTTGTCACATTCAAATAAACATAATTTGAGAAATTAAGGGACAAAAAACTGTTGAGTACAAAATAAATATTTAATCCTCGGAGCTGCACACAGACATACCTTTCAAAGACACAAAATTAAAAATGCATCTATCTGAAGTCATCTCTCACTCATTAATAAGCAGAAACAGGTATTTTAAAAGCAATTTGGTGAAGGATTGATTTTAGGTTTTCTAGGTAAACTTTGTTCTACAATACTTAATGCCACTCATCATGTTTTCCTGGATAGAAATTGAAAAACCAAAAAGGATGAAACCAGTTTTAGTATTGGTATGCTTAAGACTCGTTGACTCAGGTAGTTTATATTCACCCTCACAGGCATTCTCCAGGCCAAATTCCCTTATCACCCCCTCTGGCTCAGAGTCTGAGACTATAATTGGACATGGTGGGAGTGCTCATCTGGACAGAATGTCAGGTCTAGTCAGCATCTCTGATGTAGTTTCAGGCAGCCTAGACCCAGATGCACATTAAGACGCTTTCCAAAGAGCACACCCCGCTATGCCCTCAAGCTGGGCTGTGGAGTCAGTGTACCTGTGACTCTTAACACAGAGGAACTCTGCGGATGTTTGCTGCTTCCTTCTTGTTTCACCACTACAGTGGCGAAGCTGAGAATGTTCACAGGAACCAAAATAGTCTGATTTTTCACAAGAGGCTCTGCTCTTGGAGTTCGTGCTCCAATACTGGCCAAGAGAAACACAATAGCTGAGTTGTCTTTCAAGCAGAAGATGTAAAACTTTCAGTAAATAGGCAAATCGTGACATGCCAGCATAAAAACATAGCAAAAGTGCACACAACTCTTGCCACTTGACACCCACTCAACTGAATTTAATGCACTCATGATTTGTTCTTTTCTTCCTTATCTTCATTCCAACTATTCATTTTTAAACGAGATTCTGTCCTGCTCATAATCATTAGGAGAGCCAGCCCTGGATCAGAAGTAAAAACAATTAAAAAAGGAGATTGACTCTTTAACCTTTACTCACACAAAAACCCCACCCTAATACACATGCCTCCCATGTTTCCACGTTGGTCCATGTTTGTCTAGAAATTTCAACTCAGCAGTTAAACTAAGTGCTATGCAGACAAGTGGAACAACATTTCCTATAAATTACACAGATGCTGAACTCCTCATCCAGGTTCTAGCAACCTTGGTCTGTGATGACATGTTAGAAATGCAATTCAACAGGGTAATTCATATAAAAATGTCTTTACAACTGCTTGGAAGACAGATTCACTCCCAGCTATTCTTTTCGTCATTTCTATTATCACTCTAGGTCTATTATAGGAGAAACTTGTTTTCCAATCTCCCTTCCAAATGCACCTAAACTTTCAGGTAGAATGCATTTTACAGCAAAGTTGCACCTTAAGCAGCTTTGGAAAGATCCTTTATAAGGATAGCCACTGGCACTCCAGTAATGAAGCAATCCTAAGGAACAGTCCAGAACAGTGAAGGAACTCCCTGAGTTCACTTCAAAGAGGCATCAGTAAAGCGAAGCCAGTGCAGACCTGAGAAAATATGGCATACATACAAAATAATTTTGAGGAGAAGTCACAGCCATCAGCAAATACATTTCTTTATTTCCACTAGGCTAAGAAAATTATTTATTAGTTCTTAGTACACAGAAACTGAAGAGGGTTGCTCAAACCAGTGCAATAGTCCAAATGCTTACCCAGTAAGAATAGTCACTAGGACTAAAAATGAGTTCTGTGATGACACTGTGACCTTTCTACTTTTAAGGATATTACTTATTAGTATTTCCAAATAAGTTATGGAAATTACAGTGAAAGCAGCATATTTTCTTATCTCTGTTTTGGTGGGTTTAAAAGAGTAAAATCAAGGATCTTGGTTTTGAAGTCACTGCTAACAATTCCACTGGTTCAGAATTAATTTTAAAAAAATCAAAAAACAGTAAAAAAATTGCACAGATTCATGTAATATTATATAGCTATACCATTCACACAACATGGACAGGATCAAAGACAAAGTCACAATACAGATATTCTGTTGGTAAAGTAATAGCAGCAGAAGGAAAACAGAGATGATAATGTCCAGAGAAGATAACTAATGAAGAAGAGAAAAGTAGGAAATGAGGCTATATCACGTTCTAAGTACACAAATCCGTGAAAGACTGTATATGACATGAAAAGGTTTAGCTATCAATGCAGAGAGGGTAGAATTCATCAACAGTCATGAAAGAATTGGGCAATTATATTAAAGCTAAAACAAGAGGTTTTTAACTAGTTTTTCTGGATTTGCTAGTTTTATTTACACAGAATAAACAACCTGCTATTAAAAACTTTTTGTTTTGTTTATTTTTTTAGACATACTATTCCCACTGGTGCGCAAAAAATTTTATGTAACTGTGGTTACAATGATATCTCTGAACCCAGACATACCCGAAAATTATCAATAATTAATTAGAACCAGTCCCTGGGTTTTCCCAGATGCACCTACAGTATTTTCTGTTTGATAAAACTCTTTTTACCTTATGCACAATAAATTCATTCCCATGCAGGTTACACCTCAAGCACTTGATTGCAGTTTATCAAAGTAAACTATACACAGCTTTCTAAAGGCTTTTTTCCCTCATATTTTTATGAAATATAGATCTTAATATTAAATAAAAGCGTAAGTCTGTACTGACTTTAGTCTTATTAACATATTAAAAGAATTCTCATTTTAAGAGCTTAACACCATGTGGCTTTTTGGGGTTCATTATCTACAGAAGTATATTAAAAAACTCAAACCAACAAATCAAAAAATATTACTATAGCAAGGGAGCTGTCCCTGGTCCACGTAGCCCTACAAGAGTGTGAACTGAAAGAAAATGAACAGTGGAGACAAAAAAAAGGAGGTGATCTGGGGAGTAATGAGAAAAGGCATGAGATACCTATAAACGTGCATCCACAGAAATGACATTGCACACATTTTGGTATTCCTTCCCTTCCAAATAAGCAAGGATTATGAATAGCCTTGGCATCTGGCTTTCCGCAGAGTATTGACAAGGGTAACAATTCTGCATAGTGCATTGCTGTTTGTTCTGAAATAGTTTCTGACTATTGTAATTAACGTGTGAAATAAGCCAACAGAGCAGCAGAAATGTCAAAGTGCCATGAAGTCTTATTGCGAGAAACTCATGAGCCGCTTCATTAGTTCACATCAAGACTCAGAGTTTTGATTAATTTTTGTTTTAAAGTCATATAGTTAATCTTACATTTGAAAGTAAATTGCCTGAGAAAGTATTTCTTCTTCCGTACATAATTAAATCAATACTCACTCATGTCGAAGCAAAATCAAACATCATTTTTGTTATACAAATTAGTAATGAAGGAGACCCATAAAGACTGATAGACAACTGGTAAGGGAAGGGTTAATTTTAGCACTCTTCCTTTCTACTCCCAATGGCACTGAAGAATGTACAAAGAAATTAAATAGTTTTCATTATGAAATTCTTTGTAGTTTTTTTCAAGTTTAGTAAGAGTTAAATACTGCGTTTTGGGTTGTCTCTGGTCAATCACATCAAAGATTGTTAACCACTTTTTATTTCTTGTAGTTATGCAGAAGAACAATGTTACTGTGCTTTGAGTTTAAAAAATGGAAGTCTAAAAACATGTCCTTGTCATTTAATTACCCAATGTATTTATCACCACATAAATATGCCCACATGCTATATAATCTGCCTATAGTCACAGGTCACAAATTCTTCTGCCATTGGCTAAAAAGTTTTCTTCTAGGTATTGAAAAGTCACAATGTGAACACGATAAACTGAGCAAAAATGCTAATTCAAACAAATGCATGGTGCTGCCTACTGCTACCCTTAAATACAAACAGTAATAGTAAAACTTCTCTGCACTTTTTACTTTTAAAAGCAATCACACAGTGTCCCATTGACCTGATTTCCCTACATACATTGGGCTGTATTGCTGAAGTTACAAGTTCCCACAATTTTATAAAAATTTATGAAAATTACTGCTACTGTTTTTGCAGCTTCACCTGCACCATCCTTGTTCTAGTTGAAAATAACTTGTCTGACCCTTTTGCATTTTGAATGCATGCACCCTTTAGCAAGAGAGGAAGTTTGTGTGCCTGGTCCCTTAGTGGACAAATGATGAGAAGTCGACTACTGGCAATAAGCAAGGCTTGCCACAATTATCTCTGTCCCAAGAGCCCAGTTATCTCATCAACACCACTACAGAAAGCTCTGGAGCTGATGCAGAGGAATCTGAATCTACTTGCAGAGTATGGGATTGTAGGGGAAGGCAGGGGAGACAATGGCAAGGGGAGATAGAAGTGATTTACATGTACTTTGGACATTTGAGTATCCACCATGGTGAAAACTTTGCAAAAGGGAGATGGCCACACAAGTTTGTTTTTTTTTTTTTCATTCTGTGCCTGAACAGCTCAAAACAACATATTTAGCATAATTATAATGGATTTTTACAAAGCTGTAGATCCTGTTCTTACTTACCACACATACAGAGAGATATGCCATAAGAATATCCATCTGTATTTTCAGGAATATGTTTTTTGTTTACAGCTAGTGACTGTAGCAAATGCAGGCTATCAAATGAGTCCATGCTTCCTGAGGTGAGTACAAAGGGTAACTAATAGCTGTGCCCAAAACACCTGTTTCATTATTATATGGAAAGTGTGCCAGGAAAACCACACAAAATGTTCAAACAGCCCAATGTGTGTGAAACACTTTTGCACTCTCAGTGGATTTGCCTGCAAAGCAAAGAGCTGTGCTGAAATATGACTAGCATGTTTTTCAGTGGAAATTATGGCCTGTAACTCTTGCTTTCTCTCTCACAATCCTGTTTCGATCGGTTAGATTCTTTTTGTGTTGTCATAGCAACGGGCAGAAACCTTACCACCCTGATCAAAATTCCCTGACATCCATCTTAAGAAGACCTCTAAACAAGCAAGCACTTGCTCTCCTTACTACAATTCCTGACTTTTTCATCTATATCCTGTCAGAAAATAGTGGTTCCTTACTCTTGAACAACAACAAGGGATGTTGAAGAATTTTTTCCCATTCTGGAAGGGATCAAGCTTTGTGTGGGTGGTAGCCATGTACACCCAAAACTGTGTGGGGGTGACAGATGTGAACTTCATTACAGGTGTTTCAGTATCTTGGAAATTCTTCCAAAATATGCTTGTTGGAGATTTGGGATTTTATTTTGATTTTTGGTGTTGCTTTTCTGATTTATTGATGAGAAGTCATTTTTCTCTTCCTAATTAAACACCATTGAATACTCCAGTTCCAACTTAGTTTCTGCCTAAATTATATTGAATATTGAAAGATAAATATACTGAAACAAACAGCAGAAATCACCAGTCAAAGTTTCTTATATTAGTCTTACGTAAACCATGACACTGTATTTGGAAAAGATAAAGGAGGCATGAGGGATGCCAGTAAAACTGGGATAAAACAATGCATTATGGTGTGTATGTGGATACTCTCTGCTAGATCAACTCTGTTTACAGACTTTCAAGAAACAATAAAGCAAGACAGACATGGCCATACTTGGATATAGACTTTTTGGGGGGTTTTTCATCATCTGTTGGAATGACATGCATGCGAATCAAAACTGATATCTGAATAAGATTTGGGTTTCAGCCAGGAGAAGAGGAGGCACCAGAAAGACCTTACTGCAGGCTTTCATTACCTACAGAGGGCTAAAAGGAAGCTGAAGGTGGAGTTTTCACAAGGGCATTTAGTGATAGGCCTAAATGGGGGAATAGCCTTAAACTGCAAAAGGGTAGGTTTAGATTCAATTTTATGAAGAAATTATTTCCTGTGATGGTGGTAAGGCACTGGAACAGGTTACCCAGGGAAGTTGTGGAAAGTCTCTCTGCCCATAGGGGAAGGAGTTGAAACTAGATGATCTTTAACATCCCTTTAAACCCAAACCATTCTATGATTCTGTGACCCCACTATCCTTATTGTGAAAGTTAAATAGTTATAAAGGTGTGAAATTAGGAACTGATGTATTATTTACATTAAAAATACCCAAGCAGAGTTCAGTGGGAAACTGGCATTTCCTCATCTTTGCCTTTAACAGTGTATAATGGCACACCAATAGGTAGACATCCAAAATATCAAAAATCTTACTCCCAGAGTAAGAGCCTATGAGAATCAGGACCTGATCAGCTGCACAATTTCTGGTCAGAAACAGAATTAAGACTATTAATCATATAAAGAAATATATAACTATATTATATACTAATGATTTATTTAGTGATATTTTATTAATAATACTGTATTCTTTCCTGCAGTACCAAACAGATAGGTAGATTAAGAGAGCAAGTCTTGCTGTTTTATACAGTGCAACAATTCTACTATCAGCTAAAAAGATGGAGGAAAGAATGAGTAATTTTTTTTTATTTGGTGCCTATATGAATTAAACAGTGAATAAGTGACACGTAAGGTAGTCAATTAGCAAATTCTTTTTTCCTAAGTAAAAATTGCTAACTAGAATTTAAATTTATATGGTAACTTTATGTCACCCAATTACCAATTAATGGAATTGTATAAATCTAAATTCCTATACTTTACACATTCATTTTTATTTCTTTAATAGTATGAAAAATAATTAGTTTTACACCTTAAATAAGTGATAATGTATAGAGGAAATTAATCATATTATGTGCTGGCAAGTAGGAAAAAATGCACTGTATAATACCTGAAGACCACGTACACTAAAGTCTGGTGGCAAACATGTGTGGACAGCCTGTGAATAAGATTCAAGATACATCCAAATATGGTTCACATTACTTTTCTCAAATTACTTTAGTTACACCTCTGAGCTTAATTCCAAGTCTTTATGTTGCTTTCTTAATTTAAATTACATTAATTTAGCAGTATTTCAACAGAGTCCTGTGCAGCGGCAGAATCAAATTATAGAGAAAGTCATATTTAGAAGGAGTACTATTAATCCTTCTTTCACGAGTAGTAATATTAAATCATTAATCTAATTTTGTTATTCTAAAAGATATTCTTTAACTAGGGACATTCTATAACTAGTGATTGCATGTTCACCTAAGGAGTACAGTAAGGAAATCTGAGAACATTAGAAGAAAATTATATTATAGACAAGTATAAATACTGTATCCTTCACTGACTTGTCAGTCATTTGCTCTATAGATAAAACATCTATCAAAGATTTTTCTCATTTAGATAGCTCTGGCCTGGATACTTCAAGAAACATTACAGATTGTGCCAGTTATAAAGTCTGAGGGAATTCCAGCCTCTGGAAATTTATTTAAGAGCACACCTGCCATTCCAGATGTATAAGGGAATATGGCTTGTTCCCACTGGTCCACTCTTCCACAGCATCTTGTGTTGGTCCTCACCTCAAATAGCAATACTTCATCCTGCCCACAGAAAGAAGAGGATGACAAAATAATCCTTACAGAAGAGGAGTAACAAATCAAAATTTTGAATGCTAAGTAGATGGATATCTACCTGCAGTACATCTCTGCAGGAACATAAGAATCATAATGGATATTATTATCCATGTATTTATTTGAGAAGCACATTTCTTTTCCTCTGAAAAGTGACCAAATTTTCCTCATTTCTGTGAGCAGAAACAGTATTCTTCCTACTCTTTTCAGTTATTAATTAAGATAAACATTAAGGCAGGAATTTTAACTGATGTGAAATGTTTTAGACACTTAAATGCACTTGAACATCACATTAAATCTTTTTGAAATCTCTTTGGTAAATATAGAAAGATCTTCAAATATGGCATCTAACAGTTGCTTCTTAAACAAAAGCCCTTCCTAGATTCCTTTCCTGTTTTAGCTCATTTAGAAAGGATGCAGATCTTACTTCAAGGAAGAATGAAGTCTGAATAAGCAAAATGAAAGCTCTTTTGCTAGAATAATGTTTTCAATTTTCAACATGCGTGAAACACTGTCTGCATATCACTTGAGATTTTGGAACTTTATGTGCCTCAATCCACTGAATCAAATGGTGTGATGTGAAAGATGTGGAAAATTTCAAAGTCTTTTTTAAACCTTCCTTCTGCAGTTTCATAAAGACAATGAAGAGAGGTCAAATTTAAAAATAAGAATAAGTAAATAAAAACCCAGATGACACGTTTTATTGCAGTTCAAAAATCAAAGCAAGAAGCATAAGTATTCTTTTTATGAATAAAATTGTTTTGAATGAAAGAAGAAAGGCATTTAAGGCAGCAGCACTATCCTTATAATTAATTTGCTTTTCTTATTATTGAAAACATTATTCTTTTCCCCAGAAAAACTACTAAATAAGGTTTCTGAAATGTGTCTCTTTCCTACCTTTAAAGTGCTTGGTTTAATTACAGCATGACCTGTGCAATAGGAAAGAGATAAAACTTTGCCAATAAATTATGACACTTCAAAGAAAGAAAAGAGGTTATTTGATATAGAATTCTATGAGCTTCACCATACGCAGGGGGGCCCCTAAGGCATTTGAATTCAGTTCAAGCCATTATAGATACATAGAATACTTGAATATATCTGTCTTGTTGAACACTTTTGAATATATTAGCTGAAACCAAACTGCTATCCACCTATAATAGAGATGTATTTGCATGAGTGATGAGAGAACTTCAAAAGGTTCAGAGTTCAGATTAATTTTGGTTCCTCAGTAAGAAATACCCATGCAGGTGGCATTGCAGCCTTTTGAACTTGCAGTCTAATTTTCCTCTGGTTTCCTTCTTGCTCTCTCAGAAATTCTCTCAAAACCTGTTCCAATCTTTCTTTTTCTCCTTCCTTTTTATTCATGTAGTGGTGTAGGAAACTACTTATCTTCTTTCATTATTATTGAACAGCTATTGCACTTCTTTGTCCTTCATGGTTTTGGGGCTGATGTTCCGAAATGACAGCTTTCTTCTGAAGTCTAGAATATTTGGAAATTAAACAATGAGCAAAACTGTTATTACCTGTACCGCAAGTCTGGAAATTCCTCTCAAGATTGAACAGTGCTCTTGAAATTAATATGCACTGCAGCTCATGCCTTGCCGTACGGCATTCTGAACATACCTGGATGATATGAATCCAGTATGTTTGTGGCAGAATGAAAAGTGGCCTCAAATAGTGCCAGGGAAGGTTTAGATTGAATACTACAAAATTTTTTTTCACCTAAAAAGGAAGCGTATCATTTCTTTTTGCTTGCTTCTAGAATTTCCTACATTCCTTGTCAGGCTTATGCGCAGATCAGTGACTGAATGGAAGTTCACCTATTACTGGAGGTTAAATAGACAAAAAGAAAAATTTTTGTGAACTTTTGAAGTCAGCAACAATGAATCACTGACTATTTTCTTTGAATATTTTTATTTCCTTCTATTAAGGAAGTAGGGAAAATGTTAGCCAGATTAGGGATAACAACTGGAATAAAACACACTCAAAATGTACATTAAATATGGAAGTTACATTTAGATAGAAAATGAACCCAAGACAGAAAGAAGACTGAGAAATAAAACAAGTATAAGCTCCCTGGGGAACTACTTCCAAGACTAGTAAACAGCCTGATTTTTATCCTGAAGAAATAAAAACCAAAGAACTGTATTTTAGACTTTAGGCATATCTAGATTTTCTATTACTTAAGAACAAATTAACAGAAACCAGAAAACAAATTTCGAATTTCGAGTCATCAGCAAGACAACCAAGTTTCTGCTTACTAGATAGACTGACACTTTTTTTCTAAAAATGGCTTTTATTCACATTACTGTCACAAAATCTCTAAAGTGTGCATTATATAACTTGTTTGCAGTCTTAATAGCCCCTTTTCAACACATGTGCTTTTGGTGCCATCCACAGGAGTTCAAAATTCTGTTTCAGCCACCCACACATGTTTAAGATCTCAGTGCTGTGTTACTATATTTCTGCATCTCAGTAAAACAAGTGATTCGTGTTTTACTAATAGCAGAACAACAAAGGGAATTATTTACATGGGACCCATCTGGGGAAGAGATGGTGAAGGTATTCTTGAGAACTAATTGCCAAACAGTCCTTGTGCTTTAAGGAAAAAATGGACTGAATTCTTGACAAGAAATTTGTTAAGGAAAATGGCAGCATTTTCAATTAGCATCAAAAAGGGGAACATTTTGGGAAAGCAAATAAAAACATATTTTCAGTAGATCTGGTACAGAGGTAGCTTTGATATATGTCTCTGCAATGAGAAGTATGACACAGCCTTCCTTCTCAGCAGTGATTGCCAAATATGTAATTAGAATAAATGTGGTATTAGAAATAACTACCCATTTTCTTGGAATACATACAAAATGATCTGAATAGCTGCTTTCAGGCATGAACAACAGGAAGGATCAATATGGTAAACCACTACCCTCTGTAAAGACAGTCTGTGATGTGTAATAAACAAAGGAAAAGAGAGAATTTTTTTTGTCCAAATAATTTAATAGACAAAACTCTGGCAATTATTGTTGTTCAGATCTCACTTCTTTCCATGTGTGGAATCCTGACAGGTTAACTTATCTGTGAAGCATTGACCATCACTGAGGAAGGAATTTTCTCAGCTTCAGAATACTAAATATCACAAATTATAGCAGCTTAAATGTAAAAACAAAAGCAAACAAAAGCTGTGATGATTGGGAGAGCAATCACAAGGAAGATTAGGTTTTGTGGAGGAAGCAAATTACTAGAGACTCCAAAAATAAGACAAAATATTTGGCATTTTCCATTGTTTCTTCAATGACATGGGCAATAGAAAAATATTTCTGAAATGTTTATAAAAGGAATGTGCATGCACACACACAGTTGAGAGCATAAAATTCACTCTATCATAATGATGTTGAAAAGAAAAATAGAATTAAATCACTGTCAAACATTAGACAAAATGAAAATTATATAAACCCTACTGATCCTTCTGGTTTCAGCAGGCTCCAGTTTGGGCAGTCCTATGATAGTTATATAAAATAGATATAAGTTTCTTTCAGCTGAATTCAAGAGTTATTGAAAAAAGTTACTAAAATTAAAGGAATCCCAGACTCCTAAGAATTTCTCATGGGATTCACAGTCACAATTTTCCTGGCTTACAAAAGAAAAGGTTATCCCCAATGGATATAATCATGTATAATACTATATTTCATTGAGATAAAATTTGTGAACAACATTTTTTACGTCAAATCACATATTTTTCAGATCCAATTGTAGCCCATAATACATTTGGGTGTACCTTGTCTAGGTATCAAATTGTACTTACACCATTTGTGTCTCTGTATCATCACAAGGCTCACAAACACTTTATTTTCTATCAAAATATCCTTGGTGGCCAATCTAAGCCCATTTCAATCCAATAAAGTGGTAGATGACAGATCCTCCTCTCCTTTCAATTTTTGTCTATCAGCGAGGTCTCTGCATACCCCAATGCCCATTGAGTTCAGCAATAAAGCCCACAAAAGCCAACAAGATGGTCAGCAGAATGGGTGGCTATATGAAGAGTTAGATTTAACCTATGTAATTATATAAATTACCAGAGAATTGCCCCATAATAATTTTTATAAATCATCAGTAAAACAAAAAAGGCATACATACAGAGTAGAGATGTCCTTCTTCTTGGATAGCTCCTGTTTTTCACACTGATGCACCATGTACCAAGGTAAGAAGGATGTTTCTTCAAGACAAGATGGGTAGTATGCATCACATTTAAAACTACTACTTTTTTTTTTAATACTGGAAGCTTATAATAAAAAATAATGATATATTGTAACCATTCTTACTCTAGCATTGTGACATTCTGTTAATTTTAGTAATTCTCTCCTTAATTTTACCTTTGTAGAAGTGGTTTGGCCAGTAAATGCAGCTATTTCGGATAGGAAAAGAGCATTCACAGTGATGCCATTTTAACACTGAATACTTTTTTGGTGCTATCACTGCATTATCCTCAGCTATGATTCAGCAAATCTGAAAGGAATATTTCTTTATTCCATTTTCTTCCATTGCTCTGTCCTTGCTACCCTGTATACTCTGCTCACAAATCAGAGAGTTTGCAAAAACCTTCTGCAAACAAAAAGCCAATTTCACTTGTGTTCATACCTTGAGAGGCATCAGAGAAAGATGAGCAGTTACTCATCTTGTGCCCTGTTTTCTCTTCAGATACAAATATACCTGGTCCTGAAATGATGAAGTTGCCTTTTACAAGCATTTTCTACTAAGTGCTGGGAATTTGTCTGTGAGCCCTAACATGAAAGATGCTGTGAATCATGGTTATTTGTTGGTGCACTGATTGCTGCTATCAGCTGCGTGTGCTTCTGACCAGGGGGGCATCATAAAAGCTGTAGAAAGTTACTCATAAAAGCGAAAAAATACACTGCTTTCTGTAATAGAAAAAAACCCAAAAACCTCTATTAAAAACATTTGTGATATAAAAGCAAAAATTGTGAACAATCCACTTAGTAAAAAAATTATGCATATGTACCCTAAACTGGGCATGTCAGAGATTTTGTTTTTCTTGTATATGCAAATCTGTGTTACTGAGACATAATTAATATTACAATGTGTGTGTGTGTGTGTGTGTGTGTGTGCGCGCGCGTGTGTGTCACATCATCTTTGCAAGGTCAGGGAGAGGAATTATTCTCCCTTAAATGCAGAAACAGATGTACACAGAGATTAATCAGAAAGAGAGAGAGGGAGAAATGTTGAAAATCCAGCTTGAAATACCAGGAATGCTAAGGATTTCTTTAAAACAGGTTATACCTTCTCAAACCAGTTGCTGAAAAAAACCCCAAAACTATGGGGTATGTGGGAAACCCCCTATGGTTTACAAGTATGTTTATGTCATATGGGAAAGCATTGTTAAAAGTAAGTAATAATTCTCTTTTTCACGGGAAGAAAATGATGGTTTTAGCATTGAAATCAATACCTCTCTTCTAAGTTCTTCATTTAAAATCTTTAACTTATCTACAAATGCGAATGGAATCTTACAGACAAGATTCACCTTCAGAAGTCTCCCACGCTGTGTGGATTTGCTGATACAGCTATGCAGGTTAGCATTTTCTAATCTAGACAAAGCATTCAGCTTCGGTGTGCTCTGCCTGTTGATGCACTGCATCTGGGAGAGAAGGGAAAGATTATTTAGTTTCTCTAACCAAGTGTAGGAAGGAAGAGCTAAACACAGAAAAATCCACAGAGAAAAATTCTGTTTTATTATTTGAATATTTTCATGTTTACAGACTAACACCTGAATGCTTTCACGACTGCAGCTTTAAGCAAAGTATATTAGTCTTATAATGTTGGAGGTATTTTATGTCTTTCAGATACAGGAGTGCATGTGAAAAAAATAGTCCAAGGAATTCTCCGCAATGCAGTTTTACATAAGGGCCTGTAGGAGCAGGCAGAATGTTATTAGACCATAAAAGCACATCAGGCTGATTTATGGTTTCTGATCAAGGTTTCTGTGAAAATTACTCTGCATCAACAGCTCAAGGTGACTGCTACCATTAATGTGTGGAAAATAAATGAGGTGGGGAGACTGATATCAGAGGAAGTAAAAGGAAGCGCTGAGCCAGTTTATATAGCACAGGCTTCCCATTTTGTTTTACAGTGCATAGAAGGCTGTCATCAAAATGATTGCTTTGGGGCAGAAAAAGCAATTCTTGATAATTAGATCTTATGGCAGGCTTTCTTACATCCGGTATATAAGAGCCATCAGGTATAATACCGTCCCACTATACGTCACCCTCTCCTCTGTCCTGTAAATATTCTTAGGGTGTAGAAAATGAATAATGTCTTTTTTTTCTGAAGTTATTTTCCAGAAGAAATAAAATTCTAAACACGGTTTCACAGGAGTCTCAGTGCCTGGGACTATATTACACATGGTCTGATAACAATTTGCATTTTGACCAGCATTACAGTAAATACCCGACATCTTTTCCATAGTTCAGTGTTCTTGTATTGTACATCGTTTCACTTACCAGTGCTGGATTTTTTATTCCACTCTTATTTTTATTGAAAACATAAAGCTATACTGCCTATTTAAATGCAAATTCATAATGCATTTTTTAAAAATTAATTCATTTATTAAAATTTAGTTCATTTTATATTAATATGGTTCTAATGCACAGCTATTCTTTACACATAGTTTGTTTTTGTTAAAGATGCACACATATATATAATGTCAATTTGAATTTTAGTTTGTTTTTGTTGTTATTTTAAACAGTCTGGATTTCAGTAGTAGTAGTATTATTAGTATTATTATTTTACTTTCTGCATAATATTCAAGATATTTAAACAAAATAACAATGAAATTGAATTCATCCATGCTGCAGATTTTAGTGAAAATACTAAACTGTGAACCGTGGAAAAGTATATTTCATGCTTCTATATGGTTTTTAAAACCATTTTCAGTTATTTTATTTCTAGATTCTAAAGCATTACATGCAGATGTGCAGTGTCCTTTTACCCATTTGCAAAAATATCAGGCGACTCACACAGCTGGCTGTAAAAGCTGATCTGGTGGTCGTGCAGGGCATGTTCACAAGGCAGCCTGTGGAATAAAGACATCCATACCTTGGGGAAGGTCAGGGTCAAGATTTTGATTTTTAGGATATGATGGCATACTAACTGCATATTCTTTTCAAAATGGACTCTTGATTCCTAACTCAAATTTCTTTCAAGATATTGTCGCAATAAAATGTTTTATGGTTTTTAGTGCGTAATACTAATTTGTCTATAGATTTTAAAACAGTTGGTTTGTTATTATTTTTAATAAGATTGTTACATGCTTAAAAAATTATTTTAACTATTTGTATTCTTCAGTTGTATCCTGAGAGAAAAAGGACTACTGTTTTTGTGCAAGGGTAATTAGTTTGTACTGTTAATAGGATGGATTTCCTGGTACTTAATTGAAAGCAGGTGGATAATTAAAACCAATGTGTAGCTAATCAAGAGTCAGATATCAGGTGATCATGAGGCCATGCTTGATTCTGTTCAGGATAAAAACCTAACTATCAAGTCTCTTAGCTGTAGCATTTAAAGTGAAAATAGTGAGAGGGACTGGTTCCTGGGAAGAACTTAACTAAGGTACCATTCACAGGTTCTAAGTATAGCTGGTCAAGATCATACTGTGGGAGTTTTTGGCTTTGTTTTGGTTTTTTTGTTGTTGTTGTTGTTTTGTTTTTTTGGGTTTTTTTTTTTGCTTAGAAATGTAATATGGTTTTCGTTTGTGAGATCTGTTAGTGTTAAGGAGGTTTTTTCTGAAAATAAGCATTAAGAAAAATTTGACTCAGTCTCTTCTTGGCTGCCCTTGTTTTTCTGCAATGGACCTTGTTAATGTGTTACGAAATGTTAGTAAAAGTATGTGGTACCCATACTAAAGCCTTGGTAACCTCCAAAGGTCACTTTGGAAAGCATGATAAGGCAGACAGAAGAAGGGACAGCTGTTTGCAATAGTGTGTGAGCAATACCTAGTTTTAGACTATTTCCCATGCTACAATTTGAGTTGTGTTTTGCCCTTGACAGTGTGATCATGCAGAGCAGCGTGGTGCCTAGATGCTGTTGGTAATAGAGGCTGCTGTATATCAGTTATTTTCCTTTTCCAAACCATTATGCTGGGGAGAGGATATACAGTTTTTTCTCTGCTACAAAACGTTAGAAATGTGCACTAGAAATCATATTTCTCTGTTACCTTTACATGTTTCTCTGATCCACTTTTCTGCTCCTTCTGGGCTACTGTTACGATCCTGTAGCTCATATGTATCGTTTTGTTGAAAAAAATTTGTTTTACTTATAGGTATTATGTATTGCAAATTACTGAGTACTGGAATGTCAGTTTGGTTAACCTCCTTTCCCCTTCCTCTCAGAATTTTTTTTTTCTTTTAATAATCAAATATGTAGAAAAAAAAAACAATGCATATGTGTAGTCTGTTTCAAAGTGCTCTCAATTACCTAGATGTTTGCTGCTATTTTTAACTGGTTTTGCTGAACAATCTGCCTTGGTAATATTTCTTTTTTGTTCTCTTACAAGCTCTGTATAAATTTGGCTATGATGGAAAAAGTGTAATAATCTCTTATTATTAAGAAAAAAAAATAAAGAGTTTGTATTTTAAGTGAGTTCTGTATGCTGGTGTTAAGCACAAATTATCACATGATACATTTGGTCATTTCCTTCTTATGGTTTAATGTGGAATAACTTTAATTAGATATTATACTTGGTTCCTTGTAGGTTTTTCTGGTTTTATATATGGTTGTAAAGGAAGAGTTGTGTTAAATATTTCTTATTACTTCTAATTTTTAATCTCTTCCCTTCACAAGTTTTTCAGGAAAAAAGCTCATTTTGAATGCTAGGAAGGAGATCAAAAACCACACAAATGAAAAAGGAGAAACTTAGAAAATCAGTGAAATCTGTGCTATCGATTTTTATCTTATTTTAAACTAGTAAGAAATGCTTGGTTTCTCAACCGTCTTGCGTCCTAGTATTAGAAAAGATGAAACTTGTTCTCCCTATGTTTGAGGTAGAAGAGAGTAAAGGGTTTAAAAATCCTATGAAGTTTAATTATCTGTCTCTAACTTTTTCTGGTGTACGTATGCATGTAATATTTACGTAGATGTATGTATAGATCAGTGTTGCAGTCATTAACTCCCAACGGAAGTCTTTAACCATTGATATTTTGTGGTTTTCAGTATCAAATGTGTGTACGACAAGGATTCAGACAAGTAAGTCATCTGAATAGCAGGCTCTGCAAACCTTTTCTGCAGGGTAGGGGAATTGGCTGCAAGGGCTTCCTCGCTGTACAGGGTTGGAAGGGTAACTTTTGCTATACCTCATTTGTGTTAATTAATCTTGGCTACATTCTTGGCAGTTCTCTTTGATAAAGGCTTAATTGAACTTGGCACACTTCTCCTGTGGAAAACTTTTGAGGGTAAAGAGAAATAATTCTAAGAAACGTTCTGAGGTACCCATGTTTGAGCTTCAATTCTACACCTAGCTGAGTCAGTTGCTTGAGGAAACAGCTGAATTACAGGTTTGGATAGTTCTGCAAGGAGGGGGGGAGCAAAAGGCAAATAATAAAAATAATTTATCATATTGCTTAAGGGAGAGTGACCTTTCAGAAATATCATAGTTCTAACAGATGAGGCAGGCTTTGGCAGTCTTTAGGGAAGAAGAAATCAATTACAGTGTAGTACTGCTGTATCAAAGTATGGGTGCATGTACTGATTTTGCTGAGAGGTCTTGTCAGCCTGGAATGTCATGTTCTGGAAGTACATATGGGTCCTGGTAGGGCTAATGGGTTTTGGGAAATGGTGGCTTAAGCCATGATTGATTTCCAGTTAAGTCTGTGCCTCTGAAAGACTGCTAAAGTTCTTGAATATATTCAGTTTATTTCAGTGCTTGTCAGTGCAGCATAGCAGACTGGATGTTTAATGCACTGCCCAAAAGAAAATAACCTTAATTAATAATAGTTTGTCAATAGCAATAAATGCACTGGTGACAATTCTGGGCTAAGAGGCATCTCTCAGAAGAGGTAGCCTTTTGATGGGGGACCAAAGACAAAGTGAGCCTGATGGTAAAAATTATGGTTCTGGAGGTAGCTACCACAAACTGCTCCAACCAAATCCTGACAGGTAACTACTTTCCTCAAAAACATTTTCACTCTGGAGCAAACCAGGAGGTTTTTAGAGTTTTATGACACAGAAGCTAAGTCTGAAGTGTGCAAAAAGTCAGTGTTTTGGCTTATTCTACTGTTTTACAATTCAAATGTATCTAAGGAAAGAGATGAAATCAATAGAGTAAAAGGAAAATATGTTTCAGTAGCCACTGTGAATTTTTTGCCACTGCCACACTTGAGAATAAAAAGCTTCACCCTCAAACATGTTCCAAAAGAGGGTAAGAGTGAAATGCCATGACTTTGACCAAATTGCAGATGTGTTTCATAGATAAAAATAAATAAAAAGCTATGGTGTTAGTGTAATATTCTGCATTGAAATGAATTCTTCCATGATTTTGAGATTCATTGGTAACTAAAGACAGGAACCCAGGATAAACAAAAAATATTAATCATTTCTTGGTCTTATATAGCAATCTTCAGGAAAAAAAAGAAACTTTTAGGATGGGTCTAAAAAATTGTTTTTCTACAGCAAAAGGAAGAAAATTGGAAGGACCACAGTAGTGCTGTAGAAACCGTAATAGGAAAGATAATACCTCCTTAGGTTATTTTCTTAGCTTTAGCACAAAAGTTCAGAGACATGAATGGATGTTAAAGGAAAATGGATTTGGAAAAGGTATACAAGGCTTTCTTGCACTCAGGGTAATCCTTGTTACTAATGGCCTTCCTGGCAGGTTGTTTTGAAGCAGTATTAGTCAAGAAGGTGATACTGTACTACCTGTCAGAAATATATTAACAAGGCTTAGGAATATTTTTCTCATCTTTTGATGTTATGGGGATCCAGTTGAATGTAAGGAATATTCTGGTTTCTTGGTTACAATTCCTCTGTATTTACTCTAATTGTGCACAACCAGAAATAAGTACCAGTTAGGGATTCCTATCTGCCAAATAGTATTCAACCTGCATTTAAATTAGCTCAAGAGAAATCATCATTTAGTATTTATGAAAGTTACAGACTTTAGAGTAAACTTCAATCTACTTTCATATGTCTAGTGTGCTTATTAGTATTTCTGTATAAAACAAAGGAACATTAAAAGATTAATACATTAACATCTAAAATATTTTACTGTGTAATTATAGAAAATGCTATATAAGCTAGTCTGTTGAATGTAATAAATGCCACATATATATGGCATTTATTTGCCTTTTTGTTTATCTTTTTTTATCTTCATGTAATCTTGTGTATTCATTAAATCTGCAAAATATGTCATCTTCATTTGCAGGTGCTCAAATATCTCCTTTGGCCTCAACTTCTGCAGAAATTGGTGACTCTTAGTCCAGGTTTTCTGAAAAAGAAAATAGGTGGTTTGAAGTAAATGTCGGCTTAATAGCTGTTTCACCCACTTCTTATCATTCTGCAAATTGTTGAGCATCATATGTGTCACAGACCTATCTGACTCTGAGGTGGTAATTGTAAATCCTTTGCAGCTCTTTTCATCTATATATGGACTTTGTACCAAGTTTTTAAGAGGTAAAAATGTATACATCTCAATAACAATATTGCTTCACTATCATAACCCTGCCTGCCAATGTGAATTTCCACTGACTAAATACAAAGGAAAATAGTTAGTTTTACAGAAGGAGTGGAAGGCAACTATTCTGTTTCAAGGCATTTCAATAACTCTGTCGGATTATAGGAGTAAAAAAGGTGATGATAAAGTGCAGTAATAATTAAGCTATGGAGAATATGGAAACTTATTACTCAACTTTCCAAATTAAATTAATACTGGAACATCCCAAACTTTATTGTAGTGTGATTTTTCTGTTGTTTTGTGCAATTTTTGCTTCTCAATTTCTTGTATAGATCTCCATCTTGGCTATCTAGATATCAAATTTTTTGTGTAAGTTTCATTCTTTTAAGATAGTAAATTTACTGTTGACTGCTTTCAACTTTTCATGGATTTCATTTTTCATCTTTACACATTTATCTTCACAGTGTTAACAAAAGCATTCCAGTGGCATATATATCTCATCAATTTTTGAGTGAAATAGGCTGTGCTTAGATGTATGTGATGTGTGATCCTTTAACTTCTGAAAGCAGATATTCAATTTGTATGTCTATCAAGACTGTGCATATGTGTGCTTTCAATTTCCTGAAGATATTGAAGTGATACTGTGTATAAATGGTTATTTTGTATTATCCTTACTGTAGGGTATTGAAAAATGGTTTATATGTGCTTGTAAATTTATGTGCGAAATTGGCTCCTCTTCAAAACTATGTTCACTTAAAACAGGAAAACCACTTTATCTGGTGTATATTTTGCTGTCTTTGTAATAAAGTCACTCATCTAACTAGACTCGAAAATACATGGGATGTTTTTGCTTCAGCGTTGCAGTTTTTAATATGTGTTTTTTCAAAGTATGAGCTTCCTTTCCTAAGGTCAGGCACTGGATTAAACCATGATTTGGAGTATGATTCTGTTTTTTCCATTGCCCTTGGAGCAATTTCTCATCTGGCAAACCTTCAAAAACTTGCCACATTGGGCACTGATGTCAAAAAGGCGAAGGTTGAAAAAGTATGTCAGTACAGGCACAGAATACAAAACATTGGTTCATTCATGTATCAAATATTGTTAAAGGTGGTTGTCCCTATTCAAGTGAAATAAAGATATTTTTAACGGTTTTTAGCTGTCTCTATGGTACTCATCAGTTATGAATCTTCAGAATAAAAATTAATTGTAAGAAGCCTCTTTTCTCTGGTTTTGCATCCAGCTTTTTTGCAAGTGATTCTATCAGTAGACATTTTTGTAGGACTCAGATACCATATTGATACCTGTTATGCAAAAGTTATCCAGGCCTCTAACATTCCCCTCAAGAAAAGCAACAATTTTGACTTGCAAAACAAGCTTAATCTCTGATTTTTATTTCATTAAATCCAGAAACATTCCGTTTGCTGATGAGTTGATGGTCAGAAAGGATGATCATGATCACCTCATGAAGTTTTGAGGTGACTTTCACAAATTTTTGTACTGATAATTCTACTGAAAAGGGATTTCTTTTTCTTATTTATGCTTTTTACTAATAAACTTACTCTAAGTCTAATGTAAAGTAGGTGGACGTAGATTGAAATTAAACCCAGCTGAAACAAAAGGATAGGTGGCCCTTTAATACAAACTACTGGATGCTTAAACTGGATTTGATGGTAAAAAAGAAATGGCTCAGGTATTTCAGTTATCCATGATGTGATACTCTTCTGTCATTTTTTTTATTTGGGTAATAGACTATCGCAAATAATCCTTCCTTGAGTAATTGGTTTTTATTAGCTTGAAGAATTTAACACCTCATTCTGTGGGCATAAACATCATAAAGATCTTTCCATGGATGTTAGAAGTATCAATATAAGGAATATATTTTTATAAACTTCTGCACCTACAGCTTCTAATTTCTAGCCAACTTGTATCTTCTTTTTCTGCCAGTTACTCTGCCCACTAATAATCTCCTGCCTTTCTCTACTGTCTAGGTAGAACACATCATTAATTTGTAGACATCATCTATACTACCTTATTTTTATTAGCCAACCAAAAGATATAGTTTCTTGCCAAGTAATTTGACATTCTAGCATACTACAGTTGCACTTTTAAGAAAAAACTTCCAAAACCATCTCAAACAGCATTATTATTACCCTCTCCAGGCTAATGTTCCTGCCATAGTTATCATTACCAAACATTTCAGGTTTTCATTTTAAACCAGCATCCTTCCTCTTTTGATTCCTCATTAAACATGATTAAAAATTGAGGCTTTGATTTCCACAAATGAAATATGTTTCATTTTTATTGAAAGTGAATTTCAAAAATGGATTTCAAGTAAATGCATGTTGTTTGTAAACCCTTGCAATGTCCTCTTATTTATGCTGTGTGTCTAATGATTGTTCCTTAAAATATATTCTTAATTTTGTATGTTACTGAGATAAGGTAATTTGTCTGTACCCCGAGTCATCTTCCCTTCTCTTCCCAATAGAGATATTATATTTGTTACTGTTCAGACACAGATCACCTTTCTGCTTTTGTAGATCTATTTAAAATACATGTTCTCTGTTCTCAAAATTTACTTTCCAATGTCTCTTAATACTTTTGGTTATGAAGTGAGTATGTCATAATGGTTGAAGAGGAAATAAATTTTATCGGTATTTATTGATGGTTTCATGACAGTTGGAAATGGCTTGACCTTTCATGATCATTCAGGAGATTTTTGGAAAGGAGAACATAACTTACACTATCAATGGGATAGTGATGAATTCAAAATTGTCTGTAAAGTTATATAATAAAGATAGAAGTGGTCAATGTTCAGGTTATTATTTTAAGCTGCTTCTTTCCAGAGTGTACAGTTTTGGCTACTGCATGTACCTCTTCAGCTCATCATATCTCCTCACCTGGCAACCTGGACTTGCAAGTATTCTAAAGAGATGTGTGTGGAATAGAGTGGTGGATGGAACTCTACCTGCCTTTCAACATGTGAGCAAACTGAGTTTGATTCTCCTCCCTCAGTTTTAATTTGAGCTGAATTATACCACTCGTTAACCTTTGATTTTCATTCCTGAATCTGAAGGGAGTACCTGAGAACCCTTTCATTAAATATTTATGCAGTTTATGTTTCACAGTCAGTACAGAACTATGTGCACTCCTTTATTTTTCAACGTACACAGAAATATGTAGGATGCTTCTGATGTGTCCTGCATTCTTTGTTTATTTTTTAATGTATTTGGACTCCATAATGCATGAATTAGAGTCTGTAAAATATTAGAAGTGTATATGTAGGTGGCAGTTACATTACTGTGATGCTCCTGGACAAGTGAGAGAGGCTGTGCTCTGTGGAGCTCATAATATACCCAGCTGCATACAGAATTAAAAGGTATGTGAGTGTGTTGGAGGAT
The DNA here is from genome assembly GCF_047830755.1 of Zonotrichia albicollis. NCBI lineage: Eukaryota > Metazoa > Chordata > Aves > Passeriformes > Passerellidae > Zonotrichia > Zonotrichia albicollis. The sequence continues at coordinate 22,344,937 of NC_133824.1, forward strand.
GATAAATTGTTTCTACTTGTCATAAGGGAGATATTTTAATGAAGTTCATCACATAAAAATGTAAGTTAGTCACCATGAAAACTGTTAGAAATTGAAGGCAACCAAGAAAAACTACCAGACTTATTTAAAACTGGAGTGAATATGTATCTCAAAAATGGTCAATATTTTATTTAATTAGATCTTGATGTGTCTTTTTCAACAATTTTGAAAGGTTTTGAATGTGGAGGTAGTGCTGCAGCTCTAGGTAACATTTATAATTCTGTGACCGCTATTTTATTAATAATTTTATATAGATCCTGTCAGAACCATACTTCTTATTTCAATATGCACATCTGAGAAAAAGAAAAGAATCTGGTACTATATTGTCAGTTGCAAGCCCTGCTAGACAGTAGGAGGCTACTATTAGTCTCACCCTTAAATTTTACTTCACCAAAATAAACAGAACAAATTTGGGGGGAAATTTCGTTGAAAAGAATGATGCACCTTCATTCTCTATATACTTGAGTTTGGGGGACATGTAACTTCCTTCATAACTTATAAACAAGATAGAATAATGCATGTTGGAGTAGATTATTTCCATCCGCCTTCTTTTGGTGATCTCCTCATTATCCCACTGTTATTGCTGTTTCAGTGCACAGAGGCTTGGACATGTAGAAATCTTCCCTCTTGTTTAGCTTTAGAAGTAAGATTTCTATCCAAACAGTGTCAAAGTCTGGGATATCTGAAATAAATCAAAATACTGGCTTTCTTGTACTGATTTAATGAAAGAAGTTTTGAGTTAATATTTGGTTAATGATTAACAGGTTATTCCTATTAAGCTCTCTCATAATTTGTTCAAGTCCAGAGGGAGCAGGAACAACAAGAATATTTAAGCATATGCTTGTGTGCATCAGGGTTTTGCAGTCTTGCCAATTGCAATAGTCAAATATCCAACAAAATTTAATTGCTAAAAATTATTTTTCTAAACCCATATATTCTTTGGATAATTGAAATTTTGAGGTTGTTAATGGAGTCACGGTCTCTTACTTTTTCTGTCAGGACAGCTATATATAAATATCATTTTTATTTTGTTTCTTTTTAAGGCAAAAAGAGACTTTTGTATTAGAAGATGAAGACCTTAATTTAGACAACTTTGACCCAGAAAGTTACCTGTTAAATTGGAGAAAAAACTGGTATGGTATCAACTCCTCAAATACATGGACTATCATCTCAAGACTTAAATAGTGAGGGATTGTTTCATTGACTAAGAAACATTATGCTGCAAATGACTAATGACACTGTTTCAAAATACAGATTATGTTGGTTTACATTTCAAAGTATTTAGCATATTTTCTTAAAGGGAGATGTTCATATCCAGTTGTTATTCTCCACTAGCTTCTCCAAACTTTCACATAATTTCTTGCGAAACTGACTGAAGTCAAATTTCTCTCTTGATATTGAATTATTACTAGCTGGAACTCAGAATAGTGAGTGTAATTCAATTCAGATTTAATAGACATGGTTTCTGTACCCTATACAAATGTCTGCAATTAAAGAATATTTTTTCCCCTCAAGCATTTCTTCATAGTTTTGGAAGATGTTGACTTGAGTGTTCACTTATTTATTTGACTGTAAAAATGTAACTGAGTTTCATGCAACTTGCATCTACTGTGCTCATATAATGCAGTACACTTACAGAACTTGTGGCAGGGCATTTCATTTTCATACCCATGCATTTAAAGGGGGAGGGGGGTGCAGAAACTAAGAGCAAAAAAAAATATTAACAAGGGGACCACCAACAGTGAAAGCATTTTCTGCACAAGAAAAGATTCTGTGTGGGAAGGTATTAGATAGCCATTATAAGGCTTTTATTTCAATAATTATTCTTTAGCCTTTGAAATGTCATTATAGGTCAAAGAGGCAGCTTCTGTTCCAAGTAGAGCAGAATTTAATAAGGAAGGACTCAATAGATATGTCAGATGGATAATAAATTGAAATTATGTCAAATTATGCATTGTTACTAGAATCAGCTATGTGATAAGCATTGGCATACTCTGGTTTTCAAGTTCACTGACTCTTGTGCAGCATTTTCACTTGCCTTTTTTTGTTGGAAACACCATGCTAATCTGTCCTATCAAGACCATACTCATTTTGTCATCTGCTTACAGCAGGAAAGATCAATGATGCATCTTTATTTCATTTCAGGGGATATAGAAAAGGATAAGTTTACTATAAGCATAATATGGGTATTTAGCTAGGGGTATCTAGCTTTCCCTAGATCTCCATGCTTCCCTAGGGACAGATATATCCTGGTCATCTGCAGTCAATCAAAATGTTTGCCAACACATTTCTTTGTCTTCTAAGAGTATATGAGTACAGGATGATGGTTGGATTCAGTTCACATTTTGTATGACATATACACTGTTAAGCAGAAATTTTGATACACGAGGTCTTGTTAAAATTTTGACTCTAAAGTTAGAGTTTCAGATATGGCCATCATTTTTGCCAGGTAGGAATATTTGGTGACCTTCAGCAGCTGCATAGGTCTCATTACCTCAGGTCTTTCATGAGCTTCCAGTTTCAGGTTTTTACATACCATTAAGCATGTCCTCAAGTTAAAATAGAATTTACAAGATGTGTTTGAATGTTCAGGAAGAAGTTAGGCATAATCCTGACATCAGATTCATCCTAGAAACCTCATTCAAAATGAAAATACATCATGCACCAGATTCAGCAGCCATATAAGTTTTAATGTAGCTAAGATGCTCACGAGTGCATGACACTGGTATGCCAGATTACTCTCTATCCACGTCCAATTTCAGCTCACTTCATCATGCCAACATCTAAATACTATCACAGCTGTCTGGAAAACCCATAATTACAGTCAAGGCTGGCAGTTGCCACTCTGAGAACAGGCAGCTTAGAGAATTTTTCTTGGCAAGAGACATCATAAACAGATGACAAAGGACAATCTCCTGGCATGGCTGCAAAGTAGTTTGCTGCAGGGTTGGCTAGCAGAACATGTTTTGTTGTACTTTATTAATTTACTATCATCCTTCAACAGCTAACCCAAATAAAGGGAGCCTGTATGTCCTGGTCTTCCCTGAAGTCACTGACTATTTGGGTTAATACTTTTTTTATTTGCAGAGGCATGTTTGCTGATTAAAAGGCTTGAGTGTGCATGTACATAGGGGAGAGAGGGCCACACTGACTCATCATTAGTGAACCTGTTTGTTAGGAACCTCTACTGGATTCAATTAACAGAGCTTTCTCAAAAATGGCTTTTCAAAATGTCACGCCTATTCTATGTTGCCTAGGCAGGTCACCACAGAGGTATAATGTACACTGGACCCCCAAAACCTTCTTCTCCATTTTGCAATTCCAAGTGCAAGAAATTTTTCCTCACTAGAAGGATTCTGTCCCTGACCCTCTTATGATACTAGAAAGGGACTTCAGACAAAAAGTATGGATTCTATGTTTCATTTGGTAAGGGGTGCTCATGTACTAGAAACTATTTTATTTAAGCTGCAAGATATGATGTATGTGGAAATCTGATCCAACCCTTTGCAGTCCTCTAGTCCCAGCATATATTTTTTCATGTCCATGAAAACATCAGTGTTATATTTTTCAGTTGACATTATAACAATCCTGTTACTCTGGAAAGAGCTAAGCAGATTATTTTGTTTGTTCCTGGCTTCAGATGGAGAGAGTACTTGGAATAAATACAATATCTGGACATGAGCCATGCTTAAGGAGATAGAGCAATGCCTTAATTTACACTGCAATTTGATATGTCTAGTCTTTGCTTCTACTGCAGTACTGTTTTGTAAGTAATCCTGGATATCCAAGAGGAAGGTGAAAGCAGCTGTTCGTTCAAGGTATTGCTAAAAGGGAATGTAAAGATTGGAATGACCAAGTGAGGCTTTGCGGCAAAACAGAGGAAAAAGATACTTGGGCTAATTTGAGGTATTAGCCTTCAATTTTCTAAGTGATGCAAAGAGAAAAGGTAGATTGTCTTTAAAGTTGAGACACCAGCTTGATAAGAACTGCCCTCTGAGTGTCTGGAGCAGAACTGCATTATGGCTAAAATGAAGTGAACTTATTTGTGTTCTCTGGGCAGTTAAGTCACTGACCACAAAATGGTTCACAAAACTATGGAAAGATGCAAATCCCAAGTGTGTTTATCTCACACAATTGTAATATCTGATGTTGGATAAGATTAATTTTCTGGGCAGAATCTTTTATATCTTAAAATATTAATCAATACTGGGAGCTCTAAGATGTTGTCATGTGCCTACTAGATATGAATATAATCAGTGAGTTTCAAAGGCCACTTACTGTGTAAAGAATGCAAGTATAAAAAGGGGGTGATAGTGACCCAGATCTGGGTTTGAAATTATTACCTGATAATAATAATAATTATTGTTATTATTGGCAGAAGCTGAAACTTTTTCCTGACCTTAAAGTTATCTATGATGCTTGAAGACTGTTGATTAGAAAATATCATATAGAGACCAATGAGGAGAGTAATATGTGGGTTTTTCCTGGTTTTCTTATTCAAAAAAGAGCAGGAGTCATGACCTTTCTGAAAAAAATTTCTTATGAATTGCATAAAGCAAATGAAATTCTACAAGTTCTTATTTTGCCATAATAATGATTGCTAAATACTTTTTTTTACTGATATCTCTCTTTAGAGTAAAAATAGTTTTTCTTACTTTAAAATCAAAGTATTGTTTCTCTCCCCATCTATCCCTTTTAACTGCTTCAGGGTTTTGTTATCTGTGAAATTTTAAGATAAACCCATATTAGTTCATTTTAACATCCTTTTAACAAAAATTCTTTCACTAATATTTAAATTTCTCTGATTTTGAATGAAATATATTCTTATGTCATGCATGCATTTTTAGAAAAGAAAACATTTCATTTTCTCATTCTTTAGAGCACTCTCATTTTGTTGAAAATGAGTTGGAGCATAACTGTAAAAAGTAAGCCCTTGCTTTCAGTTGTACTGGAGACAAAGGGCACAGTTAAGACAGAGATTTTAGTTAAGGTGAGATTTGAATTTTGATTTCAGAATTTTTGAAAGCAAGGAATATAAATTTTTACAATCAACATAATGGTCAATATTTTCTACATTTTCAAATTTACCATTCTTCCTTTTTGGCCAATATTTTCTACATCTTCAGAATAACCATTCTTCCCTTTTTTTTATACCTGTAAATATGTTTTTGTATAATCTTACCATGAAAAATGCTGAACTGGGTTCTCTTGAGTTGCTTAGTTAAAAGACCTTCAAGGAATGACTTCTAATAGTCTAGAAATACGTATATATATTTCTACATTATAGAATAGCAATTATGCCAATTTTTTGTTTGAGTTAATATCCACAGAATGTATTTGCATTACAGCACTTGTGGTGTTGCACTCCAGATAGCATCCATCCCAAAAACCCAACAACAAAAAACCCTCTATTGTTCCTTATTTCAGTGCTTTTAATAACAATCTGACTTTCAAAAACAGTCACAATTTCATCATCTCCCAATGTATTTTCTAAATCATACTGAAGCAAAGTTGTTCTTAGAGATACATATGTGTAAAAAAATTCAAATTAATGTATTTTCCTACTATACTACTTAGTAGCATTCACTATAGAAAGAACATTTCCTGTGAAAAACATAATTTGCTTAGCAGTTCTGGATTGACCCAAATAACCCCATTCATTTCACAGAAACAGTTTTAGAGGCTATGTTGCATTATTCATTAATGTTGTGGATAACAACTTCAACCTCAGGACTGTTGAGCCAGCACTTTCATGAGCAGTAAATTTCCTGAGGGAGGGAATGAAAAAAATTGTCTCTACCCTTAGGTCTGAAAAATAGTCTTCACTACAGGAAGGATTTGCTGAGGGGTTGCATCTAATGAGAGGAAATTCTCTGAGATGATAATCATCCCCTGGAACAATTTTGGAAACCTGAATCTCTCTATAAGACTGCTACAAGAAATTTTTTTTAATCCTCCCATTCCATGACATGCATATGCTCAGTCCTTGGGACATCCTGAAAAAGGCAACTCATGCTGAGAGAGGGGATTTATTTTGTCTTTTTAGACCTGATGTTCTAAATGACAAGAAATGGTGTTCTTATTACAGAGAATATTGTATATGTGAGCAAGAACAAAATATTTGAGATGAGTATTTAAGGAGAGGCAGGGAAGAGTTCATCTGCTTCCCATACCAACAGACAGAATTAAACCACTCTAAACTCCTCCACGAAGCTGACCTCTTCCTACTGACACCAGTTTTGCAGTTTGTTTCTTTTGCAAGGGACAACAGTGGGATTTAAGCTAATACTGATTAGGCCCAGTTATTACTCTTTAAGAATATGAACTGTTCTTTCTTCCCATTGAAAATATTCACTTCAAGTAATATCCACTTCCTTGTTATTCACCTTTTTTACAGTACATGGGTGATTTGGCCATACCATCCTCAGAAGTAATCTGTTCATATTCTTGTTAAAAAAAATTCAAGGATATTTTGTGACAAATATAGGTTACAAAATTATTATTGTGAAATTTTCACTTAATCAAAAAAAGTTTCAGTCATGTCAATGCTGGGGATTAATATTTCCCTTCTCATATGTCGCTATACTTTACAAATTATGCGTTTGATTCTGATGTCTTTTTCAGCAACATAAATTAAATCTTTTCCCTTGTAATCAAAGGAAAAAATCAGGATAGGATATAGAATCAGGAATTACATGGTTTTGTTTTGAGGAGCAGTGAAACACGCAGACAGACTGACAGTAATCTGTGCCGCTCTAATTTTTTGGAGGCATGAATTATTCAAGGGGTATCACAGCATGTATTAAAAATAATTGAAATGTAAGCAGTATTGGAACAATGTCTAGCATGCCTCAATTGTTCTAAATATTTGCAAATAGAAAATACAAGGCCTTTCTGATCCTGATTTCACAATTGCAGATTAGAATGGGCCTCAGGATATTATCAGGTTCGGAGGAATGATGGCTGACATTTTGAAAAACTAATAGGATATATGAATACCTATGGATCAGTGTGCCAACTTATGCAGCTCAGGTGAATTTTTCCACCAAAAAACAGGTCACAACACCTGTAGAAAATCACATCGTACAAGGTTGACTAATGTTTAGTGAAATTGTCAGGGAAGAGAAAGAATGTAGAGTAGTAGTAGCTCTCTAATAGTTGGAAAAAGGAAACAATTTGGGGGAAAAAGCAGAATTTAGTTTTGTGATGAAGAGAATTTCTGTGAAGAACAGAGAAATTATCCAGGAACTTGAATTAGCTTTGATACTAGCTGTCATATTTGGAGATTGTTCATTCATTTATTACATAGTTTGAAAATATATTTATTCTTTATATACACAAATTAAAATACAAGGAAAACAGTAATAATTTCCGTTTTTTATCTTTTGAACATCAGAGGATCAGTGTCTTGAAGTTTAGGCCTCTTCAAATTTGACTTTGTGGGTTTTTTTTAGGAATGTAAGGAATTAGAAATTTAAGAATGTTAGAGTCAAAAGAATTTTATTTAAATTTCTAAGAATTTGATATAAGCAAGAGATGAATGGCTTGTAAACAATGTGTAAAAAAACCAGGAAAAAATCTGTAAGTCTATATGAAATGTAAACAGGTAGTCAATGATTTAAATGAGATCTATTTCTTTGTTTTGGAGTAAAAATTCAAAAGAAGTCTATCAGGTTTCTAGCAAATGGAAAGAATCTCTCAAATGAATTGTTTTCTTTATTTTTGGTTATTTCATGTTACTTGTAGAGTTCTCCTGAGCTTTACCTTTAGAATGAAGCAGTTTACAGCTCTAGAAAGTTAGCCTTATTGAGCTGTAGTGGAAGTTATTAATTTCTGAATAAACAACAGTTTCCTCTAATCCACAAACATTGCATGTCCCCACAGTATTTAATTCAATGGATTGCAAAGCCTAGGACTCAGGCTTCTGATATATAGTTTTATGGTTCTTCCTCTCTCATCCCTTTGCATTCAGATCTGCTCCATCCTGCTTCACTATCAGAAAGTGAGAGGTGACAGCGCAGTAAGGCTTTTTGAATTGGAAGGTGATTCTTCCTATTTTAATCCTAAATTTTCATTTCAAAATGTCATACCAATATTTTCTAATGCAATCATTCTCCTCGTGACCCTTAAAAGCATTCTTCCCACTCTTTCAGATTATTGAAGAGCATTTGGTGGGTGTTTACCCCTCTTTATGATTCAGCCCAGGTGTTCAGCTTCTGTGAATTGTTGATTTTGTCTTTCTTCAGTGTTTTGCAACACCAGCTGCCTGTATGAGATAATTTACCCAATACTAGATTAATGTAGGAATTCTTCAATTCCTGTTCTTCAAGTAATGGTGTCTTAGAAGTAGATTAAGTAATATCTGCTTGAATTTGCTGTTGCTTCACTTTTTACTTCTATGATTTGCATAAAAAGGAAGACAAAACAAGGCTGCAATAAAATCATATATTCATTGATGCTTTTTCAATATTTAAAACACAAGAGTGCAACTTATATGATTAATTTTAACTGTATGTGGGTGGTACAATCCTTGTGTTTATTGTAACAATCTAAGAAATAATTACTGAGTCTCAAACCAGCCAGGACTGAATTATTTCCAAGAAAATGCAAAGCATAAACTATACAAAGAATACAATAGATCCCATTTGCCACTTTTCTTTCTCTTTCCAGAGGTAATAAACACTTTAAGTCTGCTTTATGTAACTAAATTAATACACAACTGCTAGCCAAACAGCCTCATATGTTTACTTACAGAAATACAGTAGTCTACAAGGTAAGAACTTACTGCAGTAGGGTCTCCTAATAGATTCCTAGAGGAAAAATAAGTTTTGCACAGTAGTGATGGAAATCTGCTTCTTCTTCAAATAGCTAAGGATTAACTAAGAATCCTAATTCTGCAGAACTACGATGTTCTTATATGAGCTCTGTACTGAAAAGTGCAATGGAATTTAACCCATGAAAAGAAAAAAAGTACCAACTCCATTTGTGGAATATGCATCCATCACAAATGTACTGACTTTTGTTGTGGGCTAATCCCAGCTGGCAAATCAATGTCCCACAGTTGCTCATTCCCCTGCAGCAGGAGCAGGGGAGAGAATCAGAAAGGTAAAACTGAGAACTCCTGTGTGCAGATAAAGACCATTTAGTAGGTGGAGCAAAAGCTGCATGTGGAAATAGAATAAAAGAAGTAATTCATTCACTACTTTGCAACAGCAGGCATGAGGCCTCCGCGCAACCTTCTGTTCTCCAGGCTGAACCTTCTCAGCCTGTCTTTGGTGGGGAGGTGTTCCTGTGCTCTCATCATCTTCACAGCCCTTCTCTGGACTTGCTCCATTGGTTCCATGTTCTCTTATGTTGAGGAGCCCAGAGCTGGATGCAGCATTCCTGGTGGGATCTCACAAGAGCTGACTAGAATGAGAGAATCACCTCCCCCAACCTGCTGGCCATGCTGCTTTTGATGAAGCTCAGGATGCCACCAGCAAAATACCTTTTGTGGTCATAGAAATACTGTATTCTATAGCTGCAGAACCTCATCTTGACTCATGGACACAAAATAAAGGTAGAAAATCAAATTTTAAAAATTGGGCGATAAACTGGACTTTAAAAAATATAGTAGAGAATTTTAAACTGTTAATACTTTAAAGCATCAGATTTGTCCAAACTGTATAGCATTCATTCTGTCTTGGTTTTATTTTAATTGTTGCTAGGGTCAGAAATAAGGGAGGCTATAAGTTCCTTGTACATTGAAATTCCTCAAAAACCTAGCTCAGAGTACTTAGTACAGTAATTATGATTATATTATTATTAGGACTGTAATTTATGGTCCAGAAATTAAATCTGGATTGCGATATCCTTGGTAAAAATGTCCATCACCTTAGCACAGTCTCACTAAACCAAATGTACATGGAGCAATAGAAGAGGAAAACACTGAAAAAATAGTTTATTAAGCCATGCTTTTACAGGAGGCAAAAGGATAGTGACAAGACGTGCTAGAGTTTAACACCTGAGCGTTATTGTGTGTCCTATTATGTGGGCAGCCTTGGCTGCAGTGACCATGGCATGGAGGAGTTCTGGGGCCTTAGGGCAGTGAGGGGGGTGCACAGTAAGCTCTCCACCCCACACTTCAGGAGAGCAGATGACTTTGACCTCTTCAGGCACTGCTTGATAGAGTGCCATGGAATAAAGCCCTGGAGGGAGCCCTTGAGACCAGCAGAGCGGCTTTTGTTCCCTTCTGGGATCTGCTTGATTCATAGGAAGAGGCAGGTATGAGAGAGGGGTCTAAAAAAGCTGGTTGTAGCAGGGAAGGTATTTTGTGGTTTTTTTATTGCAGCTTTGCATTTGGATATAATGTCGTGTATGCCTATTCACTGTTCTTGGACTGAAGCTTGGATATGCTTAGAAGGGACTGAAATGCCTACAGCAAACACAGTAAAACCTAACTACATTTATTATGAAATTAGGACTAGCACTTACTAGTCCTAGTTTAAATATTGTAAAATAAATCAGATTCTACTTATTTAATACCTGAGAAGATAAAAAATATCTCCCTATTAGAGCTTTAATGCTGGCAAAGTATGGGAATAATTATTAATTGTCCCTCCCAACCAAGATTTGGGACCAAAACTGGGAAGTTAAAAATTCATAATCCTCATATTACATTGCATGTATGAAAACATGACTTTTGTGATGCATACATATAAAACATTTCTTCAAAACCAGCTCTGCTCATCCTGTTCCACTTCATGCAGTAGTGTGAATATTCACTTTGGGAGACATAGATCTCACAATATGCTCTGGAAACTCAGAGATCTATTTGAAAATTCACACTTACACAACCACACTTTAGATCTAAATTTCTTTTGGTAATATTTAGCTTAAATATATCCATTTTATTCAAAAAACTCACAAACATAAGATTTTGGATACACTTAATATTTATTGTAAAGCAAGAGACTTCCTTTGTATGAGACTTTTTATATCTAAGGCAGGAAAGTGCCATTTCAGTACAAAATATATAGATTAGTAGCAGGTACAGCAATAGTGAATGTTTCAATTCCCTGTAATCAACAGTAGGTATATATTTTTTCTTTTTTATATTGATTAATGTGAAGCAGAATCTTTGAAATTAATATTAAAATTTTATGTGTGAGACTCTTTAAGAGCGAGAGCTGACTTGGTAGTCTTAAAGTTGTTATCCTCATGTCTTGTTAGTATGTGAAAAAGGGATGGGAAGAATAGAAGGTTTTGATAGTTTTGTATATAAGTATGTCAGGATAATTCTTGCGTCTGAGGTACAAGCACAAGAGTTGCAGGAGATGCCACAATATAATAAAGCAGTTATTCTCTGGTTTTACAGGTAAACTATTGCCTACAGAAATATTTTCAATTAATCCTCAAACTCTGTTGAACAACTTGTTTACTTTGGCTACACAGCAGGGAGAAGATTTGGCCCTCTAAGCACAAGCAACTTCAGTTGTCATGCCCCAACTAACTTTCATCCAGCTCAAAAAAAACCAAAAAACCCCAAAACACATAATTATACTATTCTTCCAATTTAGACTAATCTGTTTTAATACATAAATCCCAATCACAATCAAAGCCCCCTTCCCACACTTGCAATGAAACCCAACAGCACACATTGCAGTGGGAAGTAATCAGCACACTGCTTCAAGAAGTGATCTGCTTCAGATTTTTTTTGTTCTCAGTTTTAGATCATATTTTCAGATTACTTTTATTGGAGAATTTTAATTGGTGGTTCTGTAGCCCGTTGAATAGGATTTTTTTGTTCAAATATGGAAAAGCTGTCTTCACATTGCCGGGTAGAATGAAAGGATTGCCCTTAACCTGGCAGCCTGCTAAGCAATGGAACAGAAGATAAATAAAATGGAGCTTGAAACAGATTACGTCTGCTCTCAATACGAAGGGTCAATTAGCTGTATCATCCACCTGCAGACAGTTCTGTTCTCTTGCACAATCAGTAAATTACTTTTTCCAGGACATTGTATCAATGGTTGGCAATAGCCATCTCCAATTTTGGGATTACTAAGAACTTCTGTAGTTATTGCAAAGGATTAATTTGACTCCATTTTGGATAACAGAAAGAGATTACTTTTGCACCAAACTCTATGGACATTTATTGCATTTCATTTACCAAGCCTCTTTATTTTTTGTCTCCCTAGTAATAAAAAACATAGTGCTGGTTTTCATCTTTATGAAATCTGAATGCCAAATTTATTTGTTTGCTTGAGGAGGACTATTTCAACAGCAATAAGACTTAGTGGCCTTGGAGAAATGGGCTTTATTCAGCATTCAGCAGAGGAACTTGAACTGCCAGCATCTGTCTCATTATATGGGCTATATGCAGCAAGCCACAGTGTCTAACAGCTGCTGGTGTTAGGATTAAGGGAAAAATATTTAATTTGATGCAGAGGCACGTACGTCATGATTTCTGCTGTAGCTTCTACCTGCTCCCAAGGGTGCATGCTAGATATATGGCATAACACTCAAATCATTTAATTGTGTCAACAAAATATGGTGATGTTTGTTTAAAACAAAAATTAGTTTAGCAATAAAATTGATTAGTTGGTGGTTACTTCACTGTCACTGTGCTGATAGATAAAAAGAAAATGATTTTGTTTAGTCTTGGGCGGGGGGGGAGGGAGGGAAAGAATTCTGGAGAGATCGCAGCAAATACACAGAACATAAACTTGAATTAGTCTTTCTGTTTAGGGAATCAGTAAAACAACAGGGAAGTCTGAAGAGTAACCTGGATCATCTATCAAAATGGGTTTGTGCTGCTATTCTCACTTCCTTGTAAACAAGTGCCTTTAGCCTTCCAGTGCCTTCAGAAGCACCCAAGAAAAAAGGAAATAAATCTTTTTCAGTTTGCAGATGTACTGCCAATAACAAAAATAAGGGAAGACAAGAATTGAGCAAGCTGTTTCTCAGAATCTCCAAACTAGATCATACTAAAATTCCCAGGTGACAACTCATGTAACATGAACATAATTCTTTGCTATCTGCAGTAATGAAGAGTATTTTATGCAGAATGTTAATAGAATAACATAAGGGAAAAGATATACCTTAGATTTGAAAAAGGTGGCAAATAAAATCAAGTAAGAAAACACAATTATATCAATAATGGAAGCTTGATTTTTCTCTATCAGAAATCAGATCAGGAATCACAGATATGGCACTGTGAGAAAACCGGAAACTGATCATAATTCTGAATGAGTGGATTTGCAATATTTTCAAATTGATAAGTGATGAGTAGTAATTAGTTAGATAAGATGGATTATGAAAAAGTAATTAATCTACTGAAGCAGCTCAAATTGCTATTGCTTTTTACTTTTTTGGTGTAAATTGCGCACTAGTTCTCTTTCAAGCAATACAATAGCAGTAAAATAAACTGTAACAAGGGTGAAAAAAAAGCGGGGGAACAGCAAGAGCAGTGCTGATAAGAAAGAAAATGCTGCTCAGGAGCATAAATTGCTTCTACTGCTTCCTTGAAGAGGCAAATGTCTATGTGACCCTAGATTCCTCCTTGCTACAGATTAAGTAATGTGCACTTTACACACAATCACTCCTTTGGTCTTGAGGATGAGCTGTATTTTTCATGACAATACCCTGAAAAAAAAAAATCATAGCTGATGGCATTGCATGTGACAATGAAGAGTGAGCGTGTGTGACAATGCAGTGGTTAGGGAGCAAAGGCACACTCAAGAAATGAATGACACATTAACTGTATGTGAGAAGTCACCAGCTGCTTCATCCCCACTTTTAATCCAGTGAGGCTGACAAGACCAAAAATAATTGCCAAATTAAGATGTTTAGTAGTCTACATGTACTGAATTATGGCTCTAACTCCAATTCCTTGTGGACAGATTATCCTTACCATATCTTTCACCCTTGACAGTGGATTACCACTGTTCTGCTGAACTGTTGGGGATTCTACATGTAGCTGATATGTTTTAAGGAAAACTGCAAAGATAACGTGCAAAGACACTTTGGTCTAGAGCATATGAAAATTAACAGACCTGCTTTCTTTTTGTGCTAATATTGAATACACCTTGTATGTAATTTTTTTTTCACTTCTGCTTCTACCTTTCCCTCCCATCTATGAAATCAAATCAGTCACCTTCTGTTCTATGAAAGCACCAAGAGATCTCTGAGTAGAAAATATAGCATATGAGATCAACATTGTATTATTATATCCCATAGGTCATCAGCAGATGCAGAGAAAAACTTTTCCTCAGGTACTACTTTTTCAATCCTTTGCTTAAATTCCATTTTTTGTTATAGCTTTTTTCAAAAAAATGCAGTTGCTACAGTAACTAGAACGTGGGGGAAGAACACTAAAAAGTGGGAAGAGAATAAAGTAAATATAAATCTTAAATGGGAGAGGGAAAGACAGAAAGCCTCTTGCTACTGAAGCACAGATTATAAATTAGTGCTGCTATGCTGCAGAACAGAACAATTTTGTGGAAGATATTTTTTGCCAGAAATAAAAACCTAACCAAGCGATATTTTGAAGCATGCCAGTACCCTCAGGGTGGAATCTGGCAAAAGAGTCAAGTTGTTTTGCATGTTACCTTTGAAATTGTGTGTTTTTAAATCTTAGCTCATGCTTTATTGAGATGCAATTCCAAGCACACATAAAGGCAAACTGCTAAAACAGCAATAAATGGTTGTTTTATTTACTATTTGATCACCTCCCCTGTAACCAATGATTTCTTTCTAACTATTATAACTGTAGTTTCTTGCATTTAAAGTGGTTCCCCAAGGACAACAAAGGAAACCAATAAATTCAAAGGCAATAGTGTGAAATGAAATATAAGTTTGGCCTTTTATATGTATGTAGCAGCCAACTATATAAAATTTATGCTTTAAGCTGTCAATTAAATAAGCAGCATGAACTTTTTCTTAGTGACTAAATAACATCCTAATACTGTGCAATGTTTGGTGACAAAGCTCTAATAGGTCACAGTGGTGCAATAAGGATGACTAACAACTGATTGTGGGTTATTTGATTACCATGTCAGCAATGCAGAATAGGTAGCACATGTGAATGAAACTACCACAAGGGCAATTTGTAAAACTCGTGCAAGAAATTAATTTTAGAATTATTTATTAACACTTCAGAAGAAAAAGTAGGATTGCGTTAATTTTCACATGTAACTGTCTGCTCGTACTTCTCTCTACCCTACTCCATTTCTTTTGTTTCTACCATGCATCAAATTTCTTGTGTAGGTTATCAGGGGACAACAGATTCTCTTTAAATACTTATCTTACCACTGCATGTTAATTCAAGCTTGTATCCTTGTGAGGAGCATTATCCTAAGGTGAAATTATTAATGGTTTTTGCCTGAAATTGATTCATCCTGATAAGGATTTCAGAAAAAGATGCCATTTTTAGTTTTAATTAAATGGCCTGCTATTCAAAGACAGTTGAATTGGTGTTGTTTATAAACATCAAGTGTTAGTGAAATCTCTGAAGCCTTGGAAGTTAGCCAAAAAACCCCATTTTTAAATATCAGATCCCTGAGATGAGAAGATTCAAGATAAGCTTATGTGACAGTTGGGGGTAGATACAATTATACAAAGAAGTTATAGAAAATTAAGATATTGATGTTTATAAAAATGAAAAAAGTCTATAGTATTTAATTGCCTGAAACATTAATGTAATATGAAATCATAAGACATTGTAGAGGTTCTACCTTAATTATAGTTACATATTCTGATTTTCACCAGCACATTGTACCAGGCTGAGGCAAAATATTTCTGCCACATGTAACTCTATAACAAAGGAATACAACACAATGCAGATGAAAAGAGACTTAGATAACACTCATGAGTAAGATGAAAAAATGCCAAAGTGATCACACCAGCTCAGTTAAACAAGTAGGATTTCTGAACAAAATTCCATCAAGCAATACAGTGATTCTGTATGTAGCAACACTGATAATAGAGAGGTTGGTTTTTGTGAGAAAGAAGAGGAAAGGCTCTTAATGATTGCTGCATGAACTAAATAGCTAGTAGAGCTTGTTTCTCTTGCTATGTTGAAACAGTGATATAATTTTAAATACACTTACTCTAAACTAATAGTTTTTCAGTGAATTGTTCAGATTTTAGTCATATCATTTAATGATTAAGGAGCAGGTTCATCAAATGCACAGCTACAGAGCAAGTTCTTGAAGGTGTCATTAATACTGCCATTTAAACATTTCATTACTTGAATCAATGCTATGCCTAAGAAAGTGAAAATTGTTCTTCCTTGACAACATTACCATCACTAAATAATAATTTTTTTCACACGTATCAGTCTATAAATTTTTTTTAGAACTAATGGTATGTAGTTCTTAAGGCATTTTTTTCCATAAAATCAGACCATCAAAAACTTACCATGCTTTTTATATGTGGAAGCCCATTATGATACCTGACACCTGACTAAGACACCTAAGTCAAGTTATTTATGAAAAAATGTGCACAGGAGAGTCCCCCCAAAATACATATTGCTGGAAGAACTCAAGTTTAGCTTCCAAAAAAGCCTGAAAATTATAAAAATTATGAATAATAGGCATCATATGTTATGCAAAAATGTCTTCATTTTTGAAATTTTCTAAATATTTGAGCTTTTTGGAGTCTAAACATCTTCAGCAAAGGACCACAGAAAAGTATATTAAGCATTGCACCAACAAGATTTTTTTGTATCCCTGTGTACTAAAAGATATGTTTTAAATAGTATTTGTGATTTTAAAGTCTTTCATGAGTTTTAGAGAAACATGAAATAAAAGTAAAGTATTTATGAAGATTTTCTGGCTTTCTCTTCTTGTGGACACATTCCAAAGTTTGTTTTTTTGAAATAGGTAGAAATTACAGTTTGAGAAGTACTGAATCCTGCTTTGGTTAGCATCTATGGAAATAATTTCTGAATGTGACAGCTTTTCCTCTTCAGGAAATCTCAACCTGGGTAATCAAAAACTGATTGTATGCCACAGCACTGGAAAATGACTGGTGAAGCACTTCTGCACAGCCCTTGTCCGTTCTTCAGAGTGAGTCACGGAGTAACTCAGACTTTCACAGTCTAGTGCCATCATCCTTTGACTAAAATAGGCTTTTTCACCCTACCATGATGTACTCAGTATCTGCTTTTTTTCCATCCAGTCTCCAAGCTGAACTCAACATTAGATATTGTTAAAAATAAGTAGCTCTAAAGCCTGGGGAGAAGGGAAAGGAATAGGGCTAACATTTCTCTGCATCAGTGGTTATACTAAAGATTTCCTTTTGCCTTTCTAGCTTAAAAAGCTAAATTTTACTGCCTGAACCAAAGCCTCACCTAATGTTTAAAAAAAAAAGAGAGTGTTAAGTAATTTGCAACAACAAAAATATATTCCTAATGAACCTTGAAATGAGCCTTCTTACTGAAACACTTTCTATACCTGAAACGAAGCTCCAGTACTTAACACATCACTGCCTATTATATATTAAATATAAACCAAAGAAATTCCTGACTAATATATCCTGCAAGAAGACTAGATTAAATGGATTTTCAAAATGAGATTGTAAAGCTCATTTTAATTTTAATATCTCACTGAAGTTATTATTGTATTTTGGGCTTTAATATGCCATGCTGCATATTGTATGTATGTCATTCTTTATCATGGGGAAAGCCATAAGGGTATTAGGATTAGCTAAATTTGCTAATTTTAACCACCTTCAAAACTATGCAGCTATGAGTTAATATAATTAATAAATACATGTAATTTCAAATAACCAAAAGTTGTAAGTGGAGTAACCTGGTTCTGGAACATATTTTAGTGCAGTAGTATCAGTGCAGCAAAACACTCGCTAAAATGGAGCTATATAAATTGAAGGAAGGGATTAGATTATGTGGTTCCCTATGATAGCAGGGTCCTGGACTTGATAACCCAAGATCATTTCTAGTCCTGTCTCCTGTAGAAAAGGATACTGATCTGGTGGATTAGTGGAGCAATCTCACCTTAGCAAAAGAATAGGAGCTAGATGGTATCACAAAGTGATAGCAGGTATGGTACAGAATGCCTGATCAAAAAGAGTATGTAAACAGGAGTACAGAGGAAGATCTCTCATGTTTTACCAGTACAGCATTCCCATGTCCCCAGATGTTTTGCTGATCCCTTCCTGCCCTACCAAACATGAAGGAAGAAACATCTAACCAGATTTTTTTCTTAAAATCTTAATTTGGAACTAAACATTAACTCCAGTGTTCATAAAGGCACTTATGTCTATCCACAATTGACTCAAAAAATGTAAGTGTTAGTTTGATTTATTTCATATTTCTTTTTTCCACTGATCAGCTTAAATACTGCAAGGGAAGAACATCTGTTTACCCGGCTGGATGGGAAAACTGAGAAATCACATGTAACACTGTCTCAGCTGTCCCGTGCAAACCACTTCTTGTTTCTAGTGGACTATTGTGCAATGGAATTGTTGACTGGATTTGGTACCACTTGTAGGGGGATACAGCATGGGTAAAGGAAGATGGTATAGAATGGAATCTTATCCCCTAAAGAGTTGCAGCTGAACCAATTACTAAAGATTAGGAGCAGGCCTGATGTTAGCAGGTCACACCTGTATAAGAATATATAAGAAGAGTGCCAATAAGAAGAGTGTTTTTATAAAAGAGCGGATTGGTGGAAACTGGAGTCAGTTGGCTGCTGTGGGGACAAGGAAGAGTCAGTGCCCTGAGGAGCTGTCTACAAGAAACATCCAGGAGGTACAAAACTCCAGCAATATGGAACTCTTGCAATGTACTGATAATAGGACTTCTGCAATAAAATGACAGCAACCACTTCCATGATAAAGACTAGATACTGAAAATAATACAGTGTTTCACTGTGGGTGGCATATTTTGCTAAAAGCACCAGCTTGCCTAACCTCAGAAAAAAAGTTGGAGATTTTCTTCAAAAATCACCTAATTTTAGTAGGCTATTAGAATCTCTGTAGTATTTTTACTGATCATAGGCAAAGATGAAGTTACCAAGAGTGATAGTTGATGTGAAGGGCTTTAAAATCAGTCTGAGAATTCTTTGTTCATATCTCACGTTCTTTTCTAGCCCCTCTATTTTCCTTTCCTCTTTCCATTTGATCAAACATTCCATGTCATAGAAAACAGCCTTTTCATGTAGTAGTTTCCTTAACTTTCCCAGTGTACTGTGATTGTTAGAGGTAGGGTGTTTGGACCATTTAATTTTGTTCTTGAATTGTAAGACAAATTTATTTGGGCTTTGATTCAAAAAAAAAAAAAAAAAACACAACTTTAGAGTCTTAAATCAATTGGTAAATTTCATTCTTTTTGGACTGTTATTTTTATATTCTTTCTCTCCTCTTTATCTGTTTGCCTCTCATGAATTTGAACATTCACATGCTGGATTAATTTGCAGTAAGTGCTACTGCAGTAACACTTTTTTTAATCATTCATGTTCCTGTCCCCAGAGATAGGACACAAGAAGTTGTGTCACTTTGAGCCAAGTGTACTATAGTATATCTTAGCTTTCTCCCAGTTTCTCCCTTCTTATTCTAAATGTTAATCTGTAAGGTTTTTCATTCTCATTACCTGACTCCATTTTGATTATGTTTCAGGCTATGCTGCCTGTGCAATTTCCTTCTTCAGAGAAATTCCCCAGTTCCTACCATAACTATATCCCTTCTATACACACCATTGCTTCAGTCACACATTTGGGTTTCAAGCCTCTACCTACTCCTTAGGTCTCAAGCAAAGAGCTGACAGGATTCTAAGAATGTTATTTTTGAAGTGTTAGTCTTAATTCTCCTGAGAGTCAGAACTTATCTTCCAAAAACTAGGGGTCACAAAAGCACTTAATTTTTAAATGTTTAATTATTCCTTTATCCCAAATTTATTCTACAAGTAAAGACAGCAGTTGTTTGCATCAACAATTTACAGGTTAGAGCAATAAATTCTGTGTAGGGATCATGAACAAAAGGTAACCAATAATGAACCGCACAGTGAGTCCCAGATAACTCAGATATTCAGTTCATGTTAAAACAGACCATTCATTGTTATTTTCTTTGGAGTAAGAGCTATTGAGATAGAGATGTGCCTTGTTATTTGACATCATATGGGCCATATTATCTAGATTGCTAAACTGACTGACCATAAAGGTCACTTCTGACTTAAAGAGCTACAGTTCTAGGAATTACTGTAGGTGGTGACAACATGTAGCAATTGCTATTCTAGGTGATGAAGAACCAATAAATCTGAAGTTAGAAGATTTGATACTGCATTAAAAGTGTAAGTAATCAACCAGAGAATAAAATTAAATGAAAATTAATTGAAAGCAACTCTAAATCTGCTGTTCTTTTAACTCTATCTTCCCTCCTCCCACTTTCTCTCTTTACACAAGATCACATCCAAGACAGAAAGTAGAAAAATCATGTAAAGGGGCTGCATTTGTTTGGAGGGAAGAATTAACTTCTTAGGAAATACTTAAACTTTATAGGCACTCAGGAAAAATTTTGATGCTACAAAATCTGAAAAACAGGTTCACAGAAATGAGTTAAGGAGGGTGAAATTGTCTGTTTATATACTCAATAGAAATTAGGTCAATTGTGTGGACAGTCAAAGGAGAAGCAGGAAAATGAGATCAAACTGAACAGGTGTACATTGCAGAAATGTTCAATATATTTTTAATTGTTTAATCGCTGTTGACAATATTGACATTTACCATCTGGTTAAGGTCAATGGTCTTCAGACACCTGTAAATAGTAGGAAAACAAATTTTATATAAACTCAACGGTTTTAGAACACTAGTGAACATCTTATAACTTCAGCAGTTTTAGAATGTGCTGTTTCTTTATTGTTTATTTTTCACTCATCATACATTGCTACAGTTTTCTTATAGGTTTGAAAAGAAAGCAATGGAAAAAAATAATAATATGTCTTCCTGGCTTTAAATAAAGTCAATTTTACTATAAAAATGCTAAACCGGTCAGTATTGGGTATTAGTATTTTAGTATTGGAGATACTAAGTACACTCACACAGAATTCTAGGTAGTCAATGCTTTTCATTTCCTTGGGTGTAACAGATATGACTTTGTACTCAATACACAGGAGCCACATATTGATAAAGCTGCTTTCTGAAGCCAAACTAAGGCTTGTGCTATCACAAGCTACAAAGAAAAACATGAGATTAAAATCCCATTTTGACTCAAAAGTGTGCTTTGACCCATTGTCTTCTTTGATGCCATTCTCCGTAGATGTAGTTTCCCTTGATAGAGTCTTACTGCTTTTTGGTCTTTCTCATGCATTAGCAGAGTAGTTTGTTTTCCATAGAGCTCTGGGCTACTATGGGCTCCTTCAGCTATTATTTAAACACAGAGGAATGAATCCCTAACATAATCACATCTGACACCAAACACATTGGTGTTTAGTTGTATGTCTGGGCTCTTTAGCTTCAGTAGCTAATTTATATAATGAGGTAGAGAATTCCCTTCATCCTCTAAATAGAATGAGCAAGTTTTCATGAGGACAAAGTAAGAAGCAGCTAAATATAGCTGGTAAGCTGGGGCTTCCTGAAAAAAAAAATTGCTTCAATTTTGTGTGTTGATTATTCAATATTTATAAGTGTTTGCTGTGACAGATGGGAAATTTGTCTGTGTCAACTTGGTTTTGGCACATTTTGCTTTGGGAGTGTGCTTCTGTATTTGCCTTCAGAAGCCATGTATTCTGTTTTCATACTGTGGACTGTTTATGTCTATAGTTAGGTCAGAGAACAGGGCTCATTTAGGGTGTGGTGTCTGTGTCCTTGTTTTCAACAAAATACAAATTTATCACCCTATAATCACCTTTCAGAGCCATTAAGGAATTCTTTCCAAAAGAGAGGTGTAGCTTGTTTGCTTGGGTTTTTTTCAGAAATTCTCTTATGCATAACTCTCAACTCTTTTGTTCAGGCAAGATTATGATGTCACTGATTTTTTCCTATCCACCAATATTTCTTGGAGCTAGCTGACATTGGATCTGTCAGACACAGGGAAAGCTCCTGGTACTTTCTCAGAAAAACTCCACCTGTTCACCCTCCACCAGGTCTGGTTCCCCAAAACTTGCCACACAAATCCAAAATAAGAATATGTTTCTATTTTGCAAATTACATGTAGTCAAAATATGTCTTTGTGGGCACTGAGGTTGTGTTGAGATAGATAGGAAACTTTCCACTTCCTCTCCTGTTAAGCTGTCTGGGGCAACAATATGTCTGACAAACAGGCTGGGAGTCCATAAAATCCTCACAAAGTTCCACAAGTCCAAATGCAAGGTGCTGCGCCAGGGCTGGGGCAATCCCAGACATGTGTAGAATGTAGGACAAGACCCCTTTGAGAGCAGCTCTGTGGAGAAGGAGTTGCAGATTTTCATGCATGAACATCCAGACACGCTCCAACACGGACAGCCCAGTGGGCTGACTGCATCCTGTGCTGAACCAGAAGAAGTAAAGGCAGTAGGCTGAGGAAGATGATTTTCCTCCTCTCTCCTGTCCTTGTGAGACACCACCAAGGGTGCTGTGTACAGGTCTGGAGTTCTCAGTACAAGGAATATGGACCTGCTTCACCAAGTCCAAAGGGCCAATAAGATGATCTGGTGACTGGAACACATCTTCTATGTAGACAGGCTGAGAGAACTGAGGTATTTGAGCATAGAGGAGAGAAAGCTCTGAGAGAGACCTCATTGAGCCTTCCAGTATACTTAGAGCTTATGAAGAAGAGAAGTGAGAAATCCTTACAATGTGTAAGGATATGAAAAGGGGAAAAGGCTTTAAACTGATAGGTTTAAATTAGATGTTAGGAAGAAATACTTTACTGTGAGGATGGTGAGGCACTGGAACTGGTTACCCAGAAAAACTGGATTTCCTGTCCCAGGAAGTGTTTGAGGCTGGGTTGGATGGAGCCCTGAGCAGCATGATCTAGTGGGATGAATCATGGCTATGACATGGTGTTGGAACTTTAAGGTCACTTCCAACCCAAGTCTTTCTATTCTCTTATGATAATAGTGTCTTAAGCTCATATTGCTCTCAAATATTTTGATTGCTGACTTGTACAAGTTTTCTTGTAGCAACATAACACAAAATTTTTGTTCTTCACTACTTGTAAAACTCTCTCACTTTTGACAGGTCCACTCAGCCCTTTAATACTTTTAGAAGTCATTGCTGTTGGCTGGCAAATACCAACACAATTTTCCAGACTATAAGTACATAATTCCCTATCTGTCAGCATAAACCTTGCTGATATTTTTTATTAACTGTGAACATCTCTAGATGACATGAACAAAAATATTGATTACAATGACCCTTGTGTCTTTCATGATAATGTCCAGATTATTTTGGTGTTTCTTAAAATGTCAGGAAAAAATTCAACCTTATGTTTGGCTTTGTGGGTTTCTAGACCCAAAATATTTTCATGATCTTTAAAACTTTAGTTGTCTGAACTCCAGGGTTTGTTTTTTTTTTTGTGTTCCATTTGCCTAATTTACTTTAATCCCTTCAATAAATTGCTCTTGCTTCAACACCAAACTCGCATTTAAGGGTGCCCATTTGGGGCACTCAGCTGCAGCTGTCAGTGATGTACTGGCAATAAACCTTTTTCAGCAGAGGCAGGTAACTGAGATTGCTGCTCAGAGCCATGCATCAGCAGCCTGCCATCAATTTTTCAGTTTTACACAGTATTGTCTTTCTCCTTTTTTGTTTTGTTTTTTTTTCCTAATCTTAAATCGTGTCATTTCTTCCTCACTATAATTCTTGGTATTTTTTTTGCTCTCAGGGTTTTTTCCCCATCTTTCCCACCCCCTATATTTTCCCTATTATCTAGTTTAACATAAACTAAAGAAGCGCTTTCAAAGTAGAAAACATTGAATAAACATGTGAAAGAAATATGTCACAAAGAGGCTCGTATAGTTCCAGCTACTTGTATCAAAGTATATATAACTGTTTTCTTTTTATTTATTTAATAACTTCTTAGGAGATACTTCACACATATGAATCAGTATCCAGTGTGGATCTCAATTTACCTAATATTGTCTTTCGAAGAGCTGACCATACCATTTAAGTTATCTATTGAGACTTTCCTATAGTAAATGGAGAGAGGCCAGTACCCCCAGGGGATAATTAATCTCAATAAATGTAGATGGCTAGGGCAGATAGAACAATTCTTTCACTGGTGGTGTTACCTGTGGATTTAATCACTAATCAGCGTAAATTTTTTTCAAGAGTTGTGCTATTTTGATCTGAAAGAACAATGTCCAAATAATGTGGACCACTGCTATAATGTCATTTTATTACTTGCTATTTCTTTGCTGACTTTGGATCTTGGTATTATGCAAAGTTTACCCTAAGGTTACGTTCTATATCATGAGAATTCAGAGCTTCAGATTCTCAATTAAAAGAGCCAGCCTATTGTTTATAGGATATGAGTCTCCTGAGCTTTGATTTTTGGACAGATTAAACACTTGATGTAATCTTCTTTTCAGAAATCCATAGATGAACTGTTTTTTCTAGGACCAGAGAAAAAAATTCCATGAAAACAACTTATATGGACATAACCATTTTCTTTTCAGTGTCCTAAAAATGTTACTAAAAAGACAATGTGAAAAATGAATGCTTTATATTGTAAGAAGTGAAAAACTTTTTGGATAGCAACCTCATTAAATTCTCATTATTTACAGATGAGATGGTTTGAATTATCCTTGTAAATTTTTTTCCTGATTTTCTGTTTCTTCCATTATTCTTATCAGCAACATTTTTGTCAGTTTAAGTGCTTAAATTTATATTGAGTATTTAATTATTTTGACAGCTGATAACAATATGTTAAATAGGAAGTGATTTGAATTATTTGAATAATTACCTGAATTGCATCAAGAAAAGAATTAAACAAAACCATTCAAAAGACACTACATCAGTAGAATTCCAAAGAGATAAATATATTGGTTTTCATTTCAGTCACAACAGAATTAAATCCTGATCCAAAGCTACTGAAATCAATAGGAGCATTTCCACTGAGTTGGCCTTGGATCAAGCTCCTGATGCAGAAAGCAAAAAATCGAAACTTCTTTATCTGTATTCATTGCACATGCAAAAATAAAGGAACTTCATCCTGTGCTCAAGTGAAGACAAAAAATCTTGATCTTGAATAAACTACTGTAACTTCTGTTCACACAGAACCTTGTTCAATCCCATAACAACCTGTTAGATATAAAAAGTTTGAAAATAGAGTTTTCAAATGTTTTATTCCTAGCAGTTCATAAAAAATTTTTCTTAACATACTTTTACTTAACATACAACCTAGAATGACTAGTCACTCAATTTAGACTATAGATGATTCCTTTTCAATATATATGTTGTGTACTGATAAACATCAAGGAAGCCACCAAGTTGCCAAAATAAAATAAGATTATATTATATACATGGAAAATACAACATATCTGAGATATTAGAAAATAAATATAATTTTTTTAAACTACGTAGAAAAGGCAATTCATGATTGCAATATGGAAACAAAAATACAGGGCCTGAGGGCCAGGGACAATTTAGGACAACACAATGTCACTGGTGAAATATTTGGATACTGAAGATGTCATTTGTGCACCTTGGAGGTATAGGACCTTCCTTCACACTGCATTTAACTATATTAATATTTCCACAGGTTCCTAAGGTTAATTGTTAAGTCTCTTGGCAGTTTTAACAACAAATATTGTCTCTGTTCCTTAGTGTTATGTATCTCATAATATGTAAAGTCCAAATTGTTCACTAAGACCAAATTCTTTAAATATTTAATTTTTGGTAATTACTATGTAATTTCTGATAGGTTTGATTCTAAAACTTCTCCTGGATTTCTTTTAAATTAGTTGTTTTTCCAATGGCAAACCATTTAAACCTCACTCTATAGTGCACCTTCACACAAAAATCATATGAGGATAATGGGTTGGAAAATACTGCTTTTTTGAGTTTTTATTTTTTTCATTCCAGAACCTGTTTCATATTCTAAGCCCATAAAACCTATAATGTGCAGTCATAAGTAGAATTTCTTCACATGATTCAGAGAGACCCTACATAGTATTCACAAATTCGACTGCAGGTTGTTGGAGTAAATTCCCTTAGTTTAGGAAAAGTTTGACTGCAGGTTGTGGGAGTAAAAACCTTTAGTTTAGAAAACTAAAGGTTTCCTCTTTAGTCTGTCGGAGTGGAGAAATGCCTTCTGTATAATTTTAAGACCTGCTGAAGCCAATGAGCCTAGAGGCCTGTTCTGCACCAAGAATTTTCCAAAGAAATTTCCCCTCGATGAATATGGATTCATTCACAGCAAATCCCACCCTTTCTTCTTTCTTTCTCAGTTCAGCAAAACATATGAGGCAGTACTGCAGATTCCAGAGAGAGTTTCCAAGGCAGTACAGCGTTCCATTGGTCTGGAGACTGATGGTTCATTTTACAGCTGATGCACCAATTTTCAAGTCTGTTACAGAATAATACATGTGGGACCATAAATTTTAGTCTTCCAGACACTTGAGTGATGAACATTCATTGAAATGCATATGAAAAAATGTATGTATGTAGGTGGGAAATTAACCTGATTTTTAAAATGTTGTTATGATTCTTGATGATTCATGTCCTTCTTTATAAGAAAAAAATAAGTATGATTAACACAAAAAAAAAACCTTTAACCCTTTTTTGTTTCACCACAGGCTTATGATGACTAGGTATTTGTACTATTTTTCATTTCTCTATAAACCTTTTATATTCTAAAATGCACTCTATAATACTGAGAACACAGTTATAAAATGCCATGCTAGCTTCTTGTTTGAGCAATTTTAAATATACAAAGCTGTACCAAATAATGAGGTCACAAATCTTTTCTTTTTTTCTTTTATTAATGTTTTCCAACTAAGCCCGAGGTTTTGATTTATAGTCCTGGGATCACACTGATGCTCAGAGACAACTCAAAGTCCTTTCTAAATTTTCTATATTGCAGGAATTCTTAGAGTCAATTAGAGCTTTATGTTCTGTCTGCCCACTTCCATTCATAATTACCCTTTGTGCATTTAATGCATATTTGTTTCAGTGGTTGTCTATTTTCAAATAAAACATACAGTTACATAGCTTTATGGACTGTAACGCCTCAAATAAAAATAAAAATATAGATGTTGTGTGTAGTGTCCCATGCCGACTAAAATGCAGTAAAGACCTTTTTAAGCTCTAAAATCTAAAATTGCATACATGACTTATAGAAAACATTTTGAATATGCACCACTTGTCATGTATTCATATGACATTTTCTATTAAAGATGACACTTTCATTATTTTTTATTTTAACTGAGTAGTGATCTTCAGTTCAAGTACCCTGTCTCTGATTATAATGGATGGTCTTACTTTAAATGAAAATTTGCTCCTGTCATACAGAAATCTACTATTATTACATTCTATTGAAATAATGTATTAATATCAAGAATATTAAATGAAAACATAGTGAGTATGAGAAACCTCTTTTTTATGCTAGTTTAAGAGGGTTTTTTTCAGATATTTTGAAGTGTCAAAGGCTATGCTAGAAAATAGTTGGTTGCTCAAAGCTTCCAAAGAAAAAAGATGAGAAACTATTTTATATCTATGTAAAGGTTTCACTAAGGCTTCTTTCAGTCTTATTTTTTACAGACTTCTTAGAAAGGAAAATTAGGTGTTCCAGATTATTAACAAACCACAGACACCTCAGACGCTGAATCTACCTAAAACTCAGCACAGATTAACAATACAATAATTTTATAATCAATTTTCTATGTATTATATTAGACAAATCATACTGTAAAAATTCATTGGTTTCATATTATGGGTCTCCTACTGGAAAAAAAATCTGCATAAGTCCAGCCTTCTGCTCAATCTCCTCTTCAGCTGTATTGTTAGGCTGCTGCCAGATCCCTCTCAAGTCACCTCTTTTCCTGCTAAGAACCCCAGTTCCCTCTGCTGCTGCTCGCAGGCCATGTGCTCCATACCCCAGTTATCTTGGTGATTCTCTGGAGTTCATCAGTATTTTCCCTCTAAATTGTACTCAAGTTTCTTGTAAATTGAGATCCGAACTGCACGCAGTACCCAAGTGTGGGCTAAGAAATGTCATGCACTGGGGGATGAGGGATGGGGGATAACTTTCCCCAAAACATTGGCTCTACGGTGGTGAATACAGCCCCAGGTATTGATGACCTGCTCTACTGCCAGGAAACTGCATTGGTTCATGTTCAGGTCACTTTCTTCCTGAGGGCCCCAAGGTCTTTTCCACAGAGCTCTGCCCTTGCTATGCAGTCTCCTGCCTGCATTGTCTCAAGAGGGTCTCACTCCCCAGGTGCTGGACTTTGCATCTACCCATGCTAAATTTCATAAAGTTATCCTGCAAGCCCGTTCCTCCAGCCCTGTGAGGTGCCTCTGAACAGAATCCCTGCCCTGGTCCACTTCCCACCCTCACCCCTCTAAGTTTTGTGTCACTTGCAAAATTCAGGTGTGCAATTTGGTCATACTCCAAGTGTCAATCTTTTAGAATTTAATCCAAAAAAGATGTTTCATTCCTCTTTTATGGAATGCCTAATGCCTGTCCTATTGCAGTTAGACAAAATAGATAGTTGTTTTATTTATTTTTTATATATATGCACATGTATAAGCAAACCATATTGTGGATACATTAGCCCATCTTGAAAATGTTCCAGCAGTTCTTTTGTTCATTATGGTTCTCCAAATACTATTGAGGGATTACAAAAGGTACAAATGTAATTTGGTTTTCTGGCATTTGTACACTAAGTGGAGTCACTGGTTGTTCAACTAAAATCTCGTAGAAAAGTTTTCTTTTGATTAAAACAGGTAAGGAGAAAGAAAACCTGTTAATACTTTTATTTAAGAACTATATTATCCAGCAGAATCCAATCAGGAGAAGCAGCTCATACAGGAATCTAGTCCAAAATGAAAGATCATAGAAGCCTGTGAAGAACTCTGGTTTTGTCAGTTTTTAAAGAAATATTATTTTATGCTAATTGCCAAATATTGGCAAAATAACAGACTTGAAAAATAAGAAAACTGAATATAAAAATTTTCATATCAGTGCTCAGACTTTATTTCTATGCTGTCCCTACTGAATTGTGCAAGGAAAATGAGCTGACTTAAATATAATTTCAATAGATGTAAATGAGCAGTTACTCTGCAGAAATCTAGTCATGACAATGTTCAGAAAATAAATGTTCATGAGTCTAATTTCTCACAGACATAAACTATTGCATCTAAATGGATGCTCAGAATTCAGTGTAAAACAGAACTGAACCTGAAAGCATTCAGCAGTAATAACAAACAGAAAAGCTTCTTGAAATTATTAAATTTTCTAAAAATTTCAAATATATAATACCAATCATGTTGATTTCAAGGCAAAAAGAGAAGTGTAACAAATAATCTCAAAACAAGATCATAACAAGTGACATTGGAAGTTTTTGAAATCAAGTTACTTAAGAGGACAAAATCTAATGATAGCCACTGCTATACAGAAAATATTTATTGTCGGAATATACCTACATGAAAACCCATTATCTACACAGTTCACTGCAGAATTTAAAAATTAAGAAAAATAAAAAAATCTACAAAAAAATTATTTGTCCTTGAGCAGTGAATTTGGAAATTCCAGAATGACTGAGGTGAGTTTAAAAAATAACCTAATGAAACTTCACAATTTTTTAAAGAAAATAAATAGGATTTGGGGTTTTTTTTCTGTAGGCAATCACTGGTGTCAGAGTGAATTTTTAAATTAATCTTCTGTTTAAGCAGTGGTGAGAGGAGGGAGAAACTGGTGACATTGGTTTGTATTTTTAAAGAGGAAATTTTCTAAGCTCTGTAATAGTCACGAAATAAAAAGTATCTGCATTCACTATATGCCATATTTTTCATTCTCTTGTCTTAAATTTGGCTCGTTTTTTATCATGAATAAAATAAAACAAGATTTAGTGTAGAATTATCAGCTCTCCTGAATTAGGAAACATACTAGATTGAGGAATCTGGTATCCTTAAAGACTGAAACATCAAATAAAATCAAACATAAGTTTTAAATTCAGGTTTTTTAAATTCAGTTATTCCTCATTCTTTTCCAGTTCTTAAAACCCACTTCACTTTACAGGTTTATATTATCCTAATCATTCTTCCAATGCCTCCCACTATCTCACTGAGAAGCAAAACCCTTCTTTCATTCATTTTTCTTTTTCCTGACAAACTTTATCCAATGTCACAGTAAAATTCCTATTGGGTAGAGGCCAACAGCCCAGTTTGGATGTCTTAAAAGTATCCTTTTTTTTTTGTTTGGTGTTTCTGTAATCCTTGGCCCATAACTCAATTTTAATTATCAGAGAACTATGTGTGATTAATTAAAGAATATTCGTTCTTCTGGCATATATTGAGCTTTATCTTATAACAGGATCTGCTGACATTTCATATAAAGTGCCATGTCCATCAACCTCTTTTTAAGCTTGAATACCTTGAATTAATTTTTTACTTTGGCTGCTAATTGAAGTCCTTTTCTGTTGAGAATTCTATTTCTTACATACATTGTCAAGGAAAAGGAAACTTTCCTGGAGCCTCACTGGTGACAAAAGTTTTTGGAATACTCAGATTTCAAAGCTATGTAGAGACTGAATGTCTTATGAGAGGTTGTAAAGGACTCATTCTATGAGTTTTAATGTTTAGCAATAAATCCTAGAGACAATGAGTTTCAGGTGAACAGGATGATGCGGACTAATATTAATAACAATAGAATTACGTTACTCAGATCATTTCAGCTACACTAAGTTCTTTGCCTCTCTCATTCTAAATGTTGGCCTTCCATGTTAACAATTTTATAGCTGAAATCTGTAGTGCTAGATAATTCTCCAAAGTAAGAGCTGAAAGTTGTGTTGTTGTTCATACAGATGGTTTCATTTCAAGTTTAGTGGCACACTAAATTAAGAAAAGAATCAAAAGAGAAGGGCGAAGAATTGTTTTACCCTAAGATGGGATGGTGGTTCTTTAATTATGCGTGTTTTATTCTTAATCTTTTACACTTAGCTACTTTGTAGCTTTTTCAATACATAACTCTTTGGGGAAAAGGAATATCTTGAATTTTAAAAACAGGACAGAGAGTTTTGTTACTCTTGGTGGAAAAATTACTCTTTGAATTTTGAGTACAAAAGGAAATGTCAGCTAATTCAAACTAAAACAAATTGCATCTAGCACCAGCCTGGAGAAAATTATAGCAGTATTGTGATCAGTACAAATAAATATATTATTCCCTAAGCTCCTCTGCTGCACATAACTGATTTACAACATCAAATATTTTCTGGGGTTGATAATGAGCTAGATTAGAAGAAAGGTAGGAACTGAGAGTAGTTCTGCACATTTTCTCCCACAATCTTTTCCACAGAAATTGTCTTGAGGAAAGGAAAATTAAATCACCCAGAAAGTAAATCCTGGGTAATGTAAAATAATAAATGATGGCATCATTTGGCAAGTACATGAAGTACCATACTTCCAGTTTCTTCACTATAAAAGTTTGACAATGAATGCAGTCATTCTGTATTTTTCCCAACAGAGATAAACTAGTTGACCTAAACCCAGCCAGAGTAGTTCCTACACCAACAATTTTGCATTATGGGAATGGCACTGACCACTGCAGCTCGTGAAATGAAGGGAAATTCTCTTTGTTTAGAACACACTCAACTTGCTCCACAGCTCTTTTAATCACAATCCAAGTTAAAGTTTACATTCTATACTGCAATGCAGTGTAGAGGTAGATAGCACTGTCACTGAAAATGTGCCAGCCTGAGTGTTGCAGCAGTTTAGTTGCTGTATTCTCCACAGCATTTTACTGACCCTTCTGAAAAGCAAAAAAAACTCACCCAAAGCCAGTTGTAGTGTTTCTGACACGTACAGTCAGTCATTCTGGATCAAGTCAGAATTTCTGCTCCAGATCTCTGCATTCAGGAGTGACACACTCTGTCCAGATTCATACAGGTTCTGGAGTGTTCTGAAAATATACTCCCTGTTATTTGCCAGTATATTAGTTAGTAGTCAGAACATGTAATAATGAGAAAAAATGTCATGTGTTCATGCCACGTAGGATTTTAAAAAATATTTAAAAAGGAGTAAGACAAAAAAAAGCCTCTAAAACCATGTAAAGTGTAGAGATAACAGTTAACTGCCTTTTGGGATTCTCATTTGGAATTCTTAATTTCTACATTTTATGCATTATTACTCAGAACCTTTTCCAGTTCATGAGATGCTGACATATAATTAATCTGCTGTGTATATTAACCTTTAATATCAAACAAACTTACCTAAACAAATGATGAAATGGAGTGAAGAAATGACACCTTATCTTAATGGAATAAAGATAACTTGGAGTATTCTCTTTACTTTGCTTATCCTGTTTCCTCATCAGAACACATTAACTTAAATCAGCAATAGATAAGATCCTAGTTTCTGTTCATTTAATCAAAAAGTCCTAGGTGAGAAAGAATAGCATTTATTGAGCACACCATCAATACAAGCATTTCTTGGCTGTTATCCAGTTCAACAGGCTTTGGTTGTCTCAACAGACAACATAATCAAAGCAGAATTAAGTTTTCAAACCTTTTAGTTTTACAACGCCTTGTAACTTTGTAGTCCTATTATTTCTTCAAAAATGTTGTCCCATTTGTTTTTGTAATGTGACACATCATTTTATCTTCTAGCAGTGATCTAAATTTCAAGTGTACTTGAGTTACTGTGAGTTCAGCCCACTCCTCAGACACAAGTCTGCCACTTGCCTTTTATGATCTGCTACTGCATTTGCAGTCATGTGCATATGGTACACAGTGAAGTGTGCTCGTACCTTCAAAGCCAAGAGCAGCTTCTCAGACTATACCTGTACTTCAAAGAGATCATCAGGAGCTCACCCAGGAGAGGAATGGAACATGTGAGCTCTTACACTCTTTCTCCTTTTTCATGTGTCTTTCTCCATTCATTTCCAAGAATTGAAGAGAGCTTGTTTATTTACTGTGGAAATTATTAAAATTGTTAGAATGCTTTGCA
Organism: Zonotrichia albicollis; assembly: GCF_047830755.1. Lineage (NCBI taxonomy): Eukaryota > Metazoa > Chordata > Aves > Passeriformes > Passerellidae > Zonotrichia > Zonotrichia albicollis. The sequence goes on from NC_133824.1 coordinate 22,378,062, forward strand.
GCATTCAATTACTGGTTGCCATACTGCTTTATAAAGAAGGTGCTGCTGACTCAGTCACAGCATGTATTAAGTTCAGATTAACAGAAAATAGACCCTATTTTATGTTGAATGCTGAAACGGTGCATCATCAGGTATCAGCAACTTGCACACAGGTATGTGATTTTCTATTTTTTTTTCCTTAGAAATGTAATTTGAGGTGTATCATGTTCCTAATTCATACACAGAAAAAAAAAAAAAAGGAAAAAAATTGTTTTCAGAGAGACATCGAATCATATCTATGGTATTATACCACAGTAGAGAAAAAAACCAAAGCAACAAACTCACTTAGCAGCAGGAATAGCAATGTTTTACTGAGTAACAGATGTTAGTCCTGCTGTTTAGTACTTTCCTGGAAGATACTAAAGTACATTAATGTGTAAAAGTGTGTGTAAATTGTTAAAAAAAAAGAAAATCAGAATAGAAATTCATATAGAAAGTCATATTTTTTTGATTTGTAAAGAATGTCCTTTTGTAGGCCAAACTTTCACATTAAAATATTGCTTCATCATAGAGGGTTGGACTTTAACAGCCATTTCCCTTTCCTGTCAATATTACTGAAGGGTCTATTCAGGAAGGAATAATATCAGTTAGTCATAGTCCTGGAGGATTCAGAATGATAGTGGTCAGCTCTAGTAGTGGTCTCAATGATTTGAAAAGAGATTAAACAATTAACTCTACCTCTTTATCTGAGCTGGATAAAAACACTGGTCCCACTTCCACTGTACTGACTCAAGTAAAGCTTTATAAAGGCTTAAAAGAAAAGGCTTTATAAAGAACATGTTATCCTGACTTCCACCTCGGTTAAGTCATATTTGTTGAAGCATAAACTTGTTCTGAATACAGAGCAGAAATTTTGGTAAGTGGTGTCAGTATCCTGTTAGATTCACAGGTTGGTGAAAGTGAAAATGTGTCAGTCATCTTCAGCAGTTCAGCAGGCCACATATTGATATAAATATATTTAGCAATAAATATAGTTTAAAATTAATAGGAAAATCTGGATGAGTTTAAGACTTTGTCATAGGATGGCTGTAACCTCTTGTTAAAAAAACACATATAGGCAGAGAGATTCCAAACATCTGATGGAAGCACGAGCTGGTGCAGACTGTGAAACGTTGCTCATAAGGAAGTGCTCTAATTCTGGCATCTAATTTCTGTCCCATCTAATGATGCATGTAGACCTAATAATTTTCTTTAGTGGATTTGGTTAAGTAGAAGTAAACTACCAAATGTAACAGTGTGAAAAAAGAGCATTCGGTTTGGTTAGAGGAGGAGTCTTCTTGTAATATTCAACGAAAACAAGAACCTTATAAGAAAAGAATTATCATTGAGGATTGAAGAGTTACTGTTACCAATAATTAAAATGCAGTTTCCATGTGATTCAAACTCTTTTTTAGATTTCATTTTTATACCCTTTAAATATGAATAGCACTCATTGCATATGGCTCCTATGCTGAAATTTCATTCCAGGATAAATGCCTCACAGATTCTGACTGATTTGTAGATCCTCAACATGTGTAGCTGTTCCAGGACTGCAGCCTACACAAGAAGTCATGTGCAATCCATCCACTCTTAAAGCTATCCTAAGCTCAAAAATATTAGCTCCAAACACTTTTGGACTTACAGCTAATTCCTTTATTTAATCCAATATCTAACTTAATCTAGTTGTAGAAAAATTATTGCATATAAATTTTTACAGAAAGTGAAAAGGCAAGTATTTACATGAAGGCTAGGTGTTGAAATATGGAATCAAACCAACTGGGGCCATCATATTCTGATAGTTAGTCAGATAGTTTTTTGATTATACTCAATTTAAAAATTACAGAAATTATTCATTGATATTTGAGAAAATAATGTTTCCATAAAAATAACAAACCAAATCAAAAGCCTATGACACAGAATATGGAGCAAAAGGGCATCCACCTTTCAATAGTCACAAAGTTGTTTCAAATATTTTTATGGTTTAGAGTAAACCTGATTTTTTTTGCCTAAATATGTTTTATTCTTGATTCTCAAAATAAAATTCCCTATGTGTACCCTCCTTCTGTCTCTCTACCAACAGAGAACTGTTGCAAGGGATGAAACGAGCATAAGCATAGATGGAAAATTCTTTTTACCATTTACATTTATTGAAAAAACAGGTCTCTAGTTCACATACAGATGAGAAAGATTATTATTAAAAGAAGCAAGGGAAGGTAAAATTTCCTGTATGCTTTCAGTTGGAAGTTTGACAGCATTATAACCATGCGATCTTCAAAGTGTGGGTGCCTAGAGGCTGAACCAAAACTAAAAATTAGATTTTGATTGTGAAATTGCAAGGATGAACCAGACATAGAAGAATTCTGGTGTTTGTACCAGTTATTTAAATGAAAGCAGAAAATCACAATGTAAAAATCACTAAGCTCCATCATAAGGCTTGATCTTTTCCTTGGAATAAGTCTCTATTGCTGCTGCTAGAGCAGAGATGACTTTTCAAAGACATTAGGGAAGTTAGAGAAAAACATTTTAATTTTTCCTCCCACAATACTGTGTGTATTGGATTTTTAAGAAGACTGCAGGCAATCAGTTTCCCTAGTGAGGACCTGACCTCTAGATTCCTGTTGTTTTCTGCAACTGCAAGAACAAGAAATCAGAGGATTCTAATATGCTTTCCTTAAAGATATGAGAAGCAGTTTTTGAGGATCAATGAATTTGGTCATTGCCTTCTAAGTCAGGCTTTGATGGAATGAGGATGTGGGTAGGAGCAAGGGAACTCTGCCTTCATGACTGCCATCAAGAGCCCAGAAATGTCCTTATACCTAGGAAACCAAAGCAGTGATTTGGACAAAAGGACAGGGGAGAGGCTAGAGCAGAAAAAGCCTGAAGTACTCCTAATTTCTTTCCTTGTTTTATATGAATACTTTTATCAATCCTTTCTCCCATTTTCCTTAACAAACCACATTTTTCCTGCATTTACTCAGTCCCTCCCTGCTGCAGCTGCAAGCCTTCACGCCATCACCCAACCTCTCCAAGTAATCCACTCAGTTCGTAGCATCATGTATTCTTTGACCATTGCCCCACATTTCTCCCAAAACAGCAACTCTGTTCTCCAGTTCTTGACGCTCTTTAAAGGCTCATCATGGGGAGAGGCCCCATGGAAACGTCAAAGCTTAGCCTTACAGTATTTCTAGGTTCTTTGGATAGCCTGTGAAAATAATTCATGAAGCCACATAAGACCTAAGTTATGACAGAACATTAATACATAAACCACAGAGAATTACACAGGTAGTAAAAAATAAATGGCACAAACAGGAGCATACAAATGTATTGGATAATTAGTGTGATGGGCAAGAGTTACACAAACTGCAAATAACAACTAAATATTCCTTTATAGTATCTGGGTACATGCAAATTTCCCTTATATTTTTACATGTGAGAAGGGGAAAATTATGTTTTCAGTACTTCCTATTCTTTCTTCCTTTGATTCATTTTATTCTCCCTTTCTTCCTTCTTTCCTTTTTTCCTCTCTAGAGACTTCTGAAACCAGCAAAATTTTATGACTGCACCTGAATTTTGCACAGTACAATATCATAAATCAATATCGAAAATCAATTTCTGTGTCCTCTCCATTATAGATAGCAGGGGGGTTCATTGCATTTACGACTTGCTGCAGTGATTATTATGGCAAAAGCAAAAAAATGAAAGAAGAAAAATATTGCAGCTGTGACGAGCAAGTCTAACAATGGATATCTCATAATGTATTTAATGGCTTTTGCAATACATTTTAAAATATACTCTAATATATATCTTTGTAATTTTTCACTGAGATCTCAGTGTTTGAGAATGGTTGGAGAGATAACAGTCCCTTCAGTGTCTGAAGAAGTTGTGGAACTAATTCAACCCAGTAAAATAATCTTAGCCAAGTATATATGACACCTGGGAGTGAAAAAGGAAGCAAATATGATCGTGACAGAATTCGCTGCAGGAAGCAACAGTAACAGTGATTCTGTCTCAAGCCAGAGGTGTTTTACTGTAATTGCTGCTAGATGATCTAACATACACTCTTTTTCTGTAATACAGCCTGGGATAAAGCCTGGCTACCAGCTGACTTACTTCAACACCTGAATGCCAAAAAGTGCAATTTTAGAAGTGACATTGCTGATCTATTTGCAGAACACATCACCTGCCATTCGCAACATTGCTTGGGAGGGGGATCCATTAGAAAAAGAAGCTCAGAACAGAAATGAGGAGCTTTTCTTTCTTCTTGCCGGCCTCTTTTCATCTTCCCTTCTTATATTTCAGTAGGTAATTTTTCCCACTTCTTCCAGGCTTTATGCTATGGTAGTGGTGCTGAATGCTGATGAGGCTCTGCTTAATGCAACTTCAGGCAGCACAGCCTAAGCTTTCTATAGCCAGAGAGCCTTTCAAGAACCTTCAATTAGCAGGCATCTAGACAGAAAAGATAATAGAATGAAATACTTAATAAGCCCTTAAAAAGAGACCTAGTGAATGTACCAAGGCAAAAATTTGAACATGGTACTATCATTCAAATACTTGACACATACGTACAGTCTGAAAAATATAGCTATTTATATACATATATATCTATTAGCTAATGTTTATCTTACTTCAGTTACAAAAATTTGCTCTGATATCTTTAATATTGCTGGTCATATCTCTATTGTGCTACATGTCTAATTGTGCTTCATCTATCCTGTGTTTTCCTGGAACCTGTATAGTAAGTCTTACATTTTAGAATCGAGAATTCAGATTAAATTCCTATTTATCTAGCAGATCCAAAATAATTTGTGTTTTCCAGTGCTGTGCTTGCTTTTTAAACAATTATATCACCATGCAGACTTTGGTTAGCACAAATGATATTTCAATTATAGATGGGTAGTGCCTGCTGAAATAAAACTCATACCTGCTTGAAAAGTCATTTATTAAATATAGATCATAGTGGTAGGAACACCATTTTGGAGTTAGTTTTCTTTTCTTTTCTTTTCTTTTCTTTTCTTTTCTTTTCTTTTCTTTTCTTTTCTTTTCTTTTCTTTTCTTTTCTTTTCTTTTCTTTTCTTTTCTTTTCTTTTCTTTTCTTTTCTTTTCTTTCCTTTCCTTTCCTTTCCTTTCCTTTCCTTTCCTTTCCTTTCCTTTCCTTTCCTTTCCTTTCCTTTCCTTTCCTTTCCTTTCCTTTCCTTTCCTTTCCTTTCCTTTCCTTTTCTTTCTTTTCCTCTTTTTATCTTTCTCTTTCTTTCACTCTTTCTCATTTATAAATATTATCACAGACAGTACACTTTCAAAATACAGAATTGATTCTTTACAGTATAAATAAAATGGAAACAAAGTGCTAATCACCTTTGAAAACTTTCATATTTAATGCTCCAAAGCATCCAAATATTTTCACATTTGAATACAAATACAGAGCTAAATTTTGAAGTTGAAATTAAAGTATCTCAAGAATGAAATATATCTCTTCATAAGTAAACAGGTTCATTGGGACAAGTGTTAATTATCCAATATATAGATAAACTTTAATTTTCATAAGAAAAATGAAGACATATCACAATGGCACATACTTTGTATTATGTACATCACTTTCTAAATTGTATTCAGAAATAAATTATGACTAAAATTAGAACTATTCAAGTAGTATTTTCAATAAACTAGAACTATACCCTTCCAGCTTTATTCAGATCCAGGTTTCCACTCAAGATGGAAAAAATACTCCTTCAGCGGTATGCATAATTTCAGATTTGAAGAATTAGAATTGCAGATTTTTTTACCACCAGTGGCCTCGAAGTAATTGTAGACCTACATGAAGACCCCACAGACGATGCCATTACAGCAGGTGACTCTTCTTTTGATTGAATAGGTCAAAGCTATACACTTCTTGCAGAGACTGCAATCAAGTTTCACCCCCATTTGTTTTAGTATGAAGTGATACAGATGAGGAATAATGCAGCATTCAGGGTTCTCTGCCTCAGCCATACTTTCCCTCTCTGACAGTCGGAACAGTGATGGGATTTAGAAAAATTGTTAAAATTTATCTGGGTTTACAAAACTAATTTCAGTTGGATTAAAAGAAGATTTAGAAATTAGATATCAAGGGAAATTTATTTTTCACTCCTGATTGTGTAAAGACTTGTATATGTGTTTATCTTTACAAATGCAAGTTAAGAAGACAACAGAATAATTCACAAAAATGGTATTTAAAAACATACACGACAGTTGTAAGGACAGAAACCTCTGTAAAATTGCGCTAGACAAATCACTCATTAAATAGTGATTACTTCAAGGGAAGAAAATACATTCTATTCAACTGGATAGATTATTTATGAAAAAATGAGATGATCGATAGCTGAGTATTCTTCCCAAATCTGTTCCACAGAATAAATCTCACCTGACTTGTTAATGTGGTGACAGCTATGAATCTCATTATTTTAAGTTCTGACTGCTGGACACAAGTTTTATTGCAATGACTGCCATGAGAAACATTTTTACTTAAAAAACAGAGTACTAAAATCACAAACCCCTACCTTGAGGCGAGCTTGCAGCAGTTCTATCTATTCTTGGAAGAGTTGCTCTCAATAGCTACTGTGGGTTTAGAGCACCTCTTTGTGGTACGTTAGTGAGATGTTACTTATGAAAAGAAAATTCATAAGAAAACATATTTCATGCAGTGGATAGAAACCTATTTAAAAAAAGAAAGAAAAATTGCTGGAAAAATATTAGTTTTAATTATTAAATAAGTGGTGGAGAGTAGTAATGTGCATCCTTCCTGTGTTCTTTTTCTGTAGTTTCTGTTGGTGTTCTATATAGTGTATCCTAGCCCATGACAATCTGTATTTAATATCTATTGTGATTACACAATCATTATATCTTCTTTTTGGATATAATAGTATCAATAATGGTAATAATGGTAATAGATATTATTTGCTTTAAAATACTTCCTGTAATTATCTCAAAATATATGGTGAAGTACATCTGCTATGATAAAGATGAAATTTTATCTAAATAATCTTGCACTAACATTTTCCTTTATGCAATTAAATACATGAGGACAGAAAGATAAAAGTTACATTTACTTCTGCTCAGTTCCATATTGACTCATTCCTTCACCAGCTCAATCAACTGCATCCTCTTTATTCACAGAGAGAGGCAAAGGCACGTAAGAGTGATGCTGGGAAAAGGAAGTGCATACCTTACTTTCTCCCAGAGATAATGAATTTCCCAAGGCTTCTCAGCTGACTCTGCAAGTAAGTCTCAAGGCTGCATAATTCTAGGATTTAGAGGGAAGGTGTTAAGGTAGAAATGTCTGTTTTAGAGAGTACCTCATATTTATTTATGTTGTGTAAAAGGAGCAGTTCTTTATGAATCAGTGACACGTATGAAAAGTGCTCTGTTATGGAAATTAGCATGGGAATAATGTTGAGTTCAAGTGAGCTTGTGTAATTAATTTTTAATAGTGTGGTTTTTCAAAGGAAGAATTTTCAAAACTGATACTTTAAAATTATTCCATTAAAATAAATGATAGGTTATCTTAGGAAAATATTAGTCTACCTTATAGTATTAGTGTTTTAGTGTGGATACTAAACTAATTCAGGTAATAGGAAGGAAGTCTAGAGTTTTATCTGAATGTATAAGCCATCACACATATAGGCACACATACTATATAAATAGTATGATATATCTCCCTAGAACTGCATTTAGAAAACGATCAATGGTCATTTATTTTGCACAACAAAACTTGGAAGGAGGATCAGACAGTTTAGAATTATGCATACATAAGGTACGTGTTTTGCCATAAAAATAGTATTTAATACAAAAGGCAATAAAAAATATTGTGGGACACAGAAATCCTCTGTCCTTGCCCTGGAAAAAAACCCAGGGGGGAATCTCTTGTTCATATATGCTAGAGAATAAATCAGTCCTCAGAAGTAGGACTTTTATGTGTTAGGAGACATTCCCATTGGAAATTCATGTACATTTTAATATAAATGAGCATATATAATTTAGAAAGCTTAAACCCCCCACAACTGTTCCCTAACCACCATTTATGTATAATGCCTTTGTTATTCTGTCAAGCCAATATTTAGGATTTTTTTCCTATTATTGTGTAGGCCGCTCTTGCAAGGATTATAACATATGACAAATATGGAAAGATAAGAGATTTTGGTATTTACTCTAAAGCTTATGTCAGCTTTCCTGCTTTTTGAAGCATAAGCCTCTTTTTGAATTGTATCCAAATTGCCAGACATCTTGTGTGAAAAATGTCTTACTATGCAAAGGTCTGTGAGATGACCACGGAATTCAAAGGGTATTCTGTCCATTGGGAATTTCAGAAAGAAAAGGAGTCTCAATTCAGCTTAGCATAGTTGTTTGAAATTAGTCTGTAAGCCTTTTCTGAATTTCACTGTCATTTTATTCAGAAGCAATGCTGCAATCGTGTTATGCATTTTTAGGCTGACTAGCAAACTGAAGCTACTGAAAGCTAGTCTGCTGCAGTGAGACAGTGGGGTTACATCCCGAGATTTCTGTCATGCACATCAGATTGTGCTCTTGTTACCTTGACAATGCAACTGACTCTAAGAAGCAGAAAAGTTAAGCAAATACCTTCACTATGCCAAGGACTACAGTTTACTGGGCTATATGGAATCCTCCAACAGTCTAAGATATGGATGTTATACGTAACCATTACTAAGGACATGTGGATGTAGTCTTTACTGTGGATGTGTCTGAATGTTGTGTAATAACATTTGATAACAAATTTCAGATGTGTTAGAAAGAGAAATTAATCATAAAAAATTGGTCCACTGATTTGTTTCAATTGTTTTTCCATTCAGGAATTATTCATGCTTTGGCTACAATTTTCAAGAATTTATCATTATCTGTGGGTTATGTGATAGGGTTTGTGAATTATTCTTGATCTGTAACTCATTCACTAGCAATTAGCTGGAAGAAATATGCATTTTAGTTCCTTGATTAAAGTTGTGACTGCTCCCTACAATGGCTAAATTTCAAGTTACGTTGAGAGCACCAGACCCCAGAAGAGTTGCACAGCAGGACATAGAGCACAGGACATACATTTGATTCTGAAGTGTCTACAAATGCAGCTGGAAAGCCTGCAAGCTTTTTACAATACATATGTAAAACTTCCCTTTTCAAGATATTCTTCCAACTAAAATAATTTCTAGAAAGAAAAGAGGGGGGAAATGAAACAAAAAGAGAATAAGAGATGCAAAGGCAGGCAAAAAATATTGTTCTGAAGAATAAAATTACTTTTGATTGTCCTAACACAGATTATGAGCAAATGATTCATATCACCTTTTCTTTATGTCTGTTAAAACTCTTTGCTAATTATTAATTCATAGTCAAGATTTTTATGACAATGTATTTCAACATGGATAGCTAAATATATTTATGTTTCAGCTGATGGTTTTGAATGCCAGCAGTTGGTAGGAGCAGAGTCATGGGGATTTGATTGCTACCCTGACTTTTTAGAAATGACTGGTGCCAATATTTACTGGGAAACTAGCTTTGCTAATACTGGGGCAATAGTTAGAAAGATTTGCTTGACTTATTTACTGATAGGATAAATGTAGAAGGATAAATCATAATTATATCCATAATGAATTAAATTGGTCTCAGCTAGATGTGGCTTGGCATCCTGGTCCTTCTCTAAACCAAAAAAGGTTTTCTTCTGAGCATGGAGGATAAAAAGGGTCAGAGAGAAAAGCAGTGACACAACAGTAATGAATCTCTGGTGATCTCAGAAAGAGTACCTGTTTCTGTAAACAGCACCTCTCACACAAAGAAGGGGCCTGAAAATAACGTGGTTTTGCTGCCTGGCTTTTCCAGACACTTGTTATGCGTCCAACCAGCTGTACCAAGGTTGCTAATACAAGCATGAACTCAGAGGATGGAAAGAGAAAACTGAGTCCCCTGCATGCTGAAAGCTTCCCACAAACTTAGCGATCATCAGCTTCCTCATTATTCTATTCGCTGCTCCCAGTGACAGCCAGGCCCCTCTTTGGCTTTCACCATTCTGATCCATGACATTTCACAGTATAAGCAAGCTTATATTTTTGTAGGTTTTGTAGCTCCTATTGAGATCTGCACAATTTGATAAAACAGAAATTGCCTTTAGAGGGGGAAGCTTAAAACAATTGTGACCCATTTCTCCAACAAAAAAAAGCATATACACATTATATGACACCTCCTGAAAAATCACATAAGTAAGAAAAGTCCATCAAATGTACAATTATTTGTTGATATAGCCTCAAAATGTGTAAAGCAAAAAGAAGTTTCTCAAACTTCCTCATTGTAATTCTTATAACTTCTAAGGAAAATACGTCTCTATTTCTTTTATTTCTCTGTGAATACTGCTAAACTCTATCAAGTGTTTAGAGCTCAGTAAGTACATTTTTGTCCATTTGAAATCTATTTCAGTTTGGTAGACTCAAATATTTTATAACAGTAAGGCAAGTTTGAAGTATGTACTTCTGCTGATTTGAAGCAATATGCCCTACATTTATAACCTCAGACTGGTATTTTAAAGTCCTATCTAAATGATTGACACTGATATATTTTTGTCGCTGTATAATTGCATTCTGAAAAAAATATTGGCTTTTCCAATATAGGTTTTTCCTATTTTGCCAGAGTACTTCAGACAAGTCTCTATTTATGTGCATATGCCTGTCTGCTGCCTGTCTGTGAAGGGAAATTACAAATTTTTGAATATTCTGAAACTGCGTAGGATGCCATATGTTTCTTTGTCTGCATACCATTTTAGTTTCAGTAAAAGAAGCAATTACAAGTATATTTGTTGATTCAAGTATCTAAAAATTTAGGTAGAGTATTAATTTTACAATTCAAGGAAAAATTTCAATTAAAATCAATATTGTTCTTCAATTTTGTAAGTAACAACAGTTCATAAAAATACTGTTAATATTTAAGGAAAAAAATTGTTAATAGAAAATTGCCCAGAGGGATTGTACACGTGTATATTAAAAGACTGTTTTACTAAAATTTAGCTCTTAATTTTCAGTGAGGATAAAAATAAATCCTTTAAAACTATATTTCAAATCAAAATGTACTTGTGAATGCATATCCTTTTTTTTTTTGAATGTGCTTCTTTTCAAGTGTTTTGAAGAAGGGAAAAGTAATCATGTACCCATGTTTCTATTTTGCTATCAGAATTGAAAGTCTTTTCCTTATAATTATTTTAATTAAACACAATGAGTTTCAATATGTTTATATTGGTATGCAGTATGCTTTGCAAGACCCTTTCTACGAGCCACATAGTTATTTTCAGTGGTATTTCACATTAATATCTTTTTCCATGGTTGATTTTTTTGACTCTTTTGGGGAATCTAGTCATTTTGCAGACCTGTGTAATTGACTGAGCAGTCTTTAAGGACTTCAGTTAATTTTAATTGTATAAATGTATGCGTACTTATTAAGGCACTAATTGGAAAACAGAAACTATTTGTATTATTTAGCCAATATTAAGCCAGCAGCTAAATCACAAACCCTTCAGTGAGTGCACAAACACTTCTCCCTCATCTCCTCTCTCTGTGCCTTTTCTATTCTCAAGGTCACGACATTCTCCACTTACATCTCTTGCTGTGCTTATTCTGGTTCAGATGGCCACTCCACTGCACTTGTTCTGATTCTCTGAGCAGTAAGATAGCTGCCACTGTAATCAGTGTATTTTTTTTCCCTCTGGTGACTGCCTGCAGCCTTGTTTATCACTTGTTTTGCTCTTCCCTATCTCTCCCACATCCCCATCCCTTGTCCCCAACTCCTTTCCAAGCAGACTAGTACTAGTTCCTGACAGCATACTCCCTTCCAAAAGTCAAGTTCCCATAATTTTAACTTCAGGGCTAAAACTGAGGCGACGAGAGAGCCATCGCAGTAGTAAAGAGCAAAAATTGCTATTCTTCCAGCATCCATGAAAACGCTAAATTCAGCAGCCCACTGCTTTCCCCGAGAGGCACTAGATGGCAGCATGGATCACTGCTGCATTGCATCAGGAGCAGAGCACGTTAGGAATGAAACAGCAGCCCCGCTTTCAACGAGGATTTTAATTGAAGAGAGGAAAGCTTAATTGTGGATGCGCTTCATTTTCACTAAACTTATTTTCAAAACTCTCATTGTCTTTATAGAGAAAAGCTAATGCTGAATATCAAGCCGAGTCCCCCACTATCCTAGACAGTCGCATCTATAATTTATTTCACCTTAAAATGACAGGCACTCTTTTTCTTCCATGACTTTTTGTGAAAGGTTGTTCCATCCCACCTCACATATTTAATGAATTTGTGTCTGAAAAATGCATTTAAATGCAATTTTATTGCTAGCTGAATGAAAATTCATGAAAATTGCACCAAGAATAGGGAACAGTAAGATACAAAAATGAACATGGGTAATACATAAACGTAAAATGGTCTAAGGGTGAGTTATAAGCCAGGTCAGTTTCTTTTCTTTGCCATTTAGACATCTCTCTTATTCTGAACAGACTATGAACAGTGGTTGAAGATGATCTCTTGCACCAAAACACTGCTTACTTTTCATTTACTACCAGACAACCATCCCTGCTTGTGCTTATACTCAGAAACAAAAATCAATTCCCACAAAGCAAGAAAGCAGGAGAATGGGGCAGGTGATTCTGACTAATTATCTATAATCATATAGTAAATTGAAATGTAAATTTTATTTAAGAAAAAGTGCATCTCAGTAAAAAGAAACATATGACAAAGTAAGTTGGAAGGCATATCTGAGGACATTTGTTGAAAGCAGAATTCCGATATGAGATCAGTTTGCTCAGAATCTTGTCAAGATAAGTTCTGAAAATGTTCAGGAATTTTTGTTCCACAGCTTCTTTGAGAAGAAAAAGAAGAAATTGGCAGAAACTGAAGCACAGGAAGTTCCACCTAAGCATGAGAAATAACTGTACTGCACAGATGCCCGAGCCTTGGAACAGGTTGTGCAGGGAGGCTGTGGAGTCTCTCTCACTGGAGATATTCAAGAGCTGTCTGGGTCAGGCCTGTGCCACAGGCTCTAGGATGGCCCAGCTGGAGCAGGGAGGTTGCAGCAGATGACCACTGTGGTCCCTTCCAACATGAGCCATTCTGTGATGCTGTGAAAAAGAGGGCAGGTGAGGACAAGAAGCAGAGAATGAGTGAAATGTATCCCAGAGCAGCAAGGCAGGCGCAGTGTCACTGACACTGGGCCCTGTGTGCTCCTGTGTGTGTGCACAGGTGGAGCTGGGGCAGAGGGGAGCGGCCACAGTCACCAGACATCCTCTTGTTGAAGCAGCCTCCCCAAAAGGAAGAATCAGAGAACTGTACCTCTCTTCCCTTGCAGAGTTAGAAAGGGCATATGTCTTTTATCTCTCTCTTCCTGTAGAAGAAACCTTGTTTCAAAAATACAAACTTCGAGCTGAAAAACTTCAAAACAAACCTTGGCTTTTGTCCATATTTATGTCCCTCCACTCCGTTTTCATGTGAAAAAGATCACTCCCAAAACTTTTGCCAGTAAAGATCACCCTTTCTGTTCAATAAGGCTCTAAGATGGCCACATTCCTTATCTTCTCTGTGGCTTTCATCTGACTTATGACACGTATGTTAAAAATATTTGCTGTATAGGAGAGTGTTGCCTCTTTTTCAGTCTCCATAAACTAAAGACAGATGAGAACTTCTAGTTCAAATTAGGTGAACTAGGAGACAAGAATAAATGGAGGGGATCTACGTTTTTTGAAAACAAAATTTAAAAATAACTGGAAAATCAACAAACTGGGAAGAAAAATTAGAAAGTGACAAAACAATAAGTCTCTGCTATGGAAGTCACAGAATGGGCTCTGTCCTTTTGTTTACTACTGCATGATATTAGAATGGACAAGATGCAGTATGAATGTTAAATGCAAGATGAACTACATTTTTAGTGCTTGAAAATTTTTTTTTTTTTGGTCTCCCAATGGGGACACTGCTTTCTTCTTGATGAGTTACAAAACTTTCTCCACTTATTGAGAAAAGAGCTTATATCTTAAATTTGAATATCCCAGCTTCATAAAAATGTGAGTAATATGGGCACCATGTACTTAGCACAAATATTGCAATTGAATCAAAGCAATCAACTGATAAAATAAAATTTCTAAAAAAAATTGACTGATACAAATCATCATGATTTGCGTTAACCACAGCCAAGCAAACATGTATTAAGTACAATGTCAAGAAAAAGTTTCTGTCCTGTAACTAGTGAAATGTCAAATTAAACAGAGATCTATTCATTAATACAGTGAAATGACTGGAAATCTGGTCTTTTTTAGGAATAATTTTGTTAATGACAGCTTCTGACAATGTGGTTTATTGGTAGAGCATGCACAAAGTCTTTTAACAGCCTAGCTGTTCTCCAGTTTCAGTTCCAAAATGTATTTGTTTCATTTAAAGCAAATTTAAATATTGCTAAGAACTAAGACATTGCGGCAAGTATGGGAAGGAAAGCAAAGGATTTGCCACAAACATATGATTCAAGGTATTTGATTTTTCTTCTCTGACATATGTAAAGAATGGAGAAGAGTAATCAATCAGTAGAGTGACTCTCAGAAGGAATAGAAAAAAAATTTACAGCTAACAGTTTAGCAAATAAGAATTGCATGTGTGTATATTTATTAAGAAAGAACATAATCATTTCAATGAATTTACAGGGCTTAGCAACTAGGATAAGGATTCAAAGAGAGGAATGTGTGTTTCAAGCAGATAAAAATTCTGGAGAAGTTAAAAACATGATGAGTCCCTAAAGCATCTTCTGGATTTTGTTTTTAAAGATACAGTAAGGTAGTGTATAGGTGTAACTTTAGGGAATAAGGCAGGAGTCTGGCAACTGCTGAATACTTCTACTGTGTTGAAACAATAACAAGGAAACTCTTGAACACCATTAGAATGCAAAAGAGGTCAGGAATTCCTGAGGCCCTGCAAGAGAAACCTGAGCCTTGCAAGGCTTTTCAGAGTAACAAAGAAAACAGCAGATTGTAAAAAAGATGAAAAAGGTTTTATGTGTGAGTTGCAAACAGTCCTGAGAGTGCCTGCTAAGAGCCAGGTCCTGTCAGAAACCCAGGGAGGGTACAGCCAAGGGAGGGCAACTGTGGTGGGAGTGCAGATGGAAACTCTCTCCAAGCCTTCTCCCTGACCTGAGCAAATTTGTGAGTACCCACAACCCATAACAAAGGCAAAATTCAAATTTTAGTGGATCAATCCTCCGTCAGTCAAAATTTCCACTGAGCCTGCATGCTGCTGAGATCTAGATTTTCAAGCTTCACTTCAGATAGTTTGTTAGCAATTTTCTCTGAAGTGAGAAATAAGATCTACTTCTAGAAATGTTAGAGTTTTTGAAAGTGGCTGAGGCAGCATGTTGAGTCATTTAACCCATTCTTAAACACAAGTTTTTGTGTATGACAAAGATTTCTGTTTCGCCTTCTTTAAACTTAGGCTTCATCAGAGCATGTTTCCAAGTTGATTCAATTCAAAACTTTAAAAACCCCAAAATCTTACATTCATAGATTTATTATACTGCATGCTAGAATGAATAGTCTTACAAACCCTTGTTTTCACTTGCAGCAGCAGCAATGTCTAAAGATTAATTGATAGATAAACAACTATTTCAATACTTGAGATTTCAAGGAAATAAAAAATTTCAGGTTTTTACTTCCTCTGATGCCTAGTAACATTCATTTCATCAGAAGTATTGAACAGCAACAGCGTGGTCTTGTATACATAACAATTTAATTTGGACCACCTTGTTATACAGACACTGAATGAGTACTGATTCAATTTCAAAATAAATAAATCCATTTTTTTATTCAGCAATACTTTTGGGTTCATCCATTAGTAATGAGTTTCACATTCTAATAGTGTAAGCTATTACTATTGTATGAAAACTCCATGTATTCTGTTCTGTAGGATGACTTCTTGTGAAACAATTGACAAGCAATAACTTTTTTTACTTTACTGACTCTGGGCCATTCTTAAGGCATAGCAGTATAATCCATTAGACTGCTGAAAACCATGATTTCATCCCAGGAAAAAATGACAAACAGTCTGCATCAGCTGCAAAAGATACTCAGTTATTCATTGCAAATACTATAACCTACATTATATTGTGGCTCCTAGCAATAGGATTGGAAGAAATTCACTTCCTTTTCCTTGACATTGGCTGGATTGTCACTCAAAGTAATTTTCCCAGCTGGAAACCAATCCATTGAGAACTGATTGTTTCACAATTCAATTGTGTAGAGTCCTACCACAGAAAATACTAAAGTAGCATTTCCTTGGATACCTTTCAAGGTGTTTATCAAGAGATGGAAAGGCACCATAATTGAAGATTGCTAGGTAAACAAGGAATAGATTTCCATAAAGTGTTTTCATTCACCTGCTTTATCAATGAGACTTTTAGCATTCTTTCTTATTTTTTCATCCCATTTATTTTTAAATTATCCAGGGGTTATTTATTTTTTAAATATCTCAATAGCTCTGCCAATAAACAAAAATGCCAAGGAATGTAACAGATTTGTTTGGGTGCATTTACTGTTTGGGGAAAACAGAATTATAGTTAAGAGACCAGAAAGCAGCAATTTCATGTAGAATGCAGTGGCTGATAACAGCTTTGAAATACTGAATAATCATACATGGCATGGGTAGCCGTAAAAGTACAATGAAAGTATCATACCTCAGAGATGCATGAATGATCCATCTGTGTGGAAGATTTTGGAGTAGATTTATAATATCACTGTTATATAAGGTAACTCCAAACAATAAGAGCGTGCAAGAGTATCTGAAATAATGGTTTACAGTTATAATTTTTAGTTATGAAACATTATATGTATTTCTTTCATTTGTCTGGTAAACTCTAGAGTGAATCTCTCTTCCATTCTTGGAAATAGTATTATGGTTCTTCCAAACCTGGTTTTAGATGTAAACCAAAAATACAATATTGTATTCAGGTCCATATTTAAACATGTTTTTAAATTATTTATTCTCTATGCTTTCCTCAGTAAAATATTCTTCTAATAAGGAGTAAAAGCAGAATTTAAAAAAGAGTATTTTTTAATGTTTAATTGGAATGTTTATTCTTTCTCAGAGTGAGAGGTTTTATACATTGTCTCAATTATTGCTTAACTCTAGTTTGTCTATGAAAATAATTCTGTGTTTCCTACATTTAGATGAGTATTAATACTTAAAAAAAAGTTTTTTTATTTATTTAAATCCATAAAAATAAGTTAATTTACCTGCTCTGCTTTGCTTACCAGTTAGTGAGGGGTTTGCTTATTTTTTGTGTAACTTCTTAGGAAAAATCCAGCAATGCTTTAGCAGCTTTAACTTCGCCCACTGGAGGGAGTGCACGGGCACTTTTCCACAGTACGAGGTAATGCCTCGTGCTCTGCTGGGGAAGTTTTTCTCTTTACAGGTTGTAGCCATAGAAATAAACTCCTAAAGTGTAAAAATACATGAACTTGAGAATTATTTTTAAAAAAGTCTAATTAAATGTTTGTCTGCCTAAATGCTAGACTTTCCAAAACAATGTATAAATTAGTGCTAAACTTTCCAAACCCATACCTATGCACATTTATAGACCCCATTAAAGTTTCTAATTTCATTTCCTTCAATTAATAATGTCAAGTATTTGTCAAAGCAATTTTTCTAGTAGGAGGGAAAAAAGAAAGGAAAATGAAAAGGGGAAAAAAATAAGAAAACGAGCAAAAAGGGGGGAAAGGGGAAAAGGAAAGGCTCAAGTCAAGATGGAAAGACATGGTACTTTGGAGATCTTATTCTATATGCAACAGAATATGTAAGTCATTGCTAATATGAGATCAAAATGCAAATTTATGAGGGGAAGTGTGTTCTGCATATATATATATATCAAATTGTCCATGTTTCACTATAAACAGAGATGTTCTTTGGCGTACAATATGTTTGTAAATTGAAAATAAAAGAGAAATCTTCATCATATTATTGTTCTATCACATAATTCTTATCAGTCATCTCTTCTAGTCTTAATTGGGTTTCATTTTCATTTCTGCTCTGCTTATGAACTATTTCCTTCAGTTCAATGGAATTTTGCATGAGCATGTCTCAGAGGAACTTTTCTTATTGCACAGTGTATAGTTCTAATGAAATAAGATTCTGTATCAGTAATGTTGGCAATTTAGTTAGAATAAAAATATATTACAAATCAAGTATGCTGAATAGAGATTAGTGAGTGAATGCTAAGTTTGGTAAATAACTCAGCCAAGAGAAATCAGAGTATGTTAAAAAGAAAGCAACTGTCACAAGGAAGTTATTTGTTTTGAAATAGAACTTAATACCTTTTTAAATTTGAGTGAAGTATGAGTTTGATTTGTGGTATTTTAGAGCTAGAGATGAGATAAATTTACAGTGTGAACTCAAATAAAAGGCTGTATAGTGGGGATTAATAAGAAGAAAATTTCTATAACCTTGAAGCCTGGTAGAAGCACTCTAAAAGAGAAAAACATCTGACTGCATCAGATGTCAACATGAAACCAAAAGCAAATATAATTTGTCAATCATCTCAATCATATTATTTAAAAAATAACACTAATGCAATATTTAAGGTTCCAAATAAACTATATTTAGAATATGATTCATAATGATAAATATGGATATTGGGAGTAGATTTTGACTGAACCCATAAGAAACACAAAGTAGGAATCTCTGTCATGTTCACCAACATTATGACTTACCATGCACAAAGAGGCTAAAAGATTTTTTCAGTCCACAAATTATTGAAAAAGGGTATATTTCTGTAAATCCTCAAAAGACAAAACATTCAGGGTAGGAGATATTTAAATTCATATATTTAATATAGAACCATCTGTTACCTTTTCTCATGGTGCTTTTTTAATGAACTCCTTGATGCAGTTAAACAGAATTTTGCAAGACTACATCTTCAAGAAATATGTTTAATTATGTAATGCCATCAGTTAGAACTGGGCTCCTCATGAAGAAAACTCTTAACATGATACTTGTATATTACATTCTTTAATTGTAAAATATGAGGTCCAGAATGCTGGTTTTCAGTGTCTGAAATCCTTATTATATCAGATGACTGTCAGAGCACCACAAGCTGTGTTCCCAAATACCAATCCAAGATGTAAACTTCTAAAAGGTCCTTACAATCTAATTGCTATGTCAGTGTTGGAATGAGCTGGCAATGAGATTTTTCTTCTTTGCTAATTTGGGCCAAACAAACTGCAGTATATATTTAGTTCAACTTCTGAATCTTAGATAAAATACCTTTACACTAAATCGTATTATGCTGTGTACTTTAATGTAATACTGTAGTTTTCATTAAAAGAACTTTCTTTAATGTTATTTATAGAAATGCCTTAAATGTCAGATTTAGTTCCACCTGATCAGTAGATTTTATAATAGACATAAAATAAGCAATGTAATAATTTTTGTGACACATTATTCCCAGTACCTTTTAATTTTTCAAACCTTCTCTTTTATAACCAGAATTCTTTCAAAACGAACATCCAAAGGGATAATTACCACCATTGGTTCTACCAGCTTTGGTCAGTCAGAGGCACAGCAGGAGCTTCTCAAGGAAAGGACTGAAAATAACACCACTGAAATGCTTTCTTGCTCATACACACAAGAAGATACTCTAGCAGTGAGTTAATATTAGCAGTCTGTATATAATGATTGCTGACAGGTAAGCTTATCAACAATACATTATGCTTAAACTTTTTGTATAGGTATTCCACTGATTCACAAGCTGTATTATGTAATGTTGTGTATGCTTTCTGTAACATTCACCATGTTAAGTGGTTGAAGAATCAAAGGTATTTTCCACAAGAGGGGGCTAATACTCCTTACTAGGTCCTGATGGTTTTCTTCATCAGAAATCTGAAACCTAGGCGTGCCACAAGGAGAGAGGGAGGGAGAGAGGGAGGGAAGGAAGAAGGGAAGGAGAAGATGAAACTAGAGTTACATTTCTGTTTTGCCCAGTCTAAAATGTTAAATCCCTGGTCAACTGATCTGTCACAGTTAAAGGGTGGCATTTTAAACTTGGAGAGACTCTACTTGATGCAGGATCAATAAAATTTCATTAGCAGTGAGTTTTTTTTAAAGAAAGGATTACATGGATATGGTCCATAACTATTGTCCATAACTGAGTTATAATTTGAAATGAATGAGTAGCTAGCCAAAGCAATTATGAGGAACAAGGAGTAAAGAAGAGTTGATAATAAAAATGAACTGATCAGTCCTGCACCTTGATCACTTTCAGAGTAGATTCTTAATCACAGACTGAGCTGAAATTGGTGATAAAGCATTCAGATTTGATTTATCTTTGCACTGAAAAAAGTATACTTTATAGAACTGAAATTGATAGACTACAGAGAAAGAAGGCTGTACTTTACATAGGCTGCAGTACATTGAAAAAGGACTCAAAGTATTAGTAATAGACTTTAGCAAAGGGTGAGAGGGGATAAGAACACTTGAAATTTACAAATCAGCGTAGATAAGTTGGGCAAGAAAAGACCAAAAGAGGAAAATAGTACATTTCAGCAGTTTACAGACATGTTTTCTTCTGCATCTAGAAAAATAAACTACCCCTTTTTATTGCTCATTTTAAACTAACATTAGTCAATCAACAAGGCACGTAGCGATAGCAGTGACAGCAGCAACAATGACAAGTTCTGGCACAAAATACCTGAAGGAGCTGGAGGAGGGGTTCCTGGAGTCAGGGAAACCTGAGGGAAAACGCAGAGAGTCGGCAGGACATGGCAGCTCTCACAAGTGAGGCTGGCATGCTGAGGGCCTGGCCAGAGCAACCACGGGAGATGCAAATGGCTCCAGGGAGTGGGGGCAACCAGCACAGGCACTGAGGGCAAGGCATGGCCCTTCACAATGATGGAGCATGTAGGAGGGCACAGCCACCCCCAGCTCCTGAGGCAAGCTCACCCGGGAGTTTTCCCTGCCCAACTAGAACACTCCCAAGGATGATTTCCAAGCTGAAAGCCATCGCTAGAAGGAGCAGGGTGAGGCAGATGGAGCTCCCTCAGAAACGTGCAGCTGTCCAGATCTCCACTTGCTCAGGCTGCAGGGAGTGTTTGAGCCTGGCACCAGTGTGTGAGGGCAAAAGAGAGGACATCTGCATGTGGTGTGACCAGGGAGATGATTGGCCTGGTGGCAAAGAAGCCGAGGCCTATCAGGGAGTGTGGGAGAGAAACAGACTGGTAGAGTCACACCCTTCCATCCCTGAGAGGAATGCAATTTATGCATAGAAGTTAACTAACTTCTATGACATGGAACACAGTTAACATAAAAGTTAACTAACTTCTAACTTAGTTAGAAGTTAACTAACTTCTGGTTAGTTCTCACCCTTTCTTGACAAGACTCAGAAGAACCCTGACTCTCTTGCTATAAGGCAGAACGAGGGCCAACATGAACTGTGGGGAAAGAAAGAGAAATTTTCTTCAGAGCAGCTTTCTTCAATACTTAACAAAGGAAATACGACAGTAAGAAAAAACAGTTATAAATTTTTGCAAATTTTTTTAGTGCTTGTGTATTGCTTAAGGCTGAACCCTTCAAGACATTTTCTGCTTATACAAAAACATACACTTTCATTTCACAAAGTATATCTAGCTTCTGCAGCTGCTAAGATAAGCTGGAATACACAGCCTCGGTGAAACCTGAAAGATTCCCAAGCAGGGAGCTAATTAAAATTCCATCCACTTCTAGAGATTGTTTGCTTGTTTGTTTGTATCTGACTATTTTATGCCATCTCATGGTTTCTATGCAGCCTTAGTCATGACTCTTGAATGCTGGAGATTAGCAACACCAGGGCACTTCTATTCCTAATGCTACACCAGTACTCTGCACCACTGCCCAGCTCCTGCTCAGAACCTTCTCCAGCTTTCAGGAGATATTTTTGGCAAAAAAATTATGCCTCCTATTTATGGCTGTAGTGAGGCATGAAGTACAGCTATCCCACTGTGCTCCCTGCTGTGAGAATTTGGAATAGGATGAACAATGATCCTATGCACAATTCCTGTTGCATGTCTGTCACACTAGCAGTTATACATGTTATATATATATATCAAGATAATTGGATTATTTCTTCATCTTCCTATTGCAATCAGGGATTACTTGATAACTCTATGCAGTTACAGCTCATTCACACAGTCCATCATTCCTATCAATGATTGCAGAAGAGTCAGTTTCCAGGACACAAGTGATTTCTGTCTTGTTTTAATAGCAGCTGGATAGATTTAAAAGATACCTTTTGTGTCATAGTCCAGTATTCTGAGCTGGAATTTCTGAGGGGAAATTTACATTGTGTGAAATTATGAACTCAATCAGATACTGCAATTTTGAGATCTTAATTTTTTTTAAAAAGACCCCTTTTTGCTCTCTCTTCAGTTGATGAGACAGTTGATTAGGACATCACAAAAAGATCATCTAACAATTGCAAATTTCAAGAGGTTGAAATGAATGGAGAATGTTTCTATGTTTCTCATGGAACTCATGTATTGAGAAATTGTCAAGTCTTTGAAAACTTGGTTAGACAAAAGTATTTTATACTAAGTTAAAAGGTCACCAGTCCTTTTCATAAGGATGTGAACCAGTCTAATAACATGAATTTTACTTGCAAGAGGAAATACTTTGACCATGTTTACACAGGCATTTTAGGGTTCTGGTTTGTTTAAGTTTGGAAAACACAACAGTAATATTCCATAATGTCCAATACCTCTTTGCTGGAAACATGCAGTCCATGTTTCAGGTTACAAATCAAAGCAAAAAGCATGTAGGAAAAAATGAATAATTTTTTTAAAAAAACTGAATAGACATTTTTTTATATCCAAAAGCTACCTTTGAAAATAGTTTATCACATTGGTCAAATCTTCATATATTTCCTGAGCTGTAGTTCTTGATAATTTTCTTTTTTGCGTCAACTGTTATAATTACCTATATTTTTCACAAAGATTCAAGTAATGTCAAAGTAATTAACCTGAATAAAATGCTATCGTTTTCTTCATGGTTTTCCTGCTTTGTCAAATTCCCAAAATCTCCTTTTATAAGACCATAATAAACATTGTCAATCATATTGTTAAAGAAGATCTTATGGTAATGAACTCTCAATTTTAAAACCAGGCAAAAAGTCTTTCTTTAATCCATTCTGCCTTATATTATGACAGTTTTATAATTAATATTTTTCTCATCTTGAACAAGAAGACCAATATATTTTTTCTATTTTTCTATTTTTTTCCTTTTCTTTTTGTTGTAATAGTGAAGTCCAGACTAAGCAGTTTTTAAATTGGCTCTGATATACTAAGATTTAAGAACATGCTTATAATTCCACAAAAAGAGGGATTTTTAAGGATATTGTAGTAGATGCTGGATTTGATTCAAATTGGGTATATGGCTCTACAGTCCCTTGGAGTTCCATGCTCTGTTCTCAAACAAAATCAGGATTCAAAAGAGGAGTAATTTTTTCTTTTTTCATTTAATTTCATCTCAGGAGTCTGATCTGAACCATATCTAAAGTGCAAGATGCAATTTTTATTTTATCCATTTCTATTTACTCTGTATCTACTTATCTACATCAAAAGACTTAAGACCTAATTCTCTGTTATGTTTCTATTGTTTTATAAAAGATGAATGGTATGCAGGAATCTGAAGAAGAGCAGGAATAGTGCCCTGATGAGAAAATATCTTCTGTGCACAGCTCCTGTGTAAGATGTCTACCACATATTGCTCATATTCTCTCAGATAAAAGAAAAGACAAAATACAGAGCTGAGAGATGGAGAAGACAAAGGAGATAAAAGAACATGTCACAGTGACCATACCACATTTCTTGTCCCATGGCAGAGCAGGAGCCAGTTTCAGAGCCTTGCCATCAATGCACACACCTGCTTGCAGTGCAAGCCTGCATGTCCTGCAGTTTGAAGGAACAGCTGCAGCAGGGTTTGGAGAAGAGACAGTAGGTGAGCACAGGAAGATGAACAGGGGGTCCATTTTAATTCTCACACCTGACATTTGCGCCAGGAGGTCAAACAGCCTTGCACCTCACTGTGGGTTTATTTGATGTGTCTCATAGGCTCGCTCTGTCTTCAAGACGAGATACATCGAGGCACAGGAGCTGAGAATTCAGGGCATTCCCTTTGCCTATGGAATCCTGCGTGCTCATCTTCCTTTGGACACTGTCCCTTCAACAGTTTATTTCCCTGTGCCTGTGGGTGGCTCCTTGGTATGCTTCACCTTTCAGAGCAAGAAATAATGCAGGAGGATCACTCCTTAATGGATTCAGCTCTTCATTTACAGGCCTGACACAGGGGTTTATACTATTTATGGCTATTTTGTTCACTAGCACATTCCGATTTTATTGGTAACACCACCTAAAACATACCACTTGATTGGTGTTTGCACTGTGAGCACATTGAGAAGTTTCCACCTATCCCACTTTTCAGAATACATCTGGTTAGTTCTTACCCTTCCAAGTGAGCAGCCACATTCAGTACCAGTATTTTTTATCAGTTGCTGTTGTCTGCCAGCAAGATAAATAGCCCTGCTCTGCCTCCAAGCAAGGTCAGTATAAAAAGCTTCCTAACTGTGGTTAAGAAAAAAAGAGTTGATCAACATGAAGATTACATATAGCATTAAGGAAAAAAAAAAAAAAAAGATAATGCTCATATTGATTACAGAAAAATACAATTGTGAGATTCAAATATTTCAGAGTAGAATCAAAACATTAGAAAAAAGAAAAGCCAGTCTAAATGGCATTATTATAGAAGTTGCTTCAGAATTGCAATATATACCATTTTCTTTACTCCAAATTAAATATATAAACTTGAGCTTTTTTAAATTAAATAATTTTGGCTTGAAAACTCTATGCTGATAACAATTTGCTTTCAAAGAAGTTGGTGGGAGCTTATTTTTGTTAAAAAAAAGGGAAACAAAGGCTTTATGCAACAGTGGAAAGAACTGTCTGGCAGTGACAGGTTGTTTGGTAACTGCAATTTGAAAAGTATCTTTCATAATCTACAATAGTTGCCCTTGCAAAAGTAGAATTTTCTTATGCAAAACTGTCTGTAGAAGATATAGAAAATATAACTGGGGAAGAGGAAATTGTTTGACCTTGAATTCTTTAGGATTCAGGTCTTTGTGGGATGTTAAAAAAAATCCAAATATTTTTAAAATTAGCCTGTCACCTTACTTAAACAAACAAAACAAAATACAGGTTTCAGCTGAAAAGCAAAATAACTCCTTACAAGATGCAATGACACACTTACAATTGTAAATAGTTTTGAATAAAGAGTTCTTTACTGATGGGATGCACATCTTGAGTGTAAATTATGACCATGATTGTGCATGTAAGTAAATATATGAAAGCAACCTACACACTTCAGGAGATTAAAGTATTTTTAAATTTCCTTTCAAATTGCAAGTTATTTTTTGTATAATTAAATCTTACAAGTAATACATCAGAAACTTCTAGTGTATTTTTTGAATCCTACAATAGAAATTATGTGAATTCTACACTTAGTTATATTTCTTAATTATTTACAAGATTCCAACAGTCCAGCTTAACTATTTCTGAAAGTACAAAAATAAATAATTCATAGAGGCTCTTTACTCAAGGGTCAATCTTTTGTGAAAACAGTCCTAAATTAATAGCGGTGCAGAGTGTCTGAAAACAATGCCTCAAACCATTTATGGCCACAGAAATGATTTATTGACTGAGAACGCCATCTTTCTCTCCAAAAGTCCTAATAAAAAATTGACAGCTGCTGTGAGGTATAAAGGCAAAGGCATTGCAGAAGAAAGTGTATACACATAGGACCACTAAAATGATTGAAGGATTGAGCAACTGTCATATAAGGACAGGCTGAAAAGAATGGGAATTTTTAACTCGTGACAAAGATGTCCTGAGGGAGGGGGAGGCGCTTATCAGCTTGTGTAAGTACCTGATAAAAAATGATGCAGCCTGATTCTTCTCATTGATACACAAGGAAAAGACAAGAGGCAATTGATACAAACTGAAACACAGGAAATCTAAGTGGAATTTCCATTAAACATAAAAGTAATGTACTATAAGAGTGATAAAACACTGGAAGAGGTTGCTCAGAGAGAATGTGGAGTCTTCATCCTTGGACATGTTCAAACCTCAGCAGGATTCAGTCCTGGGCAACGTGCTATGGTTGACAGGGGCTGAACTGCTTGGGTTGGACTGTAGGATCTCCAAATATCCCTTCTAACCTTGCTAAAACTGAAATCTGAGGCATCAACCTCAACGATTCTGTGATTATAGGTGGAAACTAATGGGAAGAACTGACTATCAAGTCTTAGTTAAAACACAGTTTGGCAAGAACTTATTTCTGCTGTCCAGACACGCAGATTGAAGAAATGTAGTCATATCTGTCCTGTAGCAATGAGTGAAACATGTCAGAAACTTGTACAATTCATAGAAAGGGGGTTTCTGAGCCTTGGCAAAGATTATGCACTTGGACTCTCACAGTTGCAATAAAATCACTTCCTTGTATTTGATGCTTACACCAGATGGGCAGAAAAACTTGGCTGGTAAACAAGATATCAAGTCCTTCCTTGTGATAAACGAGGCAGTTCACTTTTCTAAATTTAAGCATTTAAATATCTTCTGAGGGTGTCGCTTAATGCTCATAATTTCAAGCCTAATTTCACAAAATAAGATGTGAAATCACAGAAGTACAGTTTGGGAGTCAAACACATAGCTGGACATTAAGTTATAAACTGGTGTTACAGTCTGATTCACCATTCAGTTGACAGTATCATCAATCATGGGACATTCACTTAAGAGATGGACTTGATAATCCTTGTAGGTCTCTTCCAACTGAGAATATTCTGTGATTCTGACAGCGACAATTCTGCACTAGTCACACTCATAAATCACTTGAAGCAGCCTGAAACTCTTTCTGACTGCCACCAGTCAATCAGGCTGTCAGGGGTGCTGTCAAAACATTTGAAATTCTCCCCATTGAAGTACATAGAAGTTTCAAAAGTAGAAATTAGGAGTCTAAGTGTTGTGAGCTGAAAAGCTACTTCATTACTCTAGGAGGAAATCCAGTTTTAATTAAATTCACCAAGTAATGAAGAAATGTCTGTGTCAATGATTAATTACCCTCAGTTTCACAGATACAAGCAATTCTGAGAAGAAACTATCAAAATGTGAATTATTTAATACAATGGTGACTGCAATCCTGGAACACATCATACCAGCCAATAATATACAATAATATATATTATATATTTTATATATATATATATATATATATATATATATATATATATATATATATATATATATATATATATATATATATATATATATATATATATATATTTGCACAACTAGTGTTTTATTGTTAAGACAACAGAAATGGCTGAAGACAAATTATGCCAATGACCCGGATGGAAAAATTAGGCACTCTGAAGTGTACCCACAAAGCATTTGATTGCAGAAAGAAGGAGTTCTATACAGAGTATACTTTGAAACCCACCTTGTTGCCTCTTACATTTACATGGAGTCTGTCTTGCTCTGGAAAGCATCCTCTAGCCATGCCTAGAGCCATGTCTACAGGGCTGTCATCTATATGGATCCATATGATCTTGATCTTTTGGACTGCCTTAATGAAGTCCCTAAGATGAAGTGCAGCTTTATCCACTTTTGCTGTGACCATTTGTTTGTCAGCATATTCAGAATAAAGAGTTACGCCTTCTAGAGCACAGCCTGAGCTGTTACTTTGATATTTAGTTATTGCACCATGATCAAATTGTTTGAAGGATCTGGACTTGATCTTGATCTTTTGGACTGCCTTAATGAAGTCCCTAAGATGAAGTGCAGCTTTATCCACTTTTGCTGTGACCATTTGTTTGTCAGCATATTCAGAATAAAGAGTTACGCCTTCTAGAGCACAGCCTGAGCTGTTACTTTGATATTTAGTTATTGCACCATGATCAAATTGTTTGAAGGATCTGGACATCAGAGACTGTGTTATGGGAAGCCTGGGGTTGAGCAGGTGAGGAAACCTGCTGTGACTGTGAGAGCAGGAGGGGCAGCTGCCAAGGTCCCTGCTCAGGGGT
The DNA here is from genome assembly GCF_047830755.1 of Zonotrichia albicollis. NCBI lineage: Eukaryota > Metazoa > Chordata > Aves > Passeriformes > Passerellidae > Zonotrichia > Zonotrichia albicollis. The sequence goes on from NC_133824.1 coordinate 22,406,217, forward strand.
GCAAGAGTGACTGTGCCAGAGGCTCCTGGATGGTCAGACAGGGCTGTTCCCTAGCACTCAATGGACAGATGCTTCAAGAAACATTTCCAGCAACAATTTCTTTCTTTCTGCTACTGCGTTATGACTATGGTGGGGTATTTTTTGTTTTCAATAGGATCATTACAACCACCATCGGACTTAGGAACTCTGATTAAGAGAAGTGCTGACAATCTTTGAATGAAGTCTGAAATAAGCAGATAAAGCAATAATGGTTGATGCTGCAATATTCAGTGAGGATTTGGAATCCTTTATGCCCTTTGATGCAACTCCTGTAGCTTTCAAGTGTTCATCCTGTGTCATTTACCTGCTCATTTTGATGAATTTGTTTTGCATTACTTATGTGCCTAAATACAACAATCACATTAGCCTGCTGTGAACCATGTAGCTCTTTTCACAGGTCTTATTTGGACTGTATAGTCTTCTGCATAACTACTGTTTCAGCTAAACAATTAAATATTGACCTCTGGCTGAAATGACATCAGTAATGATATTTTTATATTTCCATTTAATTAATTAAATAATATCACTTCTCTGTTCTCATGCCATTATTCTTCTATTCAGAATGCCAATATTTACCAGTGGCTTTCTAATTTACACAGTTTCTCTTTTCTACTGAAAAAATTATGCTCAGGTATTCTTTTCATCCTAAGTGCTGATAATTATAGTTTAAATATTCAGAAACTGTCTGGGATATACTGAGATGGAATTTTCAAAGCTTTAACATCAAAGCTTCTACTGCTGTAAGATCTTTGATGACGTAAGGAAATTTTTTTTTTCAATTGATTTAATTAGTTTTTCTTAGCAAACATGAACCACTAAACTAATAGTTAGCTTTAAATCACAGAAAGCAAAAAAGCACAGTTTTGTTTCCTGTATCAATGAAATTATATAATAGCCTCCAAGGATATCAACATGATGATGTAAACATTGATACTGTTTTGTAAACATGTAGAAATACATTGATGTGGTTCTACTTCGATACAATCGCAAAAAATATAAGGAAAAATGAACAAAATTGAGAAAACTAATTTCTTACAAAAGAGGGTATAATATGAAGATTTCACAGTCTTATGGAGTGCATTATATTCAAGGCCTTATTGATCTTGAGCAAAACATTACTACTCCATTGGGACTTTCACTTCAGATTTGAGAACCCCATTAGCATGGGCAGCTGCTGAGCCTGCTGGAGCTCCCTGGGCAGGGCTGTGCTGAGTGCTGGTGGCTGCTGGGGCAGAGATGCCATTCCAGCCATCAGGACAAGATGTGATTATATTTTTTTTTTGTTACACAAAATAAAAGTTATCACAATATCAGAGGAAGGAGAAACCTCTTCATGAATGGAGAGCAAAGGTCATCTAGAGCCTGCCTGATGCTATACAAAATGCAGATTCCCAGCCTCTGAAAGGATATAAGACACATTTTAATATTCTGCTCTAAAAAAGCAGAATTTTCAATGCCATTTTTGTCACAGTTTTCTTATGGAGATCTGGTAAGAGCCCAACACCATCTCTCTCACTCACCCCCAGTGCAGAACACTGATGAAGGGAGTGCGGATTACGAGTTACATTCTTCTGCATTATTACAATGAATTTTGAATTAATTCTGTTGACTCTGGGTTTTTTGCTACTGCATTCAAATATATTAATAACTACAAAGACACTGTCATTGTTGTCAGGAGGAAGAATAAGAGAGAGATCCTAAAGTATGCTAGTGGACACTTCATAGAAATTACTTACATTTGAAGTTCATGGAGAAGAATACATCATGGGTGACCACAGCAACAGATGCAGGTATAGACATGAATCATCTAAAAAATGTGTCTGGAAAAATAGCAGCTGTTTCCCTCTTAATATTGTGCACTAGTGGACTCTTACTTGATCAGATGAATGAGTAGGTCAAAGTGGATTAAACATCCCATGGAGAAGAAAGATTTTCATTTTGTTCTTTCTTTGTCTAAATGAAAAAAAAAAAAAGGAAAAAAATTGCGAAATACAAAAATTAGCTTAAAAAATAAGATCAAAGTTTTGTGCTCTGAAAAACTTTTTTTGAGAAATGAACAGGAAAAATTTTGTCATCTCTGCAGATACTGTCACCAGAATTTATTGGAATCTTGTCATGCTTCATAATGTGGCTAGTGGCTGGCAGAAAGGACAGTGAGAAATCTGGAAAAGGAGAGGAAGATTTAAAAAAGTGAAGTAGATGGATCTATAAAGGAGCAAATTATAGGTATATAGGCATCATAATTTGCTGCTGAGAGAAGCAATAAGGTAGAAAACACACTGAGTAAATCAGCACTATGTCAGGTTAGATTGTCAGATGAAGCCCTGGGAAATAGCCAGAAGGTGTGTATGTCCACACTTATGCTGCTGGCAGCAGAGTACAGTGTAAGAGAAATCTTATTTAAATCTCATTTAAAGAGATGTGTTTCCTGAGAAAAAGGAAATTAATGGAGAGACTGCTGTATTCATTAAGTGTCCAGCCTCAGCAGTCTGTTAGGGTCAACTCCAAATTTTACAACTCCATTATACTCAGAACTTTCCCCATTATTTCCACATCATCTTTCTCCCTCTGCATGCAGAAATTACCTCTCTTCTCCTCATTAGATATATAAAACTGCAATTTGTATGCAGTGTAGGAGATAGGCACTGCATTATTAATTATATACTTTATCTAAGTTTTCCCTGTAAAAGAAAAAACATTACTGAATGTACCATTACACTTGTAATTAGGCTTAAGAGAGAACTGAGAGTTTTCTTTGTGGAAAAAATTCATGTTTTAAAATTATTTGGTTCCAAATGTGTACCAAACATGCTTCTGAAAAAATATTTAATCCTACTCTATGTGACATCTGCCTGTCATTTTTTAAATTAAGTAGACAGAAAAGAAACAAGAATATTTAAATTCTGTTGCACTGCCATGACATGATCTATCATACGATGTAATGTGATATGATATTTACTAAATGCATTTGCTACTAAAACATCATGAAGAAAAGGAAAAATGGTAATGATACTATAAAATAACAAAATAACTGTCCAAATAATGTAGTTTTCAAATAGAAGTTTTAAATTTTCTGGTGTAAAGGTTTCCTAAGCAGGTTACTAGATATCTCTTTTTGTAGATTTGTTGTAAAGAATACTTTTTTTATTCAAAATAAGTTTTGCCAAAAATAGTAGTTCTATTAAAATTTTGTAACCTTTTTTATTTCTGAATTCAGTTACAATGGTTGCTCCTAACAGTTGCTGGTGAATAGGTTGATAATTGTTCCCTGCCCATAGGCAGCTAAAAGTTATTTGCACTACAGTGAGAAAGGACAATGATAAATTGGTCAAATCCAATGAAAGAAATGCTGAGTGCAAAATTGTGCAGAATCTAATTCCAGCAGAAAAGTGACTGAGTACTAAGTATTGAGAGTACTGACAAAATCAATGCAGGCTATTGAGAATATATAATTAATCCAGTGAAAAGGAACACATATATTTTACAGTCAAAGTGACTCTTCAAAAATTTAAATACAAGGTTTGGCTTAGAGAGAACATTCATTTCAAAACCACTTCAGTAAAATATTTGATATTGAGAATTACAAGCCTAGGTGAAAAGAAACTAGTTCTCTCTTCTAGTAGCCTTCTTTTTTTTCCCATTTAGTAAACTGATACGAAGTAAAACAAAAAATCACCGCCAAAATTTGCAAAGAAAAAAAAAATTTCATTTTAGGATTTTCATTAAAGAAATAATATACATTTCTGAGAAATATATGAATTTGTTAGGTGCTATTTCAATGACAAGCTACAGTAACATTGACATTTCTTACAGATTTCAAGGGTGTCCCTCAAGGTAGACTAAGGCATGATCAGGCAACACAAAATGGTACTTCCAGGTGAGGTAACTTCCTTTAGGTCCCATCAGAGCAAAATAATGAGATCAATAACAACTTTGGTACAAAGCATTCCTAAAAGAATTTCATCTATTTATTTCTGTTAATTTTTTTTTTTACTTTATTTTGCAGGGTTTTTTTAAGCATAATTTAATTAATCATATTTTACATGAAAGAAATGCAAAACTTTTTATTTATTTATTTATTTATTTATTTATTTATAGAACTTGTTTGAGATAACTGTCATTTGTGACAATGCAATGTGTTAATTACATTCCTAGGAAAAGAGCACATTTTTATTACTGCATCCGACTGAAACTCTTCACATCTTTTTATACAAATCCAGTATTTTTGAAACCTGGCATTGTGATATCATAGAGTAACTTTGGAAGAAATTTCTATACATGTATTAATCTTACCCATTTCCCCAACCCCCACCTCAATCCCACCAAAATTCTTGAATAGAATATTATGGGAAAGAAACAAGGTCAGATTTTTTCCTCAAGCAAAGAAATTATTTCTGTATCCTGAAACCCTTGTGGTACTTGCATCATCTCTTTAATCTTACTAAAGAAGGCATTATTCCTTCTAAGGATGGAGCAATATATTCTCATTCACAGGGTTCTTCTGTGAAAGAATTTGCATGCTAGATTGCAGTCCTCAGGTTTTTTTACCTTTTCATCAGAAAAACTTGGAATGTTTTCACTATGAATGATTTGTCTGTAGAAACAAAGCTTTAATTGAAATATTAATTCTCTAAAAATAGCTGAAACACTGCCTTTTAAAATTAAATTTTTGTCCAAGTCTTTTCTAACAGGACTCATCCCAGATATTTTCCTTTATTAGGATCTTTCTGACAAGTCAATATCTATGGTTAAGTATGTATTTTTCAATCGATGCTAGATACCAGGATATTTTTTTTTTCTGATGTTCAAGCAACCTATTTCTACACACCACAGCCATATTGATATTCCATCTGTGAGCTCTAGACTAAATTTTTCTTCTTGCGAAATACAATATTATTTTCATCATAAGTGAGCTGCCTGTAACTCTCTTGGGTCTTTTGGAACTTGTCTAAAAGGAAGGAGAGCACAATCTGAATCTATTTTATTTTCTACAAAAAATATTACATTTTAAATTTTCTTAGCATCTGAGGTCTAAGTGTATTGTTATTTCCTGTGAAATTCAATGAGAGAAAGATTTGGACTACATCACAGTGTATAATTTTTTATGTATTAGGAAATTAAGTAGATTATGTATTTTCAATAATAAGTCCGAACTATTTCTGGTATTAACTTACATTGGCATATAGCTGTAATAATGAAGGTTACTACAGTATAAATTAATAATGAAAGGAGTGCTTCTTCATTGAAACAGTTATTGTCAGTATGCCATATCCTCCTTAAAATTCGTCTGTCAGTTTAATCAACTACATCAAAAGAAGAAAAAGGAAATTTTGCAATTCTTTCCTCATCCAACAGCAGTAGAGCAGGTCTTGGTAAGCCAGTGAACATCAGTATGCAATGAAGATTTTGTGCTGCAAGTAAGGAGTGCCACAAGACACAGCAACATAACAACTGGAAAACATTGATTTATTCAAGTGCTATTGATGAAGTTTGCTCTCTTTCATCAAGTTATGTGTAGATACTGAGGGGACCTAGACCCAGGGGGAAGGCAGGTAGTACACTTGATTTTTGATTATCAAATTGCAGCAGAACAATAATGATACTGAAAGAAACTGCTTGGTTCCTAATGGTATCAGCAAGAATAAGTAATGTTAATAATAAGTAATCAATAAATAATTAATACTCATTTAATTTTAAAAATCCCATTAAATCATCATTATCAAATCAGTGTAATTTGGGAACCATAGAATGTCTCAGTTTGTATTTCTAACTATAGTAATGAGAACTGTATTCAAATATATTTACTTTCCTGATCTAAAGCTGAAGCTTATTGAACCATGCTTTTGTTCCAGTAGCTGGGAAAATAGTCATGATGTGTCCACATCATTTTGGGGTTCTTGCTGAGTTTTAAAACAAGCTGAATCCTGATTTAAATGCAAAATGTTGTCATAAACTCTAAACTCTTTCCAATGGAATCTAGGGTGACAATAGCATATTAGCCACCAATGCTGCAAGGTAAATTCATTTATGGAGCAGCATGCCATAAATGTAAAATTTATTTAATCTGTAGAAAAACAATGTATTCCCCAGTACCTTATTTATAAATGTCCTAAAGCATATGGGTAGGTGTCTTTAGCATATTTGAATACCTCCAGGAAGCATCCACTTGAGATATCATGTCCCAGAATCCCTTCCTACTCCTTCATTTTGCTTCTTCTTTTGCAGGAATCTCTCATTTTCAATTGCTTAGGAAAGAAAGTCTTCCCAAGATCCCAGAAGTTCATGAGGTTTGATCAGAATAAATCCTTTATATAGCAACTTGGATGAATAAATCTTTTTTTGTTCTCTAAATATGAATTTGACATAAACTAGTCTTTTATAACAATTTTTTTTTTCTTTGACAGAGGAGAATATTAGTTTATACATGTCAGAAAATAGTACTTCACTTTCAGAAATCGTTGAAAAAGTCTTCTGCATTTCCTAAACAGTTTTTAGTTTTTTTGGGTTTTTTTTATTCTGGAGTAAAGGTTTCATTAGAGATAAAAACACATGCAAACTCACTTTTGATTTTAGTAGAAGAATACAGGGTTTTTTTCAAGTTTTTAGTCTCTACTTCCAAAACATTACAAAATATGGCAAAATTCTAATGTTACTAACCATAACTGTAGCCAAAAAAACAGTCCTTTTAAAAAGATGAAATGACAGGGATCAAAATAAGCCATTCACTGAAAACTTTTCTGCAAATCAGTCAATCATCTGTATCATTTGAGTTCCATCCAATGAACTCCATCTGCTTTCAGCTTTCCCTTCTTTCACAAAGCCCAGCCCTCTGTATGCCCCAAGTTTCTTGGTGCATGATGTCAGAAGTTCCTTTCTATCAAGGTTAACTGTGAGCAATCCACATTAAGCACAGGGCCATTGTTTGAAGATCAGATTCATCTATCCAGCTTCAACTCTGTACATGAAACTATGAAGAAAACATCTTTGTGGATTTGCTTAATTGGGTGCTAGTGCAGATATTAGGTATTTTAAAGTTCTATGTGTGGAGGCCGAAATCATAATATGAAAATACGCCTGGAATGTTCTTCTATACAAATGTGCTATACAGATGTATAAAAGACCAAGAACAATGTATGTTCATTGTCTTTACAGTTCTTGAGCATTTTTTAAGAGACTGTCTCCATCATGATCATCACCTCAACATAATACCATGAAATATGAAGTACGAAGAGAGAACCTTTTCTGCTCAGTCTCATCTAAGATATCAAAATCTTTTTCTTTCCCTTCTTCAAAACTTTTTCCTTTTTCATTCTGTCCAGTGTTGAGATTCACTTGTCTGCCTCAACACTCTTTGTACAAAAGGCTGTGGCATCACTTTATCTTCAATGGCTTCAGGAAAAAAGTTTCTGAGATATTGGTCTGCTCCTGGTATGTTAGAACTCCATGTATTTGGGTTCTGAAAATCTTACTCAACTTTAAAATAGAAACCAGATTTCACCATTTAAAAAAGTTTTTAAGGACTACATTTAAATATAAAACATAAGGATAAAACTAATCATACAGTTTTCTACTGAACTGCAGCATGCTTGCCCAGCAACTTAACAGAACAGGTTATATTCCTGAAGATAATATATATTAATGAAATTTCTATTACATATCCACCACATTTCCTGAATACATGCATATAGGCTAATTATTTGTGTGAACTTATTTGGTTATGAGTAAAGGTATTTTGAGGGTCTTTTGTGGTGTTATGGGAACCTATCTTCTCAAAATTCTCCTTTATGGTCCCAGATCTTCTGAAGAATCTTCTTTCCTGAAGAGTATCGCAAATATATGATTTGGTTATGATAGTCTTCTTTTATCATTCTTTACTTCAGCACTCTTACCTCTGTTCTCAAAACTAACAATTCTCTAGTACATCTCAATCACCAATACAAGTTAATAAGGAAGCATTAGCTGGCAAAAGACATTAATAACAGATGTAGGGAGCTAACACAAGGCCACATTAATCTCTGGTATCTGTGCTAAGCACTTTAGAAACAAAATTAAGCATTAAAACAAATAGAGAGATCATACAATATTGTGCTAAAGTTAGAAGAATTTTCCAATGTCTTCTCCCACTGATGCATAGACTGCTTTTTAAAGAAATATAACCTGTCTGGTAACATTACCTTTTGATTTCTTCAGGCAACACAAAGATAAAAAAAATTCAACAGATTGCAAATGGCATTGTATTGCATTAACATTCTGCTATTAAAAAAAGCAATCCTTTTATTACAGAGCGTGTGGCAGAGGAGCTTTCCATTCAGTAAAGATGTGACAGGTTCTTTGTTAAATTGGCTAAAATCAGAAATGAAGCTTTACACCTTTATTCCTGTCAGGTTGTGCTGTCAATGAGAAGTTGGCAGAAAGAAACTCTCCAGGTGGCATAAAGCTCTCATAGTAACAAGTCCATAAAATAGCTCTGACCTAACTGTTCACCTGCATATGAGCATCAGCAGTATTGCCAGCTCCAAATGTCCAGAAATACCCAGTTAGTTTTAAAGGAGTTCTTGAATAGTCTTTTATTTTTCAGTGTTACACTTAAGATTCAATATTGTTCAGTAAAGCTTTAAGTTTCTACAGCCAGGAGGACTGAGAAAATATCTTCATAAAGAAAATCTGATAACCTGTTAAATAAATCCAAGGGGTTCTTAAGACTTACAAGACAAATAATAAGACAGTGAGAGTTTGCGATGCAAAGGCAGAAGGGAAGGGCTGTGTTACTGTCAAACCCTAACAGAATATTTCTGCTCCAATTTTGCAGAAATGAGGGTTAGGTTTTTTCCCAGAAAAGATAATTTTAAAAAGCCCAGTTTTCTGTGTTTTTCTGGAAGTATTTTTAAGCCCTCATGATAAATAGATCAGGAAAATTATCCTTTTTTTCCCCTCACCAGGTAATTTTTCTCACCAGGAACAGAAATGTTCTCTGTTATATGCAGATGTAAACTGGTGTATTAGCACAATGAAATGTGTGATGCAGATAAGGCTCAGCAGGGGCTGAATCAGCTCTGCTGGTGAATCTGCAGCTACTCCAAATCATTATTGGCCAGTTTAAATTTTTATGGGTCTACCATTTTTGTAATATTTTAATGCTGCAATCTGATGAGCAGTTAGTGATGAACTTTAGTCTCATAATTTATAACACTACAAGTAACTGTACATTTAAACTCACTGAAGGGCTCTGTTAAGCTCTATGGCAACTTTATATGATGCAGGTTGCTTTATAGGGCATACATTACAATAAGATGAATAACAGATTTCAGACCCTTCATCTTGTTTCCTCTTCACCTTCCTTTCTTGTTTATATTCTGTAGAACTTCATCTCATCTTTAACATATGTTTTACCTGCCTGCAGTAAATGTCTTCAAATAAAAGAGAGGACAAACACTGGGCTCAGAGAATGTTCAATGTTAACTAATCTTTTTTGGCTCAAGAACACGACCATTCTTGTTTGAATATCTAAAACAGCATCAAAGCCCAGAGTAAAAGGGAAGTCACAGTGTAAGGTAAGTTTCAGTCAAAAATTCCTGCCTTTCAAATTTTAAGAAATCAACGTGGCAGTAAAGAATTCAAAATATATAAAAAATCATCTCTACTGAAGGACAGGATTTTCACAAGTTTGCTGTTGTGTTGTTACAGATCTGTTTAATGAAGACCCATGCAGCTGAAGTCATACTAAGAAAAAATTTCCTTTCAATGCTAAATAAAACAGAAGTGGTAGGACACTTCCTGAATAAAAGGTGAAAAACTGGAAATCCTCTCTGAACTGCTTCACTATGCACATTTAGTCTACACAATCTGACATAAATAAAAACCTCAAGGAGCAATAAAGGCAACTGTGTGCAGTTAAGCCACTATGAAAATAAAGTAATGCATAATTTAAGAAAGTCAGAATGTTACTGACATTAGAACTAATCGGGTATCAAAATGGATTTCCAGCAACAAAACAACAATCAGCTAAATTTATTTCTGACTTTATCTGGATCTATATGTTCCTTGGAATGCTTTTTTTTTTTTTTTTTTAATGAATCAGGAATTTCTAACAGAAACCTTTTCCAATACAATGTTTTCAACCAGCTCTAAAAGATATTGTAATTTTTTCAATCTTTTTTTCATCATTATTCTTCATTCTTTCCATTAGACTATTATTATTAATGAAAAAAAAGTGAAAATAAAAGGGAGATAAGAAAGGTCTAGTTCAAAATCTAGACCAACTTGAAGCTTTCTAGCGCATAGAACACAAGCTGCAGTTCAGTACTTGCAGCTGGGTCAGGCACACACATAGACACAGATTTACTCAAAATATAGAAGTTAATTTTGTGGTGTTTAAGCTGGAGGTGGTAGCAATGCAACAATTCAGTTTCATGTCCCAGAAGCCTGGTCCAGCAGCTTTACTGTGTGTGCTGGGGGTAGTTCCCTGGGAAGTGTGCTAACTGTACTCACCTACAGGATTTCCTCAGAGTTTTAGCTGCAAGTTCAAGCAAGAACATAAAATAAAACAGTAACCGTACATTTGTCCTATTTAAACACTCTTGAAGTAACTTGAAGGTAAGCATAGGGACCTGAATATGTATGGTCTTGCTTTTGTTTAAAGTTTACCTTTATTTATTTAAAAGTGCAGTAAGAAGCTCTTGTGCAAACCTCCTGTATGAGCAGAATTGCTTTCTTGTGTGAAAATTTTATGTAATAGCTTAAATGACCAAAAGAAGGAATTTCTCTCCATGGAGAGGACCTGTTCAGCATTTCCTGGGAGAGCCATTCAGGGTTTATCTGATGCTTTGTGCATGTGGATTTCTCCCATATGGGAAGATTTGTTCATAATCTGTATATGCATTCTATTTTAATAAAACAGCTATTTTATTGCACAATTTGCTGTTGGAATGCTCTTGTTAAGGTAAAGAAAGAGCTCTGCACCATCCTGCTCTCCCTCTCTCACCATGCACCCCCATACAGAGCACATGGACTGACTGTGCTTCTTTCAAACTTTTAAATCTCTTGCTGTGCTTCGGATGTTACTGTTACACACAAAATTATGAGGAAGCACATATTTTCTCCACCTTTCTAGTGGCCAAAACATTTTTTTTTTTTTTTACTTCTGATACAGCCTCATTGAGCAGTCCAAGATTTTTCTCAGCTAACAGAGCTGTGGAGGAATTTGTTAAAATGGAGCAAATTTTGCTATGTAAATCACTCTAGAAAACTGAAAGAAATATGGTTCACCGTAATTAAGGAGAAATTACATGTATTCTCTTTGGTACCAGTCCAGTTTCTTCAACCAAAGGCAGTTGAAGCACACAGAAAATATTTACTGTAGACTTACTTAAAATATTTGAAAGTATTTGCATTATTTCCTACATAAACAGCACCTCCAGAGCTAGACAGCAAACAATGTCTCTGGCAACAGATAACCAGTAATTACTTTTTGCTGAAACCACATTAATGTTCTAAATAATGCAGTCACTTCTGTGTTAAAATTTCATGAGCTTGATTGCAATTATTCTTCAGTTTGTGTCAGTCTCAGCTCTGCAGTACTCTCTGTGAGGCCTAAAAATAGCATCAGCAGTGACTGCTTTGTCCTTTTTTGACACTAGGAGACTGTAAATGTGGGTGGAAATTCCTCTTTGCATGTTCTTAAGAGGTTGCAAGTTATGCACAATTACCACATTTGATTTAAAGATGCTCTCTGCTCATTTCTTTCCTGTGAAAATCACTAAGAAGGGAACAAAACCCTCTAAATACTCTAGTAATAAGAAAAGACAACTTTTGGGAGTTACTTGGGGACATGGGAGAAATTGTGGCCTCAGCGCAGAATTGCAAATTCACAGCAGAACCCCATGGAAAAAATGCATGTCATGGACTTCACCACTGACCTGAAGAGGAACAGATTTCTGTCTTTCAAGTGATTCGTACAAGTGTGGAAGCCCAGAATCTTTCTGGGGCACTGGACATGATTCCCTCAACTAGAAGGGCTGATGCAGGCTGTAACAATCACTTTTGTCTGAGTTAGTTTCTTACAAGAACAGCCAAAATTCTGGACATTTCCCAGTATGTCACAGTACTTAGATGGGAAGAGATGAAATATAATCAAGCCTTGTCCCATTGTTTTCTTCATTTGTTTGTGGAAATAGATGCTACACATTTGAGTAAGTTGTGTGTCTTGAGTCTTGAATTGGCTTCCATTCCAAAAGGAGTGGTGTGGGATCTCCTTCTTCCTTACTGTTTTTCAGAAGCAAACAATTTTTTGCTAAGATTTTTTATTTAACACTTAACTTGCTCCTTAAGTGATTGACACACTCCAACTACATTTATTTTTAAAGTAATTCCCTAGAGTTGTCCTGGTTTTATGTGGAATAGTTAATTTTCTTCTTATTCATAGCTCGTGCATTGGTGTGGCTTGGATTCAGTATGAAAATAATATTGAGAACATGTTGAAGGTTTAGTTGCTGCAAAGTAGTGCTTGCTCTAAGTCAAGAACTTGAATTTTCCCATCCTCTGACAGTGAGGAGATGCACGGATAGCTTGGGAGGGAGCACAGCCAGGACAGGTGACCAAACTGGCCAAAGGGATATTCCATACAATAGAACATCATGCCCAATACATAACTGGAGGGAGTTGGCTGGGAGCCACCAATCACTGCTTGGGGGCCAGACAGGCATCAGTCAATGTGTTGGTAAGCAATGTTACAGCATATCACATTTATCTCTTCAGTTTTATACACCTTTCTTCTTCACATTGAAATTTGTAGAAGTGGTATACAATTTTTGTTGTCACATTTTATATTTTGTTCCAATTATTAAATAGCTCTTAGCTCACTTTTTCTTTCCAATTCTCTTTCCCACTAGGTGTGGGGAGGGCAGGGAGTGAGTGAGTGAGTGAGTGAGTGAGTGAGTGAGTGAGCTATGTGGTACTTAGTTGCCAGCTGAAGTTAAGTCATTACAATAATTTAATCCTTTAAGATAACCTTGGGGAAAAGAGCAAATAGAATCATTGTCTCAGGGTATTCTGCAACAGGAAGTGCTGGTCCATTTTGGTCCACATAAGAAAGTTACTCAGATTCTGTAAGGTATCATTCATTTATTATGCCATTTATGAGAATTAAAATTATAGTACAAAAATAGTACAGATAATGTTAGAGTCCCTTAGTTGCTGACAGCCCACATGCAGCATGTAAAGTAAAAAAGATAGCATTCTGAGAGTTTACACATGTTGAACAATGGATAATTATCAAAATATCTCTTTTACAGATACTGTTTTGCAAAATAAGAACAATATCAAACTTCTAACTAGCACAACTCTTTTGAACTGGGTTTTTCATCTTATTCCTATAATAATGAATTGAGACTACTTACTACAGAAAATCAAGCCATTTCACATGGACCAATCTGCCTTTAAAGGTTGATATAATCTTTAGGTTCAATTCAACAAAAGTGAACACATCTGCCTATCTTTAAACATGGGTCAAATAATCTATTAAACATTTCCACTGCTGCCTTTCTGCATTTATTTCACATGATAGTTCTACAGATAATCAAATTGAGATTTCATTCCAATCACTGAAACTTCAAATGCATTTTGTTATTCATACATTAAAAGCTTTGTTGACTGGGAGATCAGGTATATGAGATAATGTAATGGAACAAGTGAAAGTAATGATTTCAAATCCAGTAAGGTCAATTTTAAAGGACAGAAGAGCAGTTCAAGTTAAGCAGCTTTGGACCACAGAGTGTTTAGCTTCTCTGTAAATCCATTCCCAGCACATATATCTTCTCTATATATTCTACATTTATTGTTTTGTCTGTGTGTGGCTTGACCCTGGCTGGATGCCAGGAACTCACAGAAGTTTCTCTATCACTCCCTCCTCTACTGGACAGGGTAGATAAAAAATATAAAGAAAAGCTCATGAGTTAAGGTCTGAGAGAAGGTACTCACCAAATACTCTCATGACAAAACTGACTTTACTTTGGCAAATTAGTTGAATTTATTACCAATCAGAATTAGGGCAGGATAACGAAAAGCAAAACAAATCCTAAAATCACCTTCCCTGCACCCCTCCCTCCATCATATGCCCAACCTTATTCCCAATTCTTCTTTATTCTTCCTCTTATCTCCCACAAAGCACAGGGACATGGGGAATGGGGTTTATAATCAGTTCATCATGTGGTTTCTGAAGCTGCTTCCTTCTCAAGGGGAGGAACCATCCCCCTTCTTCAGTCCCTTATGGGAAACTGTCCCCTGCAAACTTCTCCAACGTGAGCCCATCCCATGGGACCGCACTTGTCACAAACTGCTCCAGCCTGGTGCTTTTTCTTCCACAGACTGCAGGAGGATCTCTGGTCTACCATGGACCTCCATAGGCTGCAGGGAGACAGCCTTGCTATGGTCTGCACCACAGGCTGCAGATGAACCTCCGCTGCAGCTCCTGGAGCACCTCCCTCCTCCTGATCTTGGTGTCAGCAGAGTTGTTTCTCTCACATATTCCCTCCCCTCTCTCCTCTGGCCAGCTTCATCGGTGCAATAGTGGTTTTCTTCATAAATATTTTATCTCTGAGGCACTGATGGTCTCAGCTGTGGCCAGCAGCAGGTCTGTCCTGGAGCCAGCTGGCATTGGCTCTGCAGGACATGGGGGAAGCTTCTGGCAGCTTCTCACAGAAGCCACCCCTGTAACCACCCACCACCACCCAACCTTGCCATGCAAACCCAGCACAGTCTTGTAATTCCTCCATCAGAACTTATCTTCTCTGCTATTATTACTGGATCTGCACTGGCTTAAATGGTGTATTATCATCAACTATGCATATTATGACGGAATGTGACACCTTATTTTGCTTTAAGACTAGAATAAGGGTGAAAAACCAGTTCAGAGACATTTTACACATAATAAAAGCACAGAGGACATGCTCTGATAGGTGAATTACAAGACTGTGTTGGTCAGCTTTCAAAATCTCAGTAATTCAAAGTTATTAGTTAGAATACTTCTTCAGCTGTTGATGGATATCATAACAGCAGACAATCTGCAACAGCACAATCTTTTAAAGATTATTAAAATTACCAAATTTAGACATACATATGATTGATTCGTTTTGTCCTGGTGAGTAGAACACCAAAGAGGAAATTATTCTAGTTATCTGGAGAATTAATCAATGCCACCAAAAATTCATTTGAACAAAAATAATATTCCATTACAATGCTTTAGTACGCGTTCAAAATGTGTGGATATTTAGTAGACAATTTTTAAAAGATCACTTGTTAATAATGCTATACAACAGAAGAAGAAAATTAATAATAAAATCTTTTCAAACTAGCAAAGGCTGATTCGACTTTTGTTTCTGTTCTACTTTGAGCAGGTGGCAAGAAAAAGTCCATGTTTTTCAGCAGTTTGTCTTAACAGGAACTATTAGTTTCTAGTACCATTTAGTACAAAAAGAAAGTTTCTTCAGGGTAGCACAGCACATTCTATTTGCTCAGAGCTGAAAAGAAACTCACTCTACAGAGAAAACTTTGTTATTACCTATATTTTTAAATTCCTTTTCTATAGTATATGGTAGGAAACAAAGATCACAATTTCATATACCATATATAATAGAAGATAGAGTACAAGCAGAATACATATGAGTTCATTGTGCAGTGTTCCTGATACCAAACATGAGTAGCCCTATTGAAGGCAATCTATAAAGTCAGGAAATTAAACCCCAGCTTTTTATTATTTCCTTACATCACTAATTTATGACAGCTAATTCCTATATGCAGTCACCTTTCTCAAATTAATTGTGCTAAAATTACAGGGGGAAAAAAAGACCATCTCATAAGGATATTAGTAATCTGAGACTTCAGAAAATTTTAATATTTAGCTTGATATTAGCTTTAATGCTTAGCTTGTCACATACTAGTGACAGAACAATTATTTTCCATTAATATTCTCTGAAATTTCAACTCAAAATGTAGCAACATTTGTTATCTACACAATAAAAATCTGAGTGACTTGTGAAAACAAAAAAATCTGCATACAAATAATGCTTTGTCCTTTCACTGGCATTGTATTTTGTGTTTTATAAAATCTTAATTTGTAAATGTTCCTAAACAGCTTGAAATATTAATCTCTTTTATAAGGCAATCTCTGTTCTGAATAAAATCGTTAGCACGCGTACCAACAGCACCATTTTCCTGTTACCTGATATATATATTCATTGCATTTTGTAGACTTCATTAAAATTTATTGCCTGGAATAAAGTGGATTATTCAGAGTGTACACATTTAAATTGAGTATTTTTGACCCACACTGAAGTCAGTGAGGATGTGTGCTACAATTATTCTGTGCAACCACAGAATAAGCAAATATTAACAAAGAAGGAAAGTGCTGTTAACAAGAGAAAAGAAGAACAGAATATAGATGCTGAAGTCAATTGCATCCACACTTCCAGTGGTGAGGCTCTGAAACAGGTTTCCCAGATAAATTGTGGACATTCCATCCCTGGAGGTGTTTAGGTCCCGGCTGGATGGGGCTCTGAACAAGCTGATCTAGTAGAAGGTGCCCTTTCCCACAGCAAGGGAGGTTGGAACTAGGTGACCTTCAAGGTCCCTTTTCAGCCCAAACCCCTCTATGATTTTCTGAATTGAAAAGCAGGTGTTTTTGTTGTTTGAGTTCAAATTACACACCTTTACACCACCCATGTCAATTCTGTAATTTTAATATTCTTTCGTGTTCAACTTTAAGGAATTTGAATTTTGGCCATTAAATCTGTAAACACTTTGAATACTACAAAGAAAGTTCTACAGTACTAGTAACTTCTACTATGAAAGTCATTATGAACTAAATAAGTCACCTGAACATTCTTCCCTTTGACCTAAGCAAACTGGGGTTTTTTCACCTTGTAATTAAAAATTCAGAACTAGACCACAGACCAAACATCTGGTTCCACAATGAAAAGAGAGAAAAGTCTCTTATTGTATGTTATTAATTTTTTCTCCCTAATGTATCAGTTGAATATATGGTCTTTTGTGTTTGCTCAAGACTGCATCACACAACTGGAACAAGTCCTGACTACAGACTGAAAATCAAACAGATCATTAAATAATTGATCCTTCAGGAACACTTATTTGAGACACACTAAAGACATTGGGAAAAATGTCAATAAAATATATCAAAATTAAGTGTCTTCTTATTCTTCTCACATCTCAAACATACTCTAGATTTGTGCTTTGGATTCAAAGCACGTGAATTTGCTATACAAGTGAAATCATTATCTTTGTATGACTATCATGATCTTGCTGCCAATCACTAGCACTGCTACCTAGCTCTTAAAATATCTGTACTTGTGCATTTTTACTCTCCAAAATTTTATTTTAAGAAATTTACATTTTTAAGAAATGTAAATTGAGTGCTGAAACTATCTCTAAGTTCATTTTAAGCTACAATGCATTTTACAAAATCTGTATTCAAGGTAAGTAACTACAGCAGTCTTTTTACTTCCTCAGGCAATGAACATTCAATTCCTTAGGCAAATATTTTCTGCAGAAAGTTCTTACCCAGCATCATGGATTGCTTCCTTAGAACCAAGGTGCTTTGAGTTATCTCTGTAGAGCCACTTCTGGAAAAATCTGTGGGATTCACTTCCTCAGCACCTGACCTGTGGTCTCTACAGATAATTTTACAGTTTCACTGTGACGTTTTAAACATGGGCACAGCTGTGAGCAGCAGGTGAGCAGCACTGACAGCAGTGAGCCATGGAGTGCCCAGGGGCACTGACCAACCACCAAAGGGAACAGAGGGCACACAGTGCAATGCATCAACATCAGGGGTATAAAGGGTTGGTCATGCCTGGATAAATCAGAACTGATAGAAGATGATGAATTGTCCAGTATTGGGTTCAATAACACTTTGATCACCATTCCTAACTATAGCCATGATTGTTGGAATTTAAAAGTTAGTTGGTGTGACCTAAATTAAAAAGAAATCATGGTATGTGAGAAGCTCCTGAAAGTCAATGGCTTATTAGTATCCTTTACAATTGCAAAATAGTCTAAAAGCTTCAGTGCTGATAATGAATTGATGATAATACACAGCAGCATGTGTATTATTAATAGTTATCTACATATGAATAGAAACTCAGCCAGACTTGCCTGAAAGTACACTTCAAGGTCTGCTTCTTAATGGTACATCTGAGGAAAAGGTTTGTGAAGATGAACGTGACATTTATTATTCATTTAAGAATTGACAATAGGGAAAATCTTATTCCTTTTAAGTATATTTAACCTTGTGTAATGGTAGGATAGAGCCTTCAAAATCCCAAAGACTGTCCTTGTGACCAAAAGTGCTCAGACAGTCAGCTGCCCTAAAAGTTTCAGTTATCTCAGCTGTGGAAGTTGTCTTTAAGATCTTGTACTCTGAGGAATCACCTTGGGGTTTCAAAACAAGAGCCTTTGCCTAGTTCAACATATTCACAGTTATTTGGGAACAGTAAAGTGGTAATTTTTGCTGCTATCCAATTTTTCAGAATAATTGCTTTAGGTTGAAAGTGAAAAGTTTCACTGATAAAACTTAATGACTGACAAAGTGACAGATGATATGATGACAAATACAAAGGAACACTGCTTCCCGATGGTGCAGACATTTTGTGGTATACTCATTTGATAAAATGTACTTACAATTTAAACTGCCATCTCTAATTTAGTTTTCTATTTCATGCCAAAGATTTTGTCCATGCTATCTTAAAACAGCTTTTGAAAATTCACATTTTTCTCTGTTAAAAAAAAAATAGAATAAAACTCTGAACCTTGAGACTTGTTCAGAAAGCACCAAACTGTATTACTAAAATTTTATACTATCTTCTTGGGCCAGATACACTGGAGGTTACTGATGCTTATAGCTATACTGCAGTACAAACACATTATGCTATAAACACTTTAAACTCATACTGTCTAAAAAATGTTTTTCACTGAGTACTTTAATCTTTAATTTTAATTAAATGGTTTGCATTTTACTGAAAACTTTCCATACTGCTGTTGTAGGTTTAGCTAGGGCAAATATCAATGCCCTTTCACCACCTATTAAAGCATTAAAGATATTTACATTGATTCGGGAATTGCTACAGATCAGTAAATTGTTTCTTTGGGAAACAGGCAACCACAAAGTCTCAACATAATTTTTCTTTTTTTCCTTATGTTTCCAGCGCACATTCAATACCTGTGCAACACCCTTGTTAATGAAAACTGACTGTGGGTCTAATGGACCAATCATATTGAAAGGTTTTCCAAATTCAGAGGCTTTTCACAGGTCTGGAGTGCCTGTAGTCACAGGTACCAGGCTGCTCTGTGGCTGTCTCTTCAGAATATGAGCAAAACACAGGACAATACATTGCATTTGGTGACTCAATTGCCATTAACAGGACTCAGGACAAGGCTTGCTCTTACACAGCTGCCTGCCTATCAGCTAACCCCTACTCTCAAGGCTGGTAATATCTCTGGTTGCAAAGAGGAACATCTCTGCAGACATTACAAAAATCAGTAATGACTGGATCAGCACCACAAGTCCCCAGTGCCTACAGTTCTGACCCCTGTTGTTTTTCTGGATTGATTTAATTTTCCCACTCTTCTAGGTAAGAAAACAGATATTTAAACAATTACAAAGCACCAAATGTGTGCTAATTATTGGAGAAATTAAACTGAT
The DNA here is from genome assembly GCF_047830755.1 of Zonotrichia albicollis. Lineage (NCBI taxonomy): Eukaryota > Metazoa > Chordata > Aves > Passeriformes > Passerellidae > Zonotrichia > Zonotrichia albicollis. The sequence continues at coordinate 22,425,964 of NC_133824.1, forward strand.
AACAGCAGGGGAAAAAGGAGGTCTAGAGAAAAAAGCCGCAAAAAAAATTAAATATGTCTTAAGATGAATGCGAAAAGGACAAGGAAAAAAAAAAAAAGTGTAAGTATGAAGAAGAAGAATGAAAGGGAAAGAACAAAAAAATTGTCACAAAGCACACATACAGAAACAATGTGAAAAAAGGAATGCACAAAAGAGTAAAAAAAGATCAGAGATTAAAAAATTTTAATTTCTTCTTCAGTCGTCACAAGAAATTGAAGATGCTAAAAGTTTAAAAGAGTCAAAAAAGCCAAAGATTGCATTCATGGAAGAAAAAATAATTTCAAGGACCAGTAGATACAAAGGATTAATTCCTGCCTTTTGAACGTCTGAGCTGTAAAGTATTGGAGAAATGCAGGAGAATTTTCTGGAGAGCTGCTAGTTGCAATTACTAAATTCTTACCCTTTCTCCATGCTCTCCTGGCTATGCACTAAGCAAGTAAGCAATGAAACCACTGCCATAATTCCAGACAATTAATTAATCCTGAAGATAACAGAAAGAGCTAAAAATTCTTAATGGTACTGGAGTTCAGTTCCTAATCAGCAGCAAAATTGGAAGATAATTATATCATATTTTTGTCATCAAGATGCAAAAAATCTTACAGAGAATCAGCTTATAGATTTTGTTACATGTTCTGTAATGCAGCTGATTTAAATATTTCATATAAACATTTTTCATTGTTTCCATTAAAACCTGTTAATTTGACAATATCTAAATCTTTCAGGTAGAAATAACTGATTTTGTGAACATTTCTACTACATTTGTCCAAGCTATTTGGCTTAACAAGTTTGAAATCTATTTCAATTATGTTGTTTGACTTTTATTATGTAATTTTTTACAAGAAATAAAAGTGTATGGACTTCATTATTCTATCATAATGAGAAATAGAATTAATGTGAAGAAAAGAAGCTACAAGGACCCCCATGATAATAGGTCATTTTCACTCCTGGCATTATATTTGCATTTGACCTGACATTATGTTCACCAGTAGTCAACACATAAATGAAACTATCAGGTTTTGCAGATATTAAATTACAAACTCTTTCTGGTTTTATCTTCATATTTTATTTTACTATAATTAAATACATGGAATTTTTTTTCCATAAGGTACTTCTGTGTCTGTTCTGTGGACAGAGCAAAAGAGAATTTGATCTGCATTCCTGTTCAATCTACAGGGCTACATGGAGAAGAGCAATTTGGGGTGAAAAAAAAGACAGAAAAAGACAAAAGGCTGGTTGATACCCCAAATCAAAGAAGCAACTGCAGCTCTGGAAACCTCAGAAGCCAATGCCTTATTCTGAAGTCAAGTCCAACCATCTATCCTTCCATAATTACCATGGACATAAGAAGATACAAGCTTCAGTTCATATGCAAGCCTGAATTCATATCAGATAGAACTAGCGATAATATTATGCAGCATTTGAATAGCCAAGACGGGAATTTGAGCCTTTTTTTTTTAATATTTACTTTTCAGCAATCCAGAAGTTCATAAGTGAACCTCTTTAAGAAGAACATATCATTTCAGCTCATATTTAATTCTGTCATCTTGAAATTGATGTCCCACTGTAAAGGAACACTGCAATGCAATTAATCTGCTTGGAATATGTTATGGACCATGTTTTATTCAATATTACCCCTGATGGTAAATAAGATGTTTACGCAGCATTCTGTAAATGACTTGTACATTGGAAAAAAGAACTCACTGGGAAAATGGAAAAACAAATCCACTGAGATTCCCATAACTGAACAGAAGAGGGAAGTAGAGGGCCAATGTCAGTACAGTCTCAGCTTCATCAGGGCTATTTTCAGATTACACTAATGACTCAAAATATCTGGAAATTAGTAACAGTTTCTGTGCAGCAAAGGTAGCACCCAAATAATACCGTAGTGAATTTGAATGAGCTTGGTGACAGGAGAGAATGGAACAAATGTTTTTAAAGATCATAGCAGTTTCCCCTGCTTTTCCATCAGATCTGAGAAAACAGTCAAGAAAGAATGATTTCATGCTTAAAGCAGGGTTGTGATTGCTATCAAGAAGCTGAAGACAATCAGCAAGTGTTGATCTAGAACCTAGTACAGATACTATCTAGAATATGATGAAAATCCTGAGATTTCATTTCTAGGAGTTTTATAAATATGTCCATTTGATAATTCATCACCTCATAATCAGTGTGCAGGAAAAATAGCTTGATTTGAGCATCTGTCACAAGTGTGCCAGACACTGCATAGCTACATCATCAGCGCTGGTTGCTTTCTGACCAGGTTTTCAATCTTGAGTATAAGAGGAAAATCAGAGCAGCAAGGGTGAGAAAGACAATCACCATGTCAGCATGATGGACATTGCCTTAAACTGCTTAATAATTATCTAGTTTTGAAAAATGTCTATGAACTATTTACAGACTACCAATTCATGTGGTACTCTGAGTACTGTACACTTGCTATGGAAACAGCAGTGAAAGAAAGTGCCTCTTTGAAAACAAGAGTGGTAGCTGAAAGCTAATGGTAACACCGTTCTAAGGCTAATCCTTTCAGACACCAGACAGCAGAAACTGCACAGAATAATGTACCTTTGCCTTCTGATAGGGATGGCCAAGTCACAGAACGTGTTTTCAGAAAGGAAAGCAGGAAACAGCTCATTAAAACGTTTTAAGGTAATTTTTTGAGCTCTTACTAGAAGCCTTGCTTCATTATTAAAGCCTGCCAAATTGCAAAAATTATTTTTCCTGTATATTTTTAAACTCAGTAGTTGTTTTTAATTTACTTGTCTTCAGTGATTTTTCTGGAGTGTGGAAATAAAGTTGACATTCCATTTCATTCATGTTTTAGGACTAAATGAATGTACATAATTTTTGACCCACTGCATAGGCACTTTTTGGACCATTTTACATAGTTTCACAGCATGAGAAGATGTAGACTGTGGAAACGGAGCTGTCAGCCTAATTTGAGAAACAGCAACAGCAGCAGAAAAATAACAAAGCCAACTAACCCTTTAGTCCAAGGAGTGAAACTACAGCAGCAGCAAATGCAATCCCTGCTGTGAGGGAGCATTTCTCATGTATTTCTTTCTTGACTCTTTCCTAGAAGTGATTTTTTAATGCAGGGGAATTATTCCTTACTTGATTTACAAAGAAAATAAAGTCAATAGAACTGAACCAGGAGCCTGAAAATATACTACTAGGTTACCTTAAAAATTCTTATTAAATCACTTCTCCACATCCACCACACTGGCTTTGTAATTTAATGTGTAGGTTTTGGAATTTCTGCCTTGAGTTCTTCCTGCTTCTCTTGAAATTACCCTTCTGATTTTTGGATCACAGTCACTCTTAATGAAGTCCCACTGCCAATACAAAAGCAAGGCTAAATTTCACTGTCCTGTCATTGCACAGACCAGTGAATCTCCCATGTCTGAACATGGAGTGCAAAAGACTGCCCATTTTGACCATTCAGTGGGAATTTTGTGTAATACTGCATCACATCAATATCTTGTATACTATTTTTTGCATACTGATAGTATGTACAACCTCTATATGCATACAACTATAAGCTTTTGAAACAGAAACCATTTAAGCTGAAATATAGGTTACCTGGGTCATAACTGTCATTTCCAGAGAGTTCTCTGAGGCCCTTTATAGGATCTTCATTTCACATCTTTGAAAGGGACAGCAGTCTCTCTAACAGTTACATTTCATATGAGAACTAATGTATTTTCCTAATTTATTAAATGCATGACAAAAATACTGTTCTTGCTATTAATTGTGAAATTTATTCTGCTTTTCTTTCCCATACCTTTGTTTAAACTTTCTGCAGTACCACAGAATTCTTTTTCCAGGAAGCACCAAAAAATCATCATGGTGTCTCAGTATTCTCAAATCTTTAAGACAAAAGGTGTGAGAGATCCCAACCAACCTTATCTCAAGGGAACCAGGTAGACAGAAATCCAGGAATGCTCCAGTTTTTCTGTCACAGCACATCACATCAGAGAATCCTGGAATCCAGGTAGACAGAAATCCAGGAATGCTCCAGTTTTTCTGTCACAGCACATCACATCAGAGAATCCTGGAATCATAGACAGGACTGGGTTAGAAGGAGCCTTAAAGATCATCTAGCTCCAGTCCCACTGCTGTAAGCAGGGACACCTTCCACTGGAATGGGTTCCTCAAGGCCTTTTCCATCCTGTTCTCTAACACAGCCAGGGACTGGAGACCCACAGCTTCTCTGGGCAGCTTGCGCCAGTGTCTCACTACCTTTGTAGTGAAGAATATCTCCTTACAGCATTTGTTTGGTGTTAGTGTGTGAACACAGGCACTGCATCATGGCAGGCACAATTCCTGCTCTGGAGAATGGTGTCCATCCACATTGCAACTCCTTTAAACCTTCTTTGCCATTTCGAGTCCAGTGACCTGCAGTGGATAAAAGTAATATTAAGTTACAACTCTTAAATTCCTTACAGGGCTGTCGCTCACTCATGCACCTGTGAAGTAGCCCTCAGTGGAGAATTTTCTGTGTCTTCCTAAAGTTGTAGAAAAGGATGTTGTGTTTTCATGGTCAGGCTGAGCGTGAAACAAGGTCTGCAGTAGATGGTTACAAGGTCCCCCACAAAAAGTAGTTGCTTTTTTTTTTGTTTTGTTTTCTGATAGGAGCTAAATTCCCTTATCTTTAACTTTTGTCTTGATGATGAATAACCCATATTGTTCTAGTTTTGTATATTCTTCTCTTAAGCCTCTTGCATAATACACACAAATATGAACACGTGTCCACCCCAAAATTTTCTGTTGAGCTCCCCACCAACAATAAAAAGCTGGAGCCAAGAGTGATGAGCTGTGATAGTAATACTGCTGTCATAATGAGTACAGAATTCTTTAAAGAGTCTGAATTTGTAAAGAGAAGAGTATATATTATTAAACCAACTGACAAATATGGAAAACAACAGACATTTCTGAATGCATATATCTCCTACAGGTCCCTGCAGAACTTTTCCCTATAAAGGGCTTCTCTTCCTAAAACTGCACCTAAATTATATCCTCCAGCCTAACGGAATATTTCCACTCATGTTGTATTTTAATTTGATGACAATTCGGTATCTAGATCAGTTTATTGGTCTGTAACTCCTTTCTCGGGAATATTTTCTTTCTTTCAGCCTAGATAACGTCCAGCTTAATAAAATATTCATTTTTCCACACTGCTTACATGTCTTACAGTCTTGTCATGGATGATCAAAATTACAACAATATTTCCATTCCTATGACAACAGTAAATTCTGGAATATTCAAACTTACTTGAGCAGCAAATTGTCATGGATGAAATTTGGCAGCTCTACCTCACTCAGAAACGGTCCTCAAAGAGTAATCTGCATAAAATTTGCAAACACAAAGATGAATGTTGTGATGGTCAGAAAAGAAACATATGTACCGGTCTGTGCTCACAGTTCAGACCCTGCATTAACTTGTAGGTAATGGGCACTCTGGGCAAGGCAAGGCACGATCAAAGGGCTCCAGCCCTGCCAGAGGGTGCATCCCTGTGGCTCCAAGGTACAGGGCAGCCCTGGTGCCAGGGGCAAAGACAGCACCTCCAGCCCCACACACAGTGGGAGCACACCAGGCAAGCTGGACAGTCCTGCTCCCCACCCGCATGGAGGCAGGACAGAAACGGCTCTGCAAAGGAGAGCTCTGACATCTGGTTTGGTCCCTTCTCCTCTGGAACTTGCAAAACTGGGTTTGAAAATCAGTTTTGTTGCAAGACTTTTCCTTTTTTAGGTAAAAAGACATGGGTCTATTTTCCTCCATGAATTTAAAATAAATAGTTAATATTGATTGGAAATTGTCAAAATACATTTTCCTGGTCAACAAAACTTTGCAAAGCATTTATGCAGGGCAGGTAATTTCAGCAAAATTATAGGCTTTCTTGAGGTGTATATAATTATTGACATTCCTGTCTCAATTTTTACTTCAAAATGATCAGAAATAATAGTCTGATGTTTACAGAAGACTTAATATTTTTCATATTGTCTTTTCTCTCCTGTGGAGAATTTTGATGCATTTTCTACAAGAGAGTATTTTGGACCAAATTTGGAGGTTTTTGTTGACCCCCCTGAGGAAGACTTGGTCCCACATGTTCAAGTCTCCTGTTGTGTAGCCAGCCTGACCTCTCTGATGCTGAGCAGCTGGGGTATTTTCCCTTAAGGGAAAAAATGCCTTTTGTCTTTAAGTACAAAAATGTCAGTTTTCCATACACTTCTGTGTCCTATATATTATCTCAGCAGAGGTACAGTCCACATACTTAAACTCTGTAATGTCAGACTACATTTTCCTCTTGTGGCCTGTGCTGTTCATTTTTCAGGAGAAAAAGTATTGATGGCAACTCTCTTTTCATTAATTTTATTGTTTTGTATTAACCAGTTTCATGCTTTGTTCTTTTAGCAGCTGATAATACTGATACTTGTTCTGAGTGATACTCCAAATTTTAATCTTCTGAACCTTGGAGTAAATATAATTGATAAAAGCAAAAGCTTACAGATGCCTTTAAACTTAAGTGCAGATATTTGAGAAGAAAAAAAAATGTAAATGTAGCCCAGGACTTTCTTTTTTAAGCATGTGTCACTCATTCTGTGAGCAGAACAGACTACTCACAAAACACATTTTCTCAGGAGTTATTTTTTAGTAATTAATCCTGTCAGATAGAAAAAAATTAAAGTTTATATTCTCTGTAATCAACACCACAAATGTTGGTCCACAGTTTGAAAGAGTAAGCTTCTAGAAATGTGTAGAACCTACTGTAAGATTGTAACCTTTTGTAGTATCAAATGTCAAAATTTCCCTATAATTTACTTTTTAGGGTACCACAGAATACAAAAATGAATTCAAAATACCATTCCATCTCAACTACATAATTAATTCTTCATAAACCAATAACTAATGGGACATAATGACTCATTTAATTTTCTATTTCAACTGAAATTCATGTAGGAAATAAAAATTATGCTATTACTATTTACAGAGTGTTGAATATATTTATCTTTTTAAAGATTTTTAATTTTTCATAAGCTTGTCTCTATGTGAGATTTGAGTTGATCTATGGGAGGATTGTAGGACATCTATAGTAAAAATTATAAGATCAAAACAGCAAAAAGAATTAACGGCCACACCCATACATATTTAAATTGTCATAACTTTGTAAGATGGTCTTGCTGAAACAGAACAAAACAAAAGAGCAAGAAGAACTGATGCTGCTGGCTATGATCTTTCAGCCTTAGTCTTGCCTGAACTTCAAGTGATAACAAGCCTCTTAAGTTTGTCTGGCTGTAAGGATTTCAAAGTATATTGCTGTGCTCTTCATAATTCAGCAACTGAGATTGCAACAATCCCTTCAGCCTGGTGTGAAGATGCTGGAATCTATTTATTCTTTCCAGCTCTTAATTTGCTCTCACTTGCCTCCCCAAATGCGAGCAGAAAGCTGTCTACTGGAAATTGATGTGTATTCCCAACACATTGAGGTAAGAAGAGTAAGAGAGGTCCCCTGAATCAACCAGATGGTGGGAGGAAACTGTGGGAGGACAGAGGGTGATTATGAACAATTAAGTTACTGAACTTTTATCTTCACTGGGAGAAGGATTTGTTGATGAGGGAGCACAACCACTGAGGTCCAAAGCTTACACTTCCAGGCTTGAGAGCTATTCTGGGCTCACAGAGCAGGCAGGCCCAGAGAGCCCTCTATGTGAACCCAAGCAAGGACTGAGGCAATATTGGAGCTAACAGCACCAGGAACAGACAGAATAAAAGCCAGAATCCCAGCGGGATCAATCCTTCTCCAAGATGAAATGGTATTGTGGTAACAAGTTTTAAATTATTCTATTTCCCCAACTCTATATGAAAATTCCCATGAAACAGGTGACAGTGCTGGGAGTGAAAATTGATGTGTTGACAGAAGGGTGCATCAGGAAAAAGACAAGATCAAAAGAAGAAAATTTGAGTAAGGCTTTTTTACATGCACTTCTGTTTTTCTCCACATCTCACACTGTTGCCTTACACTGCCAATTTTTTCCCAGCAGCACAAAATAGCCATTGGCATTAAGAACCTATTCTGAGACTAAGTATTAGCTGATGTGCTAATAATTAATTCTGTGAAGCAGTTCAGTGAAAATTAGCTGCAATCTGTGCTGTGGGCTACCACAAAAGTATGCAAATTCTAATGCTATTTTATTATTTTCTACTACTTTGTTTCCTTATGCTTTGGGAAACTTCAAACAACAAGCTGTATCTTAACTACGTACTTGCTGGGATAGTGCTGGGCTTTCACTTAATGGTGAAACTTAATCACTAATGACTCTGTACTGACACTGTCTCCTTATATTTGCAAGTATTTAATTGCTTCTGAAATAATTAATTCCTCTAACAGCTCAATAAATAATGAACAATGAAGTAATCTCTCAACTTTAATTCTAATAATCAAAGAGAAGCTGTCTTGAACAAGATCTTTATCTCACATCTAACTTATCTTTTCATATGCAAAATACAAGCCAGCATTCAAGATACTGTTCTATACCATTATAGATGGTATGATTTTTCCACTCCAGAATGGAAGTTAATTTTCTTGAAAATTGTCTATCAGCAAGAATTTGAATCAGGAAAGTGATTATCCAGGTATTAAAACCTAATATTCAAACTGCTATCTAAATACTAAGTGCAATTACTTATTTTCACTGAAACAAACTAATCTGTTTTTTAACCTATAAAAAGAACAAAATTACAGGCTTCTTAGCCTGAAGATGATTTTGTCAAAAATATCACAAAATTGTACTTTGTTAGGAAAATTATATTAATTTATCTCATTATATCAAAATTTTTAGTGAAATCACATAGGAAAAAGCACAGAAATATAAACAATCTATGATAATCCCAGAGATCTTTAATCCTAACTAGTTTATAGTGCAAAACTTATAATCTTCAATTGAGCTACTGTTTAAAGAGGTTGAAAGCTTTCACAGAATTATAACATTAATGTTATTTCATCCCAATTAGTTCACATGGTTCATTTTTATTAGACTAGACGAAGGCACTGGGTTTTTTTTAAAGAGCATTCTTTTATTGAAAAGAGTCCAGCGGTATAAGTAACATAATTCTTAAGCAAAAAAAAAAAAAAAAATTACCGGAAGTATATGGAAGTAAAAAGTATAAAAGAAGGAAAAAACAGTTAAATTACCATAACTCCTTTATGTCTTTTTTTTTTTTTTAATTCAATGAATGTAACCAATTACCATCATTATTTTACAGGGTTTTTTTTTTCTATCAGGGACAATGTCTTTGTTCCTAAGAACAATTCAAATTATATGTGTTCATCTGAAAAGAAATATGTGTTAATATGGTTGATGAATGTGTCCAAACCTCACTCTCCAAAAAGCAAATAAATCTAGTATCTCTTACAACGGCCATTTAAAATGAAACTAGCACATGTAACATAACTATTGAAATCCATCCTTGAATAGAACTATTCTTTCCATCCTTGTTAAAATGCAAAAGGTGTTTGAACATAGTTCTGGGAAATCTGCCATAGGTGAGAGTGCTTGATCAAGGTGGGATTAGACCAAATGACACCCAGACATCCCTTCCAACATCAGCCTTTTTGTGATTCTATAAAATTAGGCTCAAATGCATTTATTTGTTTACTCAGTAGCTCATCTAGTATCCCAAATCAATAATGTGGTCCATTTTCTGTGGAAGTGATATGTAATGTTTAATTTTAATTTTTGGAGGGGAAACTTTTCCAACATTTATTTCAGACTGAAATTGGTGAGGACAGATGAAATAAACTATTATTGTGATCATCCAGTTCTCCTCATTGATTATAAACAGTTCTGACAAGTAACTTAGTCTTCAAGGCATTTTCTAGATTACTAAAGCTAGATAATAGGAATTTTAACCTGATTTAATGCTCTTTGGGGCAGAAAGTGTCCCATGTTAAACAATCAGGTGAGTACTAGATACCCTTTGTCAAAGAACGTGGCAGGAGCAATGAGGCAGTGTGAGTATTAGAGATGTTTATACTTACGCTGCAAACTTCTACAGCTGGGTGAGATCCATATCACTCCTCTCTTTCTACACCTAAATCTTGCGGTCAAATTCCAAAAATGTCTGCCTACTTTCTGATACCTGGTTTCAGCAATGCTTAAGATATGACTCTGAATTTGCCACAAAATGAACTGGGATAATGACAAAGCAAGGTTTGGAATTCCCAGGAAACACGTGTTTTGGAACTGATGGGCCGTCTCACACGAACTCATAGGAGAAAGTCTTCCCTGAAATGTTTTGGGTGTCTTAGGCACCTGGACCTCTGAGTTCAGTGCACGTGTGAGATTGTAGTCTACATCATGGAACTGCCTTTTTGACAAGGGCTTTCTCCTGCATGGGGTGTTCTCCTGCAAGGAAAGTGTGCTAATGTATTTACAAACAATTCTGCAGGTGAAGGTACAGTTGTGAACATGTTTGAAATGGGCCTTACTGTCTCTGCTAACTTCAAGCAGCAGGTTGGTTCCAAAGCCGGGACAGCTTAGCTCCTGAAACTGTCAAGGTTCTGGCCAAGATTGAGTTTCTGAACTTTGAGGTAAAATGACAGGTTCAAGGGGGGAATAAGAGGGGAATGTGTGGTAGGCGGTTCAGGAAGGCTGTACTTTCCCAGTGCCTCAGCAATGGGGAAAGGAAGAGGGCAACATGTGGCCTGGAGTTTGGGATAAAAGGAGGCTGAGCCCTCTAAAACATTGAGAGAAAACACCAGTTTTCTGGTGCATGTGCACCAGTGGACTTCTCCCTTTATTCAAATAAAGTTATGGGACTCCTCTGTCTCCCATAGGGACGTTGGCTTTTCACAACATGATTTTAGGGGTTTCCCTTTGTGAAGTCAGATTTTCAGCTGCAGTCTCAGCTCTGGGTGATATTACCAGTATCCCAACAGCCCTATAGTTTACACATCCAAATCTCATCTAAAACACTTGACCAGAGTCAAACTTCTTCTCTATATTCCTTTAGGCAAAGGATGATCTAGTTCCGCTAAGTATCAAAAGCATCTCAGCAGGATACTGCAAATTTCAACCTTTATGTTTCTAAGGTTTTTTAAGACAAGACAACAAAGTTTTAATAAACTTTTGGGGTTTGACAAAACTTTCTTGGTTGTGAATTTGTATGGATGATTTTAGTTTGATTTAATTTTCAATAAAATGGACTGAAATAAAGAAATATTAACTCTTCTCAGAATTCCAGATAATAATTCAGAATATCACTTATGTCACATTCCATGCAAAAGAGTGTCTCAGAAAATGTCAGAAACATGCCATATGTTTTCTGTTCCAATTAACAGAAAATACCTCACAATCCTGCAGTCACCAAAGTGAGATTTGTTGAATTCAAAGGCAGACATGATCATTCATACCAGTTAATACTGTTGTGCTAGTGTTATAGGGTAGAATATGGCTCCATCCTTCTAAATATGAAAGTATGTGAAAACACTTTTAAGACCTGAGATGTAAATTAATGCTTATGCAGACCATTAGTTCAATATGGCACTTAGGGACTTGGTTTAGTGGTGAACATGGTGGTGCCAGGCTTATGGCTGGACTCAATGATCTTATAGGTCTTCTTCAACTTATGTTATTCTATAACTTTGTTACTATTTTTAAATGTGGCTAAGAGAATATATGTCCTAAGTCATTCATACTCAAATTGTCCTGGTCGTGGACAGGGCAGGTTAGTTTTTGCAGTACCTGGGAGAGGGCATGGCCAGGAGATGGAGGTTATTTCATACCACCTCACATCTTTGCCAGGGGTGGGGGGAAGAGAGCCCCTTCCAGGGAGAAGGAATTCCTTCCAGTCAAGAAAACATAGAGGAGGGAGTTGTTGGTGTTGTTTATTGTAGGGGGATTATTTCCTGAATCCTTCCTTTCTGCACCTTCTCTCATTAGTGCTGCGGCTGTTAACCTTTGTTTTCTAATCTCCCTGTGGTTTTCAGCAAATTGTCCTTATCTCAACCTGTAATCTTTGTCCTTTGTGCCTTCACTTCTCCTCTCCAGCCCAAGGGGGGGGAGGAACAGGGGACTGAGAGGTGCCTGTGTTTAGTGGGAGTGTTAAATTGGGCAATATCATTCCTAAACCACCACACAAGTCCTACTGAATATTATCAGGGCTTGGGCTGGTGCTGCAGCGTGCCTGTGAGTTGCAAACTTACTGCATTTGACACTAAAAACCCTTGTGATTTCAAAAGAGTTTTAATAAAATGGCAACACATTGTCAAGCACACAGGAACATGCCGAAAATCAAACATTATGAAAGCTTTCATCCTGCAAATGTTCTTAAACGTCAGTTTCACTTTCAATTTTCAGACATATGGACTCGGCGCCTGTTTCTTCTCCACAATTAATGTTTCTGTAAGACAGCAATCTTACACTTTCTGAGACTTTCTGAATCTTATACTTTCATCTCCTCTGAGTACAACACTAAGGAAAGATAAAAAGAGCATAAGAGGGTAATATTTATCAACACCTGAGTTTTCTTCAAGTTAGTAGGCATATCATGTTTGCTCACACACTTATACGGTATCGGTACTATCTTAACATTTACATGCTTCAACAGAAATCTTGCCTGTTTTCCATCTTCAAAAGTCTCACTCACTGAATATAAGCCAAGGTTGGCTCAAAATCTGATGATTCTTTGCTTCCAGAACGTTCATATGGTACAAATTCTATATTCTGTGTTTTATACTTTTGGGAAAGAATATTCTGTTCTAAAGGTAAAAGAACAATTTGTGGTTCAAAAAAAATTAACAGTAGAAGGACCTGTAGCTTCACATAATTTTGCTATTTAGAAGATCTGTGAAACATTTCTCCTTAAAGTCAGCCTTGCAAATTGAAAGTGTTTAATTATCAAATTTATCTTCCTCGATGTGCCATTTCCCCAGTAAAATTCCATAGTTAAAACTTTGACCTCCTTAGACTTTTTGATAATTGCTAGATGCAATTTCAAATCATTAACAAAATCACTTTGTTAGTTTAACACAAAAATTCAATACCACTCTCCCCAAATATCCTGTCAAGTTAAAATTAAGGAAAATAAGCCTACAGAGTTGGAGAGACAGTGGGGAAAATGTGAGGGAATTGTGATTTTGCTGGTGTCTGGAGTTATATTTTGGTATAAGAAGTGAAGAAATATTCTGAGGGACAGATGGATATAATAGGCATTAAGTTTTCACCTTTCTGTGAGTCTTTGTCAGCTCTGAGGTGAGGTAATATTCTCTTTGACTCTGAAGTATTTTGTAGTAAAAAAACTAAAAAACTGGGAAATTTATCCTCAAGATCTGTAGACAAGAACAAGCATGGTGGCAGCCTGAGTGTTTAAACAGCTAAACATTTAGATGTCATTTTAGGCACCTTCTGACCACTAGCTTTTTGTTGTTTTTCGTTAGAAACACCACAGAGAAGCCACAGTTCTGTTTTGCTGGGCATGAAAACCTGCCCAAGCTCCAGGCCCCACAACAGAAATCTGCTGTGCTCAGAGTTCTGCCTGTGCTTGTCAAATCTGCAGTCACCCATGTTCAAGGATCAGACCCTTATCTGATCAAATCAACTTAATGCTTCCACAGTAAATGCTTTATGTTCGTTTATATCAGAAGGAAGGACTTCTGTGGACAAATAAAAATAGAAAGTAGTGTGAGAAAAATACAGAATTTGAGGAATTGCAAATGTAGTTGAAGATTTCCTTGCAGTGGAACTTCTTATGGATTTGCAAGGCATTCTTGAATATAACATTTTGGAAAAATGAGAGAGGAAATCAGTTGGAGACACAAAATATAACTTTGCATTATTCTTTGTCATAAAAATACAGACCTGATCTCTTTCTGAAGATCTTACATTGAGAAGCTGCGTTGTTAGCAAAGGCCCCACTCTCAGTAGCAGTAGTTTTAAAGCAGCAATTCAGACAATAGATTTTCTTTCCATTCCTTGTACATTACCTTAAGTAGAGATTTATCTAAAAGCCATTTTTGGACACTGTCCCAGAGCACAGACTTCCTTTTTCTTTATTGGTACTACTAAAAAAGTAGAACCAATAGCTTCACTACACAGCCCATATATTAAATACATTCAGCATTCCCCAAATTTTAATGGCGATAAGTGAAACTAATGACCACAAATGGATTAGCTTGACTTGATTGCAAAAGTTAATTTTAGAGGTTGAAAACATTAATGTCTTATTTCAATGAGCTTTTAAAAGCATGGAACATAATGACTTTCCTGTGCATTGCTTTTAGGGTGTTGCTGAATATTAAATGTAATTTTATTGGATAATAATATGTCTCTGCTATCAAGAAAAGTGACTCAGACTGGAAATGTTTCTACTTAACATAATAGATTTTCTATAATAGTAGTTTCTTCAAAAGTCATCACCAAAGAAGTGGTGTTTCTCACGCTAGACTACTTCTAGTATGTAACTGAACCAAACTTGCAGGAAATAAAGTATAATTTTCTTGTAAATCAATAAACAGGATTAACTGGTGCAGATTAAATTATTTCTTTCAGAGATCCACCGTGCAGGAAAAAGAAATAAATTACTTTTTAAATTACTCCTATTTCCTCAAGCTGTTTCCTGCTGAGTTACCAGACCTACAGTCACACCTCACATCAGGGAACACCCAATTTGGCTGTAGCTGCTATATCTGCTTTTACAGACAAGAATGCACCAATGTTTTAGATATTACAATTAAACTGCTGCAGTTGGGCCACAAAGAAAAATGCTTGTCTACTAATGCAGTTCATATAGAATTATGTATTCAGTCTCTCATTTTCATAGGGCCTATGAACCAATAGTACTAGTTAAATCAGGATAGTTAGTTAAATTAGTTAAATAAGCATTGGAATAAATATTTTAGGAGAAATCAAAGAACTGTTTTGAACTTTGATGAAACCTTTCCCATCCTAATGACTTTTATTACTTGAAGCTGCTGCTGGCCAGCTGTAACACTTACCAGATTCTCATGCAGCAGTTTCTTCACATGTGTGAGAGCTTGTGATTAGATTTTGGGTGTAGTTGTGTGTGTAAAAATGTGATCAACAGCTCATATCCCATCTGTGCCTACTAATTCCTCCCCTATCTGTGCTCAGTGTGAAGCTGTACCTGTAAAGGGGACAGGGGAATGTGGCTGTCCCGAGAGCCCACAGTCTGCCGCTGCACTGTAACAATGGGTTCACTGCTAGACAATTCAGACAATTCAATGTCTCATTGCTGACTATGAGGCTTGGAGGAGGATTGATCATGCAGCATACATCCAACATGCTGGAGAAAAGGTTTCCTTGATTGCTTTTGTCGGAATGTTCCTTGCCTTATTTAAATTATGCAAATAAACAGGAATTCTGTTAAGGAACAAGGTAGATTTTTCACTATCTGCTGACAGATTTGTAGTCTATCTTCAGCTCAGTTTTCACACAAAACTTTTTAATAACAGCTATTAATTCACACATTTTCTTTTAGAAATAAAGGTCAAAACATTTTTTTATCCCACCATGTAGTGGAGCACAGAGTGACATGAAGTGATTTGGCCAGCGTCATACAACAGGTATGCCCAATCCTAAGTTTTGCCACATGCTTTCTTATGCCTAGTACAGAAAAAAAGAGAAATCTGCCTACTTTGATTTCTAGACAAATGCATTTTCACTAGAAATATAAAGATAATTTTTCTTCTTCTCTTTTAGTTCTGAAAAGCAAATCAATTCTTCCCATATTGGTCATACATAACTGCAGCGAATAAATGCTGTTTAAAAACTAAGTACCCAGATTTTAATAATTAATTTCAAATATAATCTCATGCAAATTTGTTTGCATGCACCAACTACAGTTCCAAACTATCTGATCAAGCAATAAATAAACATTTTCCTCTAATAGCTCAGATGAGCTTTAGCATTCCATGCCTACAGAAAAATTCTTTCTCAAGAATTGTCTGTGCTGAGAAACCAAAACGGAATACAATTTTCTTTGACTCAGCTTCCTCTTCAAGCAGTTTCTGCACAGCACTGAACATACTTCTGTAAATTAAAACATTTATTTGTGCATGGAGGACAACTACATCAAAAATTATGTGCAATAATACCATGAGCAAATTATCACCATAATATACACATGCATAAATCCAAGCTTTCCATTGTACATGTCTACAAAAGAAATTCTCTGTGGAAATGCACACTGATTCAAATTTCAGGATAACAATATTTGAATCTTTATTTTTAGTTCTAACTAGAGTTTATTAATCAACATATTTAGTGTGTCAAGAAATACTCAAGGGAAAATTTTAATGTAGTTGTGCAGCAACCTGGAGACTTATTTCTAATGTTCTGATGCATTTTTTCAAAGGTTTTGTAAGGAGCTGTGATGAGTCAAATGGTGTCCACAAGCAGAACTGTTAGAAAAGTTGCAAACTGTGTTCAACTGGTTTTCACATGGTGAGTTAACTTTGGCTAAAGGCCAGACTCCCACTTGGCTGTTCATTCCCTCCTCCTACTCAGCAGGATGAGGAGAAAAATAGGATAAGAAAGATTGTAACGAGATAAAGACAGGGACATCAGTTACCAATAACTGACTTGAGGAAAATTAATTTAATTTATTGCCCATTAGAATATTTCAGATAGTGAGAAACAGAGAGAAATATTACAACATACTGCTTCTCCCCACTTGCCTGCGTTCAACTTGACACCTTCACTCTGCATATGAGCTCTGGAAAATTTAAAGCAGCTCAGTTTAAAGAAAGAATCCTTCTCCTATAATGCTAATAACTTACCTTGTTTCTTGCATACCTTCTAGAAACTTAGTCTCTAACACATGGCCTTGGTAGAATCACAAATTGTTAGGATAAGCTTATGTGGAAGGGACGTACAAGGAACATTAAGTCCAGCTGCTGGCCCTGCACAGAAGAGCCTGAAGAATCACATCATGAGCCTGAAAACATCGTCCAAACACCTCTTGAACCTTATTTCTCTCCATGATAGGCTAGGCTAAAAGATAATCAGTATTCTCATCTAAGGAATGCATCCATTTTTTTCCCCCATTCCAGGGCGATGCTTTCCCAGATTTCATCAAACTTTAGAGTTTCTTAAATTAATGTGAACTTTGAAATTCAAGTGCATAACTGTTACTACAGTAAATAGATACCATTTGTAGCACTGTAAATAGATCTTCCAAGAAAGGAGAACTATTGAGCCATAGACAGATGGTATCTGAAATTCTGTATTCATTTTGTTGGTTACCAGGAATTTTATTTTTTTTAATTTTTTTTTTTCCTGGCTATAATAACAGCTCTATGTTAATAAAATGGCAGTTTTGTGATTTCCCTAGACATTAACATTACCTAGCAGATTTTGGATTTTTTTAACTCTCTATCACTTAGCATCTGTGCTATCTTGGAGCCTCAGGTTTCATGGTATAACAAGTAAGGATCTTGTCCTCATTAATTCAGGGAAAAACTTTGGAGTACAAACAATAAAAGGTAAGTTTAAAAAAAAATAAACAAAGATATAACCCCATGTGGGACCCAAATGGATTTGTAAGACAATTCAGCAGCTTTAAAAAGCTTTAGGGACTGGCAATGTTAGATGCAAGCTTCCACAGTACAGTATTTTGTCTTTTTTTTAAATTTTCATTTGTTTTTCATTGTTAATTATCCTTGTGTAGAATTCATATGTTAATTTTCATTGTTAAAATTTTCATTTTTTTTCATTTGTGGGAGAAACTATTATTTCATCTGATTTAAGACATATTACATAGAAAAGCACTTCTGAAACTTGAATAACTCTTCAAGACTCTAAAATAATAACTCTCTGAAATAATGATGCTGACAGAGCAGAAAGTGAGAAGGTTGAAGGCTTAAAAAGAGGAATAAGAGATTTATATCTGGAACAGTTATACTTTGAGGGGGTTCAGCAGGTAATGTCAGACAGAAAAGAAATATTTTTTTCCAAAAAAGACAGTAAAATCCCTAGAATTCCAAAAAATTGGTTGTTATTGCAAAATGGGGCAAATTTTCCATCATATATTTTCTCTGATGCAAACTATGCATCATATATTTTCATTGTGTATTAAAACACATGCTATATATGCAGTTTCAATATATCAATAATGTTTAGCCAATTTGGTGACTTATAGAATTCATAAGTGTTTTTACCAAAATATTTCTGAAAATGCATATAAGAATAGAGTCAAAGCACTAATTAAATTTTACATCAGATTTACTGAAGAGTCAGCTAGGTTGTTCAATAAACATCTTCAGCACATGTAAGCTGGCACAGATACTGGGAAAAGCATTCCTTGCCACCACCAAAAACATGCTCCTGTTCTCATTCCTCCCATCCTTACACCAGCACAAATGACTGGGTGTGCTTATACAGTGTGCAGCAAGAGAGCCGCACAGATAAAAATGGAAAGAAGGAGAGGAGGCAAAGGAATAATTTTCTGTCAGATCAGATCCTGCATCCAGTTCACTACTTTGACACATGAACAGATTTTGGACACATCTGAGCCTCGAGAGCAGGGAGCATACAGGTAAGGAGTGAGAAGGATTTCTCTGGTGGAAGTGGTGACCTGTAATTGCTGAAATGGCTGCTGAGAAATTTCCTTGTGAGAAGTGCCAGAATCAGATTGTGGTATAAGCTTACTGTGCTAGTTCAAATATTTTTTTAAATGACAGTTAGAATTTTATTAGCAGCGTTTATTTGTTGCAGGATTATATTGGCAAGTAAATCAGACAAATATGCAGTAAAGATCAGAATGAATAACCTACAACAATCTTACTTTTCTCTTACAGTTAGATTTCTTTTCTGCCATATAACAGGTTTCTTTCTTATACTTTAGCCTGGATTCCATGATTTTCATTTATTCAGTGATACTCCTGTCTTAGGATCTAAACCTGGTCATACAGAGAAAGGAGTGAGGTGTTATCTTAGGCCATTTACACTGAGATGTGGGTTAGTCTAGACTCATTATAGTTCATTTTGCTATATGAGGAATGCTCTTTGCTGTGGGGCTTACTGGAGCTGAAGTACTTCTTTAAGTCTATCTTTTACTACTGGTAGAATGGCTGAGACTTTTTAGGTGAATTTAAAAGAGGATTTCAAATAAAAACTTGGCTTCATTTTCCTATTCTTAAGAAGTCACAGAGGACATACTATTCTGCTTTTTATAGAGGATGTGTTTTAAGAGACATAGAGCCATTTTCCAAATACTAGAAAATACAAAATGCTTCCATACTGTTGGAGCCTCACTTCAATATCTTTCAGGCTTAGGCTAAAAACAGAATTACCTTCTCTCTGAAGCACAAGGCCTCCTCATATAAAATATTGTCCATTTAGAGGTAAAAATGCATTGTAGACCTTTAAGAAGGGTGGTGAACTTCTCCCTGTACAGCTTGTTCTCTCATAATGTATGAAGTTGGGAAAAAAGAATGGTATCTGCTCCTTTTGGCACTAAAGCACCATGTTTTTATACTGTCATATTTCAAATCTACCATGGCTACAACTGAGTATGCTCAGTATGTAAGTCTGCAAGTGAGTGGGTGAGGAGTGGCTTTGTGTCCTGTGCTGTAACATCAACACAAGGACAGCTGCAGGAGTTCTGGAGATTAACTATCCACTGGTCTTAGAGACAGCTGTGTCAGCTGCAACATAAATTTTACTGGTTTGAAGCTTAAATATATAGAGAATAAAAGTGCTGGGGAATAGATAAAGCAGAGCAGGAGTAGTTTTCAATGTACTAAACAGAAAATTTGGTGCTTGCAATTAAAACAAAAGCAAACAACAGACATAGTACATAGGGTTTGCAAATGCAATTTCCAATCTATCACAGGAAGTTCATTTCATATTGTGGAAAATTAAAGCCCTAATAATTTTCCATTAATCACACCTTAACATAAAGAAATAAAGATAGCTTCATGAAATTTTACTGTGTTCATGTATATTTTAGTTCTTCCAGGGTTGATAAATGCTTGTATTTTTTATGAGCAAAGGGTAACTGCTGGAATGGGTACTGACACTGATACCAGAACAACTAACCTGTTCATCCAGATGTTTGCTTTCCAGTGTGGGAAGGAACCATTCACCTCATTCTTCTGACTACTGTCATTTGGCCATTTCTCACACCAAATCAGCCTTTAGTTGAAAGGCACCTCCCTCAGCATTTATCCCAGCCCTCTCCTCAGAGCAGGTCCCATTTTGCCAGGTTTCTCCAGGCTAGGTGCAGCCCTGAGCATCTTGCAGACTGGGGAGTCGGCAACATCTGGAGCCAACATGTTCCTCTTGGTAAAGAGGTTTCTTTGCACCTTGAAGGAGTTTTTCCTGTTGCAGATGTTTCTGCTGCCCCCAGCAGACCCCATTCCAGCCCACAGCCACCGAGCAGGAGGCAGCCCTGGGAGCACCAGCCCGACAGCTGGGCCCATCCTGCCTGTGGGTGACCAGGTAAAGAGGGGCTGAATGCACAGAGAGGAGACAAAATTGGATGTATGGCCCCTTGCTAGATCTGGCTAGATGGACTGCTAGATCTGCTAGATCTGTATGGCCCTTCTCTCCCAAAAAAACAAAACATGAGGGCCTTGAAATTTTATATCAAGGCTTGCATTTATTTTTGGTGAGAATAATGAAAACTTGTTCCCCTGGCATTTAGAGAACAGTAAGTGAAATTACAGCATTCCTCAAACAGACTAAACTTTTTTTGTGCATAAAAAAAAAAAGGTGGGGTCAAAATGGAAGAATTGTGCATATTTGCAGAATTCTAGCTGTCTGTCAAAGGCTTTTGCTAAACACTGGTAACTTTGGGCTGATCTTACAGTGATAGATAATCTGTAACCTGACAAAATAAGGCTTGACTTTTTTAATCAGTAAAAATATGAGTCATAAGAAAAAAAAATTCATAATATGAGCTTTATATTGCACTAGATGAAGGGCATTTCTACGTATATGTGAAAGGTAAATTAGTTATAAAACTATTTTTAAAATTGTGCTGACTCCATTTAAATTTATAATGTCTCTTGGAATTAAACTATAAATATTTATGAATTATGTTATTAATTTCTGTAACAAGTTGGATTTTATTTGAATATTTTTGAAGCCAAAACTATTTCCTTGGGTAATGGAATCCAAATGATTAAATAAAAATGTTCATTTATAATAAATATCTAACATGAGAATTTGCAAATAGTTGTTTCCTCTGTTTTTTATCCTCTCTTAATATCTATCATAATAAGCTGTGAGCTGAAGAAGGTCATTTGTACTATGAGAAAGCTGTTCAAGTGGTGAATTAAGCCCTTAAAATATATGGAATACTAGAATAATTTTTTATCTGAACAAATCAAGTTTAATCCCCCCAAGAGGGCTGACTTTCGAGACATTAAATAAAACCAAAGGAAATATCTTAGAACTTGAATGTCTTTTAATCTATTGTATTGAAACGAATGGCAAATAATTTCTTAAAATGTCCTTTTTATGAACTATTTTTGTCTGTGTAATAGGCTAAATGCTATGGAAGAAATCTGCAGAGAACTATTACCAAGCACCAGAAATTTACAATTGATTCATTTCTAAATTACAGCTTAGTAGCTATTAGAAGTTAGCTAATACTACATGAATCCTTGTTCAGAGAAGATACTGAATTGCACATAACTGAAAGCTGTTTATACCTGTGATAAAGGGAGTTTGATATGATATTAGAGGACAAAATGCCAATTGTTTCAGAGTCATTCTAGTTCACATACCTGTGATGCATATATTATGTATTAGTGACAAAGTTAAAAATATAAAGTAGCATGTTTAGGCAGTAGCCAAATTTTCCAAAATTTCTTTTGGAGGCCTCTTAGCTTCTGTATACAAAGAAGACCAAAAAATAGGCTTAAAAATGAAAATCTATGGAAAACATTTTGAGGGTGTGGGAGTGTTAAAAAAAAATAGCTGAATATATTAATGTACTTTTCCCCAGGAACAAAAGGGGAAAATTAACATAAATATATAATGAAATAATCTTCTGCTGCTGGAAAAACAAAACGTTGATCTTTTTTTTGCTCTGTTTTACCTGGCAGGTTTTTTTGTGGTTTGTTTTTTGTGGGGTTTTTTTTTTGGTGTTTTGACTTTTTTTAATGTATCCATGTTCTAGGAAAAAAAAGCTTTTCTCCTATATGAAGTAATTTTAATAGTAATATTTCTCAACATGGCAAAAGCTTCCTTTTATAGACAAATATTGGTAAATCATGAGAAAAGAAATGACATTCCTTTCTTTTTTTTTTTTTTTTTTTTTTTTTTTAACAAAACCACCCAATACGTGTGCTTCATCCCGTGTGGTTCAGAAGGTGGCACTGTTCTCCCTGTAGAGTTTAAATGCTTGTGTGGCATATTGGAACAGGGAACAGCTGTCATTTAATGAAGTAATATGAATTCCTTCCCCGTCCATTAGCACATATGTCAAGCAAATGGAAAAATAAAATGTATTGTAACACTTTTCTCATTATTCACTGATATAAGTCAAGTAATATCCTTTAACAATTCCAATTATGTTTCTTACCTGCCTCTCTGTGCTTATAGTATGTAAATAATTCTTGTTCACACAATGGAATTACAGACTGCAGAATTTCATTATGAATATCTTTTCTTAATTGTTTTTCTCATTGTCAGATATTTGTTATATGGTCTATTTTGTTCATTCTGCCCACAAGTATACGCCAAACACAGTAAAGAGAGCAGGCCCTGAATACCTCTTAACTCACCCAAGTAAATTATTTTGTTTTCTCTTATAAAGAAAAGAATATTTACAGTTTTCAGAAAGGGAAAATAATCCACTTTCTAGCTGTATTACATTAACTGAAAAACTGTAAAATAACAGATGTCAGTGCAGATTGGATTTATTTTTCCAATATGCTTTCAAACGAATGAATGTGAAACTGTTTAATACTTGTTGTATCTCAGAAAGTTGGTTATATTTACATGATTTGAATGTCTGTTTTTTTAATGTTAGAACTGCAGTCACGTATGTGGGAGGTAACTGGCACTTTCCCAAAAAAGGCTAGCTGTATGAGCTTGTCATTTAGGATGACAGACATCTTTTATTTCCTATTTATTTTGTGGTTTCATAAATCAGATCTTTTGTTGCTGTTGTTGTTTTTGTTGTTGTTGTTGTAGTTTTTTCATAGTTAGGTACTGAATGTGTATTTCTACTCACAGGAGAACACAATAATCATATTGAGTCTAGCAGTGCTCTTTGGGCAATGAAAAAGGCTCTCCTTCTCCAGGGAGAAAGACATTGTAGTCTCCTACAGTGGTGTTTCTTGTATTGTTCTTGAAGATGTACAGAGATGTTTTCTTCTTGATGCAGATAAAGAAATAAATTCATTCATGTTTCATTACTTGTTGGCATCGTGAGAATGTGATAAAATGGGATACAACAATAAACCAATCTGCAGAGCTTATGGTCAGGAAAACAAATAATGTTATTGTCCTGTTACTCTAATCTACACCCTTGTGGCTGTGGAGTCACATGTACTTCCATTAATGACTGAGATTTTTTTCCACTTCTGTGCCATGGTATCAATACAGTTATGGAAGAACGAGCTGAGCTGGTCTCCAGCTTTCCTTCTACATCATCCACACTGTCAGCTTAGCTCTCTGTCTGCAGAGTCCTCATTAAAAGGGGAGTGGAAGGAATGAACAGATTGCTTTTTTCAGATTCCAGATGGAGTTTGTAAATCTGACAGGTGAAGAAGAGAAATGAGTTGGAAAGAAAAATTTTCGTGCTTGTGAAATTACAAAAATCTGTCTAGAAGTTATTGAGAAAATGAATATTGGACAAATTGGGGTTGTAAATTATACTCTTCCTGAGTATAACAGTATCTGAGGGGTTAATCATTCAAAAATGCTTGAAATTGCAAATATGTCAGATGAATACCAGCTGAGATCATTGTCCATGAACAGATTCCTTTGTATAAAGACTTGTGCTATTAGTTGTTTCTTAAAATTTTACACAACTTAATATGCTGAATTCTTTTGTGACCTTGTAAGCATGAGGCTGTAATTTTCCAGATATGTGTATTAAACTACACAGCACGGGTGTCTCACCAGGTAGCTCTCTAGCTTCAGGTCACTACTTATTTGCTTGCTTGCTTCATATCTGACTGTGCTGCTCATTTAAAATGAACCAGACTTAAATTAATACAGCAGTTAGTTTATATGGAATCATACTTGCTATAGTTCCATACATCCATTTATATGGAATAATTTTGCACATTTGCAAATACTGCAGGCAATGGAATAGAAGTCAGCTTGAAAGCTTAAAAGCTAAGGTTTATACTACAAGCCACTAAATTTCTATGTTTTCCCAAAAGATAAGGAAAGAGAAGGGGGAAAACCTATTAACGTGTGATAATGAAATATATAACACTGCAATACAAATTTTCTTTATCAGTGTGAATAAGTATGTGGCTATATCTGACTGGTCTCTGCAAATCCAAGCTAAGCAGCTATGCAATACTACTGGCAGCAGCAGGTTGAGATGAGATATAAACTATTAAATATAAACATAAACATATTATCCATATTCCAGATTACAGTGTGTCATGGTAGAGCCTTTACCTGTTTTGTAAGCCCCTCCAGAGTACAGAGAGGTGAAACAAATGCTAGGTAAAATAAATAACTATATGTCACTGGGTTGAGCACTCCAGTATTTTAGAGTATTTAAAGACTAACACTACAAGTAACTCACAGAAAGTCTTTCATATTAACTATGATCCAGATAGGGATCATAATTTTATAGAAAGAAAATTAAATATGTTCAGAATATGATGATAAGAATTAAGCTCCTTAATTCTGCACAATAATATATGCTTTTATAGAATTACTTAAAGATATTAAGAAAGAAAACTTACTTTCTGTTAGCCTCTCACTTTGGTATTACACCGATAATTTTAAATTTAAAAAATAAATCTAATTTTATTTTTGATTTTTTTATTATTTTCCCTGGTTTTGTACACCATTATTCTTGAAATAATTTATTAGTTTTGCATTTTCTTATTGTGAGTGTTCTTATTTTATGTTTCTCTTGACTTTTCATGCAAGAGCTGAAAATTGAAATAAAAGGAATATTGCATAGGGTCAGTGCAAATGCTTATCTAATCCTTGCAGTGACTGAGAGTGCATGCAGAAGAGAACAAGAACCAGGGTATTTATATTATCCTTTCTCTTTTCGATTCTGGAAGATCAGTAAAACTGGAGTCTTAAAAGAAACATTTTATGTTTATCAGCTGTAAGTGGAATAATCTTTCTAAAGTTATCTTTCTGTATTATCTTTTAATACAGGAAAAAAATTGTGTTTATTTTTCATTTACTGTGCTCTACCCTCCAGCCTTTATAGTAGAGACTGAATCAAGATGACTTTACTTGCTCCTGAAAGAGCAGCCCCAGAAGCTGTGAATCCATCAAATGATGTCAAAGCACCTAGAAAAAACTGATATGTAAAAAGCTATTTCTATAGCCTGAAATGGGTTATTGTCAGAGCTTCAAAATCTGGATATAAATTTCTTCTGACCACAGAAGGCCTGCATATGGGTCTGAGCAGAGCAAGTGCTCTCAAGGAATATGAGATTCATGATTTTGCTCTCAGTGGATTGTAAACTGCTAAAGGCTGCATGCCTGCAGTCTGCATTCAGAAAACTCTGGCTCCTTTGTATTCACCGAGGGATATCAGACTCCTAGATGTCCTCTGGGGAAAATATAAAAATATATATATGCTGGGAAAATAAAGGTCTTGTCTCTGCCTCAGGAAAGTGTTACACTGATGCTTTTATAAACTGTGGAAGTATATTTGTGACCTGCTATGCTGTCTTGTACACTAAAAATTCTGCAGGCTTTTCTTACAAGATGTTATTTTTCCTTTAGTTTGATTTAGAAAGGAAAACTACCTTTTAGGCTAGTATTTCACACCTCTACTGTCTGCAAAGTATGCAGAAAAAAAGGATTATTTAGTCATTGAGTCAGAGAATTCTAATTTCTCTTCCCATTTTTTATCTTTTTGCCTTAATCTAAGCTCTTTAGGAAACAGACATATTATCTATTCTCACAAAGGCTCTGGTAGAGATCTATTAGCAACATACTTCTAAATTCTTCAGATTAATATATGACTGAAATGCAAAGTGCCCTTACTGATAATAGAAAATGCAGTTTGTATTGCCAGAATACAGCTTTTTTTCATTGACTTAAGATAGAATTAAATTCTGCTGCATTTGTGTCCAGGGTGTGTATTAGTTAGGTAGTAAGAACTACCAGAGTCTCATTTATTTTGTTTCTGACCAAAAAAACATGCATTCTAAAAATATCCTTAAAATATTACTTGGGCAGCCTCTAACAGAGCTTGGCTTTGAATTAGTCACCAAGTATTGAGAGATAATTATAGCACTTAGAGTGAGTGTGAGGAATTGTGGTTCTAGTTGCTGAAGCAGAGATAATTGCTGTGAACAGACTCTCCACCCATGCCATTCTATAAACACTCCTAGAGTGTTTGGGAGAGTGGTGAAGAGATTGCTGAATGTCCACGAGTTCATAACCTAGAGCATGAAGAGAAAATTTGTTTCAGTGAAATCAGTGGTAATTTTTTCTTCCGTAGCTGGGTCTTACTCTACCAAACTATGTGAGGCTCAGATGTGTTTATCAGTCCATCTCTGCAGTGTTAGTAGCATCCATCAGACAACAATACCTGCTTTCTGCAGAAGTATCCCCAAAGGATTGTGACTTCCTCATGACCCTCTCTTCTCTTTCCACATCAGTCCCAGATGTCCTTATAAGCACCAGAAAAGCCACACAGGAACTGAATAAAACCAGTCCTCTCCTTGCTGATGCAAACCCCCTCTTTTCTGGTATCTAGTAACTCACTGGCATGTGCAGGTCTTTTTTTTTCCCTCAGGATATGAATGCCCTCCATCCCATTTACATGGGAATATTTGGCATGTAATAAGTTTTTAGGTGGTCCCCACAGATGCCTTGATTACCACCACACCTTTTTTCTCCAACTTTCACTTAAACTGGAACTGTATACAATAGCAATCTGCTCTATGTAGACTGCAGATAAAAATGCATCCAAGGACTCCAAGGTTTGATGAAGATGTTGCCTAGGCTGGTGCCAGAACATGTTCTAGAAAACTTGCTGTTGTTTCTCTGTCCCCTTGTCAATCCCACAAGCTTTTTCATGTTTTTCTCAAGATCTCTCTTCTCTTTTTCCCACTTTCAGACTGGCCAAAACACAACTCTGAATTTGGCAGAAATTCCCTAAGGAAAGAATTCATCCAGATTTTTCTCCAAATGCAGCAGAGCATGTGGGGATACTTTGAAAGAATATGGAGAGGGATTTCACATGGAAGGAACTATGAAAAAATGCATACCAACTGAAAAATTCCCAAGTAGTAAGTCAAACATGTGATGACTCAGCTGGCCTAGGGAGCTGAAGCACTCAAAGCATCTCTGTTTCAGGTAGACACTTGGACACTTATGTCAGATGTCCTTTCCACAACGGCAAGAGAGCAAGGAGCTTGTGAAGAGCTCACTATCCATTCTCACTAGGACAAACACAACAAAATAGTAGATTTTCTGAGACCAAGAATAGAAAATGAAGGCTCTTCCTTTCCTCTTTTCCTATACTTACATTTCTACCTACCCAATGGAATATCTAACATAACCATGCTCGGTCTTCCAGAAACCTGAATTTACAATGTGGAGTTCAGCTACCTGAAAGCCCAGCATCTAAACTTCCTTCTGGAAATAAAAATAAACCCCCATAGTCCCCTATCATCATCTAAGAAAATATAAGAAACATTTTCAGAGTATGACCACATACTGAAATAACTTTTGTGTCAGACACAGTAGCCTATGAAGATGTTTTACAAATACAGTTCTGATTCAAATGCTCTTCATTATCTGAGTATGGACTTTTAACTTTTTGTTTTATGATTTTATCATATCATGTAAAAGATTCTATGTTAGACTTGTTTCACCATGAAAACCGAGTCTGAGTTTGTGTCCCATCCTCCATTTGATCAGGCGTGTGTATGTTCTTTGTTACAGACTCAATGTGTTTTTAAGGCAATTGCATCTTATTTGCAGATCTTTACATTTTGGAAAAAAAAAAGCCTAGTGCTCTTGTGTGCACATTAAATGAACCATATTTTAAATATCTGAGAAAGAGTTTTCATATATGATGTGATATCAGGAAGCAGTTTTTTTCAGCCCAGTCAGCAAAATTAGGTTCTAATGGAATTAATTATCCCCCACATGAGAAGCAAGCGCTTGCAATGTGGCATCTTAAGAAGCAAAAGCATAAATTTAAATATGATTTTTATATGTTTTTAAATTAAAAATTACATTACATAATAATATTTATTGTCTATATACAATTTTTATCCTAGACAAGTTGTTGTAACACAAAATGTCAAATCCCAGCTGTTAAAAGCATGAATTCTTTTTTGTATTTTAAGTTGCTTCCCCTTGAAATGACATTGCAAAAAATATATTTTTGGGAGTAGTTTTCAGTGTTTTTCAATATTATATGCTTCTTCTGTGGGATTTTTACCTAAAAATAACC
This sequence comes from Zonotrichia albicollis, assembly GCF_047830755.1. Taxonomy (NCBI): domain Eukaryota; kingdom Metazoa; phylum Chordata; class Aves; order Passeriformes; family Passerellidae; genus Zonotrichia; species Zonotrichia albicollis. Next base: position 22,454,611 of record NC_133824.1, read on the forward strand.
ACCTACCTTGATATCTGCATGCTCGTCACTGTCTATTTTAAATATTTTTTGCCTACTACAAAGTGGCAGTATATTTTTAAGGAAATACACTTATGGTCCTTTGTTGCTATATTCTGTTTCCAAAGAGCTGTAAATAAAAATACATAAAACTCAATAAGGTGGTTTGAGGTTTTTTCTTATTTTTTCTAACAATTATCCAAAATCATTGACATCAGTATCTGTATATTTATGTAAAGTACTTCAATAATTTTGACTTTAGGGAACAAGCTCATTCTAATATTTAATAGCTAAAAGGTCAATTCAAAACAGACTCTTTGTTCAGCTCACTTTGAATTTTCAATGATTAATTGATCAGTTGTGATTTTTGAAAAATCTAATTACAGTCTCAGAGCTGTAGGACATGTTGGATTTTTTAAAAAATCCTTATGTATTGAAAAATCTCTTTACTCATCATGAAATCTGAATAAATATTAAATAAAAATTTTATTTTATTATAGAGTCATAGAAAAAATTACTGAATTACCTTAACTAACATCTTGAAAATAGAAAGTGAAATAAATATTGACTGATTTTAAAGTCACATTGCTTTGGACTGTCAGGATGACTAGCTCTTCAGAAGAATTCCTTCACGAGAGCTTGGGGCATCTATAAAAAACACCAGGACACCTGAATTAGACCAGTTATAATCTGAGTAAATTATTATGTTTTGAGTTAGTGATTCTTTTTCTTCTGGGTGCTGATTGGTGAAGAACTGAGAATTAAAAAGAAGAGACATGACAGGCAGCATGTTCGTAACCCAGATACATCTGGGGTGAGAAAGCACAGAGATGATCCCTCTGTACCTGTCACTCACCAAGATGATGGGCAAGAGCTTTTGAGCTGGTGAATGCCACCTCCCGAATTACCTTGTCAGGTGATATTCAGCAGTAGCCTTTCTGATGGCCAGAAATGTCCCTGCCTGCCTCCTCAGCTGCAGGGGGAGCCCAGCACAGATTTATGTGCGTGGGCATCGACTCTCTCATCTGGAAGCTGCCCCTTCACTGACGGCCACACTACAGCACTCAGTCAGTTTTGTGCCCAGGCTCCAGACACTGCTTGGTGCTGGTGCCTGGGTGTTTCTGAGAGACATCTGGCAGTCAGATGCATCAGCTGCACTGCCTGCTCTGTTCCCTGCCTACCGCTCTGCACTTTTTGGAGAGCTGGGAGATATTCTGTGGCTGCACAGCTCCATTCCCAAAGCCCAGCTGCTCTCAGGTTGCAGCTGAGAACCAGAAAGGTTTCTAAAGGGTACACTGGAAATCACGGGGCTGAAAGGCAATGCTGTCCTGACAGTGATGTTTCTTTATCTGGGGCTATTTTTGCAGGGCAGAGCTAAGAAACAGGAGAGCCTAGGAACCAGCTGCCAAAAGCCTCCTCAGTGTGCCATGCAGATAAGCAGAGGAAAAACACCAGACAGTCTGGAATGGCTCCCACATGCCCACAGAGCGTGCAGATGTAAATGCCATAGTATGAGCTTTTCTGCACTCCTACCTACTCCTATTCAAATCTGCACTACCAAGTGAGCTGAGGCCATAGGGATCCCTTTTAAATCAACATGAATGTATGGCCCTAGGTACTCACAAAATCCTTTCTCTCCTAAAAGTTTTTCCCTAGTTTAATTTCATTTTTTTTTTACTTTAAACACTCCTTCTAGCTAAAGTTCCCTGATTCAGAGTTCTCAGTATTAACACCTGAGAAAAAAATCACAGATCAGTATTTTGAAACCAAATGTGTTCTGAAAACTGTCAAGGGATCCATGACGTTTTCAATTCATTTAGTTTAAACTGCATTAACCTCAAAAAGGACACAGTGCAGTTCTTTGTATATCATTCTATGTATTGCTGCAGTGTACCCGGTTATCTCGGGGAGAAGGCTTTACCATTTTAAATACTTGTATCTGCACTGTTGCACAGAAGAATATTAAATACATGTAAACAAAAGATTGCTGCTGAAAAGAAAAAATGTCTTGTGAATTTGGTTTACTGACTGTAAGCAGTAGAAGAGTGTTGGGGGTTTTAAAATCCTATACATATATATATATATATATATATATATATATATATATATGTATGTATGTATGTATGAAAAATAACAACTGAAAAAAAAAAAGTTTTTCCAGTCACAGAAAGATGTTCTACTGGTACTCAAGCAAAGTATTTGCTTTCATCAGAGCAAAATGGAGAAAATAAGTTTGAGAAGATTACAAGATCAACGAAGAAGTAACTCCATGGAAATTAGGGAGCTACAAGAACAGAGCAAAGTCAAAGTGCACATTTCAGAGTAGGGCCAGCACATCCTGATTATCAGCATTGATATGCAATGGAAAAACACAAGTTAGCTGCAGTAACATTCTCATTCACAGAACACTAAAAAACAGGATTTGGACATTAACAAGAGTGTATAATTTCACAGTTTTCTCTTCCTCAACTGCCCTTTTTATTTTAAGTATTTTTAGCCTGACTACTTTCTTCACTTCCCTTTAGAAGGAATCAAGCCTCGGGAGGCAGAAGTTGCACAACATGGATATTTCATTTATTTTTCTTTCACCTTAAAAAACCAAAAGTTTACCTTTAGATACAAAAGCAAAAGTATACAAGAGATATCCACACTTTTTTTCACTTTTTTCACTTAGGATGGGTGCAATGAAAGCTCATTTTAGAGCTGCTTATTTAAACACTAAAGTGCTCATAAAAGAAAGAATTTATCCTAATTGTTTGCCAGAGATATGCAAGTTAAAAATAGTATGGCAGTGGAGCAAAACACATGGTGACACTGTGCCAGATGACAACTAAATGGCCTAACAATGGAAAGCACATTAATTCTATATACAGTAAGTTTTTTCTCAAATGCTCTTATTTTCTACACAGATTTTCTCTTCTCAGTTATCCTCTATGATAGCATGACTCAAAAGCAGAATAGGTAACAAAACGAAGTGTTAATACAAATTAGAGATATGATACTAGACCTTGGTGTTCAGGGAGGTGGGAGGGATTATTTTGTAGGAACCAAATTCTAGATTTTATCCATTGCATATCTTCATCGTTATTTCTGTTAAGTAACAACAGAACTTGTTAACAAATTATCAAACGAAAGGCTATTCTAATATTTTGTATATAATTAGTTGAAATGCCTCACAGGAAATACTTCTGGTAACAGTACTCAATGTGCTTTGAGAACTGAATTTATTCAAGAGTTTGTTTGGTTTTCATATTATGTTATCTCTTTCTTTTATCGACAGAGGATGTTTTACTATTTTTTTTTTCTTCTCTTAGTTTGCAGAAAGTTAAAGTTAGGGAAGAGATATAATTTAGAATCCATTAAAAAAAATAGGTCATTATTAGAAATGTTAAACATAAAGCCTAATCAGGACAAAGTTTAAACTGCAAAGAGGTTCTTCCTACCTTATGCTAAGAAATGTTTACATCAGTAATTAAATGAAAGGAAATTAGTCTATTGTTACTATTTTACAGAGAATGAAAGCTTTTCAGAACAAACCACACTTTAAAATTACCTGAATATCTAGAAGAGCAAACTTCAATTACTTGGAGAGTTCATGATCCTTCTTGGGAAGTTAACATTACTGGCCATAAATGGGTGTGCAATTAAAATAATTTTCTAATACTAAGACAAAGTATTCTTTTTAAATCCTCAAGACTATAAATTTTTAAAGTACCTATCCATTACATGTGCTCAAATCCCTCAAATGCAGTATTGTCAATACAGTAACCTCTCCCCAAATTGATTATGTCTGTATATTGGCTACAGATATTGAATCAACATTTTTAGTATTTAAAGAAACCTCATGGTGTTATCAGTTGTATTATTTGGTAAGTGATTTAGGGTCAAAACCACAGTATTGATCAGACTCCATCTTTGAAAGAAATAAACAGACTGAACATCTATTGCCTTACCTTTCTGTGCATGCATATGTGTGTGTCTGCACACATGCATAGCTGTTTATTTTGACAAACATGGTTTTATTTGTCCCCAGAGGAAATGGTGCCATTAATCAGCTAATTATGAGTGCAAAACTATCCATTGGGCATTTAATTATTTGTCAAAGTACACAAAGCCATTTCACCTGACTGATTTTTTTAATAGTTAAAGAGGCTGAGTACTATGTTATGTACGGGCTGAAAACTGATTATCTTAAACACAAAGTGAAACTTAAGAGTTACTGAGTATTCACACTTGCTGCTTTCTTTTTTTTCTATGCAGTGGAACCTTTTTATGTCTGGAGATGGAGCTGACTGAACTGCAAGGCTCCCAGCTCTGCAGCAAGGATTGTGCAATCCCTGTTGCTCCTCCAGGGCTGGTGGGACACAGAGAGGATGCACTGGCCTTGCACTGCTTACGCCTCCCTGTGAGAGGTTTTTCACCTCTGCTGCAGAAAGTCTCAAGACACTTGTACTTAATCGTCAAGAATTGTGGTTATTTCAGAATGTGACAATCTTAAATAGTATTGCCACAGAAATATATGCAAATGTAGGATATAGATACATATTTAAACATTAAAAAAATTAATAGATAACTTTTTAATTTCCTTCTTAAGACGTCTGATTTTACTCTTTCTGCCTCTGAATACAAGATTTAATTTACTGTTGATAATTGGGCAATGCATCTTACAGCTTTCAGATTGTAAGTGGGTTTCCACATAATAACCCTTACTATTCTAAAAATCACTCTCTGACATTCTCCTACTTTCATAAATCCTTATCCAAGCAACCTGTCCACACAAACTATTTCTAACCTAATTTCAGTATGACCTCTGGACTTGGCAAACAGTGAACATCTTTTACTGTTAAATGCCTTAACAGGGCCTGTGGCTGATTTTACACCAAGACTCAAATCTACCCCTGAATTTAACACTATTTCATACATTAAGTCTGTGACAATTTTGAAACTATTTTCAATTTAATATGTCCTCACAAGAGGCAGACATAAGATCAGTTGTAGAAAAACAAAGATAAAACCCTATGAAATCTATTTTAATGTTACAAATCTGTATTAGAAAAAAAATTGTCAACACAATTCAAAGAGCAATGATGCAAAATTATTTTTGGAACAATTTTTTGTATCTGCCTTCTTGTGTTTAATTCAGGCTGGTTGCAGGAAGTAAACTCATTATAACAACAAATCTGAGGTCTGGAGAATAAAGCCTGGCAAGATCTCAAAGCTTCTCAAAGATTTATGTTCTTCCACTTTTTGACTGATGCTGAATCCACTGCCCTGCAGATACTAATTTTCTGGTTTTTTATGGTTTAATTTGGTGATTCTTAAAAAAAATAAAATATAAGGAGAAATATTGATGAGTAAAAATTTTTACAGTTCAGTGTGTAATCCAAAAGCATGCCTTTTCATTGTGTTCTGCTTATGATGAGTATTTAGAAGCAGAGGTTTCACTTTTTTTTTTTTTAATTAATTAAGTGAGTTCTTTCAATTTTTCTTATGACTTACTTCTGCTTTGAAGGTTCAGAAATACACAGTTTGGAAATCCTTGAAGGATTTTACATGGGATGTTACAAGAAATACAAGAAACTTTCTCAGAGACTGAGAAAGACATCTGCCCACCATGGTGACAGAGCACAGCTTTGCAGAATGTACTGCAGTCCAGGTTTGTCTCCTCGTGTCCCACTCAGGGCTGTGTCAGGACAAAACCTTCTCAGGCAGGTTTGAATGTCTGTGCTAGCCTCAGATAGATCCTACTCCCAGTTCCTCAGGTGGACACTTGAATCTAACTCAGTCATGGAGTGACAGGAAAATATTATTGGGTTGAGACCTTCAGAGGTAATTTTGCGCAAACACAAAGCAGGGCTCACTTTAAGGACAGATTTGCCCACTCTAGTGATGGCTATTCCACTGCTCCCCTGAGCACCTCTCCCTTGGTTCTGAGAGTGTATCATCACTCTCATGCCCAAGAATTTACTTACAGATGTGTCTATGGACAATACTGTAGTTAAGGCAAAATTATTATAGTTACATCAGTAAATCTCATTAGAGAACACAAGCCCCTCTTAACCACAAAGTTACATAACAAAATGTACTGTTTCAAACCTAACAGCTGCCTTGAAATCATGGCTACACTTTTAAAATATACTCCTAACTTTACATTTCTTATTCTTGTGTATTATTTTATGCATTTAAAATGCTTATTCAAGTCTAAGATGCAGTGTTTTGCATATCTGGCCTTTACTTGGAAAGGTAAAATATACTTTATAAACTATTATGCATGCCCTTTGTCAAAAATTGGAGTAACTCCATTTTTTGGTTTAGAATGGTGAATTTAACCTGTCATTACCTGTGGATTTTCACTAAAAACACTCTTTTCACCTTCAAAATATCTATAACTGCTCTGGAGCATATGTTATCCACATCTCTCATCCATGGCTCCACTTATATTAGAAAATCTGTTAATCTCACAACTAGAAAGTACAAGGTACTCTTCTAATTCTGAATTGTAGTCAGACATGAGATATGACATGCTTGTTTTTTAGGTACAATGTATTATTAAATATGGATTCCTTTGTATTGAGAATTTTCTGTAAATATTTGTGTTTATAGCTTTGACTGTCTCATAGAATTACACTTTAAATGGAATGTAAGACTCTGCTTAAATTATTTTCCTTTAATTAAAATTCAGAGAGTTTGTATATGTATTTATTTATTCATTTATGTATTAGGTATGAGTCCAGGTAGTTGCACACACAAGCAAAAGAATTCAGATAGCTTTCAAAGCCAACTGAAAGTCAAGGTGGTTTGACCTTAATTTTGTCACTTGCATATGCAAAAATAAAAGTCAGATTAAAGAGGCTTTGAAAACTGCATCTTCATAAACAATTGGGAAATCAACAATATGATATTGATAAAAAGACTACAGTTTCCAGAAATCTATTTTCAATGCCTTCTCTAGCATATAGTGGCACATATCTTCAGTTATCTACATATATGGTCTTTAAAACTACCTCTCATTATCATCAAGATATTTCAAATATACTATTTAAAAATAATACCTATCTGAAGGAAATATATTTCATGTCCATTTTATATTTCAACTATAAACCATATAATGGTTTACACATTAAACAAAATTAGGGTTCATAATCACTGAAATAACACAAAGTAATGGTTTTCTAGAAGAACAAAACTTTCCCAAAGCAATCAGATTTTTCTCTTTTTTTTATTCACAGCTGCAAGCTGAATAGAAAAATAAACTTGTTTCTTTCATTTGTATTATCTAGTCTTGGACATAATTTAGCAAAGAATACTATGGAGCTGATAAAACATTACACAAGTGCTTTGTACAGGCATCACAGTAAATTATGCAGTGCTATTTGCTTTTTCTCCCCTTTACCATGAAGGGTATTTTTTCAAATAATTGCCGTTAACTTTCTATGAACTCTTGACTCCAAAGCAAATAGCAAAATGTAAAAATTTTTAAATTAACTGTCATGAAAGCATATTTCTAACCTTTCTAAAGTCCTTGGATGTCATACTCAGACCCATGATATTTAACACCACTGTCCACATGGCTATGATATTAATCATTAAGTGATGATAAATAGTAAGGCATGCTGTGGAAATGATATATAATTTTATGTTGCATTCCCCATACCCTATTACAAATCACAGCAGAATTTCTGTGGTTAGGTCATATATACTGTGCTAGGCCAGGCAGCACATGATGTCACTCCCCTGATAATCATAAACATTATGCACAGATTTTATCTACTGGTCAAAAGAAACCTGTAATTAGTGACTAAGCCAACCAGATCTAATAAAATGACAGAGTCTTTCCAGTCCTATAAGCATGGAAAAATCAAATCCCTTAAAATCTTCCACTACTGCCTAACACATTGTAGGTCTTTTCAGAAAAGTGCATGTTCTAAAAGAAATTTAGGAAAATATCACAAACATTTCCAAGATGTCTGAGGCTTACTTGTGCCCCTTCATCCTGCTCTGCCCTGCTGTGTCTGCAAGTCTTCTGAGCCACCACTGGTCAATGAAGGCAATTACTCACCTCATTTTCACATAGTTATTTTTAAACTGGTCCAAGCATGTTCTGACAACACAATCCAGTACCTTCATTGCAGAAACTGGGGCAATTTTAATGTATCCCAGTAATTAGTGATTTGGATTGTCCACATATGGATACACACATATCTATCCATGTCTCTGCATATCTTGATGTTATCTTAATTAATTTGAATTGAAGGTTATTTATTTTGGACAGTGTTCCTACTTAATGAAACATTTTAATTTTCAATTGGCAGGCTTAGACACCTGAGTTTGCAGTTAGAGATATTGCTTTTAGTGTGAACAGGAAATTAATGAACATCAGAAGACATCAGTGAATAAAGAGTGAACAGAAAAATGGTGAAATATTTTTTTTCTTGCCTCATTTTGTCCATCTTAAAGATAAAACCATCTTTTGACTGTGGAACAGCATTCTCCGCATGCTGTTCTTTTATTGACATATTGGAGTAGTGAAACTTCCTGCTCTTGTTTTATGATGCCATAAGATGAGAGGCCCACATGAACCTCCTTTGCTTCACATGTCCCACAGATCCTGCTGTGGAACATCCCATATCCTGACATGCTTTTTGCTCAGCCTGTCTTGCTTCCTATGCTCAATCCTTGTGGCTGCTCTTTCAGCTGCACAGAAGGAATACTTTCAGGAAGGTGTTTGAGGGGAGATATGTTTTTATTATATGGGAAAGGCACAGTCCTGCAGATAAGAGAGAAGGAATGCCTCCTTTGCTACCTGCCAATGCATTCTGCTGCTGAAAGAAGTACAGAATTCCTGAATGTTCCCTCCATAGGTAAGAAAGGACTGGAAGCAATCTGTCAAATGACCTTACTATCACCAAAAATGTATCTATTAATATAAAAATCAATTTTGCAGTGAATAGATACATAATGCTTTTTTTTGCAAACAGTAGTCAATTATATTCATTCTCTGGATCGGGTTGTATTAAATTTCTTTTTGTTAAGCAACACTTGCTAATACTGAGGACTTCTACAAGAAAAACTGACTCAGCGAGGATCATGGGAAGTATCCTTTTATGTTAAATTTTATTTGTATCTTTCACAAAAATACAGAAGCAAATCTGTCCACTTACTTTTCTACATATGGAGGCATTCTTTCATCATTGAAAGAAACAACACAACTTATTTATTCTGAAGCAAAAACAGTGGTGGTCCTTCAGATGACACAGTGGGGATGTGCTGCTGTTCTGCAGTACGTATGCACTGGTCACAGAGGAGTGGCTTCTGCTTTTATCCACACTGCACAAGGGTTTACCCCTCCTGCCACCAGCTCTTCAGAGGGCCCCTCTTGACTCAGAGCCTGGCTGCTCTCCCACTAGGCAACAGCAACACTGCCTGCCCTAGAGACTGCCCCTGCCTCTGACACAGACTTGGTGGATTTGCCATGAGGGGTTTCATGATCTGAGGACTAGAACAATTAGCTGGGGGGGCAGTGTATGCAGGTGACTCAGAACCCAGTGCTGGCTCCTACCTGAGAATTCCAAAGTCCAGGACACAGTTCCTCTCTCTATATAGTTCATCAGGAAATTGTATCACACACTTTCCTATGATCCATTTTCTCTGTCTTGCCACTTTAAAGCACTTAAATTGCTTAATGACTTTGGCTATGCACTAAGCATGAGGCCCAGCATTTGTCATTTAGCAGCCTTGCACATTCCGTTTATGCTACATGTCTTTAAATAATACATTTAAAAATTATTTCCTATATAAGACTTCGGGTATCCTGCACTGTTAGTGATGTGAGGAATTGTAGATCTCCTGCTTGTTAGTCCTTTATCAAGCTGCTTATCAGTGACATTCTGATAGTTCAACTGCATATCTGTAACAGTCAGACTTCTGCTCTCTAGGCCCACAAATCACTTCTTTAGCCTTAATTCTGAGGTCATGTTTCTCAGAAACAGTTTATTATCTAAATGTAATTTTAAGTATCTTGCACACAAACCATTTCAATAGCCTTATGTGTTCCCGGAGCAAAGGCTAAGGTTTGCTTTTGAATACTTAGATGAGGCTTAGACACAGATAACCACCAATCTCTATTCCAGTGGAGTTGATGAAGAGGGAACCTTTCTGAATCTGGATCTCTCTCCTGATCCCACAAGATTACAGGACATACAGGCAAGCTCTGACTTTGTTTCTCAGATCTCACTCCTACAAATAGTATTCTTCTTAGAGATGCGCTTTGGTACAATAATTAAAAATTATTTATCACTACCTCAGTTTAAGCTCTGTCTCCTGGCCAGATTGCTACAAGGAATGTTTATGTTAGAGGTGAGGTTTGTTTGTACTGAGATAACAGACTATGAATTAGAGGAGGAGAGACACAAACATGTCCTGTTCTACTATGAAGATGGTAAGCTCTGTGAAGAATTCTGGAATACTGCAGTGGGCATTAACCTTTCAAATTCATTCATCTAACTGGACCCCTTATGCACTTAAACAATTTTACGTGGTTGACTGACACATGTTGCTTATGGCTGCTTCCATGTAGAAACCCACCTGCTTTCCTTGCTTTCCATTTGGAAACTCACTTGCAACCCACCTGTTTGGCATGAAGGTTGAAAGCTGCTGGAGAGTTTTTGTATGCTAAATCTGTCTAACTAATAAATTTATCCAGCCATAGGAGGAGAACAATGGCTGAGCCCAAGCATGCCACTCAGCCTGACAAGCCCAAGGACACTGAAGAAGACATTTTACAAGCACACGTCACTGGAAATGACAGGCTATATGCTTAAATATAAACTCAAGGCCAGCAATACAATTTACATCAATACATTTCTAGCAACATCAGTCCAGTAACCCAAATTAAATACTATCAGTTCAAAAGACAATGGAAGCAAAAATTAGACAAATTTGAAAAGTCTGAGTAGCTGCAAGAATAAAAGCTGGAACTTTAATTTCGACTCTTACCTAAAACACATTGTCTACAAGAACCTACAAGAGGGGGAAAAAAAACCGAACCAGAAAACAAAAGAAGAGGAAAAAATCAAAAACAAAATGAAAAAAACCCAACGAAACAAAAAATTCCCAAAACCCAAAGCTTGCCAAAATACACTTAAAAGAGAAGAAAAAAGGGGTGAAAGGCTGAAGGGTTGAAAAGTGTCATTATTAGTGTTCATGAGGACATATTCAGCTTTTCTCTTGGTTTCTGTAATCAGGCAGTACCCATTGTAACTTCAGCATTCCTAGTCTGTAGGGCTGCAGAAAAATTAGAAAATAATATTTTAAATGACTCCGTATTTAGATAGTAGATAAATATGCATCACTTATCTGGATGTTCCCAAGTTTATCTTTCTAAAAAAAAGGTTATGCTGACCACTTTGAAGGTCTCAATGCTCAGACTCATCAGAAAAAAAAAAAAAAACAAAAAAACCTTGTTTCCAACTTTGCCTTTCCTAACTGTGGCCTGTCCTCCCTGTTTTCCATTCATGGCTATCCACCTGGCCTGAAATTCACAGATGCTGGAGACACTGAACTCTACTGGCCGTCATACTCACAAAAAAAAGGGGATCTATCTTTTGAAAAATTGGTTTCAATACAGAGGGGCAGCTGAAAGCCACTGGAGGTTGAACTTCTAATACATAAAACAGGAAGACATTTGCAGGAGGCTGTTGCCTACAAAAGTAGATTGACCTATTTCCGTTATATCCATGCAAAATTTATTGGAATTAATATGAGTCACTGAATGGATTTCACAGCATTTCTAAGAGAGATCTAAAGGAACAGCAGTACAAGTGAGTGTAATGGTCTGAAAAACTGAGGCTGTAGGGAACTGCCACTATGTAGCATCAACAACCATTAGATTAAATGACAGGATCAAAATACACACACCCCCTGAGGAAACAGTCCGCTTACATTTCTATTCACTAACGGAAGTTGTACCAACTACAATTCACATTGACAATCATACAAAAACTCAGCGTTAAACATTGTAAAATAAAGTACAAAAATATTTTGCAGTGTTGTGAATGTTTATTTTCTAACTAACTGGCTCATTATTTCCAAGCATTACATTCCCAGCATTGCCACAGTGGACACACAGCAATGCGTGTGGCCCAGGATCTGGACACGTCACTGACACCCAATGTAGAAATACAATAGCAGCATTTGTTTCCAGCCTTATCCTCCGAGCGTGGAGGAACAGCCCGCTGTGATTCGTGTGACGCTTTAGCGGGAGACAATGCCTTCCAGGAACGTCGCTGGGGGCCTGGCAGCGATCGCACACCTGACCGCTCCCGAGATCTCGGCGGGCCGCTGGGAAGAGCCGAGCCCGACTCCCGCCCCGCGGGCTTTCTGTGCCAAGGTGAGAACGCGTGTCTGTTTCCAGCGCGTTTAGCGCTGCAAAACTCGCCAGAGAGCTGAAAGGGCGCTTTACACGTTCATTTTGGAGGTCTGCCCGTCTAAACTCTCAATTCCGGCGCCGGGCTCCTCCGCCTGTCCCAGCGGCTCCGGCGGGACTCCGGCCGCGGCGGAACCCGGCCCGCGGGAGCCCTCCCGGCCGCGGCGGGCGCACGCCTGTCCTGCGGAGCGCTCTCGCGGAGCGGCGCTGCCGCCAGCCCGGCCCCACGGCGGCCCCGCGGGCGCGGAGGCGGCGCGCAGCCCCCGAGCAGCAGCGTTTGGGGTTCCCTCCCTTCAGCGCTCCCAAACTCCGTTCCAACGCGCTTATTTCCTCCTGCCTCCCAAGCCAGCTTCCTGCCCGCGCAGCCACCGCTTCTCCCCAGCATCCCGCCCGCCCCGCCGCGCCACGCCGCCGGTTCGCGGGCGGCCCGGGACGGTGGCGGCGGGGGCGGTGGGCGGCCCGCGGGCAGCCCCGATTGGCGCAGCCGGCGCACGTGGGGCCGCCCTCACGCCTCGGCGCTGGCAGCGCGGCCGCCGCCGCGGGGCACGGCAGGGCAGGGCGGGGGAGCGCACCGGGCTCCGCTCCGCGCGGGTCTCCGCGCACCGCACACGGCGCTGCGGCGGGGAGGGCAGAGAAGAGAAGAGAAAGGAGTCAAGCCGAGCCTGCGGAAAGGTGGGTGTGGAGGGGGGCCGGCGCCGCGCTGCGGGTCGCGGTGGCCGTGGGGTGGGCGATGTGCCCGTCGGCTCCCTCGGTGGCGCGCCGCGCTCGCCCCGTTGGGGCTGCCGGCTGCGCGGCGCCCGCGGGCGGAGCTCTCGGAGGGAGCGGGCCGGCGAGTTAGTGATCAACTCCGCGGCGGCGTCCCCCGCCCCGGCACAGCGCCGGGACCGCCTGGGCGCGCCGGGGGTGCCGGGCCGAGGCAGCCGGGCGTGCACCCCGGGGCGAGGCGGCCGTTCCGGGGGCCGCGGGGCTCCGCCGAGCACCGTCCGCGGCGCGGCTGGGGCGAGGCGGGCGGAGCGTCCGGCAGCGCAGCCCTTCAGCCCTCGCCGTCGGAGGCTGCGGGAGCGGGGCGGCCCGGCCCTGCAGCCCCGGCACGGGAGGCTGTGCTCCGACACCGGCCCCGAAGTCTGCCTGGAGCCGCTGCTGCAGCCCGGCGGTGGTCGGTCCCTGTCGACCGTCCTCGGGAGGCTCTGCGGGTGATGAAGAGCAGCACAGAACCAGCCAGTAAATGTTAAGCTGATGCACTCCTCCCCTTCCAAGACGATGTTTCAAGTGCAGCCTTGTCAGTCCAGTGGACCGACCACCACCATCTTCCCGCTTTCTGTTTGAGCCAGCTTTGCTAATGGAAAAAAGTAAAATTTACAGTAGGTGTAGTCTTTACCCACTTGTGATGGATAATCCACAGCTGATGAAATCTGAAGTTCAAGGAAATATTTACCATTATTTAGAGAAATGTGTTATTCTTTTTTCATCATATTTTGCCCCCTGTCAAACAGAGGAGCTTATGTTTAAGGAATTGCATCACTTTGCAAATCCCTCTATCTTTCTCTAAATATAAGCTGTCTTAGGATGTCTTCAACTTGGCTGTTTTCCTTTTGTGAGTCAGAGCTAGTGTTGCTGCTTTTCATTGCTTGAACGGGCTCCACAGACCCATGACACCTCTCTTCAGAGTTTTAAGAATTGTTGCTCATGTGATGGGGATCATCTGGCGACTCTGCTTAACGTTACTGAGGCAGACAGGACCTTTTCCAGCCTAAAATACTGGAAGAGGACGATAAGGTATCTTGATTTTCTTTTGATTATGACATCTAATCAGTGCTGCAGTGACTAACCGTAGGGGAGGTCTGTAACGTGTCATCTCTTGTAAGGGAGGAGTAAGCAGAGGGCAGGGAAGTTGTATCTTGCTGGTGATGCATTGTGTTAGCAACCCAGGGGTTTCTTTTTCACATCTATAGTTTCCAAGCACACTTTACCTCTGATTTTTTCTGTAATTCTAGTAAGTTTTTTTAATGAGGCTCTAAGAACTCAAAACATAACACAGAATACTTGTGGTAGTTTGAGTGCAAGTAATCATAATGGGGTGTTGGGCTTTGTTTTATTTTTTTTCCCCATGCTCTGTGAATAGGAATTTACAGCTTCTTGCCCTTAGGAAGAATGTCCCCCATGGGGCTGATCTTGCTCTGCTTGGTAAATACTTGAAAAGTCACTTTCAGTGAAATGTTTAAGGCCTTTCTGCTTGAGGAAATGCAGTAACATTGTAGTCATGCTACCTTAATTTCCCATCTATTACTGTTGATTTTTTTTAGGACTATTCCTTAAAAGTTGCATGGCACCTTTAAAAATACGCTGAGGTAAAACAGTGAAAATAAAATGTATTGTAACATTTTGAGTGTAGAGTGAAAGCACTATTTTGGAAGTTAGCCCAATCACCATTTTGTGATAGCTTCCTCAGGTGAAGGAATTTCCAGGTAGAAATAAAAGGTTGTGAAGAATTGTGCAATGGAAAGTAAGGGGTATCTTTCCCTTGAGTAAGTGTTTTCTTGGTGACTGAGATTTCTGTTAACTTGCACATGTTGATTTCTCATCTCTATTTCATTTATTCTCCAGTTTCTGAGTGTCTCCTAGACATGGTCTGGATAGGAACATGTAAAGTCAGGGAAGTGTGATGATAACATTGTGTTATGAGCTATAGAAAGGTCAAAGAGGTACTTTATGTTTTTTTTCCTTTGAGATTTGTGTTGAGATCACTTCAGTCCTGTGTGGATGTGGGATGTTTGGACAGTGAAAATAATATAATCCATTTATAAAGTCCTCAGTCTGAAGGTTTTTTTTTTTTTTTTGTACTAGTTGAATATTCTTTCTTTGTACTATTTAAGGTTTCTTTTACTAGAAGTTCACTTCTTAAGTAAGATAAATTCATCAATAGGTACTTCTTGTGTTTGTAATGTTGTTACTAGATTAAAGCATACATTTTTGAAAATTAAAAAAAAAATTTAAAAATGCAGCTTATAAGACTATATGGGATATCTTCTGTTTTATAATGAATAAAATTCTATGAAATGCCAGCTCTGCAAAATAGTAGCTGTTAGTTTCCTTTGGGGAGAAGCATGCTGTCTAAGTAATAGTGCATTTGTTCTTTCTTCTTTCATTGTAACTTAATGTCTATTTCCAGTGTCCAGCTGGTAAGCTAACATTGCCAAGGTTGTACAACAGTGTTTTAATCACAGGTGTTCGGATATTGTGGTGGTAAGACAAACTTGTCTTCTGGTTTTAACCAAGCAGGAAAAATGTGTGCAGAGAAAAATCAAGTCCTTCAGGGGAACACTTAATTTTCCTAGTTCTGGGTTGGTGATCTGGTGATGCTGGGGATTTGAAAAATGGATGAAATAAAAAGCCTTGACATTAATTTGTATTGTATCCAGACATGCCAGTGAATTCATTAGTACACTTTTGCATATGACTGCAGCAGTTAGTGCTGCTTTAACTGTATAGAAGCATGTTTATATTTAGGCTTTTGGTTTGCTTGTTTCTTGTTCTGAGTCAGGAAATGCAAACTAGGATGTATCTAGTATTTTATCAGTTCTAATAATCATTGTGTGTTTGTTTACGGTTTTTTGTTGTGTAGCATTCCTTGGTTATACAGATCTTTAATCTTATCCCCAACAAATTTCTTAAGCTTGGAGAAAAGGAGAAGAAAATAGTAATAGTAATTCAAAACAAAGAACTATCTTAACAAGAGAAGGGACTATTGGTTTTCCTGCCTAAATGATGTCATAGAACATTTAGGCTGTAGTGTGCAGGGAGAAAGTAGTTTTAGGGAAGTGGGAGGAAGGACATTGCCTCTTACTACTTTTTTTCCTCCTCTGGGTAACCTGCTATCACAGAAAGGAATGATGATTTTTCTTTCAAAAGCAAATGCATTTCTGAAGCTGTATATAGCAGAAATGGACTCATGAAATATATTCACTGGGTAAGTGAGGGCCAAAAAGATATCAGACCATTTAACAAAATCATTGAATTCAAACTCTTTCAAAATTGCCAGTATCCTCTTCCATCCTGAAAAATCTTTTCCCAGCAGTCCATTTTCTTTTGCAGTATACATTTGTTGGAGGCCCAGTTGGCTTCTGGCATGTGTTGTTCATTGTGGTGCTCTAGAGCTCATGGTTGGACATTAAGCTGCCTTTTTTTCCATATTAAGCTTAGGCAGACGTCCTCTTCACCTGAGGTTTTTGACACAGACAGTGCTGTGGGGCTTCTTTTTTTGTCATAAGTATAAAATATTCCTTTGTAAATGGGATTGCATGACTATGAGTTAGCCTGATACATTACATATTCCTTCTTTCCCTTTCATCATTTTTCTTTGCAGATAGTTTTGGGAAAGGATTCCTGCTGTGCTGAAGCGCTGCAGGTCTGGGAGCAGTTTGGACTGTAATGTTCCTGTGTTCTTTACAAGACGGCACTTCTATTGGATTTCTGGTGGTTGGAGGACCCAGGTTTCTCTATGTGTGTGTTGTTCAGTTTCAGACTTTTATATGTAGATAACAGTGCTAATCTACTGTCAACAGCCCCAAGGGGAAAAAAAGCAGACACTTCTGTAGCATTTTGATTTCCTCAGCGAAACAGGAGCATTGTGGGAGTTCAAGGTTGCTCAGTGGTGCACAATTCTTACCAGTGGCTGTGAATCCAAGTTACTGAAGGTTTTTACAGTCATGAACTGCAGATTAAAGTCCAGCACTAAAAGGTGAACTTGGGGGTTTTTTTGCCCTTTTAACTTGGTTCTAGTCTTGCTGTAGACATGAGAATGGTGCCAGCTCCAGGAATCTTTTTTTTTTTTTTCTGCCTTTACTGTCTTGTGTTGTTTTAAACTTCAGGCACTTTCACTTCATTATCTCTTCTTAGAGATTGCACGTGTTTTTTATATATGTGAAGTTTCTAAGTAGTGTGGGACACTGTGCAATTACAGACAGATCTGTTAATAATAGGGCAAACCTCCAGATTGTGTCTATCTGTATGAAACACTTAGTATGGAGAGACTTTGGAAAACAGGTTTCTGGGTAGGTTGAGTTTTTCTTGTCTGTGCATAAAACAGTGCAATTAAATGTATAACAGTAATAAATAAACTTGTTTTGGAGTAGATTTCAATATAAGAAATTAACATACTCCTACTTAAGCCATGGTTAAATTATTAAGATTCTGCTGCTGTGGAAACAATTCCTTTTTCTTGATGCATCACCATGAGATAAAACTGGAACTGTAACTTCTGTAGAATTTGGTGCTTGCCTGCAATTCATCTGCAAAAAAGAAATACTTATTTCTTCTTGCCAACTGTGCTGGCCAACAAGTTTTTTATCTACACATTTTGTTTTTGGGTCTCCTTTTCACAGGGATTCTGTGCTATGTTTGCAGGCTGTTTTAGAAAACACTCTTTGTATCTTGTGAATACTTGCTTGGAGAGCCAAAACAGTAATTCCTTAACTTTACTTATAGGTTTTCTTCAGGGTTGTTGAGGTGCAAAATTGAGATGCAGTCTAATATTTTTCCAACCTTTCCACTTGCTAGTGTATTTAGGAGGAGGGGAAGAGCAAACAACTGGCCATATGCAGTATACACTTGGAAAACTCCCTCTTGGTAATTAATAGAAATTCTAGGATGTTCATGAGCTTCCTCTTGAATTGTTTGCCTTTAATGGGCCATTATATGAGCATATCAACTTTCTCTATTCATTTAAAGCTACACAATGGTCAGTTCAACATTGTTAATCATATATGGAAAGAAAGAAGGAAAGAATATGATCAGTTATTGACACATTGGAATTACACAGTGAGTTCCTGTTAGTTAATTTATTTCCTTGAGCTTGTACAGCAGGTTCCTGACAATGTAATAAAGTGTCCAAGTGCTTTGATATACCCAGAGCTTAGTGACTAGTCTGTAAGCACCTCTGTGACTTACATATAAACATGGCAAATAGTTTTTTGAAGTGGCAGTTTGTTCAATCAACTCTACCCTCTAACAGCAAGCACTTGTCAGTCTGTGGGATGCCATGCTGGGGCCTTAGGCTTTCAGGCAGCGTGGGGAAAGGATGGGTGCTCAGAGATGTGCTCTGCTCACGTGTGCCAATGCAAAGGGGCTTCTTTCTGCCTTCCTGCTAGCCACCAGCTCCTTGCTGGTAGGCATCCACTGCAGGTGGGCTCTGCACCTGGGCCTTTGCCACGTTTTTCATTGCATGAAAGTTACAAGATTCAGAGGGACAAAAAAGTGTCTGGTGTCTTTCCACAGGAAAGGGCCAAAAAACTTGTATTCAGGTGCCCTTAGTGTCTTAAGGACACATTTAAAGGTGGGTGCTTAAACTCCAAATTTACAAGTTTTGTCATTTTAAAATCTAGATCCATGCTGAAGGGGTTGCCTTAAAGAAGCAGTCTGACTTTAAAAAACAAAAACCCCCCAGAAGATCACAGAACCGTAGAACAGCTGGGTTTGGATGGGACCTCTGGAAGTTTCTTTTTACAGTTTCATTATGCCACACTCTTTTAGGAGAAGAACTGTGTTAAGCTTAGCTTTTTTTGGACAGTGCTCTCAGGCCCATGGTGTGATTCTTGGGCTTGTCTGTGCAAGGCCAGGAGTTTGACTTCATGATCTTTGAGGGCCCAACTCATTCCAACTCAGGATGCTCCATGATTTGTTTTGCAAGACATAGAAAGGAAGTTGCAGCTTGTAAATACAAAGGTTCACTAGTATGAGGGGATATCAAACAACGATGACTGTTTTGTAAGCAGACAGCTGAGTGAAGTCGGAGGCACATTCACAGATGGAATGGAGTTGTTGGTTACTGGAAGTGAAATTTTCCTAACTTACATTTTTTTGAACCTTAAATGAGGACCTTTTAAGAATCATCTTACATTGTGCCCAAGCTATTAATTTTTGTCTCAATCAGTACAGAATTTCAGTTTCAGTATGAACGCACTTTCAATATGTTCTTTGAAAAAACATTATTCTTGACTGATTTTAGTAAAACTCACAACTTAAGAAAATTAATGTGTCAATTATTTATTTAAAACATTGGTTTTACTGTAGCCTGTGTGCATTTTCGGCTGTTCAGAAGTGACTGTCAGAGGAGCAAAGAATGATTCAACAGCATATGAGGTGCTGGATGCTTCCCACATCATTGGTAACGTATGATCTGTATTTGAAAAATGTAACCAAGACTGAATCTTTACATGTTTTCATGTTTCTTTTTCTGGGCAATTGACTAGTTTGGCTATAACATCAGACTGCATTTGCTCTAAGTTAGGGTATTTGGATCACTTTCAGTTTACCAGAGCCTGAAACATACATACCGTAATTCACAATGGAAGTGTTTGTTTGAAGATTCTGATTTAATTTAACTCCTGTGGAAGCTAAAGGCTGTAGCTGACTTCACTGGGACTTGAACAGAGCAGGTAGGCAAGCTTTGTCCCACAGAGTTTCTTTAATGTTTCTGTTTCCTGTGTATTTAGTAAGGCTTCAGATGTTCCTTAGTGTGTAACTATAGGGCTGGGTAATGTGTTCCATAGATGCTGAGATGCAGTTACAGTGTATAAACTATTGTTTAAATATCCAAATACAAGATTAAGTATTTGCCATAGGTGATCAGTTGTACCTTGCAGAGTTGTTAATTAGACACAGATTGTGTTTTTGACTGAGTCTGGGCTTAAAATGAGTCTCTTTTATGTCAGTTCTGCATTGACTTGTAAGTTAATGCTGTCTACTTAGGCACCTGATTGTCTTCTGACCTGAGGTGTCCACATTTCCTGTCAAGTCAGTGGAAGGAGCTGAAAGCCTTGGGGGCATGAATCACAGCATTGTAGTGTTTCACAAAATAGTAATGACATTACTTCAGTAAGCAGTATTAAAAAGCATGAACAGAAGAAATAGTTTTTATGTGCGTTGGGAGTAAGGCAATACAATTTTGTCACTGCTGTGTTAGCTGAAGGTAGCTGTGTCTGTTGGGTTCCACCTCATTTACACATCTTGACACGCCACTGTCCCTGTTCGCCCCAGTTTGCCAAGGTCATCCTGAATTGTGGGTGGTTCTTGTCCCCAGCCCAGGAAAGCAGATGCTTGGGGGTGTCTCTTGAGAACACTTTGGGAAGGTAAGCTAACTGATTATCTGTGAAATTTTCCAGGACTTAGGACCTCTAACTTACTTTAATGATTTGATGGGATCTGAAATATGGCATTTAGTGTCTTAAAAGTAAATTCCTTGTGTCCAACATGATATTTTAACTCAGAGCCCTTATCTGACCAAAGGCTAATGTGACAGCCTTTAAAGGATTAAGAAACCAGTGTGCCTATACCTCGATAAAGGAATTTAGTAGATAGGAGCCATGTATAGGGCACCTTCAGGTCTTTGTGAGATTACATAAAAGACTAGTTTCAGGTTCTGTTTGGTTGCTAAACAGTGTTTCATTTTAGGGGACAAGAAATCTGCAATTAAAAAATATTAGACTTCAGTAACTTCTAATTTTTTTAGGGGGCAAACATTATGCATTTCAACCTCCAAAAAAGGCAAATTCAAGGATAAGCTCTGTAAGCTAAGAAATTGGCTGGATTTAGTCATGTCATGTAAAACAACAGTGCATTAAACTGCCCGTCTTTTTCTTTCAGTGGTGTTTATTGTGAAAGATACAACAGTGTTTTGGAGTGGGAGTATAAGGGCTTATGATGGTTCCAGATGCCTGTGGGTCCAGTTCTACTCCTAGTTACTTCTGTATAAATCTTCTCATCATTCTTGTAGAAATGATTGCTTATTTGTGAGAGTGGGCAGGTCTGGGCTGAGGCAAGGCTTGATCCTGTTGTCCTTGGAGTGCAATAACAGTGCTTCTGCATTCCTCTTAAGGGGCTGATAAGACCACGTTTGTAACTCTGCTTTCTGTTCCTCTCCACTAGTTTATTAGGGAGCTGGTTTAGTTTTCTGGATGTTTGGGTAAAGAAAACTGAGAATTCTCCAGAAGTATCAGACACTTAATTTCATGTTTGTTCCCTGTGGAAACTTGTGAAGCAGGATATAGTCAAGATGCTGACATAGCTTGTGATTAGTTGCTTGTTTCAGACAGTAATAGCTGATGTCTTCAAATCTTAACTTGGTAATACTGACTGGTTTTGTGTGTGAAAGTAGGCTTGGTGTTAATTCTAAAGCTAAATGTGCAGTTTTGTTCTTGCTTTTTCTCTTCTATTTGGTTACAGTGGAAAGTGCAGGAATGGATTGTCTTTGACAGTAACCCAGGTACCACTTCGGGGTGCTAAGTGAGGCTTCCTTCCAGCTCTCTCTGAGCAGTGATTAAGCTGAAGAATTCATTTGTGCAGCTCTGTAACACTGACCTGATGGTCCCCTAAGTGCTTAGCAGATGCCAAACTCTCCCATACATTCATGAGCTGGGTGTGGTGACCCCTCATTTTCTGCAGAAGGAAATGATCGTAAATGAGTTGTTCAAGGTGATATCTGTAGTAAAACTGTGATAAGACATCTTTCTAGTTCTGTTTTTATAGATTATCAGTGTATCAGACTTTATCTTTTAAGCAATTCAGTAAGAAATTTGTAATCAACTCTGTGTGCATTTGAAGGCCTCTTAAAATTTGTGAATTCATCACATGGAGAATCTTGCCCAATATATAACAAAAACATCTTCCCTTTCCCACTTATAACAAACGTGTTACTTAGGTTTTTAGAGTAAAACAGGCAGTGATGTATATGGACTGTTTTTCTGTCTCTTTCATGGTGCATCTGTTGTGTCTTCCTCTGTGTCTGACATAGTTTGTGCATGTACCCCACACATAGTCTGTGCATGTCTGTGCACAGAAGGAAGTGAATTTTCACAGGTGGAGCAATAAAAGCCACCCTTGTGAAGGTATAGTGTCTGGATGTTTCGTAGGGAGCTGGTTTGATGGCTGTGAGCATTTTCTCACTTCCTGCTGGTGACAAAGCAGTAAATCCCAGGTTGTTTTTCTCTATGTTCCCCCCACTGTGTGGATTTATTTCATGTTCGTACAGCACAGGCTTATCTGAACTTCAGGATGTTCCCAGCTTTGACATGAGCGCTCATACTTACTTTTGCCTTTTCATTTAAACATTTCTCCTCCCTCCATTTTCAAAAGGGTGGCATGAGGTGAGGTTGACAATTGATGTCTGTTATGACTAAAAGGGAACCTTGCTTTTCTGATCGAGGGGTAAATACATAATTTAGCTTGCAGTAAGAGGAAAGTGCTTTTCATTTCACTCGGTGAGCTATGCTGAGGAGGGGTTGTCAGGGGTTCAGAAAAGTGGAATCCAGACTGTGATATACTGTATTGTAGTATGTTATGCTGAATAAAATTTCCTGAAAATAGAAAAGAGATATTAGAGGACTCCCAGGAAATGCAGCAATTCCCCTAGAAACATGTCTGAGATGGGAGGAAATGAGAGTTCAGCACCACTGAAACACAGAGAGGTGCAATGAGTTGTCTTCTGAGGTGTGGGAGCTATGGGAGGTATTTATCTGATTAATGAACCAGTAGCACTGGTTCAGCTGGCTTCCATGGATGAGGATTATTCCTGTAACATGGTCTCAGCTGTGTCTAATCTCCTTCTAATGTCACTCTTCGTTTTCTGCCTTTATAATTTTGTCTGTTTTTTCTTCATTTCTCACTATTTTTTATCTTAGCATCCTTTGTACATTATTTTAATCATGGGACTGTTCTCTTTCAAACCTCATTTAGCAGTCCCTAGGGATTTCTTAAGGGCCTTAATAGGTGTGTATTTCCCTGTCATGTGTCAGTTTAAACATTAACTTTGGCATCTTTAGTCAAAGAATGTTGACTAGAGATTGATTTCCTCTATTTATAGGTGAGTTCTCACCTTTCTTCATGTTCTTACTTCTTCATTTAAATAATTACCCTTTTTCTAGTTTATCTTAGAAACAAGGTAACTTTGGGAAGAGTAAGATGTGACCCACATGACTGGAAAAGGGGAAGAATTTTGCCCATCTTGAAAAGGGATAGAAAGGAGGATCCTGAAAGCTACCAACTTGCCAACCTCACCTCTGTGCCTGAGGAGGTCATGGAACAGATGCTCCTAGAAGCCATGCTAGGGCACATTGAGGACAGGCAGGTGACTTGAGATAGCCAGCATGACTTCACCCAGGGCAGTCCTGCCTGATCAAGTGGCCTTCTATGTTGGAGTGACTCCATCAGTGGACAAGGGAAGCTATAGATGTCATTTATCTGGACCTTGGACATGGTCCTTCCCAACATCCGTCTCTTTAAACTGGAGAGAGAAGGATTTGCTGGGTGGACTGTTAAATGGATAAGAAATTGGTTGGATGATCACATCCAGAGGGCAGTAGTCAACTGCTCAGGGACAAGGGACATCAGTGACAAGTGGTGTTCCCTAGGGATCTGTAAAGTGTGTTTTATAGTATATTCTTCGTTGATATAGACAGGGATTGAGTGTGCCCTCAGCAAGTTTGCAGGTGACACCAGGCTGAGTGATGTGGTTGACACACCTGAAGGATGGGATGCCATGTAGAGCGACCTGAACAACCTCAGGAACTGTGCCCATGGGAATCTTAGGAGTTCTAACAAGACCAGGTGCTGGTGCTGCTCCTGGGTTGGGGCAAGCCCCAGTCTCAGCACAGGCTGGGGATGAGCAGCCCCAGAGCAGCCCTGCCCAGAGGGACTTGGGGGTGCTGCTGCCTGAGAGGCTGCACATGAGCCAGCCTTGTGTGCTGGAACTGGATAACCTTTAAGTCCCTTCCAACCCAAGCCATTCCATAGTTCTGCAGTTTTGTGACTTAGTTTGTAGTTTCCATTTCCCTCCACTTGCAATTCTACTCCCCTTTCACAATGTTTCTTCTGAGTTGCATACTTTAAATGAAACAACAAAGTTATTGATGATAAGGGGTGAAAGGTAAGTGTTCTACAAATGCCACTGTGGTATGTTCTGGATCTTTCCAGGTATGTTACTGCACTCTGTGACAGCATGTGAAATATTCCACACACATTGAGTAAATAATAGGTGTTAGGAATAAATGCTTTTAACTTAGCAGAGCTGGGTGACTTGTTTCTGAACATCTTAAAATGAAAAGTCTGAAGAAATGTAGATAGAATAAGGAAAGACCTGGAATTATGTTAGATATGTAATTAAATGGTTGCTTCTTATTCTGTTGTAGAACAAAAGAAGCCAATGCTTTGCCAGTGCTGAAGGGTCACTGAAAAGAAAAAGACAAATTTGAAATTGTGGGTGGTTGTTTGCCTCGGTATGGTGCTGGCAAGTCTAATATACTTTATTATGTGCAGAGTATTCCGTATTTAATTAAGCTTAAAATGTGAGTAATGTACATTCAAACACAAGAGAAATGCATCTGTTATCTTTTAATCTTTCATTGAATGGAGCAATTGATTTCAGTGTAGGATTATCTGTATTACAGGGTGCAGGACACTGAAGGGCTGCTTCCACTTTTGGCTGGCATTTTTCATTGTTCTAAAATGTCTGAGCACTTTAAGTATGGGTAATATATATATAATACTTTGAATTTTCTATTGTGTTTCTTTAAAATTACTGGTTAAAGGTTATCTTTAGTACATAATTTACATTATTTCTAAATTAATTACATATGTATGTGTACCTGAGATCTTTGCTTTTTAAGAGGTGAATTTGCATCTCTGCATAACCACAATATTTTGGTTTTTTTGTTTTGGTCTTTGGCCCACATGGACATCTGAGGCAAAAACATTTTTGGAAGGTTTATTAGCAGTAGATCCTTGCTTGATTCCAGATGGAAATCTCTCAGTTCTCTTGGGGGTCCTATGAAATTGTTCTTTCTTACAGTAATAAAATAGTCTCTCAAGTACAAATGGTGCTAGAATTGTCAAGCTGAGCGAGCAACTAAAACTAATGAGTTGCAAAGAATTCCGAGTATGCATCTGGCTTTAAGGCTATAGCCACAGTTTTGTGATATCTTTATTTGGGAAAACATCTCTTGCTTTCTTTACTTGCTGTGCAGATGGCCATACAAAAGATTGCTCTTTGAAGAAAGACTAAAACATCAGTAGGCATAGTAGATAAAAGCACAGAATGCACTTAACACTCTCTTTCTTAATTTCAGAATCTTTCTCATGAGGATTTAGAAGCAGCTCTTATAATGATGTAGCTTTTGAGAAATTAGTATCCTTGTAGAAGCTAGATGAAAGCCTTTTAAGAAGTTGTAAGAACAATATTTGTACCATGTGCTATGTGCCTACATTCATGGCTCCTTTATTATAGATTTTGATTTTTACGGAGCTGCCTGTCCTTGCAAACCTTTCTGTATGAAATTTTCTTGGAGAGACAGAAGGTTCTAAAATACTAATAGATCTTGTAGTCTATAATACAAGTGTACTTTGCAAATGAAATGCTTCTTTCTTTTTTCAGCAAATGGAGTAGTGTGAATATTTTTTTTGAAGAAAAAACCAAAACCCTAAGCTTCCCCTTCCCTCCTTTTCTCCCTGACCAAAGTATTTTGGGATATTAGCTTTTAAATGTAGTTGACTCTTCTTTTCATTTTCGAAAATGTTCTAACATGTAGACAAGAGTAGTAAAAATTTTTAATCACTGCAATCCTGATAATATCCCACTTTTTAAAAAGTTATTAGTTCTGTTGGACTCTTGGAAGTATATGAATTTATGGAAGACTAAGTTCAGCTACCTTAGTGATGAATGACCAGAAGAAAGCACATCTAAATTCCATTTAGGGTGCAGTAATACCCTAATAAGGATATTGCTTAGTGGGTCTCTTTTTTGAAACTTCTCTTCCTCTCTGTATACAGCGTGTTTCATTGGTGGCCTTGCTGTACTTGTCAGGCTCAATAAAGGCGGTTAGTTCATATTGTGACTCAGCATCACCCCTGAAATGTATACTGTACGTCTGCATTGTATGTAAACTCACTATTAAAAAACCCCAAGCAACTTTTTAGTATTTCTTATATCTACCAAGCTTAGATTCAGACCTTTGAGTTTCTGGGTGGGTTATTTTGCTTGAAAACTGAAACTTACATAGGCAACCCTGAGAAACTGTTGTGATGGTAACATGATAGCTGATACTTACTGGGTAAGGATGAAAATGTTATTTGCAAAGTGAATGTGTGCAGAATCAAACGGATCTGCCTTATCTCTGTGAGGTGTGGGAAATTTTTGGTTCATTCGAGGTTGATGTGCCTTTGTCTTTTGTTTATACTGTGTTTTATTTTATTAGTGATAACATCTATGATAAAATGCATGGCTGAATCCTTACATAATGGGAAAGCTACTGAAAGAGCTCTTAAATATAAGTAATTATCTGTGAGGCTTTACCTGCCTGTCCTGAAGATCTCTCCCAGGGATTTCTCCAGTTGTTGAACATAATGAGCACAGACCATCATTAACTTTAAAGATACTTGTGTGCCTCACAGGATTCTGGGTCCCTGTTGAATGGATGACACTTACTGATTGTCTCGGAAGAAAACTTTTAAGTCTGTCCTGTCATTGTTGCACATTTGACTTTATATAAAAGTCAGTAGGGATTCCCTTCCTTTTCTTGTTTTCTTAAGTTTCTTTCTCATGGTTCTGGTGTTACATACTCGGATTGCCTGTCTTTTAGCTTCTGTTTCATTCCTTCACCAAATTTCACATAGGTATGGGTGGTTAAAAAGACTCTAGTTGCATTGGTTGCCTACTCAGGTTACAGCATGATTAGTGTGAAAGCTTGATATTGAAAGGAGAAGATTTCAAAGATAAGTGTTAAACTACCAGCAAAAATGTACAAAACCTTGATATTTAACAAGATGTAGAATGCCATGCACACTTCAGTAAAGACTATTGATCACAGTACTCACAGAAGTGTATTAATAATCTAGATAAGATTTTAGCAATCTAGAACAATCAATCCTAGTTGATGCAAATTTGCTTAAAAATATTTTCCTTCTGACTTCAGTGTACATTCTCACACTTCTCTGGCCTTGCCACTGTATTGTAACAGGGCTTACACTCCCTGAGTAAAGCTATTTTTAATTCCTTTTAGGAATTAATAGAGGAGGGAATTGTTTCTGGTGAAGCCAGAGCTGTGTACAAGGAAGTACTAGGTCTGAATTGTTCTTATTACAGTTGTGAAAAGGCATCAGAGCGGTAAATAGTTCTGTTGTATAGCAGGAAAGACAAAAGACAGTAAACATTTGCATTTGATCTTGAATCTGATTTATTTAGTTTATTTAACAAGGCTATCTGCTTTGACTGTAGAAGAGCAGGAACTTTTGGTGATAAGATGAGTAGCAATTTGAGTCTCCATTTATGCCTTTCCTCTGGTGTTTGTACCTTGGGCTTACTGGGTATCACGTACCTTGAAGCAGTTAATGGATCTGCAAAAGCTAGAAGGAATACTGCTCACATTTGAATGCTCAGCAAACATATGTACGTTATTTTAGGAAACCTGACAGGTCTTAGAGTAAACTTAAAAGTCACCAAATGTACTGGTACACTGAGAACACATCTCCTCAGTGTGAATACAGCTGCACTACCCTCCTGACTACTGGGAGATAAGATCCTGGGAGGGGTGAGTTCTCCTAACAGAAGGCAGAGAAAACCTGCTGATGTTTGAAGGACCTAGTTCTTTCTGTGTGTGAAGTGCAGTTAGCATCATCTTTGCAGCACAAGGGAAGAGAGAATGAGGTAACCTTCTTGTGAGAACTTCAGAGTCCACACTAGGTTTGAAAGCACTGTATGAAAACATTCTCTAGTTTTCTGTCCCAGCAATAGTGTAGCCTGGGAATAGGGCTGAAGACTGTGGTTAATATCTTTGGGGTGTTGACAAATTGCAAATGAAAAAAGATTACTTGGGCTTGAAGGGAAGATTCAAGATTGTATTCATCTTCTTTCATTGTCAATTACAGCAGAAATAGCCGGAATAACATGTTAATTTCAAGTAGACTGTTCAGTGTAGATTTAAAAGCTCTGAAATATGTAAACTCACATTTGTTCATGAAACTTGGGTAACTTGAAGCAAGTTGGGAATGTTGTTCTGCCTTTCACCTGCACCCCTCCACTCACATTTTGAAATTATATTGGGATTGTACGACTGATTTCTGTCATGTGTGGTTGCAGTGTTGTAGGTTTCTGCCTCTCCTTAAATGAAGGTAAGAAAAATGACATAATTCCTATTGTCATTGAAAGCGTGTTGTTAAGTAATAACAATGAGGGCATTTAATTAAAGCTGTAAAACTGTCCTAGATCTCTCTCTCTCATCAAAACCTTGTTCTTCAAACAAGACTGAAATACTCCAAAATGTAGTCTGCCAATATATGTGAACTAGAAGACACAGGCTCAAAGATCAGACACAACGTAGTGTAAGCACTTACTGAAACTAAGTTTATGTAAAAAGTGGTAGTAGGTAATTTCTTCTTTTTTGTCTTCTTTGGGCTAAAGCTAATAAAAGCTGACTTGTGTGGATCAGAATTGATAATATTCCACAGATATGGCATTCAGATCCAACACTTTGCTCCTAATTCCTTTTCTTCTGTATCACCTGCACAGTACTGCTGTCTCCTTCTCCCCCAAAAAATGTACTCTGGAGATCCATAAATAGGGAAGTTATTTAATCTCCTGTAACCAGCTAAGTTCATTATCACTTCTGTGTATTCAGGTTGTGGTATGAAATTTGCAGATTTGAATTGCTCAAGACATTCCTCAAAACTATATCAAAACAGTAAGCACAGGACAGGAGTTATAGCTTGATGGAGTTGAAGTACAGGTGTTGAACAGAAAGTAGTACTGTGGTGAATAAATAATCATGTGCCTGGATTACCATAATAATTTTAAAGGATATTGGGGCTGATTTAGCATAGAGACAAACTTTTTTTTCTTGAACTACATAATGAGAGGAAACATTACAGTAAGAGACAGACTGTTCCTGCCAGACACTAGAATTATGACTACATTGATAAAGTTAGTTGGGATGATTTTTTTCCTTTCTAAGGTGGAGGTGGCAATTCCTCTTTTAGAATATGATTTCTGAGATCTTCTGTTAATATGTGCAACAGTGAGACTGCCAGAAAATTGTTTTCTAAAAATGCAATCTCTTAAGTCAACCAAATGCTTCATTGCAAGCAGTTTCTTTTAACCCACAAGTCAGTAGGCATCAATCCTGTTTAGTGGTTTGAGTTTTAAAAGGAGAACATTGATGTCACACTGAAACTTACATAATGCCAGTGGTGGCTGCCTAATACATACTATGAGCCTTTCTAAATTCTAGACTTCACTGGTAGTGCAGATACTGTACATAGTTTTATGGAAATAGAAATGGATGCTCTTCTGGATCTTCTTTTCTGCATTGTTTTCCATGTTCAAGATTCAGAATGACCAAAGATGATCCTTTTGCCTGCCATTTTCCACCAGTGGGCACAGCAATGTTTGTAAATATTTCCAATTTAGCAAAACAAGTTTATGAAGGTAATCAAAGAAAGGTCAGTTTGAAATAGATCAGGAAGAGAAAGGGAACCTTCCCCTGTGATACTGTCCTTCTACTCAGGTGAGAATGGCTTGGAAATCTGACCTTTGCATAGGGGTTTGCTTCTTTTTTTCCCTTTTTTTTCCCTGTTGGTTATTAATAGAGTGGGTATACTGGAGATTAACCTATGTTAAGCCCTCTGTTATAGTATGTGGAGTGCTGTCTCTGAACTAAAATGGGAAGAGGGAATCTTGTATGGGCCAGAAAGATAGAATTTATGAATGTGAGTTTTCAAATCTAGTGTTTCATTTCAGTATACTTTCAGTTTGCATCTGTTTATGTACTTGACACAGTGTTACTACTCATAACTTTAGGATTGACCATTCAATTGTTGTTTTTTTTTTTTTAGTTTTGTATTTTGGAACATTTCCTATTATTAGACCAACTAAAATGTAACAGTTTGTCTGTGAAGTTGATAATATCTTTTGCTGCTCTGGCTTGAAGGAAGAGGTGTGCTCTCTGCTCATTGATTTACCTCTTTGTTTTGTATGATTGTGTTAGAACGTGGTAACTGGCGCCTTGCTTTTTCATACTATTTAAGGATGCCTTGTAGTTAATATAATTTGCTGCTCTTCAAGGTAACTAATTCACATATGCAGTAATTCAAAGGAAACCAAAAGGAGGTTACACAGAATTTCACTTTTGGCAGTGCTTGGTAAGCATGTTTCATCATCCCAGAAATTCTGTTCAGTCAAAGCCTAATTTTGGAAAAGAAGAAAAACTGTCTGTTTCTGTCTGGAACTTGCTTGATACAAAGCAAGCAATTAAGCTTTCTGCCTAAAGACTTGTAATTTGTATTTGAAAAAATTAATAACTGTAAGGGAAAACTCAATAGGAGTTGGAATCTTTAATTTGATTTCAACTGTCACTAAAGACTTGACTGGTTTCATTTCTTCACCTAACCTCTTTTTATGAATATGCTCTATGTTTCTAGTTTCCTTCTCCTTTGGGAATGCTTGATGGCTGTCATTGTGGATTTTTATTTGAGTGAAAATGACAACTTGAGTGTAAGTGACAGTTTTCAAACCACTTTTAAATAGGTACAAATTTTCCAAATTCTTTGTAGATTATATCAAGCCCCTTGCCTTTAATGGGTCTGTAGGATCTCTTCAGCAGATGCCAAGGAGTCCATCTTAAAACATTGTCAGGATCCCCATTTATCCTTTGCCCACTGTACTATCTGTGGTTTGCTGCAGAAGTGCTGAGCAATCCCAGCATGGATACCCATGATTCATGAGTCTGCTGCATACCTTTATCTTGTGCATAAGCCCTGCAGTTACCTCATGCTTATGTGTCACAGGCACAGGCATGAGCCTGGTGCGTAACAGGGAATGCTCAGGTAAGAGAGGAATGCTTGGCAGAGCGCTACAATTAAGCATGGCGCAAACAGGACGTGTCCGTCTGTCAGATATGAGCTGTGCATTCTGCAACCAAAATGTCCAAGTAAGTGCTCATCCTTTGCATGGACAGATATGTGGTGTTTTTGATCTTTCAAATGCTAAATGACATAATCATGATGTGCTAAATGGAAAGCTCTTACTTTTTTCCATTTTAAATTTCGATTTCAAAGATTTAAATCTGTATTTCTTCTAATGCTGTTCTGACTAATTTTATCCATCAAGACAGGGACAGTAGTTTCTGATTTTGAAATGTTAGATTGCTAGTTTCATTACTACTTTTTAGTGCATTTATGCACCCTGGCAGTGTTTGTGAGTTTGAAGTATTATGCAGATGCAGCTGAGGTATAAATAAATGACATTAGTAGTAAGTTAGACTAAAGGATATTAAAACAGGCCAAGCAATTACTTGTTCCATTTATTTATATCTTGTATGCTTAAGGGGAGTTTCCTTTGGTTTAGACAGATGTAGCAATGACATTTCCTGATTTCATGTCCTGGGGCAAAAAGATACCTTTATACTACTATATACCTAATACTAGCTGCAGCTGCAGTTAATTCTCTGTTCTTTCTGTTTCTAAGGCCTGCTTTCCCAGCTTTCTGAAAATCTTCTTACCTTTACTGTTTCCCACAGGAGGTTACCTTGAGTTGGTGTTAACTGCTTAGAGAAATATCAGTTCTAAATAATGTATGTTTGAGTTACCCCAGTAGGGAATGGATCTTTTTAAATCTATTTCCTGAGTTTCCATAGAGTTTAAACTTCTTTCTGAACAAAAACTTCCTCATTCTCCTGTCCCCAGAAATAAGCTGATCCATTGTTTTTGGTGTTCTACTATAAGTAAGTCTCAACTGAAATTATGCCTGTCATTGGTACCTGTTTATTTAGGTTTTATTGATATTTTCTGCTTTGAATTTCAAAACGTCGCCTCCTTATGCAACAGAGAATGCTGTAAAGAACCTTTTTTATCTGTAAGTGGGTATAAGAGTGCTTGTTTACAATGGGCAGTTGTGCTTGTCATTTTATATATTCACTGACCAAACAGGGAGCAATCCTGTGGAAAATCCTGTGGAAAATAAGCCTTTGAAATTCAGCAAGGTTTATTTTGAAATATTACCTCAAAATTTCTCATAACTGTTCAGGGAGAAGTTTCAGTCTTATATTTTATATACCCAGCATTTTGAAAAATGGAATTAAACTATTGAGGCTTGTAGCCTCGTCTCTTACTGATAGTTACATCGTCTAGTATCTGTGAAACTGCTTTTACTTTTTTTTGAACCACTGCACAAATTGCTCAAAAATCTGATTTTAAGTGTTAATTCCTTTGTTATGTGTACACAATAGCAATGCTAACTATTTGAACTTGTTTTTCTTTCTGTTCAGATGTGGTTATAGTTTCAAGGTTTTATTTTCTGTTTTAATTTCAAGTTTACAGACTTTCTTAAATTCAGATGACTGCCTACTGGTGGCCCATATGGAACAGGAACCATTCTTAACTGTGAGCAAGACCATTTTGTGCATAATTCTCCTTTTTGGACTGCTCTATTTATCATTTTACTAGAATGGGATTATGCTCCCAGGATGTTGATAAATGTTGATGAGTTGTAGTTTGAGCACTATTATGCATATTGTATTTGAATAACCAGGAGTTTTTATTGACACATAAAGGATGTATATGTCTCTCTAATTATCATAGTGTTGTTGAAGTGCTTATCTTTTTATCTTGACTTAGAGTGGAAGAACTGGCAAGGCTTGGCAGCTCCTTTGCCTCCTGTCTAATTTGGGTTTCTTGCCAGTGTCACTGAAGCAATTTTTAATGTGCTCTTATTAGACTAGAATTGCTTGTATCATTTTTCTTTTCTACTAAGTCTCAGCTCAGAGCTTGTCAGCAGGATTATGTATGTCCTTGTGATGCTGGTGTTTCAAAGAACATTATCAGTTACTTTGGCCCTGTGCATTGAGGCTTGCCTACAGGAGGTGTGGTGACTGAGGGAGATGCTACAGCCTTTTTAGGTCATCCTTAAATCAGGCTGCTGCTGTCATTCTGCAGAAGTTTTGCAGCCCTCCCTCTGAAGATCTCCATCTGCAGTTTTGAAGTCCTTGCTGCCCTTGCTATACACATATAAGCAGAAAGTTTTTGATTCAGTGGTATAGCTTTTCAGATGCATGTTGTCTTCTTTCCCACTGCTGAGCTGGGCAGTCTCTTGCATAATTACCTTTTATTTGAAGAAGAAATAACTCCAGCTGGCTACTGCTGCTGCATTACTGTGTGCAGGCAATGATTAGGTGTTCTGACTTTCCTTCCTTGTGCCTCTCTCCTCTCATTGCTTTGCCTGTCCTTTGCTGGTACCTTCTGCAGTAGTCATTATCTGCCATCCATGACTTAAAACCTTCTAAAAACAAGTGAAAATAAGTTTTGTTTTCTTGATTGCTTTGTTTTCCCTTCCCCTGTCCTTACCAAGTTGGAATAACTGCAAAAGGGTTGAGTAAGCACAGGCTTTGGATCCTGTTTGCTGCTTAGTGCGTTTACTCAAGCTGTTGCTGGTGTTCCTTGTGCAAACAGCTGCTGGTGGTTTAAGTTGATCTTTCGTTTCTCAGGTTGGTTAAACCTGCCCAGGTGCCCTGTGAGCTGGAGGTTCCCTGTGGTTGTGGCACCAGGAGTGGTGAGGAATCCCTGGGGCCCGGGCTGTTGGGCGGCCTCAGCCTGGGGCTGGGACACCTCCCTGGGGATGAGGGCGAGCCCGGGCTGGGCTGTCAGCCCACCTGCAGCTGGGGGGGCTGGATCAGAAGTTGTTCTGCTGAGAGGAACTTGGGTCTCCCAGGGCTGTAGGGGTGGCCTGAGGCCAGGCTGGGGTGTGGGCCCACAGGTGGGACTGGCTTGGTGGGGCTCATGGCTACCTGGGGGGAGCTGGAAAGGAGCCCTTTGGAAAAGAATAATGCAGGAATAGCACTGTCCTGCTTTATCTTTTGCATACAAAGTAAAGCCTGATTATTTTTTATTATGAGCAGGACGTACTGAAGGAATTAATTCATAAACAAAACATCTGTCTCTCCAGCAGTTTTTTTTTTGCTGGGATTGGAATGAGTCATGGGTTTGGGAACTGTGCTGGTCTCAGCGCAATGAGATCACCAGAAGACTTAAGGATTTTCACTGTTTTCCAGGAAGAAAAAAATATATTGTGAAGTTAGTAAAACTTACCCTCCTTTTACATTTGCACATGGCCACTTACTTTTATGCCTTTATGATATTGGGAACTGTCTTCCAGGAGAGCAGTTTCCTTTTATTCTTCAATAAAGCATTACAGAGACTTGGACAAGACTTTCTATACTAGTAAAAGTTAACAATCTGAATGTGATGAGAGGAAATGAAGAATGTCAGGAGTGGTAAGGAGCAGTATGTTGTTGCCAGTTCAGTTTTGGCCTAAACTTATGTATGGGTAAATACCATTATTGAGGGAAAAAAATTGAGTTGACTGACTAAAAGTAGTCCAGAAATGTTTAAAAGAAAAGAAGATTTTAACTGTAACTTACTTGAAAAGCAGTGCTACGGTGCTAGTAGATGGAAAATAGTCATTGAAAATGAAATTGTGTTCTTCTGCACTTGCCTTTTCTGAGGTTTTGTTTATGAAATGTTAGTTTATTTATCTAGCTAAGTTATGATTTACTTACAAGAAGAAATTGAAGTGATCAGTGCTTTGCTGCTCAAATTGAATTGACTCAGTTAATTCCTTATAACTTTTATAGGAGCTGTAGCAGGTTTTTTAATACTGTCTAGCAAGGCTATTGTATCTGTTCTCTGGATTTGGTGTTGTAGTTCTTAAGGTGAGAACAGTCAGTAATTTTGTTGGCAGTAATGCACACAGTCATGTTAGCGCAATTACTTTGCACTTGATCTTTCCTTCCTAACACTTTATACAATTCTATAAATTTGATTTGTATAGAAACTGATCCAGTCTCAGGCCCTTAAAAGAATCTAGTATTTGTACCTTAGCTGCTGGATCCTACGTTTGAGATATTTTGTTACCGTGGTAGTCAGTGGCACTGTCTCTTGCATATATTCTCACTCTGAGATTCTCTGTTTGACAATCTCATTAAGCAGTGGGCCTCTGTGCTCCATTTATTAGTAATAGATCCTTGCATTGTTTTATTTCCTCTTCAGAGTGGAATTTTCTATGGGGGTTTTAATTTTCAGAGTTTATTTTATATATGTTAATATGTCCTAGATGCATAGAAGTTTAGGAGGAATACTTTTGGAGCATGAACCGTTACTTTTATCCTTGGCAAGGCTATTAAGGCACAAGAGTGAATGAACTGCTTCTTGACCGTGTTTGACATTTTCTTGTCTAGCCCCTGGCATGGCTGTAGTCCAGCATGGTAAAGCCCAGTCCTGGCTTTCACCATGCACACTCACACACTCTGGTATTGCCTGTGAGGACCACCTTCAGTGCTTCTGAGGGGAGAGGCTTGGCTTCCACTAGCACAGGAGTTTCTGTAGTAAAAGAAACATCTCCCTCAGTGCATGAGAGGAGACTTGTGATGGCTGAACAAAATGACAAGATACATGCTCCCAGTGCAATGTGCTTCTCTTCTGATGGCACTGTAGCATTTTGAGAAGTGGAGCTTTGTCCCTCCCCTTTTTATCATAACCTATGTTATTTCTGTTATTTAATAAATTATTATAAATAACTTATTTATGTTATTAGTTTGTTTCCTCTGGTAGAGTTTGGGTTCTCTCTGCCTCTGCTCAGAGATGATTATGTTATGTGGGTAAAAGAAGTTTTACCCTTTTGTCTGGAATGCAGATACATCTTTGTTAATCTCTTGTGGTAAAGTTGTTGTCACTGTGTCACTTGCCAAATGCTTCTTAATCAAGGGCCTCTTGTGCTTGGAGTTATACTTGATTTTTACTGGTGTTTCAACAGATATTCTCTGTCCCATCTGTTCTTCATCAGAAGCTGGAATTGCTCTGAAGTTTCTTGACTGTAACTGTACCCATAGTGTTTGAAAAAAAATGTATTTGTTTCACCTACATCTTACCTTCCTTGTACCTGTGCTCACGGTGCCTATCTGGATAGCTAGTGCTTTAAGGCAGATGTAGTGAGCCTTTTGTTTATTATGTACTTAATGTTGGCAAAGTGCTGTTTTCAATGTGGATCAACAAGCCACAGAAATAAGCCTTAATGTCAGTTTCTCAAAGTACATTGTTTGTCTTAATAAGTTCCTATATACCTTAAACATGCAAGCAAATTTTAGGTGTTGGAAGTTGTAAATGTGTCTTGTGAATTTAAAGCCACCTGCGTAAGTTCTTAAGCTTCTTTGCCTTTTGTGTTAGCCATTATGAAATGAATATGTTTGAAGTAAATTGTAAGAGTGATTAAGTCTAATGAATGGCCAAGTATCAGGTTATAAAGTCATGTTTATTTACCTACTGTCTGTGTGAAATGAAAAGTAAAGGGTAAAGTGAAGCTTGATTGAATCATTCATATTATTAGATTAACCATTCTCTTTTAATGTAGCTGATTTCTAGATGGGTGATTTTGAGGAGTTACAAGGCTGGAGATAATACTACTGATACCATTTATGAATTTTATGGGTTTTGTTGTTACTATGTCTGCAAAATATATGAAAGGAAAAACCTATAGCAAAAACACCACTTGATTTAGCATAAGATGTACTTAAAATTTTTTCTGGGTGCTGTATGTAAGCAGTTAATTACTGAATTATGGAACTGCTTTTAACTTCTTATATTGATTGTTGGATTACAAAGACAAAGTAGTTTAATAGCTTTTAATGAAGTGTGGTGTTAGTATTAGTAGGAGTTGGGGGTCCCATTGAGTAAAGAAAGAAAAAGATAAGAACTGCAAATGAGTCTGTAAGTTCATTGTAACAGGACGTATTATTGTCTCTGAAATTGATTCAGGATTCAAGAATAATAAATTCTAAGAATGTAATTTTAGGGCTTGGTTCTAAAGGAATGTGCAGAGATGAGGGTAAGGTTTGAAGAATGAATTAACCCAGTGAACTGTAGATTACTGCCAAGAGTAGTGCATATTCCTTCCACAGTCTCACTGTTTTGATACTAATGTGCAGCTGCAAATTTTAGTATTGGTTGAGTGTTCTAATGAATCAGGAAAATACTGGGAGATGAAGGATGTTGACCCCTGGATTTGGTAACATCCCACAGGTTATCTGGCATAAGCCACTACTGAAAAACTTATTTTGGTTGAGGACAGGACTAGATTTTTTTCTGTGTGAAACAGTATTCTTATCTGTAACTGGAAACTTCTGCCCTTGAGCAATTGTAGGAGTTGCTGCTATTGTGTAGTGGTAGTTAGGTTTTGTATAGGAGGAGGATTTTCATAAGGCTGTTTATTGTAGAAAAAGAGTGATTTGAGATAAACACATCTGTATCTACATGAATTTGTTTTGTAGGCTGCACACCACAGCCAGGGCTATGTGGCTGTCAGTTGTTTTCCCTTACCTTGTATTCAGATGTCTTAGTTAAAGATAGAATATATTTCTTCCTGTTGTTGGTGCAGAATGTATTTATGGAGTAAAAATCATAATTCTGTATGGAATTTGTGCTTATTTTTTTGGTTGGATGCCATTTTATCTAGGGGTTTGGCCATGTAAAATATGATGTGGGCTGGTATGAAGTTGATTTTGTCACAGAATTGCTGAAGAGAATTTGTTGCTGTAGACCTTGTGAGTTACTATACATACTAATCTGATAGGGGAAAATTGAAAATGCCACTCAATTTTAAAATGTGTATTTATCAATCAAGTGTGCATTTGGTGCTAAAATTACCATTTCATAAGCCTGTGGAGATATACTGAGAGATTATATTATTTCAGGGTCCATAGCTGTGCCTGCTCTTTAGAGACAGCATAAATTATTCATTGCAAAGTGGTGGTTGACATTTAAGTTGGAAGGGTGTCTGATATATTGATTGAGCTGGTGTCTTCTGGGATTTGTCTGAAGGAAGACATACATTGTATATTTTGTCATGATTTTTGTTTGTTTTTTTTTTTTTAAACAGCCCTCTTACTTTGACATGTGAGATTGGTAGATGTCTGGTGCCTGTAAGTCTAAGATCTGTGTGCAATAAGCATGGAACCTCTCCTAAATGTATGAAGTGAATGATGCAGGGAGTTTGTGTGGAATTGTCTCGCTGCATCCCCACTCCCTGGACAGGATGCTTCTTAGCAAATGTCACTCCTTCGTCCACCTTCTCACACCCTCATGTTGTATTGTCTTAGTTTCAGGCATGCAGAACAGATATGATTCTCCTAATGTTTTCACTTCAAATAAAGGCATTCCAGTCTCTTCCTTGGCAAACTATAAAAAGACATAATAGAAATAGAGAAGGATGTTTTTTGTTTGCTTGGGCTGTCTAGGTTACCATAATTCTTTCATCCTTCACTGTGCTGTTATACTGTTGTTCTCAGAATTTAGTGTAGAACTGGAAAATTTCACTATGTGTTTTACAGGTATCCCATACATTGATTATTACCACACTGATCTATAAGAGATACTAATCTAAAACTTAATGGTTTGTCTGCATCCATAAACCTGATGAAACCTTCCCCTATCTCAAGAAGTTCCTACATGTTCCCTGCAAGGAGTCAGTGGTATTTTATTTATATTTTTATTTTGAAAGAAGACTGTCTTCTTCCCAAGAGGCTATCACTTGACAAAATTTCTGCATTGCCATGTTTGATGGAAACTTTCTAGCTATTATAATATAACAATTCTGCCACTGATCACTGATTGGAAATTACCATGAAAATAATTAAGGAAAACTTACTTGAGAGGAGATGAGAAAAGCCAGTAGTTTTCTTTCTAGGTTTTTCTCAGCTTTCTCTAAGATTGAACAGGTCAGTCCTCAAACCCAACCAACCAAAAATAAAAAACCCCACAAAACCCCATAAATTTCAATGTACAAGGTCTGTTTGCAGTCATGGTTTTCTTAAATAGATTCTGCCAGGAGAGCAGAGCTAAGTATCAAACATAGTGGGGGCTAGAAGCCGTGGATGACACTTTAATAATTTCTGAGCTGATAACATCCCTTGAGCAAAACACTGGATCAGACCATTTTATTTTTGTTCGTAATTTCTTAAGTTTGCAGAACACTCTGCAATTTTGCAAGCCTTGTTGAACTCACCCATTTTGAAGTGAGTGATCCTTGTAATTACTGGAAGATTCTTGGAAAGAAGTATGCAGCATGTCAGAAATGTGATCAGGTTGTGTTAGTTGCCAGAAAGAAAAACTATTTATTTAACTGCTGCAAAGTATCAGCACAAGGCCAACAGATGGTTTACTACTTTTACAGTGTTTGTTTTCCCTCAAGAAAAACATTCATGTAGTAGTTCATAGAGGTGGGTCTGCTCTTACAGAGATCTTAATATCCCCAGAACTGCATATATTTCATTCTTAAAAGCATTATGCATTTTCCTAGTAAGTTATTCTTCTTAGGCATTTGGAGTGATTGAAAAAACGCCACTATTTATATTTACCAAGGAATGTTGATTCACCGTAGATGGATGAAATAAAATGCTTTAATACCTTGATGTTATCTTTTATTGTCTAGTCCCAATGTATTACTATGCTTTTGTACTTTTCCTCAGCGTTAAAGTAAAAAAAAGGAACTACTTCTTTTTTTTTTTCTGGTGTGGGTGTTGCAGGTTGCAGTTTAGAAAATTGAAAATATATAGCCTGAAAGGTCTGACTTTGTTCCCTCCTTCTCTTTTGGGATATTTAATTTAATGGATGACTGCAACTTGTACCAATATCAGTTATGTGAGGAGGAATGGAAATAGAACTGGGAGGATTTGTAAAACCTGATTTCAGAGTGTACTGAATTATACTAGTTGGAGAAAGCCAATGGTAAGAGTACTATGTGCCAGCCGTCAGTTCGAACAGTTTTGTGGGTTTTTATACTTTCTTTAAAACACCTTCAGCTGATGCTGTAGGAATAACCTGTGTCTCTGGCAACCTGTACACTAAATTATGAATCCATTTAATGTGTTTTTTCAGTTATGAGTACTTAATAAGTCAGAATCTGGTTCCTGTGAAATGTCTTGACAGAGTAGGGGATGTGAGTTAGTGTGTTGTAGTTATGGGTGCTATACTGCAGTATATTTGTTTTGTATATTCCTATAGGCAACAGTTCTGATAGCTGTGTAACAGAGACAGACTTTTAACCTGACTTTTGCTACCTTGCTGTTAAAGCCAACAAATAATGGGGTCAGTATACCAAGAAATTGTATACTATCTTGAGCCCCATTTTTTTCTTTTCGAGGAGACCCATATGAGCTCCTGTTTTAGCACTTTTTAGTAAGTTTGGTTCTTTGTAGCAAGTTTTGATTTTGAAAAATTTTGTCTAGATTGGCTCCATACCATTTCTTCTGTCAGTGATTTCAATATTTGATGAAAATACACGACATTTTGGGTTCTTCTCTCTTTAAAGCACAGTTTCATGATCCTTGTAAACTAACACTGCTGGGGGTCCATGAGAGCCCCAGTCTTACCACCTGCACTTCATTCCTGTGTGCTGACACACAGCCGTGGAGTGCACTGTATCAGGGAGCTTGATCTGCGTAAAACCAAAATAAATCACTATTTTTTAAAGATAGCTTAAAACTGGATTAATTCTCGTCTAGTTCACTGCACTACCACAGAAGCGTTTATGCTGTCATAAGGAAGAGAAGTACAAAAGGAAATCAGTAATTTCTGCCAGTACAAGAGCTTGTGGTGGTCATAAGTTCAATGAAAAACAACAAACTACTAAAAGAAACTGTGCATGTTCTAAACTACA
Organism: Zonotrichia albicollis; assembly: GCF_047830755.1. Taxonomy (NCBI): domain Eukaryota; kingdom Metazoa; phylum Chordata; class Aves; order Passeriformes; family Passerellidae; genus Zonotrichia; species Zonotrichia albicollis. Next base: position 22,495,767 of record NC_133824.1, read on the forward strand.
GCCCTTTCAACTAGTTCCCCTTTCCTTGAGGAACATGGCTGCTCCTTCTCACCAGTATCCTTTGATTTCATTTTTTAGTGATTTTTCTTTGCCAAAATACAGACAAACAATTGAACAAGCAATAATAGCTCAAATGCAACTTCAGATCAGTTGATTTGGGTTTGTGATAAAAGTATTAGGCCATGTGAATAAGTTGGAGCTGCTTTAATGGTGCCTCTGATGCTGTCTCATGTGATATTAGTCACATTGGATTAACTAAGGAAATTGAGTTCACATGAAAGTAGCATAAGATGTAGAAACAAATGATTTAGACATGTATTCTGAGGAGTTGGTATCTTTCTAGTTCTTACTGGAGGAGCGAAAGAAAGCTGTGTTATGTCTCAAACCCTTTTAATTGTGCCAAGTGATGGCACACAGAATGTACCTCCTGACTTTTAGTGGCTGTCAATCTAGAGAACTGCAAGTGTTAAAAGACAGAATTGGACTATAAAACTGTTGTGCAGTAGGAGAAATAGCCTTAAAGCATTAAATACAAAAATCCCCTGTTAAGTTGGAATAATTAGTTATTCAGGTGTCAAATGTCTTTTTTTTTTCCTTTCCCACAAAGAGATTGAAGAACGTGGTAGATGTTGAAGTGAAGTTCTTATGTTTTGCTGACTATTTATGGCAGTAGCTGTATAAGGCAGTAGCTCACTCCTTATAGGAGTCTGTAAATCTCGAGTTGGTAGGGGCCCATAAGGGCCACTGAGTTCAACTCCCTTCTCCTCACAGGGCTACCTAAAACTAAACCATGTGATAATGGCATTGTCCAGATGCTCCCTGAACTCTGATAGGCTTGCTAAGGTGGCCATTTACCTGGGGAGCCTGTTCCAAAGACCCAACAAATAGTTCTTTCACTTGACTCTGGTACCATCAATGAAGCTGTGAGTCCAGACTTGAGGATTGCATTTCAGAAAAGATGTAGGGTAAAGGGAAAAGGCCTGGAGAGGTGAGGTGTTTGGAGGAAGAAATCTGTGAGGAATGGCAGAAGAAACTCTGGCAGTTCCTCCTGCAAATGAAAGTCTAGGGTTGGATGTAATAATTGGTCTTAAGATGTAAACACTTCTGAAAGGTCATAAGAATGAAGCTAACCTCTTAAGACTACGATGTACAATGTTGTTAAGCAAAAGTAGTAGTTCTTACTGTTGTGAATGTCCCAGTTGTCCTGAGGGCAAATTTCTACAAATGCAAATCTGGTCTCTCTGTGGCTTTGTTATAACATCTGGTAGTTCCTAAATTTCTTGGTGAATCTGTGTGATTAAAAATGTTCCTGTTAAAAAAGGATGACTAGCACAGGCTTCCAAGAAGTTCTTGACTGACTTTTAGTAAACAGTTTTGTAGACTGTGGGGTGCTGTTTAATGTGGTGTTGTCCATCTTTATTTGCAAATTGTTACATTCTTGAAATAATAATGACTTTCAGATTGTGGGATTCTTGCAAGGAGAATCTGAGTGGGTCTCTCTCTAACTGTTGCTCTTTACTCAGAAAGACCTGGAGAGGGCTGTACCTCCTCTACAGAGATGCCTTTGCCTCCCTGGGGCAACTCACAGAAACACCTCCTGCTTTTCATACCAGTTCCAGGGGAAGGCATGTTTAGGGAGCACAGCTGCTTTTGGCAGTTAAGAAAATGCTGAAAGGATCAGTGTCCACTGATTCTTGCATTATTATTTTATTAATTTCTTATGAATATAGTCTTGATCCAGAATGCTGTGAAAACATAAGCAGAAATTAATTTTGATTTGTTGCAGTTCTTCAATATATATTTGTTTTCATGCACACCTATTTAAAATAGTCTACTAACAGCCTGCAGCTATTCACACACAGAATCACAGTACAGAAATGTTATGTCTTACATTTGAGTTGGATTTTTCCCAGATTGCAGTATTTTACATTCTTTTCAGTATTACATCCATTTTGTGAGCTGGGATCTATGATATTGTATACTAGGGCCTTACCTTCTAGATCTGGAATTGCTGTTTTCTTTTCAGAACGTGATATATGACCTGGAATATACAGTACCCCATCCCTCAATATATTTCTGGTGCCTTATGTGACCTCCTACTTAATTTTCTGTACCATTTAGAAACAGTTTAGGGGCACAGTCACAAAAGAATGAAGTGATACTGCATCTTCTGCTTTTGCTGCATCTGCCTTGAGGAAGGTATTACTTACCATGATGCTCTGTGTATGTATTTCACTCAGCAGAGCTGAGTGCAGAAATGAAAGCAGCTGCTCTGCCTTCCACATGCAAGTGGGACTGGTTCTCATTTGCCCATTTATGGGATTTCTGTGATGTCCCTGATGATCTGTCTTTGTAAGGAGATGTTTGGGTTTTTTGTGAGGTGATGGAGGAGGGTGTACCAAACTTTTTTTTTTTAAGATTGTGTTACAATTTAAATAAACTCAAAAGTACCTTCCCTTTTTTTTACTGTCTCTTTATAAATATGTATTCCATTCAGAGCTCTTTATCTCTTTAAATCTGTAGGTCCATACTACTTGCACAGAATCCAAATCAACTTCCCTTGTAATGAAAGGTTATAGGAAATGCCCAGGGCCTCAGGCTGCCTGCCTGAGGTGAAGAAATGTGTAGAGCAGTGAGGCATTTACTGCTTCTGTCTGACTGTAAGATCCTATTAATGTGCACTTCTCCTCTCCAAGTTTTTTTCCCTTCACCAAAAACATCACATGTTCTCAGGCCACACAGTATGGTAGCCAGTATAGTCTTTCATGTTTCTTTTGCTTATTCTAGGAGCTTTTGAGAAATTCAGTGATTGAAACAAGGCTTCTTGAAGGTTTCAGTAAACAATGCTGCAAAATTCCCATAATCAAACAATGTCTTGATTAAAAACAAAGTTAAGGCTTGTATTTCAAATTTACACTGCCATGTGTTGGTCTTGGATTAGGTGGGCTATGATATAAACCTTCATTTAAAAGACAGAAAGAAGTTACTGCTTTAGCATGTAAGATTCAAGTTTTGTGTTTAGGAGCTGCTGCTCTCTGAAGTCTGCCTATGTCCTATTCAGCTTGATTTGGGCAGTTTATTTTGTAATTACATATGTAAGTGAAAACACATTTCTTGTTTCTAGTTTGAACTGCTACAAATACAGCTCTAATTTAGTGATTTTCATATTTTAGAATTAAAACATTATTCAAATGAACCAGTCTTAGCTGAGAAGTTATTTGGAAAAACAAATTGGAAATGTGACAGCCTACAAATAACTCTGGAGAATGATTGAGGCTTTCTCAGTAAATACTTCTAAAAGTCGTAAACCCATGTTCATAGGAAGTAATGGAATTTTTCTGGCTGCTGCAGTGGCTGCTGCTATTGTACTAATTTAAATAAATATTTTCAAGCAAAGTTAGATTTGAAAATAGGATGACAGAAGATGATCTGATTTATTTTTTATGTTCAAGCATTTTAAAGCTTTTACCTTGACTGTTTCAGAATAAGGTTGATCAACTGATTTGATCCCTGTATGCAGAGCTAATTAAACTTGGTGTTATTCCTCTAGGATAAAATTACACTTAGTAAATGTATTCCTAACCAGCTTTTAAAACTTGTGTGTTTTAATATTTGTTCTTTGAAGATTTATAAATAAACTGCCTTGGGTTTTAAATTTTTATTTTTTTGCTTTTTTTTCAGAATTGTACTAGCTATTTGTTTGAGATGACAGCAAATACAGGATTTTGATGACCTGTAATATTCGAAGTAGTTCCAGCAAGTAAATACCAGGCAAGTATCACAATACCAAAAGCTGTTTTTTGGCAACAGTGTGTCTTGCAATTATTTCCTTAAGTAGATGTCATCTTTCAGGATAGTGGCTTTATTAAAAGCAGATTTGAGTGCTTGCTAGAGTTACTATTCCAAAAATAGTTGGTTGCTCAGATGATTTCACACTGCAGGCAGCATTTCAGTGGTTAGCCTGTCCTGTGAGCGCTTCCCTGTTTGTGATTAAGCTGAAGATCCTTAAAAACAGCCAGGTTTAGCATACTGAACATTTTTTTCCTTTTTTTTTGGAATCCTTTATGTCCTTTTCCAGCTCTTTCTTTGTATTGTAATTTACTCCTATTTGAATTCTGAATGCTGAGGATTAGTTTCCTTTCTGCATACCTATACCCTCAACAAAGATGCTGTAAATCCCCTTTTTTCCACTTATTTGCATAGAGTCCTATGAAACATGTGGGTGTAAAGATAAATTAGCCATTTGCTGGCTGTGTGCCTGAAAACAGTCTGAGATTCTGGCTGACCAGAAAACTGTCCAGTTTTTTTTTTGGTTCTTGAACATGCGGGATGCATTACAGATTCAGCTTAATTATCTTGGTTTTATTAATCTTCTTTTTAAGAAATTGCCTTTAATTGTTGCCCCCTCACATACTTCTAGAGGAATAGTCAGCTGTTCACAGAGGGAGCTTTTAGTGATAGAAATATAGTGGAGAAGTACTGTAGTAGAGAAAGATGTGAGGAGATGCAAATGAGCAGCGCATTGCAGGCACTTTTTCAAATCCACACAGGAATCTTCCCTCTCTGTGTTTTTTCTTTGTGTGGGGCCACACTGTAAATGCTGACATTCTGTTCCATAATGCTATAGTAGATGGAGTGAAAAATTGCAGAAGAAAAAGGGGGTCTTTGTTTAGCCTAAAGCATCAGTATAATAATTTGAGTGGAAGTAAATATGTGGAACAAAGTGTGTGAGGTAGGAAATGTGGTCTCTCTTTCTGAACTCTTAGGTTTACTGGAACATTTAAATCCCCCTTACATCAGAGGAGTTAATGCTGCAAGCAGTAATGCACTGTCTGAGAGTGCTCAGAGATCCTCCAACAAAGTTTCTTTAAGGATTTTATTTTGTATTTGAGTACAAATGGGAGGAAAAAGTTTGTGTTCCAGTGCGTGAGTTCATAGGGGCCTTGAGTGGAAACTGCTGATGGTTTGAATTTGTCCTGGAATGTGCACCAAGAGAAAACATAATTGTGCAAAGAAATATGCATATACAACATAAAGTTGTGCTTGTACAGGCAGGGGTTTGGTTTTGTTTTTGTTTTTTTTTAAGGAAAAGAGGGATTTTGTTGGAGAATGGGAAAAATGAGACTTATTTGTGTTCCTTGAGGAAGTGTATTTTTTTTTTAAGTAAAACTGCCAGATTTTTTAAGTAAAATTGCCAGAGATTATCTCCACTTGTGAAAACAGGGAGCATTGGAAGGCTTTACTTATTTAAACAGAGGTCTTCTGCATACCTCTTCTAGTGCATAGGTGAAGGTTGCTTATTTGAATTCAGCTGCTGATTTTTTGACCTATGAAAAACAACTTCATCTAAACTATATTGACATCTCAATCTCAGAAGTCTGTTTGTACACAGGCACAGTTAGTTATTTTCTTCTTTAAATAAATGGGCTTTTGTGGTTTGTGTTAGTGTCAGTTTTCACATCAGATTTGGCATCTGTGTCAAGTACACTCTGTGTTAGATTAATTGTTTGAATATGGCTTCTGAAGCTGTTGTGAGCCCAAGTTCTGGGAGCAGAAGGATCAAGATCACAGTCTCTGAAGTCAGGAGTCCACACTTTAGTTGGAGGTTCCAGTTACAGTCCAGGTGTCTGCTGTGTCTGTGTACAGCTGCTGGTAAATGTATACAAACCAGTTTAATGTCAAAGCCAGTGGCAGCATGCAGCAATAAACCACTAACATTTTGTGATACTGTAGGTAAGAAAAACTTGCATCTTTTCTTAATCCAGGAAGCCTTTACATTCTTGAGTAATCTTTGAAGTCATATTTTACTTTACGGTCCGTGACCATTAAGAAAATTTCTGAAAACATCTATTCAACAACTCAGTTGCAGAATTAACAGCATCAAATCATTGCAATCTGGAAAGCACTTTTTCAGTTGAATGTCACTTGAGTGTCTTTTAACCTGACAGCACTTGTGTGTGTTTTCCCAAAAAGCTAATCATTGAAATTTCTTTAGGCACATGAAGGTCTGGGTTTTGTAAAGATTATCAGTCTCTAGTTCAGTCAGGAGGAGGTCTGTGTGTTTAAATCCATTGTTGTTAACAGTGGCCTTGAATTAAAAAAAAGAAAAAAAAATAACCCAAAACTAATTGCAGTGTTCCAACAGTTTAAATGCTGGTATGATGTACTCTGCAAATATTTCTATAACACAGAAGAAGAGAGAAGTATGTGATGAATGTGAAAACAACACATTTTCTTTCAGAACTTTTTTCTAAGTAACTGCCATGTAAGTTTATTCTTTTGATTCTGTTGTCATGTAAATATATTCATTTTAAAGGATAGGTAACTAAGATGTTGGGATTTACGAGATCACAGCTTGTCAGGAGCTATGCATTCTTTAATCCCTTGAAATTTGTCTGGATTTTTCTTTTGATGGAGAAAATTTGTAAATCCAATTCACTTTTTTAAAGGTTCATGTAAAATGACGTCATGCTAAAACATGTCAGAATTCAAATAACTCTGTGTTGGTTAACTGAGGTATGTTGTTACAGATTATTTTGGCACAGGATTCTGTTTGCATCCCAAAATTAGCAGGTGATGAATTAAGTTTGGACTAAGTTGTGCTGTCTCATGTGTAGGGTTTTTTTAAATTTTCCCATTTTTTTAAGATAAGGGAATGTCATAAGTAGTGACAACAAAACGTTGAGACTGCAAGTGTTAAGGCAATTACCTTGCTGGTAGTATGTGCACAAAAAATAATGGATCCGTGACCCTTTTGGTTTCATAATCTAATTTGACTGTAGTTTATTTACATTTATTTTAAATTATGGCAAATATCAAATGATCCCACAGGCAGAATTATCAGGTAGTTCAGGCCTGAGTATAGTCATCTTTGTACTAAGAAAGCTAAGGATGTCAAAAAGATCTGTCAGCTTGAAAGTTTTAGTAATACAGAAATGTGTAAATTAATGTATGTGCATTGGAGTGTCATTACATTGGGACAATTAAAGGTGTGATTCAACAGTTTCTGTGAATGGGGGCCTGTGTGTGTTACAAGAGTCAGTGCAGAACTAATGGGAGTTACAGCTTGCACAAAGAACCTGTTAATGTTCCCTCTCAGTTCTCCCTCCTTTAGTTAGGCCCCTCTGCAGGCTGTGATGAGGTTTGGTTTTTGGGATGTGCATGACTAAGCAGCTTCCCTCCTCCCTCCCTGTTCTTTACAATAATTTCTTCCTATATGAATGTGTATATCTCCTCCCTCCCTGTTCTCTACAATAATTTCTTCCTATATGAATGTGTATGTCTCTCCTAAGTCAACTGTGCTGTTTTGTTATGAAACACATCGAGGAACTGACCTGGGTCAAAGTGACACAGCCCAAAAGCAGAGGTGTGGTTGTGTCTGTGTTGATGCCGATGGTGTCTCTGACACTGTTTCCTGTGCAGCGGCCCAGTCAGTAATTCCAGAGCTGAGGGGATGAGGTGCTAAAGCTGCAAGAGCTGTGCCATCAGGTGCTGTCACCAGGAGCAGTGCTCCTGAAGGAACAGTCTCACCAAGTCTGAAGCTGTCTCTGTCCTCTGTGAATGTGACTTCTTGTGTGCCAGCACAACCACGGTGCTCCTTCCCTAAGCCTTGCAGTGCTTTTGCTGTGTATGTGGGACACAGATCTGAGTTTCCCTCTGTTATCAGAGGGGGAATTAATGCAGCTTTTATGCTGCATGAAGTTAAACAGGGTGTTTCTCTGAGAAGATTTTGCAACATACTGAAGTGCTAGTGCTTCTGCCCAAAATAAGCTAAGCTTGTATGAGCAAATTTAAGAAGTGTGGAGAACTTCAGTGAAGACACTTAAATACTTTGAAAATTCTGCCTTTACAAATACGAAATTATTTTCGAAATTCTTTGAGGCATTAGAAACTTTCTTTGAAGGTCAGAGTTTTTAATGCCTTAGTAAGTAGATTTTGATATAACTTAATAGCTTCTAATATTGTGGACTTTTATACAACTTGAGAGTTTCTAATATTGTTTTATATTTATGATTTTATATTTTATTTTTATTTATTATTTTTATTTTTAGAGAGCACCAGTCTGCTATACCTGTGATCTACGATGAATGCTAAATCTGCAATCAGCAAAGAGATTTTTGCCCCACATGATGAAAGGATGCTTGGAGCTGTTCAAGTGAAAAGAAGAACAAAAAAAAAGATTCCTTTTCTAGCTACTGGGGGTCAGGGTGAATATTTAACATACATATGCCTGTCAGGTAAGTTTAATGACTTTTGATATCCAGTTATTTCTTTAGGTTTATCGTTGATTAACTGAGCAACTGTTGTCTGTAGCCATAAGGAGCTGGATTGTTCGAATCTTCATAGTGTAATGAGAGAATTGTAGCACTTGTACCTTTTGTCTTGAGGAACTACATGCTCTAGGCTGTTCATATTTATATACTATAATAAATTGAATAGGTGGTTTCATTGTTTAAAAACCCCTAGGTGTTCTCACAGCGCAGCTACAGAGTATGAACAAATAGAATATTTGGTAACAGTCTTTCCTTAGTCAGATTAAGATATTTCTTAGAAAGATGAACTTTTCAGGACATGGAAGTAATGTACAATGTAATTTTTTATGCCATGTTTCAATGACTGCCAGCTGAGTGTGTGTGAGTACCTTTGGTATTTATGGTGATTTAATCACTGACGTTTTTAGGCATATCAGTTGCTCCCTTCGAGTGTGTGCATCTTATGAAAGTACAGCTAGTGACCAAAAGCAATGTGCTGTGACTCTCAGAAAAGTACAATTATTTTTGAACTAAATGAGAGTTTCATGACTCTTTCAAATTGTGATGTTATTTTTTTAATAATGTTAAAACTTTCAAAACACAGGAGCTAAAACTCAGTGACTCTACTACTGTTCTAGCACGTCACACATCTGCCCAAAAAGTGTACATTTACTGAATGTTATTGAGATCTATTCAGGTACATATGTACAAATACTTCTGTTAAAATACAAGCTGCAGAGGAATTGCGCACACATACTGAGGTCAGCGAGACAGAAGCGAGACAAAACTTTCATTTGCAGCAGAGTATTTTGCTTGTCATTGTAGGATCATAGAATATCCCAAGTTGGAAGTGACCCACAAGGGTCATCAAGGCCAGCTCCTGGCCCTGCATTTTGGTAAACCCAAAACTGGCACCATGTGTCTGAAAGCATTTCCAAATGCTTTGTGACCTGTGCCAGCCTTGGTGCTGTGACCAGTTCCCTGGGGGCCCTGTTCAAGGGCTTGAACACCCTCTGAATAAAGAACCCTTTTCTGATACCCAGCCAAAGCCTTCCCTTATAGCGTTTCATGCTATTTCCTCAGGTCCTGTCAGTGCTTATGAGAGTGAAGAGATCAATGTGTGACCCTCTGTTTCCCCTTCTGAGGAAGCTGTAGACCACAGTGAGGCCTTCCCTCAGTCTCTTATTTTCTAGGCTGAGCAAGCCAAGTGACCTCAGCCATTCTCCCCACATAGAGAGCTTCAAGGAAGGATTTAGAAATTCATTCCCCTAGGCTGTTCCATAGACTTGTGGATGGAATACTGTGTTAGTGTAAGAACTGCATGCTTCAGTCTTCTCAAGGTGTAGAGGAAACTAATCTAGGCCTCTCAACTCTTAAAGAAATGTTCAAATCATTAATGTTTTTAAGCAAAGCTAAACTCTTCTTTTGGCAGTCATATTTTTAAAATGTCAGTCCGGTTTCTTTTTCTTAAGTATTCTTATAAAGAGCAGTCACATTCCAGGTCTGTGCAGTAAGTTTGGGATACACAGGTGTTTGATACCCATGTTCATGATTAAAGGTTAGAGATGTTCTCTGTGCTTGCAATTTTCTGTAGGCTAAATATTCTATGGGTGGATTTTTTTTGTCTTTTGTTTTTTGTTATTTGATATTCTGTAAAACTTAGCCCTCCTTCTGCTTCCCCATCCCATATTCATATATATCAGTCAACATGGATTTTAAGACAGTGAATGGTCTTAAATGCATTTATTGTTTTACTGACACAGCATATTATGAGTAGGGAAGAAATAGTGGATGCCCTGACTTAAGCAGAATTTGCCACTCATGGTAAGAAGAAGCATTCGGGATCTAAATAAAATTACTTTGTGGCAGACAGTGAGAAGCTGCATATTGAACCCTCATATATGGCTCACTATTCGTTCTGTTTTGCACTGATCTGAGACCAGGTTTTCTCATATACATTTATAGTCTATACTATGAGAGTACAGTATGATTGGTAATATCAGTAGGCGACAAAGTGACATGGGAGAGGACTGCCTGGCTGTGTTTGATGTCACATTCCAAACAGCCTGCTCAGCAAGATTATGCAATTCAGTAGGGTCAAGTGCACTTAGGTATGTAGTCGGGAATCATCCAAGGCGCAAAACCACGCATTGGGGAGCAAGTGATTCTGCCACTGTGTAAAAGAAATTGTCATGAGGATAAGCTGTGATTTTTGCCTATTCCTAATGGCTGCGAAGTAATAATGCTTTTAGTTGTAGCACATTGTAACAGAAAAAGTTTCTGTTTAGCAGGGCTAAGTTAATGTAGTCATGGCAATTTAGCTGTACCCCAAAGGTTCCAAGATGGATTGTGTCTTGGGACAGCAGAATATACTTGATTACCTTCCTTTTTTGATGTAATTTGAAGCAGTGTACAGTGTACACTGTGAAGCAGTCACAATGGTGGCTACCTCTGAATTTGTATTTACATTTTAGGCAACATTTCATGTGCTTTAGTGCTGAGTGTTGCAACCTCTTCCCTGGAAATGCCTTTATCAGCCTTTGACTCTTGTCCCAGGTTTGCTATGTATTAGATAAACAAAGTGACTAGAATATCTCTGTGTTCATAGTTTTCTTGGACTAATTCAGTTTGGCTTTTGCTGAAAGGAATTTGATAATTTACTCTTTAGAACAGAATTTGACAGTTGAAAGAATAGAAACTGATTCCTTATATCCTCAGGGGATATAAATATAAAACATCGTGTCTAGTTGTAGTTTCATCCAAGATATGGTACAGAAAATGAAACATCAGCCACTGTGACAGCTACTTCTATTTGCTGCTCACTTTGAAACTGAGAAATTACACAAATTGTTATAACCAGAGTTAAATGTTTTCCTTTCAGTGTTAAACTGAATTTTGGTGTTGAAAAGACATTTTATCATAGTTGTTTATTTGAATTTCTGGAAGCTTGGATAGAGATGCTGAGCAGGGAGAATGCCTTTAGCCTCAGAGATGGGACAGTGAGCCATTAAAAGAATTAAATATTGAGCAGAGCAAGATGGAGAGTAAGGAAGATTCTTCTTTAGTATTGGTATTTGAAGTATGTACTGGGTTTTTTGATTGTACAATATTGAATACTGAGATGTTAGAAGTAAACATTAATGCTTGAAAGAGGCATAGATAAAGCCTGTAATCTGAAGCTGGACACAGATTAAGCTAAGAAAGCTGTAGCACGACTGCTTGATAGCCTGGTGGTAACCAAGCAGCTGGGTTACCTGCAGCTTTCTAGCCTAGTGTTGGAGCTAGCCAAGTTAAACTGGCAAACAGAGCCAAGACAGATCTTTAAGGAGTTATTTAGCTGAAGAAGAACAAGAAAGGAGTAGACAGATGGGAAACACAGAGGTGGGGTGGCTGTAGGCAGAACAGAGAAAATGAACACTGGGATTTTTGTAATGTAAAAGAGGATCTAACACAGAGAAAAGACAAGAAATTCAAAGCTGAAAGTGGATATTTATCACCTCCTCCACACTAGCAGACCTAGTGAGAGTTATTGGATCAGGTCTAAGTTTTAATTTTGTCATCATTGTCTTATGTAATTGAAACATAATTGTTTAAAATAGTTCTTAGCCTTATTTAGAATTCTGAATTAAGGATAAAATGCTTAAACGGTCACTTAGAAATATAGGTCATTAGCCTACTTGCCAATGGCTGGTATTTTCCCTTCTGTTTAAATGTTGTGAGAATGTTACTTCAGTGTTCATCATATTGACTTTCAATCTGACCCACTTAGATGTCAGATTCCATTGTGTATTTGAGTATTTATACAAAAAAGGTCATGACCGACGTAAGAGAATTGGTCAGCCCAGAAGAGCACACCAGCCAAATGATGGTCTGGTCTTCTGCAGGCTCCGAACTGGACAGCTGTTTGCAGACAGCTGCAGGCCAGTTGTGGTGCATTGCCCAGCCCCAGACTGGATCATGGCTGAACATCTGGGCACAGACTGGGATGTTCAGCAAGGACTGAACAGAGTCCAATGCAAGTTTCATACTGTGTTTTGTTGTGAAAATTCAAATTTGTTTTTTTCAGAATAGAGAAAAAAAACCTAAACAAGCTTCTTTCTTCACTGTCTTATCTTGGTAATGGCTTCTTTAAGGTGGAGGTTTAATAGTTCAGGTATTTGTAGGGCAAATAATGTCTAGCTCCTCTTGCTGTGTGCTCAGTGACCTAAATTTACTGCTTTAAACTGGCCGTAAGTTGGATAATGGAAAGCACTGATGTTTTTCTAATTGTTGCACAGTGTGGTTACATTCATGTACTGTATTATGTGCATCTAAATAAATATATATTAAATGTACACATACAGCATATAGCTTCTAGTGCTAATATTAACAGAACATAATTGCCTTCATATACTTATAGTAAATTATTATGATACTGACTATAGTTCTTAACCAAGACTCTTTTCCTTCCTTTGTCAGAACATACTTTGTTAGGTACTTCTCGTATGTTAACTCCCAGGTTCCCATGAGGAGTTTTATAAGGTCAAATATCAGTTGCTCATAATTTTACAGAGATTTTAAAATCCTTTCTTTAGGGTCCTTGAAAAACAAGACTGGTGCATTTTGAGTGGAAGCCAGGTTAACCTTCTCTTCTTCATTATTGATCTTTCTGCATATATTGAAATAGAAGAGAAAATGATGAACTACTTTGGAGGGTAGGATGCATTTATTGATTGTATCCTTAATATGTCTTGATGCTCTGATCCCTCCTGATTCTGAGTTGTCCAACTGGTTGTAATATAACCAGTCCTTTTCCACAAGAATTTTGTGTAGGAGGGCATCTTTTTACAGCAACACTACAGAATTATGTATTTGAAAGCATTTAGTCTTAAGATTTGTGTGTTTTGGTTTGCTTTTTTTTTCCTCTTTTTAAGGTGGAGGAGGAATGTATGTGTGTTCCTGTGCATCCTCCCAATACCCTACTTGATCTTATTCACATGTAGGAAATATTTTCTAAATGGCAAGCTGAAGATGCGGTTATGTGTCTGCTGTTCAGCACTTTTTTTTTCCCCCCAAATTCCTTCAGAATGATGAAGCTTAGCAGTTTACTGTGAATCAGTATTGTTCCCCAGAGCTCAGTATTGCACCCAGTCCTGATTCATGTCTTCATTTATCATCTGGATGAGGCGATCAGGTGCGTCCTCAGACAGATTACAGACTACACCAAGCTGGGCAGGAGCGTTGATCATCTGGAGGGCAGGAAGGCTCTGCAGAGGGATCTGGGCAGGCTGGATCAATGGGCCAAGGCCAGTGGTATGAGATTCAACAAAGTTCCAGATCCTAGAGCACCAGACAGCACTACAGGCTGGAGACAGAGCAGCTGGGAAGATGTCAGGTAGAAAAGGATCTAGGCGGGCTGGTCAGCAGCTGGAGGAACATGTTCCAGTGTGTGCCCAGGTGGCCGAGAAGGCCAATGACATCCAGATCTGTATCAGCAATAGTGGGGGCAGCAGGACCAGGGCAGTCCCTCTGTACTCAGCATTTCTGAGGCTGCACCTGAACTCCTGTGTTCAGTTCTGGGCCTGTCGCTACAGGGAAGACTTTGAGGTGCTGGAGCATGTCCAGAGAGGGGGGTAATGAAGCTGGGGAAGGTTCTAGAGGGTAATTCCTTTGTGAGGCAGCTGAGGGAATTGGGGTTGTTTAACCTGGAGAAAAGGATGCTCAGAGAAGATGTTACTGTGGCTGCCTGAAAGGAGGTTGTAACAAGGTGGGGGTCAGCCTCTTCTCCCAGGTAACTAGTGATAAGACAAGCAAATGGCCTCAAGTTACGCCAGAGAGGTTCACGCTGGGCATCAGGAGGAACTTCTTCACAGTGGGGCTTCTTAAACACTGGAATGGACTGCTCAGGGTGGTGGTGGAGTTACCATCCCTGGAGGTGTTCAAGAGAAACGACTGGATGAGGCACTTAGTGCCATGGCATATCTGACATGGTGATGTTCAGTCAAAAGTTGGACTTAATGATCTGAGGTGTTCTCCAAGCTAAATGAGTCTGTGACTCTCTGAGCCATTTTTAAAAAATGTGTCAATACATAGAATTTCTGTTACTAATGTTGCTTTCAATCCTATTCAGACTTGATCTCTTGAAATGATTTTTCCTTCCACCTCAATCAGACATAAACTCCTTGAAAAGATTTCCAAAATCTCAAATGAGAAATCTTGGAAAAATGAGAAAGGAAAAAATGTGAGCAAAACAAAGACATTGAAAGCAAAGACATTGAAAAATGTGAGGCATCAGATCTGTGTATTCAGTCGTATGTAAATTTGCAGTAATTTAAAGAAATAAATTCAATATTCATAAATACAAAGCCAGTTTTGATGCAATAAGATTTATGCATAAAACAAATTGGTTGTAAAACTGTAGACTGGAAGTTGTACATTAGGAGCTGCTTGTTGCCTCATTCATCATAAAAGAAGCTTGATGATATTATTAGTTGGACTTTGTTGGGATTTTCATGGAGGTATGCAAAAATTACTACATGAAGTAGTTATTACTACATGAAGTAGTAGTTGTAGACCTCCTCACTCATCTCCGTGTTCCAAAGAGAATGGGGGCTGTATAGAGCTTTATCCATTTATTGAAATTACTTGTGCTGGGTAGGTTTGTATTCCTCAAGAGCTGGCAGCACCTTACTTCAGTGGTGATTATGTATTTCAGTGCCATGTTTTGCCCAGAACGTGGCAGATGCTTGCATCAAGTTTAATGCCTGGTTAAAATGTTTGAATGTCATGATGTCTTTTGAAACAGTTTGTTCACTCTTGGTCCAAGTGAGGCTTTTGGCAGGGTTTGGTGCTATCTTGTATGTGATAAAAATGCAGAGCTGGAAAGTAAGGCTGTACTTAACAAATTTTCATGGTAGCTGTCCCTTCAAGTTGGAGTACAGCAACCATGCACATAAGACCTGTGTGAGTATCCCCTAATTGCTAGCCTTGGCAGAAGCTGTTCTTGTGGTACCATAACAGTTAAAACTGCTGTGTTTTGCTTTGCAATAGGATTCATTCTGAACAGTCTTAGTTTTTGTAATGCTGGAGTGTAGTATGTATAATACCCTGACTCACTGCATTATGGATTGTTGAACTTGAATCATACTGGGCAGAAAACATCTGGAATGTTCCCTTGATGTTGCATTTTAGAAAGCATTTCTGTTGATTGCTGTGTAGTTCTGCTCTTAGAAGTAATATCATCTTGTGAACAAAACCAGAAGTTCTCTTTCTGCCTGACCAATGCTTACTGTATTAGACTTTTTTAGTAGATAAACATCAGATTAACATCTTATCCTTTTATAGTGCTCCAAGCTGTATGAGTCAAAGCCTGTAAGTTTGCACCATACATCTGGCCTTTAAATACTGTACTATGGAATAATTTTCAGCGTTGAGCTGCACGTAAGAAATACTTAAAAAAGGAACTGCTAAGCTGATTAGAATACTGCATCAAGCTTCTCTATCATTAGGTAGATTTTATTGTTGCCTTGACAAAGAGAAAGATGAATAATGCAGTTCTGATGTCTAAATATTTTCTGTTTGGGACTTTAATCTGTAAATAATCCTTTTAAAGCAAGTAAAATTGAAAAAGAACAGATCAGAACTGATGATTGATTTTCTGGTGTGTTTAGCCTGTGTCCCCAATTTATGCAAACTACTGCCACAGGAGCTCATATACCAATCAAGCAGCAAGACAGACCTGAAAAACACAGTAGGGTGGAATTAGTTAATGGACTAAGTCTGTCTGATCATCCCTTACTGTTACAATATCTGAGTGTTTCAGACTGTTGCATTAAAAACAAACTCATATTCTCATGCATGCATGTATATGTGCTACTGTGAACAAGTGCTCTGCATTTACAGCAGGCATTGTTTTTCCTCCAGCCTACTTACATTTAGATCTTTAGTAACTTGTTTTTGCACTGTGATTATGCATATCCTAACAAGAAGGAAAAAACAACATATGAAGGGTGGGGAGGCTGAGAGAATATAAACTATGCAAAGTTTTGTTGGCCTTGTATCAGGGAGGAGCCTACCCATTAGTCCAAGTTAAAACAATCTCTAGTAACTGTTTAGTTGGAACAACTTCATAGAGAAAGTCTGGCACACCCAGTCAGCTGCTTTTCTGTTCATTAGAGCTCAGCAGCACACAGTAACTCTCAGATAGCCTCAGGGAATGACAAAGTTAAAACCCTACAAATTCTCTAATGTTACTGTTTTAAACAAAATTTCATTTGGGTGAAATTTTCAGGGGCTGAGTCTGAGAAAACTTTATAACATTGCAGAACATACTTGTCAGGCAATACTTGTCAGTCAGTGAAGTTCCTTGGGCATTTTTAGCCCCTAATTCTAAATAGTTATTGGAAAATTACTTTAAGCATTTCATTCTCTTTTCACATTGTCTACTTAGACCTGTGTTGGGAGGACAGGCTCAGCTGGAAGGGAAGCTGCAACATAAATGTCTTGCTGGATGAAATAACTGGTAAATGCTTTTCCTGGATAATATGATATCAGCCCCTGCTGTGTTAGTTTTCTTAAACCTGTGCCTCATGTCACTCTGTGGAACACAGATAGTGTGGAACACACATAGCAATGGCAAGAGCAATTTTCTGTGAATGGATCAATGACTTGGAAGGGAATAGAATATTTAAAGAACATTCTCTTACTTCTAGCAAGACAAGTGTTTACAACATGTATTTAAAGCAGTTATGCAAAGTATGTTTTTTCTGAGTGAGGCAAAAAAAGTAGAAGCTGAAGTAAAGAAAAGCTTTAGACCTTCAGATATTATATTTATTCACTTGCATTAATGACAGATTGCTAAAGAAAATTTAAGTGTCGGGGAATACCTAAAGTTTTCTAGAATACTATCTGAGAAGATTTTAGGCAGCTGAAATTTGTTGAATTTGCTTAAAAAGAAAACAACATCTAGGTAAAAAATGCTTAAAAGTTGTGGAATAATTTCTGTTCGCCTTTATTTTTGTACTCGAGCATCATGATTTCTTTTAAGAATATTTTTCTTAGATTTAGCACACATAAGTTTGCCCTACAAATATGCAAACAATCCTTTAGCTGTACCATTTCAGGGAATGCTGCATTTTTGCCCAGTGTCCAATCTGTATTGAAAAGTATTTGGGAAACAAAACAAAAATTGTATGTATTTAAGTATGGAGAACAGAAAATGGGTTGAGGAGATGCTTTGAAATTTTTTAGGAACTGGGAGAAGGGAGGGTTTTTACAGTGGCATTAGGAAGAGTCTAAACTCATAAACCACTGTGTGTATTGACTGTTAAAGCAATTCGTATTTTATTCATTTGGACTCCTAAGTTATTATTTTTTTTAATTTAAAAATAGGTATTCCTTTTATCTCCTGTTTTCCCCTGACCACCTAGAGATAAAAAAAGTAAGCAAGTTTGCTTACAAGTTTGCCTTTGGATTTTGTGTTGTACTTTGGAAGTATTGTGAATCACATAATTCCATAAATTCCATTTAGTTTGGAAAAGATCTCTTAGGTCATTGAGCCCACTTTGAACAGTCATCACCTTGTCAGCTAAATTGTAGCACTAAGTAACATGTTCAGTCATTTTTTCACATCTCCAGGGATATGTTCTGTGATCTGTGTTCATGTAATTTTTAACTAAAAGTGAGGTTTGTTTGTGTTCCAGCTAGAACCTGATGTATCCTAATAAAATATTTTTCTGCCTAGGTCAAAGAGCTTTTGTTCTGGCCAGGGAGAAGGGTGAGGAGGGGAAGAGCAGAACAGAAAGAACCAACGTGTGCAACTACACCAGCTGGTTGAACCGCATACTTCTCTTGCCTCTAATGATGTGTTGGAGCATGAGGTTGCATGCTCCATTGTGCAAGTTAGGATTTTCAGTCTGTACTGTGATACTGTGAGGACTAAAGTATGTCATGGTTGTGAGAGTTTGTGATCCGTGTGATGAGAAACAACTTTGCTTTAAAGGCTCTAATTGCCTTTTAAATATGATAAAAATGTTTCCTTGTTTAATCATTTTTCAGTCCTTATGTTATGCTAATCAGAGAATAGCAGAATAGCCCAGGTTGAAAGGAGCCTTAAAATAATCATCTGGTCCAGTCTTTATTTGTTAAATAATATACTAAAACAATAGTGTATAGTGAGGCACTGGTGTTGCTCAGACTGTCTGCTGGAATTACCAGAGCAGCAGCCTAAACAAGAAGAAGTGGTGTCAAGAATAGTTTTAACTATTCATTTAGGTAGGTAGCACAGTCTCAAAGACTTCAGTGACCAGAGGTGTACTACTGCTTTAGACTGGAAATTTAATGATGTGTAGAAAATCATGTAAAAATTACATGTATCTGTGACTATCTGCAGTTCTGCTTTTTCTATTGTGTTTATCCATAATCCATGGTTTCTCACTGATTCAGCTCAGTCACTTCTTTAAAGAATTTCATATGGTTCTCAGGTCTGTTTGATGTGGACCTGTTCAAACAGTATTTTTTTCCATTTGCTTTTTTGTCTCCTTGAAAAACACCTGCATTATTTAGGGCAATCAACTTGGTTTCATGATGTCTTTCCCCTTTTTGCATATCTGTAATGCCTTTAGAAGATGGGAAAAATATTTGAAATTCCCTCTTTCTGTGAGTAGCTACTATTCTAAAACAAATCAGTTGTGAACAACAACTTTTAGTCTTCTGATTTGTGGAAGTTTTACTTTGGCAAGGTTTCTGTTTTGTTCCTTCCACTTCTAAAATATGCCTTTTTCTTTATGATAAATTAATTGCATTATTTAGCCATGGCTATTGCTTCTTGGAGAAGTTTCAGTCACTAACCCTAGTTTTTTCACTTCAAGTTAATTCTTGTTTTAATTTTGCGCACTTCCTTCCTGAATGTGTATATTCACTAGTAGCAAGCCATTGTCCCCTTGGCTCTATTTCTGCTTAACTCAATCTCCAGCTGTCCAGCTTTGTGCAAAAATCTCTCCTTTCTTGAAACAAAACCTAACACTAATTCTCTCTGCTTATGCCAACTTCTTCTGTTCCTAACTCTAGTAATGTTGCTGATTGTTAACCTGATGAGATTATTCCACCCTCTTTTATCTTTCTGCTCTTTTTAAAGAATCCATTTTCTGGCTTTTCCATCTTGCAGTCAAGCTCCTAATTTTCAAAACCTTATCTGCTCTTTTGGACCATATTTTTGTTTTTCTTTGTTTTTCCCTTTGTTTCTAGAATCCTGCTGCAGCTGTAAACCCAGGCTTCCGCTATGCCATTTCCGTGAAAATTTGATATGCTATCACTTGGCTTCATTCCAAGTTCAGGAGGAAGGAATCACTTGGAGTACATAATTCCTATTTCTTATTTTCCCTGACCACTTTGTCTGCATTTCAGTTGGATGCTTGATGTTTCTGGCAGGTTTTGTGAACTCCATGCTTTGTTAGTGATTGGCTAATAGGAGATCAGAAGGTATCCAGTTGATTTGTGTAATATTTGATTAAAGCAGTCCTAGGAATTGCTTTTCAGCTCTGTGCAGAAAGCTTCTGCACGTAACAGAAGGGCAGAGAAACTGTTCCTACAAAATGGTTGGAATTATTTTGGCCATAGAGCTGGGTTTTAAAACTATTTGAAAAAATTAAGAAGCTCACAGAATAGTGGAGAAATAATGATTACTAAAGCAGCCTTGTAGGGCTGTATTTTTGTCAGTTAATGAATGCCCATTAGGACACATTTGTAGGGATGGAGTACTAGAAAAAACTGTGTTGCACTCTTTTAAATATTTGACATTCATATGTAAACTCCTGTGGTTGTGCTCTGGCTTCCCTTCCACCTGTTCAAGTGTATTACTCCTTCCCTCTAGGAAAGCTTTTTGGCTTCATCATTCATGCTTCATTCTCTTTCACCTGTTAATCTCAATGAAAAGAGAATTTGCAGCCTCTTCAGCTTTTTTTGTCTTCCACAAATACTGTCACATACAACAAACAGTCTATTACATTGTCCATGTGTTGAGGCTTAAGTAAATATTGAAGAAAGGGGTACAAATTTAATTCAACACATACACCTTCTTATGTTTTAAAATTAGCTTTAGACATAGTTCCTCTATTTGTTATAAGTTTTCTCACAGCATTTCTTGCAAAAGAATACAGATAAAAAAATCAGTAATAAAACTTCATTTTTTCTCATAAAATACTTTATCTCTAATAGTGTGACATGTTAATAATGCAGTTTGTCAAACATCTGCATGTATATAGAAAATAGAATAGAAGAAATGAAAATTCTTTCAGTTTTAAAGTGCTGCCTAAGCGGACAATTTAATCACAACAGGAATGCATCCGTTTGAGGGCTGATATTAAAATTGTTTTCCTAACTATAGAAATGTTTTTTAAAGTATGGGGTTTGTTTCATTTTGAACATTTAAAAATATCTCAATAACTAGATGGAATTCATATTCAGGAAAATCTGAAAATTTAATATAGGCAAATGCAACTTTGTCAAGCTATTTCGTGACTATGTGCTTTATCTGTCAAAGCAATCTGACTCAGAGTACACAGAATTTCCTAGAATAGGAGTAACTTGACTGACATGTCCTTTATTTTAAGATGTTATTTTTACTGAATCAGTAGTTTCATAATCTAGTTATCAATATTCTTGAAACAAAGGCAGTTGCCACCAAGTTGCTAAGTGACTGTAAGCTTTCATGAGGGGTAATTAGTACTGTAAAGAAAAGGGGTAGACTGCTCACTTTTGATATTTCCAGTATAAATCTAAAAATTCTTGTCTAACTTTCAGGTTAATTCTTTGACACTGGTGTGGCTGCAATTTGTACAGAATTTAGTTTTATCATATTTGATAGTGAATACCAAAAGATTCCTTACAAGAACCCTCAAATCATAATGTAGTTGATTGTAGGATTGTGTTTCCACAAGGTGTGGTACTTCCTTATTACCTAAGGAAGTGGCTAGTGCTTAGTTTCATTTTTAAAGCAAGTGGAAGCAGGATCTTTGAGAGGTACAGGTGTCTGGAAGTGTCAGGACTAGCTGATGCCATCCTGTGCGAAGTGTGCTCAGTACAATGTGCAGCCTGCATCTTAAGGTGCAGCTGTGTAACTCCTCTGCTCATACCTGCTCTCTGGCCACGTCTTTTTAAATAGAATCATCAGCCACAGGTGAATGAGGCTCAGAACCTCTGAGGGGTCTGAGCACAGGTTCATAGGGCACGTGTTCATAGATTTGTTATTTTAGCTTTTGGTAGTCATTGTATTGAAATGCAATCTGGATTAAGGGATTAACCAGCGTAAATTAGAAAGAATATTATTCACTGAATAATATGCCACAAAGAATATTATTCACTGGAAATTATGATGGCTGCAGAACATCCAAAATGGGATTTAACAAGGCATCAAGATACTATTTCTGGATATTTCAAATGCCATGAGGATCTGCAGGAGTTTCTTCACCAGTATAATACAGTAGGAAAAGAGTGAACAGTAGTAGTAGTAGTAGCAGTAATAAATGAGATTGCATTTCTTTCAGTGTTGACAGTAATGAATTGAAAAAGCAAACTGAGGCCTATAAAAGGAGTTTGATGTACTAAACTTATGTTTATCAATAGATGCAAACCATGTGTTGGTAAGGCTTAGAATCTGGAAGGGGTCAATATAATATATGAGCAGGTAACAGTGTTTCTTATGGACATCTCTAAAGAACTGGATGTACTTTGAAAGGAAATGCAGAGTGATGTCACATGTTAGGCCTTTTCATATGTGCACCTTTGGGATTGTTTTGTTGCTCTGAAGTGCAGAAAATGTTTCAAAATTACTTTGTTGTCTTCCCCATCTTTTGGGTTGTACCGGTAAATGAGTGATGTACAATTGATTACACTTGTGTAATCTGTAAAACCTCAGTCTATGGGTTAGCATTGTCATAATGCAGTAATAAAATTTAATGGTTTTCTGCTTATGCATTGCTGGGAGTTTTTTAACTCTGCAGGGTCATTCATATGATAATCAGTCTTGACTGTATCTTGTTTGTATTACATATTCTATAGGATCTCTGTGGGTAGCATTTGTGTAACCTTTCAAGATGCAGCTGCTGCTGATGTTATTGAATCCTTTTCATTATGTATCCATTACAGAAAGATAAATAAACATAGGTTTAATAACAATGGCAAGAGAAATCTATTGCAGTCTGGGATATACAGATGCAATTCATATAGCCGTTTTCTTCATTTTGTGTTCAGTTCTAAAGTTCCTAATCATTAATACAGCAAGAATCCACTATGAATTTGCTGTATAGTCTCTTAAACTAAGTTTAAGGCTGGCCATCACAGGATCAAATAATGAGTTACTAAAGTCTGAGATTGCTGTTAAAGCTAACTGATTAGTATACTATATTGGTAAAGGAAATCCCTGAAAGAGATATTAATCTGAGAGCAATGGTAGTATGTACTGTGTAAGATTCTGATTTGAAAATCATCTGTTAAAAAAATCTCATTCTCTTTAGTATGTAGGGTATCAGAATTTCTTGCTTGCTCATGGAAAATCTTAAAAATAGAAGAGTTACCCCTCCTGCAAAACACTACCAGTAATACTGTACATTTTTTAACTTCTCAAGATACAACCCCTCCTGAGACTTGTTCAACACAGGAGTTGGTCTGAACTGTGTGTGTGGAAGGGTAAGGAATTATAGGAACTTGAAGTAGATGTTGAGATGACTGATTTTGCTCAAACAGCTACAAGTAGGGATGGAGAATAACTCAGCCAAGTATCAGTATGTTTCTACTCCAGGGACTTGAACTAGCTAATGTTATTCCAGGCCGTGGGCTTTTGAATCCATGTTTACTTGCTTCAGTGAGAGAGAAGTACGTGCAACTCTGATAGCTCTCTATCTTTCTCAGTGAAGTATTACTTGAGTGAGATTTTTGTGGTATTGAGGAGGACTCCAGGCATTCTTAAACAGAATTTGTGTGTTTATACATGAAATTTTTAGACTAATAGGTATGAAAGAGCACACACTGGTGTTTCTCTGGATCCTGGTATGTAGCTCAAACCCCTAGTCTCGCCCCTAGTGCAGCAAATTGTGTGGGGAAAACTATAAATGTTAAAAGTCTTGATCTAATGTGTAGGAAAGACTTCAAGATGGAAAAAAGGAAGGATGTATCTGAAGTTGAACGCAGTGCAGGTCTGTTGCTTAGATTTGTTTTATTTTCTGCTTTCTGACTTGGTTTATGAAGAAAATCCTGAAAAAGCCTTGTTTGATAAAATTAAAATAATTGATCTGCAATAGATCACAGATACTTAAGTCGAATTTTTGAAAAGTATACTCATATGTTGTGTTTTAGGATTTGATTATCCCAAGAAGTTGTGGATGCCCCATCCCTGGAAGTCTTCAGGACCAGGCTGGATGAGACTTTAGGCAACCTGATCTAGCCTGCCCATAGCAGAGGGAGATGGAACTAGGTGATCTTTATGGTCTCTTACAATCCAAACCCTTCTTAAATTCTGTGAACAAAGTGTGAATGTATTTGTGTTTTAATTTGATTTTCCAGATTAGAGTGATTTATCTTCTTACCCTGATCTGTAATTAAATGCAACTGGTGGATGCCCTTCAGGCATATGTGAAACACAGTATCTTAAGCAGCTTCATAAAGCCATGTGTTTGCCTTCCTGTCTGAACAGCAGCATCTTTAGCAGTAATCCAGAGAACTTGCCTCAGCATTAATATAGGTACTGTGGGTGAATTTAGTGATATATCCAGTGGTGCCTATTGTGCTGGTAGTTGTAAGGTTTTGATTATCTACTTAATGCTGTCTTTCTTTTGTAACTCTTACAACCAAGTCTAATTGGCAGTGCTGCCATGGGAGACTGTACTTAGTGTTCTGTTGTCAGTGGTTTTGTTAAGGAGAGAAATGTCTGGCTAACCTAGCAGTAAAAGATAGGTAAGATGTAAAACATGAACAAAATTCACATGCTATTTTTGTAATGGTATCACATTGTGCTACATTGTTTGGTGAATTGGAAAGTGGATAGGGTCCTAAGGCATTTATAAAAATGAAGGAATTGAGTTGCTTGATGACAGCTTCATATTTAATTGTTTCCTGAAAGATATAGACCCTTTCTTTTAATCTCATATGTTAAGCTGTCATAATTTCAGATAAAGTTATTAGGTAAATATTTAAATTAATTAAATGTCAGAAGATAGAGTTCAAGTCCTATGTAGTATCTTGAAAAGTATTATAGGAAACACAGGTCACGAAACTGTTTTAAGTTAGTATGGTCTGTTTTCTTTATGAAAGTGAATTAATGTGGTATAACTTTTGACAACTTCATAGCTTCTCACTCAAGCTGCTAAGTATTGGTTGTTTTTACTTTTTGACACTTGAAATAGTTTTAAGCAAGTGTTAAATCAACAGGTGGATGACAACTTGAACCAGAACTTACAAAACATTAGATTAGAAAATTGTCTGTCTACCAAATTGATGTTTAACTGATACTTAGTCAGCTTTTATCCAACGTAGTGGGGACTGATATAGTCCAAGTCATGAAAGAAAAGGAATTAGCTCAGTAATGTACCAGGGGATGTTTCAAAATGAAAAAAATTACCAAAAAAAAAAAAAACCAAAAAGGAAAAAAAAAAAAACAGAGCAAGAAATAAAGTCTGAAAAGCAAGTTCTTCAGCATAACTCTTTTATTTCTTTGGTGGTTCTTAAGGGAGTTGCCATTCTCTCCCTCTCTGAATGGCACTGCAGTTTGTGCAGTCATATTACTGATCCGGGTCAGGAACTGATTCAACTGAAACATATTTTTTTCTTTTCCTGTGTTCTTTTTCATCCTGCTCACTCTGCAGTCTGGTTCCACCTGTGACTGTAAGCCATGGCATGGGACAGAGTGAAAGCCAAGGCAATGGGAGGAGGCACCTGTCAGCAGTACCTGATTTATGGCATAGAGGTACCGAAGTTGTGACCGTGACCTCTGCTGCCTCTGCACTGTCGCTCTTGTTTGGTGCTGGTGCAAATCCTGAACAAATTGATTCCATGCTTTTGGCCAAAGCTGTATATGAATTTGTTGAAACCAAATGGTGTCTTCATAAACAAGTTATGCATTTATTAAAAGTAAAAAATAAAAATATTATATGTTAATAAGCAAAACAGGAACAAAGTGAAATTCACAAGGCTTATTTACTATCCAAGGGCTTTCCTAAGCAGCAACAAGTGGTGTTACCCCGATGCTTCAAATGTGCTTCCCCCCTTATAACTAAAATAGTAATTTCCATAGGCTCCACTTGATGAATCAGTTATATATACTAGGATATACATTTAGAGGAACTGAGTGGCATAAGAGCCCATTATATGAATGAATATATTCACAAGCAGCAGAGCATTCTCAGCAAAAGTATTAACAGCTCACAACCCAAATAAGTGTTTTGGTTCAGTCACCTAAGCCTCACAGATGGCTAGCCCATTGTAAAGAGTATATCTGCCCTAAAGCATTTATTTCTACCAGATTTATGTGAAATGTATGATTTATTTCCTCAAACCTATTGTAGTTTATTTGTCACTGAATGAAGACTTACTAAGTATCAACATTGTATTACATCAATGTTGAAAAAATTTACATCAATTAAAATATTCATTTTTATATGCATGGCAATTGAATAACATGCCATGTGTTGCAAAAATAGATGTAAAATATATCCTTATCTTTCTAAGGGAAAATGTTGATTCTGATTTGTAGCATCAGGTGAGTTGGGAAGAACATCTGCAATTATTTTTCTTGTCACATTCTAATCCTTGTATCTTATGGTGGGATATCAGTAAAGGACTGCTTCTCTCTAAAACAGAACTATTGCATCAGATAGCACCCTTTGTCATAGGAGTACAATACTAATGGGTGTGTTCCTGTGGGTGGGCACATGCGTGGATGACCTTTCTCCAAGGTCTTTTTAAAATTAAATGAGTAACTTATGTCTGGATAATTTGACCAACACAGAAGTGTGGAAATGTTTCTGCCCCCTTTTTAGATTCCTTTTTCTAAATGCCTGCTATGTAGGGGTGTTGTAGCTGTGAAACAACACTTGGCTGATTATGCACTTCAGCTCTCCTTAAGATACATTGATGTGGTTTAATCTATTTTGCTTTAAAGTAATCTGATTCTGGTTGTATTCTTATACTTTTTCTAGTCATATTCAATACCTGTTAATCAGGGAATGTTCCAGCATAACTTGGCACACAAAATACAACTGAAGCAGACATCCCTTTAGAATATAATTAAAACCTAGAGACCTTACTATTCCCATGTAATTGTCCAGTATTCCTTGAGCATTTGTAATCTGTTGAGATGCTTCTTTTAAAAGTCTGCTCATCCTTACTGTATTTCTTGTGCATCATGCTGCTGAGTTTTACTAGGGAGAGCAAGATGCTAAGATGGAAACCTTCAAATGAGATAAGGCTGCTCTGCTCCCTTCCCCTGTAATTTTAGTCCTCGTATCCTTTTAGTCTAAATGCCTTTGCTTTCTTTCCATGATGTAGTTTCTATGGCTATATTCTGGATCACATTCAACTTCTTGTGTTGGCAGTCTTTGCAATTATACCACATTCAGTAAATCTCTGAAAAGGCTAAATTGACTTCTAAAGAGCCTTTTGAAGGCCTCATTACCATCATTTTTTGTCCTGACATGCTAATAGGAACACACCCCTGCACTTTTAGCAGTGCCAAATTATTAAGTAGTTGAATACCTGTCCCTGTAGCATCTAAATTTTCTAAGGTACTGCTCTTTTCTTTTAGTATCAAATAGCATATTCTGTATAGCTGTGATAGAGTCAGTCTGTGGGAAACCAAGAACTGGGATGCAGATGTGTTCCCTTAAGAACTGTTGAACCAGCTGATGCTGCAATGTACTGCTTGTACATAGCTGTCTCCAACAGACAAAACCTTTTTAGATTCATAGGTAGTCTTGTGGATTTAAGACCTTAGTTCATGTAAGAGAAAACCATTTCAGTTTTCTCGAGCCTGGGAGGACTGAAGGGTTCAGTGAGCATCTCTTGCTGATGCCACGGGAGATTTTGCAGCAAGCGTTATGAACAAACAGCTCTTGCAGTAGTTAGGCAAATCAAATGACAAGTACTAATTACTGTGTCCCAGTGGTTCTCAGGTATTCTCATGTCCCATTTACTGTTTCATGAACAGAGACTTAAGTTTTGAAAGACAAGTTACTGCTTCTTGAAAAGCCAGTGA
This sequence comes from Zonotrichia albicollis, assembly GCF_047830755.1. Classification (NCBI taxonomy): domain Eukaryota; kingdom Metazoa; phylum Chordata; class Aves; order Passeriformes; family Passerellidae; genus Zonotrichia; species Zonotrichia albicollis. The sequence continues at coordinate 22,523,238 of NC_133824.1, forward strand.
CAGAAAAAATGCCAAGTAAGGAAGAACTGAAATAGAAATGGTGTGATGATTTCAATATGTAATTTTAATTAAATTTTTTGAGTTCTCAAATGATCATGTGAAAAGATGGAATGGGGAATTAAACCCCTTATAGTAAGGGGTCCTATTCTTGATCTTTTATTTATGTATTTTGGGGTAAAGCACAACAACTTTGGTTTTAGTAGAACATTTTATCTAGTAGCAGAATGCTGTTCTGAGTGAGTGTAAGCTGAAATGGCTGTATTTGCAACAGGTCATTAACTGGGAATAACTACCAGATGGAAAAATAGTGGAAGTTAATATTTGTGAAACAAGGTAAGGTTTCTCAGTAGGAGAATTAGCCTGTAGGGTGGGCTGTGGTGTTTTTCCTCCCTTCCCCCACCCCCCTTTTTAAGGTGCTGTGTCTAACTGCCACTATTAATGTATACTTAGGCAAGTCAGCTGTTGAATACTGATAATTTTTAAAAACTTGTGTTTCTAGGAAATTTCTCTTAAATTTCACTCCAGAGCAACTTGCATTATATGATACCTTTATTGCTACAGTCTTGGGATTTGGAAATATCCAGATGATTTTCCAACCTTCACTGGGAGACAGGGTCAGACCTGCAGAAATTTTGATAGCTGTTGACAATATGCTTGTATTGAAAATTCTTCAAAGCTGTGAAAGCAAGCGTTTAGAGTGTGAAGCAAACCCTCTGTGGTTTTTTTTAAGTACAAAGATTTTTGCATTTTTGTTTCAAGCCTTTTTAAAATTTCAGTTCTGTTTCCAGCTTATAACTCTAATCTGAAATTTATCTATTCAGTAAGGTTCTAGTATGCAAAAAAAAGGAAAATAAAGGTTTGTTGAATAGGTTTGTCTTTGCAGGGACTAATTTTTGATTTTTATTGCTCCTATGGAAAAATAGTAAATGCTTTCCCCCTCTCTAACAGAAATTCTTTGGCAGCCATTCTGTTTAATTTTTTTTAGTTTCCAAGGAATTCAACAAATACTCTGAGTTTTCTAGAAGGAAAAGGTCTGGAAGTGCATTGTATTTTCTTGGTGGGTAGAGGACAGAGAAACCAGCTATAAAGGCACCACATTTGGCTTGCTTTGAATTACCTTGGTCTCCTTAAGGTGTGTGCTTATCTGAAAGAAACAAAACATTAAAATTATTCACTGTTTAGAGCTTATTTGTACCAAAAAATGGATTCCTAGCATTGAGAGAGCCAACCACAAAGCATAGCTCATAATAAAACAGGTCTTGATGCAATGTAGTGAGTTCTTCCAGGCTGAACAAATCAAAGCAGTTATTTATTGCTGAAGCAGGACACAGTTTGGCACTGCATGGATGAAATTGTTCTCAATGTGTACAACCAAAAAATGGTTAGCCTTAGGCCATGTGTATATGACAGTGGTCTGGAGCTGTTTTCTCCTGAAACATTGGGCAGGGACATGAAGCTGTGATCCAGTTCTCTTTTGATGTCTGGGCCTGGCTGGCTGGGAAATGATATAGAAGAGAACCATTAGGGGAACATAGATTGTGGGAAAGCTCCTTGTCTGTTCTCCTTTTATCTTTTCTTAGGAAGATTGTCATACCGTTGTTGCAGTGCTCTGATAGGAAAGGAAGTGTTAGGAGTCTGAACTGTGCAGACAGTAGTGGTGTGTAATACAAATGTGGGGCACTAAGCATTGAGAAATTGATGGATGGGCTGCAGTCCTGCATCTGCCAGCCCCACTTCCTGAAACTGCAAGAGCTGAGCCCAGTAAAGTAAATAACCTTTGACTTGAAATGAGACTTTCACAGCATGCTTTAGACTTTTACAGTGTTCTTTTTACTGCTCAGCATTTTCCTTTAGCCACCTTGAGTCTGTCTTTGTCAGATAATGATTATTTAATCTTCTCTCTATTTTATATTTCTTTCCTTTTTAGTATTGGATAATATATTTTGGTGAAATGATCAGTAATTCCTTTTTAAATTGATGGTAGCACAGTCTTTACAAACCTTTTTGTTCATCCATTGGGTTTAGTGTTTCTGGTTTTGCTTCTAAGCTTGAACTTTTTAAGTGGAATTATATGTATTTGTTGCTGTGGTACCAATAATACTTTGTTCAGCAGTATAGCTGGCTTCCAGGCTAGAATAGTCACTCTTGAATATGTAAAATTGTCTCTGCATGAGAAAAAGGTATTACACAGGAATATTGGTTAAAGGTGTTTTTTTCTTATGTAGATGGCAGTGGTCTTAATAGAGTTGCACTGAGAAAAGGAGTCTCTGATCATGGCTATGCAGTCCTAATAAGTTCTTTAACCATTGCAAGGGGAGGAGAGGAGCACAGGGCACAAGGAAGCACAGATAATTCAGTGGTAACTTCTCTATATTCAGAAAGAATGTGAAAGAGTGTTAGAGTATAGAAGATGATGTGTTTCAAGATAAGATATGCATTTTTCTTAATTTTTGGCATAACTTCAAAAATATATATCCTTGCCAAAAATACAAAAATAATCTCATCTAAATCAAGATGGTTGGGGTAAGGGGCAGAGGAGAGCAGTCTAAAACCTGTTTACTAGAAATAGCCATTCTTTGGCTTTTCTGTAAGTCACTATTCTCTGAAGTAAGTCCTGGTTCAACTTTTTAAGTGCCATTTAGGCATTAAAAACTAGAAATAGATCGCTTGTAATGCTTACATTTATTTACTAACTGTCCTGTTACACTGTTCTCCAGGACTTATTTTTTGTAAATTTGAGGGTTCTTAATAAGTCTTAAACAACATTCACTGGGAACTGCTTATGATGCTGAAGTTACTTCTCCTCTTGCTTTGGCTGAACTTTGTTGTTCTTTTGCTTCTTTAATCCATAAAACATCCAATCTTAAGTCCTCAGTATAGACAGTCATGAAAGGATTGGTATTGATTGCATCAGTCAATGAGTGGCTATAAAGGCCATGTGTGTAAATCAGGATTGGACTGGGACTTACACCTCTTGACAGCCTGTCAACCAGCTGGACAGACTGCATAATATATTGTAGTCTGTGGAGAGGGACTTCATGCCTTCTGTCTTCAGTAAATGCTAAAGGTCTCAGTAACATAAGGTATCTTAAGTCAGTTTTGCTTTTAATATATTGACAGTGATACACCAGAAACTTACAATTTCACAGTATTTAAATTTTTTAAATCTGAGTCAACACTGTCATATTTTTTTCTGTGGAATTATAAAAGTGTTATTCACTGAGTGTTTTTGAGGGATCAATTTTGTAATTTACATCTCTGGACAAAGTTGTTGAAGTTTAACCTAATTGACAAAACCTGCAACTTAAAAGGAAAATTAGTTTCTTCAGGAAGTTTTGACCCTTTTTTGTTGGTCAGCTCTCATCATATGGTTTTTGAATTTTAAGTTTAAAAAGTAACTATATGTGCCATTGATCTATAAGTATACTTTTCTCTTTCTTAATGCTTTTAATAAGCTCAGAAGTCAATACATGTTAATTACATTCTGAATGTTATGGCTTCGGTTCTTAGTTGATTGTTTGATCACATGGCAAATGTAACTTCAAAGGACATTAGGCAGTAAACTTTTTTTCTTACATTGACTTAACATCTGTATCATTAATTGATTTACCAGGGAATTACTAATTTGCATTGAAAATACAAAGCATTACTAATACTGCTCTAGTATAGAGATTGACAACAAGGAGGCATAGAATGAAGTAACATTTTGAAGTATCTTCTAAAATATGTCCTTAATTCGTGTAGAATATGCAGAAATAGTTCATGGAGTATCCTAGGGGAAGTGTTTTGATGTACCTGCTGATCAGTGTTCAGAACTTGCTTTCTAAATTGCCATAGATGAGTATGAGTGCATGTGTTGCAGTGATACTGATTTGCTTTGTGAAGGTATTACTCAGGATGCAGTCACATGTTTTGTCTGCAGTATTAATAATTTGAGTAATGCAACTTTGTTTTCATTTAAATTTTTATAATAAAATTTTATATTGGACTTCTTTATTTTGGAAATGCCAGTTATTGTCTTGAGGAGAACATGACTAGATGCTGGTCTCAGTAGCTACACTATAAAGGTTTTATATGTTCAAGACTTTTGGCAAGCTTAGAAAGACTTTTATTTTACAAAGAGTAGTGGCTTAAGGAAACTGAAAAACCTATGGACGTATTATTGCTACTACTGTAGTTCAAGTTAAAGCCATTCTGTTCATGTCTTAAACAGCAAATTTTAGTGTAGTTCCAAGCCCTTGAAAAATACATTAATACATTGAAACTAAGCAATTTGCAGTCAATACAGTCAAGATGACAGATTTTCTTCTGCTGCACCATTTGTCTTGTTTTATCAAAGAGTCTTTATGGATGACTCAAACAGGTTAATTACAGGACAGCCTTCATGGACTAGGCAGCAGACAAGCCAACAGTCATGGTGATTCTTGGCTGTAACTGTGCAGTGGGAAGAAGCTATTAGCAGCAAATTTACAAGCTATGAGGCTTAGAATAATGGATGATATTAATACTGTGTATAAGAGGACAGAAAAATCAAGCAAATGCTCTACTAAACATAAAACTTCAGAAGAGACAGAGGACCTTTTCTTTCAGGATGGGAATTTTCTGTATCAGAGGTATATGAAGCAGAGAATAAAAAAAACCTCCCAAGAAGTCATAAACTAACTGACAAAAACCCCCTTTTTACAAAGACAACTGCAAATACAAAAGTCTATGCAAGTTTTATAGTAATAAATTTAATGCAAGAAAAATAGGAGTTGTTTTGCAAATGTTGACAATCCATTGTTAATCCTGGTGTTTGGAGATGCTTCTCTTTCTTTATATGTTTAATTTTGAATGGCGGGAAGTGAAAAACATTATAGTCTGGTAGAAATACTGTGCATTTTTTCTTTTACTTTATTCCCCTACCTTAAAGTGCTTGCAGTTTTTACAGACTGGACGGCACAGTAAAAATGACTGACATAAATGTTAAGAATATAGAACCTGATCAGAAGTAAATGCTGACAGCAAGAGGGGAGTTAAGTTGAATAACAGTTATTTCTGGGTAGTGTGTCATTTCTGTGTATTTTTAGAGTTCATTCAAGCTCTCACTATAAGCTTAAGGAAAAATTACTTAAATTGAAAATTGCAAATCAAATTTAATTTGTAAATCTGCTCAGCACTAGGCCCTTAAACACTATGTTTCATCTGATTTTAAGTGTTAGACCCTGAGCTTTCAGTAATTGAGTAATGCTAAAGTAAAGTATTGGTGTGGGTAAAAATTATGTGTTACGTAAACTGACACTAAAAGACAAAATATCTGTAGCTCATTACATTAATGTTCTACATTACAGCAGTAAATTGATGCTTGTAAAGGAATTTATGAATACCTGAGTAGATCTAATATCACTCACTTAGATGGGAATAGAGTCGTGTAGCACAGCTTTCCCTGTCCTTGTAGGCAGCTGGGATAATTTGTATAGCAGAGGTGGAACTATGAAGGGAGAGGAAGAGCTGAGAGGAGCACAGGGGGCTCAAAGCTGTGATCCTGTGTCTATGCAGTGTCACAACGGGATGGCTGCTGGTGGCACGGTGGCTGTGGAAGCTGCTCTGCAGCCAGTCCTGCTTCATTTCCTGTTCCATTACTGAGATAACAGGATGTGCTGTGTCCCTCAGGTTTGCAGGTGATGCCAAATTGGAGGGGAGGGAGGTAGGACTTTCAATAACGTGGCTCTCGATGTGGGAATGGGGAAACAGAAGGGGACTTCCTGATGTTTGGCCAGGACAAGTGTGAAATCCTGCGCCTGGGCTGGAATAATCCACTGCCTGGGGCAGAGGGCTGCCTGTCAAGTCAGGAGAGGAAAAACAATCCCCATAGGAAAGTGAAGTTCTTCATTTGATTTACTGTCTTTGGCAATTAAGTAGCCTCTCTGAATGATAATGTTTGCCCCAGTTTGAGCAGGGGTTTGACTAGGTGACCTTGAGAGAAGTCAGATTCACTTTTGTGATCCTAAATTGTATAAATGAGCAGGCAGCTGTGAAGGAACTCTGTCAAAACATGCCAAAGTAATTCCAGTCTGTCTGAAATCAAGAATGTTTTGGTAATCTGAGTGCTGTGTACAGGCTTCTTAGAGTTTCATGATGAAATTGGTACAAGCAGCATAAACTTTTGTGCAGAAAGAGCAGAGTATTAGATTCAGATTAAATCTCTGTCAACAACTTGGATGCTTTCAAAGACTGTCACGTACCAGTGGACTTTTTTCTTTCCCTGAAGATTGAGTTTGGATATCTCTGTTAGTCCTGAATTGGACTTTTCTTTGAATGACAAGTACAATAAATAAGAACCAGGATGCTGTTAAATGCAACACATCTAGTGAGAGATGAAAGGTTCTATAAAAAAAAACAAAACTCGATTTTATACTTGCTCCCTAAAAGTATTGCCAAAAGTATCTCTGCTCAATCATAAATTAGTTGGTTATCTTTTCCAGAATTTAGCAGTGTAGCGTGTCAAGATTGGAACGGTATTATGCTGTGAAAGAAATTGTGTTTGATTTTAATTTTCCAGAGTAATATCCCTTGTGAGGAAGTCTGACAGTCAAGTGTTACTTATTAAAGTTGGTATTTGAATCTTACTTTGCTTTTCAGTGGTGGATGTTACATGTTAACTATTGGATGGACATGGTTTTATTTGGTGTGTTTCTGCATCCTGGTGTAGAGTGGGTGGAACTGATATGTTCTGCTTTAGGTTAAGTGTGGCAAAAGGTGTATGAAAGTGAACAAAAATTACCCATTTTCTCAAGATTTAGGCAACAAGAATGGTGAGCCTTCTCAACAGATTATGGTAGATACAATAAGTAGCCTCATTTAGGGTCTTCCATTTTAAACAAATCAGAATAATTATTTTCATCTGGTCTAGTTTGAACCTTCTAGTGTCTGGCTGGAAGAAATCAAATGCATTTTCTATTTCAAGTGTGTTTCCAGAGTTTCTTGTGAAACATGTAGCGTGGTACATATGATATACTCTGTTACCTCCAATGCACTGCAAGGGACTGAAAAAAGTTGATCAAAAGATGATAAAATGCCATGAGACAAAAAAGCTGCAATGTCACATTTCATTTTTCAGGTTGTGCTTGTCTTTCAGTCTGCTTGTGTTTAGAGTTCATAAATTCAAATATATAGTTTTAGAAAACCTGCCAATATATTTGTAGGTTTTTTCACATTTTTACACTCTTGCCAGGCACGAAATTTGCCTTATCATATGCTGGTCTGCACCTCAATTTCTATTTTAGGAAAGCTGAAAATCAGTTAGAAGGGTTAAGTACAGGGAGATGTAATGAGCAGTTCGTCCACTGTAAAATACTCTTGTTGCATTTTGGATGAATGCATAGTGACAAAAGTAGGAGCAAGCCTTCAGGACATTATAGTGTTGCTTGTAGTATCAGTTCTCTTGATGCTCAGATTGTTGCTCAGATTCTTCATAACCAGACTGTGATCTTATGGCCTTTTTCTTTTTCTCCCTCCCCTCTTTAAAGTCATTTTACTGTACTTCTAGTTTGGAGAAGTGTCTGTCCTCTAAATGCTAATATGGTTTAGGGCTTTTTTGCACTATTGTAACATTGTATTTTTTCTCTCCTGATATATGATTTATGGAGGAGCTTTTTTTAAATTTGACTGCAGTACTACTGATGTTCTCTGTGGAACCACCCACCAAGACAGCTGGCAGCTCCATCCATTGTAGACCTTGTACCAGCATTCACAGCATGGCTGGAAGCTAAGGGGGCATGTCTGGTGTCTCAAGTTCAAACTGCTGAGTCCTAGATAGTGAAACTACTTAAAATATTTGAGATTATAGCTCTCTCTGATCCAGACTTTTTATATGTTTCACGCTTGTTCTTTGGGCATTTTTTTCTTCTTTCACAGACAATCTTTCAAAGTGTTGCATTTTTCTGCTTCAGAATATTTTAGTCTTAACCTTTTGAATGTAGGAGAAACCCGGATCTGAGGAACAGCTCTTCTTTTTTCCTGCCACCCATTTTTAATTTGGCTATAAATATAAATGTATTTCTAATACACAAAATCTGCAAAAGAGAATAATTTGATTTTCCCCTCTCAAGGGCTGTTATTAGTGTACTGTGTCCAGGAACACTATGGATATTGCTTTAAAAAAAGTATTCTTCCCTCAGTGTAAGTTTCCTTTACCTTATCCTTTGTGTACTGTCAACTAATTTATACTTTCACTGGCTCTTTTCTGGTAGGAAATTGGTCCAATTCAGTCAGGCAAAACACATGCTTTCAAATAATTCATGCTTATCTACTTGGACAGATAAAATCCTATTGCTCAGGTACTTCAAAACAAAATTAACCAAGCAGTAGTGCTGTTAACAGACATGAGTTTATTTCTGGCTTCATGGCAGTTTATTGTTTCAGACTGGATTTTTTTGATAGTTGTTACTTTGTAGAGTGAAATTAGAATGTACCTCTCTAGTAGTAGCTTCTATTGTTGGTATTTACAGACTGAACAAAATTAGTTCAGTCCACATAGACCTGTTGAATAATACTTCAGTATTGACTTGGAGTCCAAAATAAAACTTTAAAATGTTTCCAAGCTGAAATTTATTTTCTTATTTGGCTTTATATCACATTTCAGCTGTACCTTTAGGTACCTCCCCACTGATAATATTTCTGGGGTGTTTATTGGTTTGGGGATGTGTGTATGTGTGTGTTTCAATTTCTTCATAGCTTTAAGTGGTTGAAGTCTGACAGACCTTTTTAGTTGCTTATATTGAGATGTAGATGTTTTCATAGCACCTGTATGTGAAGGGTTCTTAGAATTCTCTCAGACAGTCTGAGTTACAAGTGCATGGAATAATTTGCCCACTGCTGTTCTGACTGAGGCCATTGTATTGCAAAAGCTGGGGATTTTGTCTTGGATGACTGTAGTAACCCTTTCTTACATCTGCTAATGGAAAGTATGTTTTTTAGTAGCAGTCTCATCTGCTGTATTTTAGGCCATTGATTCATTGCAAAATCAAGAAAAACAGAGTTTTCTAAGTAACTTTAAAAGCTCCAGTAAGCCCTCTACCCTCTTATAACAGGATTCTCTTAGAATGTAGGATCTTTAAAAGTTGTTGGCCAGTTTGTTTCATAACCTGAAGCCTCTCAAGTTATTTGAGCAAGCTTAGAAATTGAGCACTATTTGTTAAATACCATTCTCCTTGTATGAGTTACTGAGTAACAAATTCAGGCTTTAATTTTCCAGAGCCTCTTCCTGCCTCTCAGGACACTTGCTGTGAAGTTCAAACATTGTTTTCAGGCTGGTGAGGTAATTCCTAGTGTACGCTCTGCTAAGGATGCACATCTGTTAACTTGCATGGGACTTACGCCAAATTCCACTTAAGTTGAAAAGTACTTTTGTGCTATTGATTTTAATTGGTTCCCCACAGTTTCAGGTGCTGAAGTGACCAGAATGTGATAAAAGGACGACCCACACATGTATTAAGTATGGTTTGTGTCTTGAGCCTTGATTTCTAAAATAAATTGAAATGAGATTTTCTGCAGTGTGCATACATGCTTACAAGGTGATTTTAAAGTATGCTTGCTGTTCAGCAAAGACTTTGTAGAATGCTGCCTTCCTTTTAAGAAAAGGGGAGCAAAGAAGATGGAAGGCATAAGTGATCCAGAAAAATAGAGTGAACTGAAATTCTCAATCACCAAATATTCTCCAGTTAAGAGAAAAGACTCTACCATGCCAGGACAAGGTGAACTACTAAAATAAAATGCTCTAGGTCAGGATCAGCTGGAGGTCTATTCTGATTGAGAGGTCCCCTGATGAAGATTTTGGTGTCTGTGTTGTGAGAAATTCATCATTCTTCCCTGGGACATGGCTTGAATATCTATTATCTTCCCTAGAGTGACCCTGCTTTGGTAGATCTGCCTGAGCACCATGCTGTCCTCTCAACTAGGTTTTAACTAAAAGCACACACAATAAATCTGCTGGTTTTGACTAGAAGTATCTTGAGTCCTCAGATGCAGCTGACTGTGCACAGGAAAAAGGAGGTGGGAAAAGTTTGAAAGTTGGCTGCTTTGCAATATAAAGTAGTAAAAGGCAATTCAAACAAAACCTGGAAGTTCAGTCATCATTCTGGAAGTGAAAATGTGTTTAATAAGATTCCTTTGCGGATATTTGCAGTTAAGCAGAAGCTTTCTCTCTGGTGACAAAATGAAGTCTGCCATTCTTGCCACTGTTACCTACATTTGTCTATATAACTCCCACTATGAAAAGCAGTTGCCTTGATATCAGTAACTTACACTATATTGCTGTAGTATTTTAAGAATTATTTAAGCAAGTTATTAATTTAAAACTGAAAAATTTCTATACTTATAGCTTTAAAATTTTGGTAGAAACAAGAGATGAGTCTTCTGCAATGGATATGGATGATGAGGGGTTCAGGTGTTTGAATAGTCATAAAGTTTGTTTTTAAGGACAATTATTTGCATAGTTCTGTGAAAAATAAATGGGGAGGGGGAACCAAAGGCAAGGCATTCTGCCTCTAAGCAGCGGTTTTTTATTAATACAGTCATGTTGGAAGACTCTCACTTCAAGCTTATAACACTTCATGGTGTCATAAGCATGAACAAAAAATTGTATTTTTTCATTGCAACTCAAACCAATTTTTTTTTTTTTTCATTTAAAGTCACCAGAACACTTTTTTATCTAGTCCTTTATCTTGGGAAGATACAGCACATATCTCAACCTGTATTTCCAGGTTAACCAATTTTTTTAGTATTGATTTTTCTTTTTCTAGTCAACAGATAACTTGCTTGTAGAAAGAAAATTTATTACTTACAAATGACTTCATTTCAAACAGTGTATGAATATACATTAATTAAGAGAAAGGCATTTCATAGATTTTTATCCTGAAGCATGAGTCTGGCAACTTATGGGCAGTGATGCAGTAGAGCTGATCTAAGCAGGCAGATGATGCATATTGCTATCTGAACTACTGGGAAAGGCTGTGGGAAAACCAGTATGTGTTTAGACTTAAAAGTAGTTTGCCTCTTTTGTATCTGAAAGCTTCTCTTTCTTCCAATTTGATGTCAAAACATTATGATGTGCCTAAAGAAACAGAAGGAATTAATGTTTGGTTACAGTGCTGTGTATTTAGGGCCATTTACATCCTCATGTCCTATTTGGCAAGTGGAGAAGGTGGGACTGTGCTGCTTGTCCCTGCTTTCAACTCCTTAGATCCCAGATGGTGAGAAAGCAGCACTGTCAAATGAAGGAAAGAGGAAATATGGGCAAAAAAAAAAAAAAAAGAGATGCCATTCTGAGAAGTCAGGCCTCAACTTAGGAACATTTTGACCAGCAAGCGGGAATTTAAACCTGCCCCAGTTTTAGCTGGTTTTGTTTATTTTCAGTGAGGCTAGCTGTCTTTTGCTGCAAACATATCCTTTCTTTTCTCTGTACCTGAAAAAAAAAAATTAATCCTGGAAGTGGCAACATAAGTCTGAATTCTTTTTGCCACAGTCTTCTCAGAGCATCCTTTTGTATTATATATAGATCCTTGAGGTCTAAGAAGTGTGGCAGGTGTGCAAGAGGTAATAGTTGGACAATCACAGTGGGAAGGCTCAAAGTTCTAGAATTAATTCAGACTGCACATTAAATCAGTATTAGTTGAAACTGTTCTGAGAAAACATGAAACACTACAATTTTTGGTGCTCAAACTCAGAGCTGGAGTTGATAAGTAGCAAAGCAGATTGGAAACAGTTTTCCTAAAATTCACACGGTATACTAAGACAGTTTCATGTATATCTGGCTCTTACTCCTCATGACCTAAATAAGTCAGAAGGCACCTGTTTGCTCCATCTTGATTCTCAGCTTTATTTTTCTGATTGTTGGAAAGGTATTGTAGGAAAATCTGGAAGTTGCCTGCCAAGACCATACTTTGGGGACCATGTGTCCTGAACAGTAGTAGCTTGAACTACCTTGTAGCCTTGCAGAACAGAGTAATACAAACTTGTACCATCATAAGGGTTATGGGAATGTGTGTGTGTCCTTTCCCCTGCTTAGTCTTCATTTCCTTGCTTTGGGAAGAGTGTAAGGCTTTGAAATGAGGGGAAAACAATTGTCAGGTTGTCTTAGTGACAGCAAGACCTTCTTATACTGAAGGAATAGAGATAGATCATCTTTTCTTTCCTTTTGCTTTGGAGTTATATAGGTAAGAATAGCAAATGGGGGCCAGGCCTCATAGGTATCTTAATGCCTTTTCTTCAAGCCTTTGTATTTTGACATTTGAAAGAAAACCCAAGAAATACTTCTTTCTCAAACTTCTGGGGCATTTCTACAAGTTACTTGTGCTTTGTCCTCTGAGACAACATTGCAGAATTGAGTAGCAACTGGACAAAGATACAAAAAAGTCACCAACCTCACAAAGTCTTCCATCATAAATTGCTGTAGCTGATTTCTCACATTTTCTTACTTCACTGATAACTCTATGTTGCTTAAAAAGAAGAAATCTTATTTTCATCTATGACATGCAGAAATGCTATATGAACCTACCATTTATTGATGGCTTCCAAATAAATGTAATTGGTCCACACTGCTACAGCTTGTTATTTTGAAGGCACAGTGTTACAGTTTTAGAAAAAAAGGCAAAGCAAACATAAAAAAACACTTAAAATTGAAGCATAACTTAAATATTGGCTTTTATTAAGATAGATGATGATTATGTAAGATCTTAGCAAAAATGCCTAAATGATTTGTTGGAGAGGGAATACGTCTAGGTATATGTAATTACTTCCACATTTTTTCTTTTTTTTTTTAGAAAATACTTTTTACGTGTTTGCAAGATAACTCCCACTCAGTGGCTGGTGAAGTGCTCTAGTTTTTTAAGCAATATAATGAGCAGCAAGTGAGGATGGTTTTCCTGGCTGCCAAAGGGTTTCTCAGTAGTTACAGTGACTGCCATATTACTGTCAAGCTGTCATGGACTAAGTGATGGCTTTAAAGCATGTTTGGTGGGTTCATGAGTAGCTGATTTTTTGAATGCTATAGAAATGCTAATGTTTCCAAAAATACTACCACACAAAAGGTGAAATGCAGCTAGATCTGTTTGGCTGTGCACAGTAATCATGAGTGTGAGATGTAAAGGAGGAGCTGCTGTTTTCCCAGGAGGATTGCACCATTTATTTTAAGACTGAATTTCTGCATAAGGTGATGACATACCCATGGTCCTTGTAGATTCCTTCGTAGAGGAGTAGCCCTCTTGGCCTCTCCCAGAGTTATGTGGTGGATGATACAGAAACAGTCATCTGATGCTTTTATAGTTCATCAATAACAGGCATTTTTGGGAGGTGATGAAGTTTGGAAATCTAATGTAAATCTTTCACTGCAGTACAGAGCACTAATGGCTCCAAATGAAGACAAAGCTGCTGTTTATTGATTATTAAAAGTGCTATATAAAGAAGTTTGGAAAAGTAGATTTTGGATGTGTCAAGTGAACCAGTTTCTGGAGATGCTGAGATTAGACATTTAGTGTTTAAATATCATCTGTAAAATTTTATATTCTCACCTTGAAAGATTAATACCCCCTGTTTCCAAGAGCATTTAAATGTATGTCATGTATAAGCCTTCAGAACAATAGGAAGTTTGCTATATTAAAGTTTAAGGCTATACATTTTGTGATTGGTTATCCATGAGACTGAGAGGGAAAAACATATAGTGCTTCCTGGTGTCAAACCCTTTGTTTTGCAGAGCTGATAGTGTTAATTATATGTGTGATTTACATATAGTAGGCACAATTTTTTTTTTTAATACATAGCTCATTTAGCAGTAGATCATTGCCCATTTTGCATGGAAAGAGAATAATCCACAGGCCATAAAAGTTGAGCCACTGTTAAATAACCTTCAGTTAGTACTGATTTGTAGAAGATATGTGAAACTTGGTCTAGAATGCTGTAAAGTGTTTGAATACAAACAAAGAGTAAATTTAGGGAAGATAGGCACATAAACTTGTACAGTTTTTGAGTCTGTTTCACACTCACTGTTGTGTAGGTTTGAAGTAGAAACAGAACCTGTATATACCCTGTAGGTATAGATAGATTTCCTGACACCCCTAACTTATTGGGATTGTTACATTTTGGATGCATGGGCCATGGAGGCAGCAATGAATCTTTAATACTAATCTCACTTCTTAGTAATAGCAGTCTTTGCATTTCAGTAGTCATTGTGGTCTAATTTTGCTGCTACCTTTCTGATACTACATTGATCTTCTGTGTTCTGTACTATTTGGTGTAAGATTCTAATCACCTACTTCACCCTGCACCAGTTTGGCTCTCAGTGCTTCCACTGTCAATGAGATTTCTGGCAACTTGTTTGCTACATTCTTGTCAATAGGCTGATCAATATACTGAGTCCAGCTGTGCTTTCTATTCCAAGGTAGCTTCTTAAAAACAATTATCTCCCTTGTGGAATGCTAGTATCTCTTTTATCTTTTTCCCTGCTGAAATTTCCTTGGAATGAATTTTCTGTTTATGAAGTTGGTGTTAGGACTTTCACAGACACACTCAGAACTGAAAAAATCTAAATCTGAGATACTGAAAAGAGCTTTTCGTATTAATCTGCGTTTGCTAATGTATTCCAAAGTACATTTAACAACAAGACACTGATCTGTGCATTTTAAAATTTTCATCCTAAGAACCAATATTAACTTTTTAACTTCATTGAATGATAAGGTATTACATCAGTATTTACTTAGTGTTTAACTGTCTTCTGAGTGCAGAAGTGCATCCAGCACACTTTTTCAGAGTGGGAAGCCTGTTACTTTTCCTGGATATCTGGGCAAATGGGGTGCACAAAAATAAGCAATCTTGCTGTTTAAGTCTTGATTATTTTAGAAGCTCTCTTTGACTGCCAGCATCTAAAAGCAGAGAAAAGCAACTTTTCCAATAATACTCTTATTTGGTGGACAATATGGGTAAAATTATTTTTGGAAAGAGTTTAGGTAGGAAAAAAATAGATGACACACCAGCTTTAGTAGATTATGCAATACAATGATTATACAAATTATTTCTTCACTGAAAGTGGAAATGTGTCTGGGAGTGACTTAACGTACAGCAACAGAAAGCTGACATGTAAATAAAATACACATTTGACTACAGAAAGTGTCTAAAGCTACTTATAGAACTTCCATGGGGTTACACTGATTAAAAGAATATTTGTTTAGAGAAAACATCTAGTGCAGGAAGTCAATTTTCCTGCTGTTGAAAAGCCTTAAGTGCTCTTTGAAAACACGATTCTGACTTAATGATACACTAATTTGAGCATTGTATTGCTTTTTTCATTCTTTTCCAAAATCAGTGCAGTCTTCTTTTTTGTGATTTTTAACATACCTTTTGTTTATAATAAGTAATATTATTATTCATGGTTGTTGTTTGTGGTACCTAATATTTGGAAGGGAAGATGTAAAAAAAAACTTTAGTTCCTTAATTCTTATACCTGTGTTTTTCACAGACTATTGTCTGATTTGATGGATTTGCTATGTAGTAAGCACATGTACCTATATTTCTTGGCTGGCAATCAAATGTCACAAATGTTGGTGGTGTTATACAAATATGTCCTACATGTACCATGTTGCGAAAAGACTGGAAAAACACTTCATATTTTTCAATCAGCAATATGAAATTTAGTCTAAAGTAACAGTTTTTTTTAATAAGGTGTATATACTTACATGGTCATGTATTTGGGGTTTTTTTTCCTTCTCTGTTTTCCTAAATTGAGAGAAAGAAAGTATTAATACTCAGTGCTGAATATGAGACACCTAAGCAAATTGGCATGGGGGAAAGAGAACAGTAAGGTAATTGATGGTGCATTTTTCCTATGAGGAAAATCTGAGAGAACTGGGTTTTTTCAGCCTGAAGAAGAGAATGCCTTGAAATGACCTAATTGCAGCCTTCCAGTACCTGAGAGCCTACAAGAAATCTGGAGAGGGACTTTTTACAAGAGCATGTCGTGATAGGGCAAAGGGAAATGGCTTCACACTGCAAGAGAGTAGATTTAGGTTCGATATTAGGAAAAAAAGTCTTTACTGGGAGGGTGGTGAGGCCCTGGGATAGGCTGCCCAGAAAGGGGGTCAGGGACCTGTCCCTGGAGATGTCTAGGACAGACTGGATGGATCTCTGAGCAACCTGACCATGGCCGGGAGATAGGAACTGGGTGATCTTTAAGGTCCCTTCAAACCCAGACCATTCTGTGATTGTAAGAATGAAATGGAAAGACCCTTGTTGTAGTGCTGGGTGCTGGGTTTTTTCCGGATATTGGTAACTTAAGTTGATAATGGCTAAAATATATCCAATTTTGAGTACTAAACAGCTTGTTTGGCATCATACCACCATTCTGAGAATAAGGAATATGCTTTTCAGTATGTTATCCTGGAAAGATAATGCATTCTGCTGTCAGAATTGGTGACATGCATCTGCTTCATGAGACACTGTAGAAAATACACTAGCAAAACAACTACTGATAAGTGAAGTAAACAGCATGCTCCTGAATCACAAAGCCCATTTCAGTTATATGTTTTTCTATATGTTCAGTGACAAACAAGAAACCAGCCCAAGCATCTATTACAAAGGTGAAGCAATTTGAAGGCTCCACGTCGTTTGTGAGGAGAACGCAGTGGATGCTCGAGCAGCTCCGCCAGGTCAATGGTATAGACCCTAATCGGGTGAGTTTGAAATCTTTTCTAGAGAATGAAAATTCAGCTGTTATGTAACTGATTTGGGAACCAGGCATTCTTTCTATTCAAAGGGTATCTGGAAATATAAGATACAGGTTTAAGTGCAAATTCTCAAAAAAAGAAATAGCTAAGTGGGATATGTGAAGTAAATTTTAATGGGAAACATAGGAGGAGACTAAAACTCGGTCATATGGATTTTTTCTTCTTGTCTTTCCATACTTTCCTTACTACTTTCTCTTTTCTTTGTATAGAGCAGTGTAAGAGCCTTGTTTGCTTCAGCTTTAAGCCTCTTGGGGTCTACTTTGGCATGCAGCTGTGCTATGAGATAGAGCAATAGGTAGAAGTAAGTACAGAGGAGGTTGCTGAGATTCAAGTTTGTGAAATCTTGTGAATACTGCATTTTTTCTAGGACAGTCCTTTCCTCAGATATTTTGGCATTCCTTATCTTATGCTAGAAAATGTGGTAGTGTCCTTTAGCTGCAAATGGCAAGTGAACACTGATTTAAACAAAAAACTACCAAAAATAAAATAAAACAAATCAACCCTATATTAAATAGCTGTGGAATTATTCCTTTAATTTGGGCTATGCAGCTCACCTTGAGCTATCTCAAGATGAGGTTGTACGAATATGTCTTAGGCTTATGAATGCAACTCTCCAGTACTAAAACAACATATGTAGAAGTTTAAAATGTGTCTCATATTATGTACTCACAAAGTGATTTTGTGGTTCTTTTTATAGCAAAATATTTTTGTGACTAGCTCCCTTGTTTCTTCAAAGCTGTGCTCTGATCAGCCGCCTAAGCATCTTAACTATGGTGCACCAAATTCTATCACTACCCAAGTCTTGGTTAGTACCTAAGTCCCTAGTACCAAAGGGTACTACTACCTAAAGACTTGGTACAAAAAAGAACCCTTTGGCCACTGCCCTATGAAATGCAAGGAGTGGAATTATTTTTTCTGTGGGTAAAGGGACTATGAAAGCAAGTGAAATGACAAAGAGGTAAGGGATAAGAGTTTTAGGTCTTTTTACAGCATCTGCTATGCAGCTAGACATAACAGATTGAGTCCTACCAAGCTCTTAAGCTTAGAAATGTTTCCTTCAAGCTCATCTCCTTGTGAATTTCCAGGGTTATCAGCTGGAAAAAAACATTTACTAGATCAGCTTGCAAAGCAGTGTTTCCCAAATATTAAATGTATAGCATGATTCTTGCTTCAATTCCTTTTATTTTGGCAGTAGAATCTGGTATAGAGCTGCACTGTGATTTGTTCTGGGAGTGGCCTTTTGCTCATGTTATCCTGAGTCCTTTGCAACACTTTGCATTAAATACGATAACTAGGACTTGTTAATTGCTTAGGACTTAGCTTATTTGTTTGGTTGAGCATGGAGAGCAGATCCACATCCTCTATAACATAGTGTGACCATAGATTTTGTGTTGAGAGACATAAATGCTTGCATAATATAGATGACACAAATAACTGTATATCTGAAGACAGCAATGGCTTCTTCTGAGAATTTGGCTTTTAATTTTTTTATCTAAAATATAATTTTTTTTCAGATCTTTTTGTCATAGCTGACTATTCCTCATTAAAAATAACAGTAAAAAAGCCTTCCTGCCTGTTTGGTCTTTTTCATTCAAAAATATGGAGAATACCAGGATGGTTATTAGTTGCATGACCTTTCTGCTTTTTGCAATACAGTACGTTTCATAAAATATCTTTCTCTAAATCATTTTTAAAACAGGTATAACAGTAGTCTTCTTCTTTTTTTTTTTTCTTCTAGGATTCCCCAGAATTCGATTTACTATTTGAAAATGCGTTTGACCAATGGGTAGCAAACACAGCTTCAGAAAAATGCACATTCTTTCAGGTTCTACATCACACTTGTCAGCGATACCTTACAGACAAGAAGCCAGAATTTATCAACTGCCAATCTAAAATTATGGGAGGTAAGTGAATCAAAGCTTAATACTTTGCAGCTGGACATGAAATTATTTGCATGTGATTTATTCTGTGTTCAGATAATCTTGCAGCCTAATGACATCTTGAAATCATGGGTCTGAACATGCTAACTTAGCAGTAAACTTCTAGGTTCAGCATTTCTCCACCAAGCACCACTTCACACTCTTCTGTTACTTTTTCATTCCTTTTATTTTAGCTACTGAAACTGATAAACTATTGATTGACAAATTTATCTATATCTGTTTTCTTTTAGTGTCTTCTCAAACTAAGAAGAAATGTGCAAAATTTCTTGTGTGTTCTCTCATTCTGCCCTTTTCCATGTGAATAGAAGTTCTTTGTTTTCTTCTTGGTGTAGTGGTGAGGAGGGAGCTGCATTAGTGGGAGAAGATATACTCTACAGTTTTTCTATTTCATATATGAAGTCTCATGTTGGTTATCTGTTTGCTAACTTTTCTTACTTCATTCCTTCCTGCAAATAAGTCGTTACTAATAAAGCAAAACTCATTTTGCCTTTGAACTTGTTATTCTTTTAAGCTTGACCTGTCCAAAATCGAGTTCCTGATTCAACTGACCCTGTATTAAATTTATCCTGAACAAGTGTCATCAGAGTGGAAAAAACTGCCACTGAAGTTCATAAATAGATGTTTAACTTCTACTTTTTTGACACACACTAGACTCTACCATGTCCCATGAAGCAAACCCAAATTCTACCTTTGGCAGCTTCCTAGATAAAATGGGAGTATTCAGTAATCCTGTGATAGCAGGTGATGACCATTTCCATATTCCTTGCATGCCATTCTGACTGGGCACAAGTCTGGTCTGTGTATGTACACACACAGTGCTGCATACAGACATTGTATAGGAGCTAATGAATCTGCTCATGGATACAGTCCTTCTGCTGTTCTTCACACTGTCAACTTTTCCCTCCCACTGGGTGATACACTCTGGGTAGGTTTAAATTTGACAGAACCTGTACAAACTGTAAACCAAATAATAGTTGACTAAATCTAAGTGACTTGCTGTGTCAACCTCACTAAGCCAGCTGTTTGTATCAAAACCCATTTAGTCCAAAACCTGAAATACTAAGAGGATTTTCTGGAATGTGTGTTGAAATGTGTTGTCAAGCTCAAATTCATCCCGACTAGAGAAAGTAAGGTCCAAGTGTAGCCAAGCAAACCAAAGAACATAGACCTGAGGATATAGTTTGAACTATATTATATCCAGTTGAGAATTTACAACTTGGGGCTTTTTGTTGTTGCTGTTATGTTGGTGTTTTTTGCTAACTAGTCAAAGCAGTGTATTCAAATCATACTTAAATCTTAGTGCAATCAGATTTCAAGGCTTGTCACTTCATCCCCTCAGCCAAGGCAGCATAACATTTAAAGTGATATTCTTGTGAACTTTCTGGGGATGTGAAATTAATACTTTTTCTTTTTGATGGTTTGACAGTTTAACTTCTAATACTCTACAAAATTTTTTAAAAATAAATTATATAGAATATATATATGCATGCATTAATGTGTTTTTTTAAGTCACTATATAGATATGCCCATCTATAATGTGTGTAATGTGTATCTTGTAGCTAATGCATATTTTCAAAAATAAAAAAAATTGCCACCAAAGAACAGTTCTTGCTAAGTGGAACTGAAGATGAAAGAACTTGAAGGGCTTGTTTACAAGCCTACTTATCTTATTGAACCTTGTTCCTTCCTAAAGGATAAGTGTGAAGAAAGTGAAACTCATGCTACTCCTGTTTCTGCAGGAAGTGCTTAGGAGCTTAGCTTTAAGTAAATAAGGGTGTTCTGGTGGAACTCCAGACCCTCTTCATGGCCTTCCTCCTTTTACCTCCTTTCTCTCTCTCACACAGATACCCATGCATTTCCCCCTATAGACCAGAGCCCTGCTACTGACTCTCCTTCTGCAGAATCATTTTTTGCCTTATTTTCATTTGTGTGTCATATAATTATGGTTTGCAGAGTTAAATAGGCTAGACTATTTTCTGTAACTTGATTAATGACATCAGTACTTGCAGCAATAATGAGAACTGACTGATGGTGTGGGTGCTAATTCAGAGAACAAAGAAAAAAATTCAAGTTTAGGCAGACTGTAACAAGATTCCTCCTACAAGTGTCTTAAACTAAATATTTCAGGTTTGTCTTATGTTTAGAATTTAGGTGAGCCCTGTCCATAGCTTACATGCATTCTGGATGTTGTCATGGAGAAGAAAGGCAGGCTTTGGGGCTAGAGGCCTTTTTTGACTGATTGCTCCCCTTGTGTAAATTTATTCCATACAGGTTCTGATACCGGGATGTCTGTAATTTGGAGTATCTTTGTGTTATGTTATTTGGTGGCCATGTTAGTCAGGTTGTATTGCTTTTGCAAAGCAAAGTTGGAGATGGCTGGTGTGCAGAAACCCTTAGAGGTTGTGTTCATTGGAACAGCTTGATTCTTGACATAGCATTAAACTGACACTGAGGATGCATTTGGTTCTCATTTCTGGATAGGACCTTGAGATACAGCCATTGAAACTCTTTAGAGGTTAACTCAGGCCCTATAATAAAGAACAAACATTTACTGCCACCTTTAGATGCATATTAGAAATGCATTTGGTTTTAAGCTTTGTCCTACCTCTACACATGATATTTAACAATTGTTCTGCTGAATTAATAAAAATATTCTTGGAAACCCAAAATGATGGCATCTTTACCTTTGTGACCTTTTCTGTAGGACACCCTGCAGGAGTTATTAATGAATCACTATGTTTCCTCCAAGAATAAAATGCCAGTGTGGGAACGGTAATGAGTACTTTTCCCATACAGTATTACTCATCTTGGCTTACCACATTTGAGACCTGCTAAGCATAGTTTGCCATACACAGCAAGATTAATGACTGCCCAAAGGAGACAAACAAAAACTTGTGTTAGAAATTGCCCTGAGCATCCTGGTCTAGTGGGTGGCATCCCTGTCCATGGTGGGCGTTTGGAAATAGATCCATCTTTAAGGTCCCTTCCCACCCAGGCCGTTATATGACTCTGTGAATTAGGATGGGAAAAAAGACAATTGTTGCCCTCCCTTCTGTCAAATACCTGGTAGTTGGTTGTTTGTTTCAGTTCTCACCTGAAAGACATTGAAAACAATGTATATTTGAACATAATACTTTTGCAGACATTCCCATGTAAATTAATTCTGATGGAAATTAACTTGACCCCCAAAAAATTTAAAAAATGAACAAAAAACAATAACAACAAAGGTGAGTTATCTGCAATATGTTATTTTGGTGGTTTGCTGTTTTGAAATGACCAATCAAATTTAGCCATGTTCCCATACAGAAATTTTTTTTTTCAGTTTATTTAGGTATTTTTTGCCAACATATACCAAATACTCAGTTATTATCATTCTAGAGATTAAAATATTAGAAGTGTTTTCTGCTGCCTATTTCAGATGCTTGCTCTTATGTCCTGCATATTCATGTCAAGATTAATTCTGCTTTGCAGTTTTACTTAACTGTATGTATTTTACTGATCTTAAACACATAAGCCATGTATTGAGATTCAAATTAATAAGAATAGTTGAGATCTTTTTTGAGATAGAAATTTGGCATATAATCTGAGCTCTAAATTAACTTCTAAAAGAGGAAACTTGTAAGGAAAACAAAAGTACGTTATGTTTTTGCAAAATCTGTAGGGATACATAAACTGAGAAGGGACATTTATCATTATAAAGGTTGGTTCCTTTTTCTGATACGTATGACTTTGAGACAAGGTAATGTAGAAAGCATTAAACAACATCTTTGCTTGACTTTCTGAAGATTGAAGGTTTAAGTAAGATGTTCTCTTCAAGATGCAGAATATTGCTGTTTGCCATAGAAATTGGTTGTTTTTTTGGGGTTTTTTTTGTTTTTTTTTAATCTAGTTGTTAGATTTTGATGTTTACAGAGCCAGACTGGGGCTCTGTGCTTTGTTATAGTTACTGATTCTGAAAGTGTCTGATTGGTTAGACTGTCATTTGGTATAAATCTTAATTTTTATTGAAAATATTGCTTAAGTTAGAATTAATTTTATAATGTATTAGATTAGAATTTAAAGTTTTACAAGTTTAAATATAATTTTCCATTTGGAAAGTGGGTAAAGATTGTGTTAATCTGAAATTGATCCTAGTTAGGTATTTCCTTAATGTATAACTAATACACATTATACAGTAACAACCTGTCCTGGCATCAATGCCAGTAATTAAGAACATTAATGGGAGAAGATAAGATTTTCTGTAAGGAATTTGTGACCTGTCCATTCATCTCTTAATCCTTGTTCTGTATATTCTCCAGAACTGCTAGAAATGTAAAACATAATTTCTTTTAATGAAGGAAAAAAACCAGTCCTGGGTGACAGACAAATGAAATCTGTAAAAGGGAAAATTATTTCCTAATTTCAGTAATTTGATTAAGCTTTAATACTGTATTGATGTAGAAAGGCAGAGACATCAAATGCTATGATGGTGTTGAACCCTAGAAGAATCCCAAAGTGTGTGAATGTATTTGGCTTGGAAAACTATAAATAACAGCCTTTTTCTTTTTTTAATTTGAACGTTTATTAGCACTCAGACCAGATTATGACCAAAAAAAAAAAAGTATAAAGAAAATACTTTTTATTTTTAAAGAATGTATTATGTTTATGTATTTTTAAAGAAAATACATTAAAAAAATACCTTTTTTTAATGAAAATCCTACCTGTGACAAGGGAAACTAGCCTGGCCCCATGTTGTGTTACAGGGAATGAACACTAGAGATCACATCCTCCAGCTGCACAGTTAAGAGGAAATACAGCTTCCTGGACTCATAAACTAATGATGATATTGATTAAAAGGTTGCAACATGTTTCAAATGCTCTCTGCAGGTAGATGTTATTTGCTGTGCTTTCCTATAGAAAGTTGATGATAAGTAAGCTGAAGGCTGGTGTTTTTCTTCTTTACTGGATTGGTTTTAGCACACCTGAGTTATGACACACTCAGTTTGTCAGTCCTGTCCGCCCCCCCAAGGACTTCTTGAGGCACTTCTTACCCAGAGGTGGAATTTATCTTCAATGTAATTTATGATCATAGTGGCAGAGCTATTCACTGCCAATTTTACCCTGATTTCTTTTACTAAGATATCTTTCACTGTTTTACCTCACCTAGCTTCATTAGCTTAGTGTTTTTGATAGATTTTGAAGGTGCAAGTCTGATTTACACATACTCAGTATGTTTATACTTACATAGATAAATTTTTATATGGATAAAACATTGGCTTAGGTTTGAATATATATTTTACAGCATTTGGAATTCATCAGTTTTTGCCTAAAATGAGATGGATGTCAGTTCTGTTTTGTGCTGCTGAGCATTACTTGGTTGGTGAAAGCTATTTTCTGGTCACCTTTGTGTGTAACCAAGCAAGACCAGACAGAGTTTTTTGTCCTATATAAAACTTCCTTTAATCTAGCTGACCTCTGATGTGGAAAGGTGATTGTCCATGTTCATAATGACTTCAGAACTGTTAGAAATGTAAAATAGCATTGCTTTTCTATTTCTCATAAAATCAGCCTTGGTTGATAGACACATTGGTAAAAGGGAAAAACCCACCACCTGAATGCTCAGGTTCAAATGTTTCAAAAACCTGTTTCAAAATCTAAAATCTTCCTTTTCTGTTCCTGCAACCTGGTATTTCCTATGTTTCAGTGTTGGTTCACTGTTAGATCATTTAATGCAGCATTTTTCCCAGTCTGGAAAGTGAATGCATCTGGTGCATCAATAGTGATAACTATTCAAAGTACCTCTATGGAACATAGTTTGTTGAATGAACCCAGATACATTTCTCAATATTTCTGAACTTCTTAGACCCTTGAGAATAATTTTTGCATAAATTCTCAGGTTACTTGAGTCCAGAAAACTCAAGTGAAGCATTAAATAACAGTTTTTTCTTAATGACATTGCTCTGAATATTTGACCTTGTCTTGTTTGTAAATCACACAGCCACTCGCTCAAATATGTTGCTGAAATAAGCAAACATATATTGTTCTTAATGAATTGCTGCAGTTATCATTTTCTTATCTTTTTGAATTTTAATTCTTTCCAGTCTGTCAGAAAGGATCTGTTTAAAGAATCACTTCTTGATCTTCTGATGAAAGTCCTGTATACTGTGTTTTTTCATTATCAGTCTCTGTAAAAATTATAAGGCACTGGCATTACTATGTATCAGAACAAAGTCAGTAGGAAGTGTGAATTAACTTGTACTTGTTGTCCAGCATTGTCTCCATTCCAAAAATCATTCTAGACTTAGTACATTGTAATTCCTCATGACTAGCAGGAATTCATTAGTGTTGACATTTTCAGTTTTCTGAACTTCTTCTGCTGACACAAGTAGGATCAATTCAGTATGTATAATGGCTCTCTTTCTACTTCGATAGCATAGGTCATTTCTTTTCTGAAGCATTTTAGAATTTTCTTTATCTTTCACAGTTCCCATATTGACATAAGAAAGTGGAATACCTTGTTTGGATAGTCTTATTTGCTAACATAAGAAACGCTATAAATTTTTTTACCGCTGAGCAATAAAATGATCCATATTTTCATCTCATTCCTCCATTTCAATTCTGTGTACATAATTTATTTTTTTTAAGTCTGTTGGCAATGCAGATGCTTAAATTAGCCCATTTTAATTCTAACTCTCTTTTCCATCCCTTGATATTGTCATTCTATCCTAGCTTATTTATATATATTCAGCATCCACATTGGAATAGAATGTTAGTCTCTACTCTTCTTTGAATTCAAACAAAAAAACTAGTTTTTAAGTGTCTGGGATCTTTCATTTGGTCTCCAAATGTACATGTATATGAAAGTTTGCTCCTAACCCAGCTTTCTAAGCTCTTTAGATTTCTGACATTGAAGAGGTAAATATAAAATATCAAACTGTAGACCATTTTTCTAGGTAGCAGAGAAAAATCTCTTCCAGGCTACTTAAGCCATTTGAAAAGTAACTCACAGAATTTAGTTTCAGTGACTTGATATTTTGATATTTATGGATTAGCATTATTGTTTAATATAAAATATTAATAAATAGAACACAGTGTGTAGTCTTGGTGATGTCTTAAGGTCAAAGTGTTGGATTTTTCAGAATTACTTACAAAAGGATTGTTTCAGAAGGCCCACTGTGTTATGATAGTAATTTCCTAAGTAGGTTATTTATTGATTTTTCTGTCTCTTTCTTCACAGTATTTAAGCTCACTCATAAAATGCAAAACAGATTGGATGTACATCACTTTCACTCACTGTGGACTTTATTGCATTACATATTTTTCTTCATTAAATAATATATGGTGATGGATCTGTATAATATTTTCTGTTCCCTCTCCACTGCCAGGCCACTAACATCAAATGGATTTTTTCAATGTTTGCTTTTATTTACATTTGGCAGAGATACAAAATTACTACCTTGACCAGGTGCTGATTTTGGAAATCAGTAGATACCCCCAGTTTGCACACGTGTATTAACACTATTCTTTCTGTTTCCTTCTCCCTTCCTTCCTTCTCCTTGAAGGCTGGTGCTAAAGGTGGTGTTTTAAAGCTGGTTATTGATTTGGTCAGGAGGGTATGGAGTGTGAAGTTCTCTACAGTGTTGACTTAAAGGCTGCCAGTTTGGAGAATCATTGCTGGCTTGGACAGGTTTTTAGTAGCATATGCTTTCATAGCATAGCAAATTAAGGTCCTTCAGACTCCCTTATCCCCCTTCAGGGGCCATAGCAGACTTCTCTTTGTTCACTGTGAGCTTCAGCTCACGGTTAGTTGGCTGTTGAGTACCTGGATACTGTGATTGCTCTGCAATTTTTTTTTCCCCATCTTAAAATGTACCTTGCAAATCTAAGGAGCTGACATGGCTAATGAGAGCAGAGGAAGAAATTTATCTCTGTTGTCAATAAGGCTTATCTTGTTTTGTTGCTTGCTAATGAAGATGCTGAACAGTCAGGATGATCATTTTGCCTCGTATATCCTCTGTAATTGGTAGGACCTTTTTAAAAGTATAGTGTTGTGATGCACAGTGTTCTTTGTTATTGTTAGAAATAACTTGCAAGCATCTGTTTAACTCCCAAGGTTATAGGTATTATTTAACTACTAGCAGGAATAAAATACACGTTTTCTTCATATAAGAGTTGAGATAAATTTGCCCTCTTTTTGTACTAAAAGTACAAGATTTCAGATACACAAAAATAAATTGTGGGCAGATGTAAATAATGTTCAGAAGCAATGAAGTGACAAACTAGGGTTGTATTAGAACATGCTACAGTATAAAATATTATATGTAACTATGACTGATATTATAGACTTTATTTCATTGCAAATCAGGAAGACTGAAAAGTATGGGTCAAATATGAATAGTTTTACTGAGGTTTAAAATGCATTCATAATGTACTGAGTTTGGGGTTTTTTTCCTTTTTCTGTTTTACATGGTTGGAACAAAATACCAGATTAGATGAATTTTTAAGTCTCTTTGCATCAGCATAATACACAATATTTGCCTGCCTTTTTATATTTAAATTTGTTCCTGGCCAGTTTTTGTATTGATGGATATTAAAAGATCCAGATGTGTCAGAAGAAATTGCCTAGCCCACGTGGGAACAGGGGAAAGTACTGTAACCAGTTTAAATTTGGGATCACTTCTTACTTTGAAACCTGCATTTCTTTTCAGGGTAGAATAAGATTTTTACAAAGGTGAAACCATTGATTGTGTCTCTTGGGAGTACAATGATTCTTAATGTTGCATTATTTGTAAAGGCTTAATTCAGTGCAGAATATCTACCACTTCATCAAAATAATTACCAGGCTTTTTGAAGGCTATAAACTTTCCAGATTCAGGTGCAAAGACTTACAGAAATGTTTTGTTTACTTTCAAAGAAAGTGAAAGTCCATGGCAATCCTGCTATCCAGGCTGTGAGACTTCTAGATTTTATGGTCAAATATAATTTGGGAAGTAAGTTATGTTTGAAGGATAAATTGAGAAGTTGATGTTCATATTTAAGTTCAGATTCAAGTTTTCAAAGCTGGAAATCCAGTGAAGATTGTACTTACTATAAATGTTCTCTCTTTCAGATCACTTAGGCATTCTTTCTGGATGATAATTTAAATATTGAAATTATCTAGAGAACATTCAATTTGTGTGGAATTCATTAAGTTGTAAGAGTGTATCATCTTACAGCATTACAATCCCAGAAGTACTGTTTCTATAATTTTCTACTTATTATCTCAAGCTGTTTAATAAGGCTTTCACATGGCTATTTAAGAGAGGTCAGTGAGAGATGTTTTTTTCTGTTTGGGTCTTTTTAGTAGCTCTTCCCTCTTTTATTCAAGAGAGCTCTTAACCAAGGCTGTCAGCGCAGCACCAATATGCATGAAAGGATGTGTAACAGTGAAGAAGGAGGGGAATAATGTGTTTGTCCTGTGGACCTTCATAACCAACTGTTGTGTTACAGATGTGATGGAAAGCCTTGGGTTAATGTTAGTCTAGGAAATGTAACTCTGTGGTAACGATGATTTCAACAAAACAAATGTGCTCAGCAAGGAGAGGCAGCTAATGGATGTGTGAGGTAGACCATCGGTTGAAACTTCATCAGTTGATGTTGAAATAATGTAGCATCCTGAGTTAGATGCTTAGACTTCACTTAATCCTTTATAATTATTGTGGTGTTTCTTGGGTATCATTCCAGACTAATTTGCTCCTTATTGTGAGCAGTTTCATGACAGTCTTAGCAGTAGAAGAGGTTTGCCTTCATGTCTTCAGTGCTGTGTTGTAGTAATGAGCAGCTCTTAACTTTTTTTTTATGGCATAATTCTTTCTTCCAACAAAATGTATGATTTTGATTGGTGAATATAGCTAATGTGTGGGAGTCACCTGAACCTTGACAGACTTAGGAGAAACTTTCAGATCAGCAAAACTTGTAATTGCCTCTTGAGCTTTCTGTGGTCACTTGTTTCATTCTAAAGTGTTGTTTTCAGTGATTCGGTACAGTTTGGAGGTGGAGGAAGAGATTGGGTTTTTGTAAAGTGCTGTCTATAAGAGCAGTGTTCAAGCTGGTTTTTATTGACAGTGGTTGATTGAAACAGATGAGAGTAATGTGCATAATTAGCAGAAAAAGCTATTCAGACATAAACATACGTCAGTCATACCAGTCTTAGGTGATTGGGATGGTGCTAAAATACTGTCCATATAGCTCCTGCATTTCCCTGAGGAAGGGCTGGCACAGCTAGTTGCTCTCAGGTCCGATGCTGCATTTTTCATTTGATGGTTTGCAGCCATTGCTCTTGACTGATTTTATCCTGACCTTGAACAGTTCTTACTCAGTTTTCATTCTTACTCATGAGCCATAACTTTATTTTCAGTTTATGTGGTAATAGAAGTTGGTGATTTTGAATATGCCGCTTAAGTGGCAAACACAGAATTTTCAAACTCACTTACCTGATTAAGAAATAGGAATGTGTTGACAAATACACTGTGTTCCATACCTCCATTGTTGCAGGTTAATGCATTATGTTTCTCAGTAATAATTAACACTACTTAAGCAGAAGCTCGATCAATAGTATTGACACAATGTCTGCAAGAGCTACCTTTGTTTAACAGAATGCTGTGGTTCATTTTCAGGGCATGTTGCTGTCTAACTCTCCTACCCATTCTAAAAGAAATGTCAATACTTCAGTGAATTCAATTTGAAACAATACAACAAAATTGCATCAGGAGATGTGTTAACACTTTGGACTGCCTTGTCAGGGAAAAGTGTGTTCGGCTTTCTGTTGGTTTTGGCTGGGATGGAGCTTGTTTTTCTTCATAACAGCCAGTACAGTGTTGAATTTTAGATTTGGTAACACACCAGTGTTGGTAACACACCAGTGTTTTAGGTGAGGTGTGCTTACACAGTGTCAAGACCTTCATGGTCTCTTCCTTCTGCCTTGTCACCCATAAAATGGCCTGGGAGGGAACACAAACAGGGAATCTTACCAAAACTGACCAAGGAGATGCTCCATGCCATGTAACAGCATGCTCAGCAATAAAACTGGAGGGGAAACTACCTTTTCTAGGGAAACTACCCTTTCCCAAAGTAGACATTGCTCAGGGACTAACTGAGCATTAGGCCAGTGCTGAGTGTTGGCTGGTGACTGATTCTTTTTACATCATTTATACCATAGGCTTTCATTAAAAATAGATTTTTTTTCTTTTAAATATTAAATATAACTTTTCATAGTAGTCATTGGTTGGGGGATTTTCTTATTCTATATGAAATGTGTTCTATCATTCTGAATATTCCCTATGGAAAAATATTCCACTTTTGAATCAAACTTGTTTGTTTGAATATTTCAGTGTGTGGTCATGAAGAAATGTAATAAGTACAGCATTTCATTAATGGCAGAAATGGCTGGAAGGATTTAACCAAAAAAAACCCTCACATGTTTTCTTTATAGAATGACATCAATATCAGTAAAAATTGACATGGGAGTTAGCCCATTTCCAGTTATTTTACCTGTCAGCTGATCAAAATCAGCAAAGCTTGCAAGTTTTTTCAGTGTTCACGATGCTCACAGCTCTCACTTGTGACCCCAGGGGAACAACATCTAAGATTAATATTTAAATTTGCCAGCTCATTGACAAACAGAAGCTTGCATGGTGCATAGCTGCTGTTCTTTGTTTTAATTACACGTTCTGCTTCTTGTCAGGTTGGCTGTAATATGAGATCCTGCTGAATTCCAGAACTTTTCCAGAGTAAGCCTCTTTAACACAAAATTGTCATAATGGGTAAATGTCGGTAAATGTCACTGCACAGTAAGATTTTTGGGCAATATTGATTTTATACTCCCCAAGAAAATTACCCTTTCTAGAGATCAAATCAGACTTTCTTCCTGCAGGGTTTTCAGAATTATTACATACAAGTTTTTTCACATTTGGATCTTCAGAGATGAAGTTTTTCCCATTTACTTCCCTCTGGAGATCAGAGGTCCCTTATTGGGCCAGAAGCCCAATCCCCCCATTTAAAATTAATCATCATGATGGAATATAATTTAATACTGATTTTAATTTGTTGGGATCTATCTATAAAAAGATATTTGCTTAAAAATAATAAATTTGCTAGAAAATATAGTAAAAGTAACAGCATAATCCACATACCTTGCTCTCACCCCAAGATTAACAAGATTTCGACCAGTAATGATCAGAGACAAATTCCTATAATGGAATGATGCAAAGATAATGCTAAAGTATTTTTTCTGATTCTGCTGCTTGAAATTTGACTCTGTAATTAGTTAAGCTGTTCAAAAGTGTGAATAATTTACATTATATTGTTGCTGTGGAGTACTGAATAAAAGAAAATGTCAAAAGAGGAGGAAGTATTTTAATTATCAAGATACCTCATCAGTGAAAAAAATCTATTTTGTTTTACTCTTATGGCCCCTATATCACCGTTTAAAATAAAAAGGCACTAGCATCAGAGATAAAACTTCCTTTTGCTTATGACTGTAGCAGGAAAACTTGTGCTACTTAACTGCCCAGAGAAGAGATTTTTCTATTGCCTTGCAGAACCACAATAAGGGTTGGGTTTTTTGTAATACAGCTTTGTCTTGATGTAAGATTTTGCAAGTCACACTGAGAAATGAGAATACACTGTGTTTGCTAAGCAATAAAAATGTTGAACCCTTAAGGTTATTCAGGTAATTTATTTTGTCATGTTTTGGGGGGTTTTTTTGTTGTTTTTTTTTTTTTAAGACCTCATCTTTACAACATAATTATGTTTTATTTCCAATGGTCTGCAGAAGTCATTCTGTTCATGTGCTGCTCTCAACTTTTTGTCAGCTAATTGTCTGCTGTGTTTCAGGCTATGTTGATTTTCTTTCATTTTTGTGTTTCTAGTTTGCATATATTTAAATATGGGAGATAAAACACCAGAAATCATCTTGATATGTTCAAGATGATACTTTTTGAGCTAAAAGTAGGGGTGGTTCTTTTTTTGGAGAAGTTCATGGAAATAATTTAGTCAAGATACATATAAAGATACTCTTTGACTCAAGAAAACCGCAAAGCCACAAATAGTATTGTAGACTTGGAAAATATATTAGTTAAGTATCACTATATATTTATTTTGCTCTAAAAATTTTATTGAAAATGTCTGCTGATTCTTGCATTTTTATAATTTTCATAGTTGTCCACTGAGTTTTGTTAACATCTGCAGAATTTTTCTTGAAACATAGAGAACATTCAAATCAGATCAGTGCAAAATGTATTTTAGTCCTGTATTTTGTTTTTTATAGCAGCATTGTGGTTTAGGAATGGTATTCCTCTCTCTAGTGCTCCAATCAAAACTGTGACAGCATTCACTTCCCCTCCCCCTCCAGCAGAAAGCACAAAATGCAAAGATTAGTGCTTGAGATAAGAAAAATTTACTGAAAACAACAATGAGAAAATGAACAGTGATAGCAAGAATACTAATTACAAATAATCAAAGCTAACTGCATTTATTTCCTTCTCAGAAGTAGGTAGTTGCTAAATGCTTTATTAATGCACGTACAATTAAAATTGAATACTCGTGTTTGCAAATCAGTCACTGTAGAGTCTGATCACTAATCTAAAGATAAATCTCTGCATTGAGCTGAAATATCTTTGATATGGTTAATAAAGAATGCGATGAACCTTTTATGAATGTGTGATAAAACAAATTATGCAATCTAAATAATGGTATCTCTAGAGACCAATTAGTTTCTTTGCATACTTGATTATGACAGTATTCCTGTATCTTTCAGGTATTGGGCATGGTGGCTAAAGGATGTATTTTTCATTGGGCATGATAGAAGTCCTAAAGCTGACTTCTTGGGGTGTAAGAGCCTCTTGATACGAACCTACAAGGGTTATCAAAGTTCAGCACCTGGCTCTGCACAGGACACCCCAGGAGTCACACCATGTGTCTGAGAGCGTTGTCAAATGCTGCTTGAGCTCTGTCAGGCTGGTGCTGTGACCACTGCCCAGGGGAGCCTGTCCACTGCCCAAACACCTTTTGGGTAAAAAACCTTTTTCTAATATCCAAAATAAACTGAAGAGGCCAGTCAGTGCCTGCCCCTCCTCTTCCCCTCAGGAGAAGTTGTAGACTGCTGTGAGTTCTGCCCTCAGTCTCCTTCAGGCTGAGCAAGCCAGGTGACCTCAACCACTCCTCGTATGGCTTCTCCTCTAGATCCTTCACCACCTTTGCAGTCCTTCTTTGGCCACCCTCCAATAGCTTTACATCCTTTGAGTGTTGTGGTGCTGAAAACTGCACACAGGACTTGAGGTGAGCAGAGCGGGACAGTCCCCTCCCTTGCCTGGCCAGTGACACTGTGCCTGATGCCCCCTGGCCCTCCTGGCTTCCAGGGCACTGCTGGCTCAGATTCAAGTTGACATTGACCATGGCACTGCTCTCCAGCATCTTGTTCCTCAGTCCATATGTAAATCCAGGGTTGCTTCATCCCAAGTGCAGAATCCAGCACCTTCCTTTGTTGAACTTCATGTAGCTGGTGATTGCATGGCCTTCTGATTTGTCAAGGTCTTTCTGCAGGGCCCCTCTGCCATGATGGGAGTCAACAACTCCTCCCAGTTTAGTATTATCTGAAAACTTAGTATACATATGATTCCTGCATCCAAGTTCTTTTTGAAGATGTTGAAAACTGGGCCCTGCAGAGCCCTACTTGTGACAGGTCAGCAGCCTGGTGTCACCCCATTCACTGTAACCCTTTGTACCTGAGCCATGAGCCAGTTGCTCACCCATCATATGCTCTGTTTATCCAACTGTGTGCTGGACATTTTGTCTAGAAGCATACTGTGAAAGACAGTATGAGAAGCTTTACTAATGAAATCCTAAAGGAATCCATCAGCATGAAAAACATCTCTCAGGATATTTTGAATCAGAGTAGTTACCTCCTGAAGAACAGCTTAAAAGTTTTGCAGGTTGTAGATTATTTATTCATATGAATGATTTTCCAATATGTCCAGTGCAAGGTTTGCTATTCCTGCAGTGATACTAATACAGGGATGAGGCATAGTCAGTCATACCAGCAACCACCTACACATGCTCTAGAAATACACTGATGAAATTCCATAGACTATTGACATGTGGGTTTCTGAGTGGCTCATAGATGAGAGCAGATTTTTTTATTGTTTTACTGACATTCCATTGGTAAGGGTACTCCAGAAGTAGTTCTTAGGAACAGTCTCAGAATAGCAGCTTCTCTGCAAGTCACTGCCTGTGAGAAAATACAGCAGATCTTACCTGGAGAGAACACAATATTGTGTTAGCTAGAGGGAAAAACAGTTACTGTCACTGTGCCAAACTTTCAAGTTCATTCCTCTGTGCTGAAAATAATGTGGAGTAATAGATACCAATCTTTGGCCACAAATCTGCAAACAGTTTTAGGAGTATAGAAAATAAGGAATATTTTTAAGAGTATAGAAAATGAAAAATATTTTTGTTCTGTAGTTTTCTATTGGCATGACAGAAGGTCAGCAATATGTTAGTCTGCTCCCCAACACATTTTAAGACTTCCGAAGATGCTTAGTTTTATAAGTTTGTCCATGTGGCTTGCTTTCCTTGAATTCAGTAGAGGCTTTGTGATCTTGTAAAAAACTGATTTAATTCAGTGTTGGGAGCTTTTAAAACTCTTGTCCTAGAGAACTAACACGATACAAGAGGCCAAAGCCATTAGATCACACCACCGAAAAAGGAAAACTATTTCCAGTGCAGTGTTGCTCAGTGCATGTGTTTATTTGAAAAGCTGCCTGAACAGAAGCCAAAATAATAATCTCCTTTAAAAAATTATGAACAAAAGAGCAATTGAATAAAAAGTTTCAAAGTAAGAAAGTGTGCAGGATGTGAAGTTTTTTGGTTTTACAGTCAAACTCCTCAGTGTCTGAAGTGAGATCACTTGAAAAGATTAATTTCTCTATCTGCAAAGTTCCAGCTCACAGTATTGTTAGATATTAATCTCTTCAACAAGAATGCCAGCTATTATATTCCTTTTCTAAATGCAACAATAGAAAAAAACCCCAAACCTGTAGCAGTTCCACATCTACATTTTTTTCCTTTTTTTTAACTCTTGATGTGCAAAATGTAACAACATTGGTATTTAGGAGGCCAGGATGTTCTTTTATGGCTGTTTCTCATATTGACTCATCATCTATGAGTCACTTTGTGTAGGTTCTTAAGTCTCTCCCTCACCTCCATAGTTTAATACTAGTTGAGTTTTAGCTTAAAATTGCCAGGTGTCCGGTTTTCGGCTGTTTGGAGGGCCTGGAAGGGCCGGGAGTGGCCTTGGGGCAGCCTGCGTATCAAAGGACGAGAAGAGGCTTCAGTTCTTCTTTCGATCTTTATGTTTATTAATTGTTTATCTAAAAGATTTTCTTTCGGCCTGACAGAGGTCTGCTCAGCAGCCAGCCATGAGCACACTGTCCTGCCCTCCGGACAGTCACCTATCTTTATACCCATAGTTACGTGTACAATATTTATCATTTTTCCCCAATCCTTTTTATTCTTATTGTCCGGTGCACTTTCAGTAATGACCAATCCCAAAGTGCCACCATCACCACAGAAGATGGAGGAGAAGAAGAAGAAGAAGAAGGACAGGACACGCCCCAATTCCTCCATCTTACTTCTCCAAACCCCCCTGTACAGCAATCTTAAACCCTGTGTCTCACCCTCTAATTAACTAATCCCTTCACCATTCACCCCGGTGAAGTCCTCCTATCCTCATACAGGTGTCGTCTCCCGTGTAGGATCAAAGTCCAGCCACCAGACACTTCTGGCAACATTCCAGGACTCCCGAGCCCCCCAAGGGTGGTCTCGGTGGCTCGGCACCTCAGTCCTGAGGTGCTGAGATCCCACAGCCAGGCAGTTTTCTTTATCTCAGGAATTCCTGTATATGCAGCTTGTACCGTGCTTCACAGGCTACTCAGGGCAGCCTTTAGCTTCCCTATTCCTTGTTTGTTTGGCCTTTCCAAGGAAAGGATTATTATTTGAAAACTGAGTCTGAAAGGATTGTTTGTTCTGTTTTCTAGTGAAACTGTGTGCTAGTTTCAGCTGTGTTGATTTTTTTCTCAGTGGCTGGTACAGGGCAATGTGATAGATTTGTGCTGAACATGGGGTTGATAATATGGAGATGTTTTTTATTATTGCTGAGCTGGGCTTGCACAGAACCAAGGCCTTTTCTGCTTTTCGTTCTGGCCATGCTGGCAAGGAAGTTGGGCGTGCATGGGAGGTTGGTAGGAGGAGACACAGCTTGGATAGCTGACCAAAGGGATATTCCAGACCATATGACATCATGCTCAGTGCATAAAGTGAGAGGAAGAAGGAGGAAGGGGAGGAAGTTTGGGGTAATCACATTTGTTTTTTTCATGAGGAACTGTTTCTGTGTGCCTGCTCTCCTGGACATGGCTGAACCCCTGCCTGCCCATGGGAAGGAGTGAATTAATTCCTTGTTTTACTTTACTTTAGTGCTTAGCTTTTGCTTTCTCTATTAAACTGTCTGTATCTCACCCCATCAGTTTTCTGATTTTTACCTTACCAATTCTCTCCCCAGTCCTGCTGGTGGGAGTGTGAGCAAGGGGCTGTGTGGTGCTTGGTTGCTGGCTGGGGCTAAACTACAACAAACTAGTAGCGAAGTAGCCCTTTAAATTGATGTTTGGATTTGATTTTTTAACCCGAGAATATTTTTGAAGTAGGTACACTCCCTCAGATTAATGAGAATAGCAGTCAGTGTGTTTTTGTCTATTTTCACTTGTCCTTGTATGCTGGTAAGAACAACAGAGTTTAACAGCAGATTTGCTGTAGTGCTCACTTTGACTGTGTTGAATTTGTTTCATACCTTTACCACAATAAGTCATTTAAGAGCATTATATATTGGGTTTTAACACTGTTGAAAAAATGAAACAGCCAGGACTACCAAGGTATCAAGCCTGGCCAACATGGATTATGAGAGGAAGGTTGTGCTTGACTCTGCTGATGTCTGTCTATGACAAAGTGACCTGTTCAGTAGATGAGGGGGAAGCTGTGGATGTTATCTAGACTCAGTAAAGCGCTTGACACCATCTACCACATCATCCTTCTTGATCAACTGGCTGCTTGCAGCTTATATGGGTGGACTTCTTGATGGATAAAAATGTGGGTGGATGTCCAGGCCCACAGAGTTGTGGTGAATGGAACTAAATCCAGTTGGCGCCCCATCACTAGCAGTGTTCTCCAGGGCTCCATTTTGGTGCTAGTTCTGTTTAACATCTTTATTTATGATCTGGATGTGGGGATTGAGGGCACCCTCAGTAGATTTACAGTGATACCAATATGGTGGGAGTGTTGATCTCTGGAGGGAAGGAAGGCTCTGCAGAGGGATCTGGACAGACTCAGTCAGTGGGCTAAGGACAGCAGCATGGGGTTCACTAAGGCCAAGTGCCAGGTCCTGCTCTTGGGCTGCAGCAATCCCAGGCAGTGCTGCAGGCTGGGCAGAGTGGCTGTCCAGCAGAAAGGGGCCTGGGGTGCAGGTCAGCAGCAGGCTCAGTGTGAGCCAGGGCTGGGCCCAGGTGGCCAAGAAGGCCAGTGGCACCTCAGCAGTCGTGTGGGCAGCAAGAGCAAGGCGGTGACCATCGCTCTGCACTCAGCGCTGGTGAGGCCGCACCTCGAGTGCCACGGTCAGTTTTGGGCCCCTCGCTTTAAAAATGGCATTGAAGTACTGAAGTGTGTCCAGTGAAGGGCAACAAGGCCCTGAGAGGTCCTGGGAAGTTGTCTTTTGAGGAACAGCTGAGGGAGCTGGGCTTGTTTAGTCTCAAGGAGGCTCAGGGGAGATTTCATTGTTCTCTCCAAACACCTCAAGAGATTATAGTGAAGTGAGGCCAGTCCAAATGGCAAACCAGCTCTAGAACGTTATAAATTCAATTAATTGTATTTATTACTGAATACTCTAATGGCTTATTGGTGTTGCAGGAAACAGCATACTCCATTCAGCAGCAGACAGTGTGACGAGTGCAGTACAGAAGGCAAGTCAGGCCTTGAATGAGCGTGGTGAAAGGCTAGGTCGTGCAGAAGAAAAGACAGAGGAGCTGAAAAACAGTGCTCAGCAGTTTGCAGAAACTGCACATAAGGTAAGATTTCAGCAGGATAAAGTCAGACATTTGGCTGTCATAGTTTGTTGAATGAAAGCATGTATCTATACTTTGTTGTATAAAGGCTTGAACTTAGTTCAGGGTAGGTATTGAATCCTCTTTGTGACACCTTCTTCACCTTCTTTGCCTCTAAAAAATCCCTTCCATTTGTTGGTGACTGCTCAGAATCTCAAAGTTATAAATTCTGTAAAAGAAAAACTTCTCAGAATTGCCTGCCACATTTAAAAAACAATTCTGTTTGAGGAAAGAGAGTGTTGGTTTAAGTTCTTTAGTGCTTAAATGCAATTCTAGTATATCACTACAAACATTAATTTCTTTTAAAAACGTATTTGTAACCATATCCTTGAGTATCAAAGGTTTATGACAGTGTAGTTTGAGTCATTTATTGATCATCATTTCACCGTTAGCAAATGAGTGAATTTTAACTGCTGCTACTAGTTCTGATTTCTAGGTGATTTCCCAGACAGCTCACTCATCTCAGTTTTGTTAGTGTGCTATTATCTACAGATAGCAATTTTTTATTATATGGAACCTAACCCTAAGCTCTCTGCCTGGTTTGCAAAGGGTGTTTGTCTACGCATTTTTCACAGGTTTTAACTCACTTCATCTCTTTCTTCTCCCTCTCATTCCCAGTTAAGTGCATTTTTGAATTATTTGAAATGGAAATAATTGGTAATCACAGAGGTGGAAAGGCAATCAGTCCTTTATTTTTCATCATTTTGTAGTGGCAGACCTCCTGAATACGTGTTTTAAATTACTTGTCTGGAATTTCTGATTGTAGTTAATAATCAAAATCATTGGGTCAAAATTACTATTCTTCTAAGCATGTCTTTGTTTCTGGTGTCTTGCTCTAGCCTTCCTCTCAGACAGCAAAATAATGGAGCATAGGGAAACAGAGCTGGGAAAGCAGATAAGTCCTGCCTCCTCAGCAGGCAGGACTTATATGGCAGAGAGAGGCTTTGCCTGTGTGTCCCAGGAAGGGGAATGACTGTATAGCTCTATGCAAAGAAGTTAATGGATTTCAGGCATCTTTTGAAGAATTTGTGTTAGAAACTCCTCTTATCCACACTAGCCACATTAGGTTGATACAGCTCTCGTTCTCGGCGATATCTCTTTAATTAATTTTTTTATTCCTTTTTCAGCTTGCAATGAAGCACAAATGCTGAGATACTGCCCAAAGTTGAAATCTTCTCAAGAGAAGCTGAAAAGGCTACAATCAGCAACTTTTACAGGAGATACAGTCTTCTGTGTGCTTTTTCCTTCCCATTCAGTGGAGATGCATTCTTTCAGTTTCTGTGCAGGAAAAAGTGTTGCGTTTCTACTTTTCTGACTTCCTTCTGTTCCTCTTTTTTAATATTGCTACAGAGTCCTGCGGTACTTTCTACCTGTGTTTCAGTTGTTACAGGAGTGAAAGCAGACATTGGAAAAGGACCAAATGACAAGCTGATCAGGATTAAAATAGTAATATTCTTCCATGGTTGTATAAAAAGAAAGATTGAACTGATTGTGGAGATGTGTGTGGAAATAAAATCCAAAGAAGGGGTATAATTTTCTTCATTTAATGTAGCATCAGCAGAATGTGAATGAACGTTAGAATTAAACATCTGGGGTTGTAGCTATAATGGAGGACAAACTGCTTTGTCCTGGGAAAAAGAAAAAAATTGTTTCTTCTAATGTAGGATGTGCATGTGCACCAGCATTCAGAAGTGCATATCTGAATTTCATTCATATCAGCATTTTACATGTTCCTATTTTCACTTTCAGACTGATTATTTGAATAGTATGCTGAAACCTAGAGAATGTATGCTTGAGGTTTCAAAATAGAGGAAAAAAGTAATTTGTACATCTATACGCACATAGCTGTGCCTCAAACACAATCTACAATTCAGCAATCTTGATATAAAATAGCATTTCCTTTTACCTGTGATTGTGTGGCTTAAGGCCCATGAAAATGAGAATGCAAAGGCCTGGGAAGATGAGAGTGCACTATTTTCAAGACATCTGTTTTTCATAAATTCTCCAGTTTTTGGAACACTTCAGAAATATGTCTGATTTTAATGCCTTCTCTGTTAGCAAGTAGTCTGATTTTTTAATATAGAGGCTTTCAAATAAGCATGTCTTAGTACACTAGAATCAACTTCTAGTTTGAGTCTCAGCTTTCAATATGTTGTCACTGGAAGGATGACTCTATTTCATTTGCATTCATTATATGCAATATATGCACTGTGTTTCTCTTACAAAAATAAGTAGGTTACCTTTTTTCTTCACAGCTGTTTCCTTAACATTTTTAAGATGGTCTAATCTGCTACAAGAATGAAAAGAGAAAAAAAAGAGAAAAATATGATTTTTTCTTTTCTTAAACCAGTAAGCTAGAAAATAAATCCTTGCAGGAGGTACAGCCTTCATCTTCTGAAAATGCCTGCTCTTCATTTTCACCTCATCTTACCAGAGAAAAGCTGGCATTATATGAATGTACTGTATTCATTGTAGAATATGATTTTTGCATTATTAATGACACAACAGTCTAAAATCCTCAGAGCAGTGCTTGTAAGAAAGATAAAAGCTACTGTAGTAATTGAGAATGTTTTACTTACTGCAAGCTGAAGTAACTGAAAATTTCATGGAAATGCCCATTTCATAAAAAGATGCTTGCCTTTAGGAAAGTATTCTCATTTGAACTAAGGACACTGTCTAGTTAGCTGACTGCATTCAAACTTAACATCTGTTTTGGTTTTGGGGTTTTTTTCCCTGTAATTTAAACAGTTTTTTATGAAGCCTTTTATTTAATTTCACAATGGGAGTTGAGAGAATGGGTCATTTGTGTAGTACCATAGGATCATTTAGCTCTATTTAGCACCAGCCTCAACAGTTACCAAATCTAGCACCCACTGAAAGGGAATTTGGCCACTTCTGTTATAAATCAGAACAGGTTCATTAACAACACAAGTTCTGAACACTCTGTTGAGCTGTGTGTAAGTAATGCTTGCCCTGGAAATGTCTGAATGCTATTGTAATGACTGGGTATTTCTGCAATTAACCAGGGAAAAAGTCTGTTTTTTAAACCAAATTAAACTTCTGCTAGATACAAAATATTAGGCTAATTTTTTTTTTTAAGATGGATTATAGTCCAGTCAGGGAGAACATTTTTGACCACATAGCTATCTTCTTGTCATATTTTCCATTCTTTTAAAACTATATTCTGCTGCTAACCTCACAAGTCTCTGTCTAGAAAAGGAAGTAGATTCTGAGCTGATGCCATCAAACCAGTCCTCTATGCTTGCAAATAATTAGAAGAAATGTCTAAAACCCAGGTCAGATAAACCTGAAAATAATTAACTGTCTAAATTTAAATTAAAAGGCATATATTTTCGAGTGTTTACATAAATATCAGCTGGACAGGACAAGATCATAATTGCACTGCTAAGTTCCAGACCTCTTGTGAGCTGAACTGCACTAAAACATTGCTTTAGTCTCATATGAGTTTTTCAGCATTATGGGTTGTTTCGTATCTTCCACTTAAGTGTATGGTTTTTATCATAACTCAGGACTTTAATCCAACCATCAAAAGCCATTTGCTATGGGAACTTTAGGTAACCTAAGTCTTCTGAATGAAGGAAAAGTTGGTTTGTCTGTTTACTTTGTTCTTTCTGTTCATTAAACTACAAGGTTTGGTAGTTTTTAGGAAAAAAATCAAGGTGTATAAATGTTTATCCAAAGGTAAATCTTAGAGCATTGCAGTTTCCTTCTGGAACTTAGCTTGTAGTGTATAGAACCTAGTATTATTAGTCATGTACATAACATATAATATGATTCAGGTTAATGTTTCATATGAAAGAATGTATTTGTAAATTGTAACAATATTAGTTTCTTTATCTTTTTAAAGTTCTAAACAGAATAAAAATGATGTATTGTTAGACTTGACTGCTGTACTGCAAACTCTGTCTTAAAAGGTTACTTTTGTGTCTAGCAAAAGTTGTGTGTTATGTGAAATATTAACAAAAATGTGTGCTCTTAAAACTGATCTTAAAGGTAGGTAGGTTTTGTCATGATTTGCCAGAATTGTAATACTTGCTGATATCTATTGTAACCAACTCCTTGGAAGTTCTCAAAGATGTAGAAATTATTTTGTGCCATTCTGGGGAGAGAAAAAAAAAAGTGGGACCTGCTCTCGACTCACTACTGGAAACCCTGATTTTTGTCATTAAATACTGTACTGTGATGAAAACTGTGTTTGGATTATTTGAGTTCTCTATTCAAAATATGAATTGTTCTTGAGTTAGGTTTTTGTATTTCACTCTAGCAAAATTATATTGAATCTTACCAAAACTGAATAAAAATTATTTTCTGCTATAGTGATAAAAATTTTCTCTAGAGTACTGTAATTAAAAGAGAAGTAGTGGAAACTAGGTTAAAGCATTTCCTGTCTAAGCAGATTCCAAAAAAATAGTTGCTAGAGGTTGAAGTTAGCACCCTACCTAGAGGCTGTGTAGGTTAAAAAGAATCCTGGTAATTTACTTTGCATTCCTATGAAATGCTTATTCTCAAGTTGTTAATACCTTCTTTTGGCTATCTAATTTTATTGATAATTTTTTTTAATCAAAGCGCAAGCAGTTTTAATTACCCTGTAAGAATGAAACTATAAGGGTAGAATTCATCTACACACAGAGAAGCAATCCCTTGGATTCAGATGAGGTCTACTTGCACAAGAACCATATCCAATACAAACTGCTTTTGCTGCCATCTCTCTCTTCAGGTTTAAATGTGATCCCTGTGATCGTAATCTCAAAAATTTCTTATTGACAAATACTGGCAACTGTTCAATTACTCTAGTTACTAGGTAAGTTTTGCTTGAATTCATGTTATCCATCGATGTTGAATACCATACATCCCCAATGCCCAACCTGTATTGTGGTAGTGTGTTGTTAAGTTTCTTGTGTTATTCCCCCAATTTATGTATTGTTCTCCCCTATTATGTGTAAAATGGTTTCGTTCCCCCTTCTTTCCCGCCATCGTTAGCCTGCCAGCTAAGTTGCTATAGTAACCGCTATTCATAGTTGCCGATATGTAATTGCTCCTCCCCTGGTTTCCCTTATAAGTGAAAGTTGTTTCCTCCCTGTCCAGTCAATCACTCCCTTCCTCCTCCCAGGTTTCGAGAACCTTCTCCTCTCTGGAGATGGTGGTTGGCTGGGGTCCCAGGACACCTCCTTTACCTTTTGATTATTAGTCTCCATGGAGTGTCAGTTCTGTGAAGTTCATCCCCTCACCTTTCCCGATTGGCTCTGCCTGTACCCACCTCCTTCCTTTATAATCCTGTTTTCACCCCCTATGAAAAAGAACTTTTTCCCGGATGGTTTCCCGGTGTTTTTGGATCTGGCATCACCTTCAATAAACCGATGTTTAACCCCCGGGAAATGGTCAGCTCCGTTCCTCTCCTATACCA
Source organism: Zonotrichia albicollis (assembly GCF_047830755.1). Lineage (NCBI taxonomy): Eukaryota > Metazoa > Chordata > Aves > Passeriformes > Passerellidae > Zonotrichia > Zonotrichia albicollis. Next base: position 22,566,514 of record NC_133824.1, read on the forward strand.
GCGGTGTAAGCCAGTCCGCAGCCAGCACAGCCCGAGGCCATCAGACGCCGAAGGGTGCTGGCCAGGAATTGCAGAGGGGTGTCGGCCTTTCGCCCTCAGCTAGTCGGATTCTAAACTTCGGGCCACATACGATCCCTTCCGCACTGTATGAACCTCTTGGTAAAAGAAATAGATCTCCAGTGGATCAGAAGCTAATCTGACAGCTAATCAGAGGCTACTCTGGACACCATTTTGGTGTAGATTGAACAAAATGTTCAGTTCCTATTTGAACATTCTTGTAGATCAATTTCACCATGTTATTTTGTACATTTATGTTACAACTTCCATAACTTATCAGACTTATTTGTTGCTGTGTGGAAATTAAGGAAAAGATAGGGCTTTGTTTGTCATCTTTGATTCATGGAAGAAGCTCAAGCATGGAAGTTTGCTGATACAATATGTTAGGTTTCCTAAGTAAAGTATATGTTAGTATGTTCCTGAAGGGATAATATTTGACTGAGAAAACTGTTCTTCAGCTACAAGTCGTGGCATCTGTGAAGATACAGATGCACACTACTTCAGGCAGAGCAGGAGTGCTGTCCACTACTCAAAAAAGATTGCAATGTCTCAGATTATAAATGGCTTTCTCTTGTTTCATAGTTCCCCATGGAAGTGGTCAACTACTGCTGGGTTAAGACATTAATTTATATAAACAGTAACTTCCCTAATAATTTCAAAGCATCAACTTCTGCTTTGTGGCACATCATTACAGCCTGTTTTGTGCATCATCTGGAAGCACTGAATGGTATTTAATTTATACTTTTTCTATTTGAGCTGTTACTGTCTTTTTTTCTGCTGTCACCTCATGCAGTCTAAATTGTAGCAACATTTTTTAATGATGGTGGCTAGCTTTGGCAGGGGTTGACATGGGATTACAGGCTCAAAAAGTATTTCACTATTTATTTTTGCAATAACTGAACAAAAGTAAACTGAGGGTAAAGGTCTGTTACATGGAAGCAGAGTACTATGTTAGATGTTCAGTGTTCAGGCCCAGTATCCAGAGTAGAAAAGTAACCTTGTTAACTAAGCAAGTCAGGTGGCTTTAGAAGTGTAGAAAATACATATCTAGCAAAATACCAATTGATATTTCAAACAGTTTCAGAGGTTTCTGGTAGCTAAAAGTGTGCTAACTTACACAGAGGACTTGAAGCCTGTCTTGTGATGAAATTCTGTTGGTGCTAAAGAGGAAGAAACAGTTTTTATTTGTGTCAAGTATTTTTTCCTGTGTTTGTGTCAAGTATTTTCTCTCCTGAGAAGAGAAAGAGAATGTGGTAAAAAATAAATGAGAAAGCAGTGATAGTGTTTCATGCTGTATTGAAAACAAAGTCTTCAACATGTGTAACTAACAATAATCATGGTGATTTGCAGCCAAACCGATTGGGGTTTTTTTCCTATTTCAGAAAGAATAGACATATGAAAGCTTTCTTTGCTTTGGCATGATGCTGGAACTAGGGCTTCTGCAAAAAAATACCTTTACTTGTCAGAAGTATTAAGATTTTAATGAGAATCCTTTCCAAAACTTTCACTGGTTTTATGAAGAATAGGATTTGGAAACACTTCTTTGTTTCTGTGAGAAAACATAGAATAAGGAAACATAAAAGAGAAGGCTATTAGATTTATTTGCATTTATTTAAGGATTGTAAGAGACTCGTCAAAAGCATGACACTATTGCTTTTTAGGAATAAGGAAGTGTAAGCACTGTTCATGCTGCCAGTCTGCCTGAACCTGAGGAGTGGTTGTGCAAGATGAGGGACAGATTGGAGACTCTTGCATCACCAGGTAAGCAAGTCAGAGGAGATGATGAGGTAACTTCTGAGAGTGTCCCAGGGAAGAGGAGAAACGTACACCTTACTTGGGAAGACACTGCCATCACTCCCCATGTGTCTTCCCCCACTTCCTTCTTGCCCCAGCTTTCTATGCTGAGCACACAACTGCAGGGTGTAGGATTATCCCTCTGGTCAGCTGGGGTCAGTGTCCTGCTTGTGTCCCCTCCCAGTTCATTGTTTAGCCTCAACCTCTTTGAGGTTGAAGAAGCAGAAAAGGCCTTGACAGTGTGCAAGGCCTGCTCAGCAATAACTAAAATATCCCTCAATTATCAGCACTCTCTCCAGCACAGATTTAAAACACAGCCCCTTACTTGTTACTGTGAAGAAAATTACACCAGCCAAAAGCAGCAGACTGTTCAGTGTTTTCTCACAAATGAGTAAAGAACCATTTGCAATTTTCTTCAGGACAGTTCTGAGGTGTTTTAAGCCTACATAGAGAGAAATGTGAGTGCCCTTGGTCTTCTATCTTACCCGTTCTTTTCTGGTGCTTCCTCATGTGCACTTGTTCAGTGTTTGAGACAAGCTGAAAACAGGTCTGTTAAAAGTCAGAGCAATGAAACTGCATGACAGGCATTATTCTTCACTGAGGCCATGAACAATTGCCGAGCTTCCAGTGTCTGAGTGAAATAATAGCTGTATACATGGGATCATTTGTAAGACAGATGGCTGAGAAAGGTACCATTTATCTACCAGGCAAGGTTTCACAACTTTTGACTGTCATTCTTGTCAAAACCATCATTAATGGGTTAGCTATTTGTTAATCACCTAAACTTAGGAGATGTTAGATTAAAATATTTTTTTGTTCTCCAAGTCTATTCTAGGTGCCACTCTCTGCAATAGCACTGAAAAAGGAAAGGGAGGTGGGGAGAAAGAGGTTATGTGTGTTTATATTCATTGACTGAGTAGGCTTCATAGAACCTGTTCCTCTGTCTAGCACAGTCCTTTTGCAAGGTTATTTATGGCTCCCTTTAATACCCCAAGTGTCCTTCCTAGTTCCCACTTTTGAATAATTTTCAATATTCAGTGTTGTGTTTTTGCCATATTGCTCACTTGAAAGTATCTCATCCTAAGGGGTGGCTCCACAGCTGAACTATCAGGATTTCTAAGGCCAACATGAAGTACAATCTTTAGTGTTTGCTCTTTGGTGTTTGAATAGCTCCTCTTGCATTATTTATTAACTGCAGATTGTTGCTGTTTGTAGATGAAGATGTAGGCATGTACTGCACATGAAATGAGGATACTTCACATCACAAGGGCAAATTTGTAGTGAAGGTGTTTCAGCATGCCTGAAAAATTTAGGATAAGATTTCAGTCAGAAATTCAGTGGTGGATCACCAGCTGAAGCGTTTCTTCCTTATTCTTGTGAAAGGCTTTTTTTCCAAAGTCTGTGATGAAGCTGTAATAAATGACAGAAGGTATTTATCTTAAACACAGCAGATTTCACCCTACAAGATTTCAAAAAGAAATATCAAATTTGTCTCATATAAAATAGCCCTGGAAGTAAGTAATATACAGTAATTTCATGGACCAAAGTAGAATTGAGATATGAGAATATAAACTCCAGTTTCTCCAGTCCTAATCGAAAGTTTCAGGATTATAGTGGAAATACTTCTAGTTTCTGGATTTGTTAGAAAAATCAGATACAAAAGCATGCTTCTCTCTGTCTTGCTTTAACCCCTCTTAGCAGCTGTTATGAACAAAAATTCGGTCAATATTTTTTTTGTGAGAAAAAGTTACAAAAAGGCAGCCAGATCTGTCTCTGCCAGGGTTCTGTGTGCTTTGTTATTGTAATCACGGGTCATTGTAGCTTATCACCCCTTTTGTATTAGTAAAGGCCCTGGCTGGGGTGGGGTGATGGCCCTTCCCCAAGGCTGTGTTCTCTTCCCAGCATAGGGAAGACGCCTGAGAGGGTGGGGGGGGGGTTATGCAAAGTGACTCCAAGACCAGCATGCTTTTGGGACCCCGACTCCAAAATGCAACGAGAAAACCCTAAAAACAACGAGCCACCTAAGAGTTGAGAGACTAAAATGATGTCCGGATGTGAGGAGCCAAGTGCTGAGCCTGCAGAGATGCGGAGTCCCTCTCGCCCTGACCATGAGAGTCGTCCCCGGCGGAGAGACCAAGCCAGATAAGCGAGAAGGGGCAACATCTGACGGGGACCTCACGCCCTAAAGCTCCCACGAGGACTGGATCCCCCGGCTCTGCCCCTAGTGGACGGAGCTGTGCTTATCCTCCTCCTCTGATTCGCCCTGGGAGACGCGACGGGGACTGCAGCCCTGCCGAGCCGCCCAATCCTGAGCTGATCATTTTTAATAAAGGCATTATAAAGGAGAAGAAGTCTCCTGGCCCTGTTTATTTCAGCAGCCAAGCACTATGCAGCCAATCGTCCTCCAGTGAGATTGGGAGAGAACCTGAAGAATAAAAGTTAGAAAACTGTGCGTTGAGATAGAGGCAGTTTAATAGATGAAGTAAAAACCACACACACAAGAAAGCAAGACAAGGAATTAATACACCATCACTTGCTCTCATTTATATTGCAAGAGTTCCATATTGTTGTCTCCTTAGTGCAGAGTTTCATAACTCCTTGATGTTTCTCATAGACAGCTCCTCTAGGCACTGACTCTTCTTCTCACAGCAGCCAACTGACTCCAGTTCCCCTCAACCAACCAATCCACTCTTTTATAACACTCTTCTGATTGCCTACAGCTGTGGCCTGTTAAAGTCAGGCCTGCTCCTAATCTTTAATAATCAGCCCAGCTGCAACTTTTTAGGGGTAAGATTACTTTATATACTACCTTTATTTTCTCATATTCTATCCTACAATCACTCCAAATGTCTGTGCCTGCTCCTATGCTGAGTGTGACACCATATGGTCTGGAATATTCCTGTGGTCAGCAGGGCTCCCAGCTGTGTATCCTCCCACCCCCAGACCCCCACCAGCCTGGCAGTATGAGAAGCAGAAAAGGCCTTGGCTCTAAGCCCTGCTCAGCAATAAAAGAAACACCTCTAAATTATCAACCCTGTGTTTAGCACAAATCCAAAACACAGCCGTACACTAACCATTGTCAAGGAAAACAACTCTACCCCAGCCAAAACCAACACACTCGCAGACATTTGTTCTTCCTGCTCTAGCAATTCAGTACCTGTCATGCAGTATATGCTGTTTGCAAGGATCAATCTGTTGTTGCAAAACATATCTGGAGAAAGAGAGGCACCAAAGGAAAGCTGAGAAAAAGCAGCAATAAAATCTCGTTGCTGTTCTACTTGGGTTTTGCACTGCAAGAGCAGTCAGCTTTGAGGCTGAATGCCTTTATATTAATGAAAGAACCCATTTTAAGGTATTTTGGGGAATGCTGTGTCTGTATGCCTCTTCTCACAGGCTTCAGCAGCTGTGAGGAAAAACTGTCTGTTGCCTTGTGCTCAAACAGTTCTCTGACATTCTCTGGTTTAGTCTAAGGACAAAAGGATCTCTGTGTCAGAGACACAGTGCTTAGTCAGTGTCAGCTTCCATTAAACTGCCATTTTGAAACACAAACCCTCCCTCCTAAAAGTATGGGAAAAGTAATTCAAGAAAAAGGAAACACATCATAATAAAGCATCAGAAACACATTCTACAATGATATTTGCTATAAGAATTCATACTGCAAAAAGTATTTCAGGTAGCCAAACTTGAGTAGTTTTCTCATTTCAGCAGAATGCAATTAAAACTTAAATTAAATGCTTCAGAGTATTTTCTGTCCCTTCATTTGGAATTTAGAAATCAAGCATTGTGATTCTCAGTTGAAAGGTATATTACAAAATAACAATATGGTACAAATAGAATGAGAGTTCTCATAAAATCAAGACTTACCACTATACCCATGGATGTGACCCATAGGGGAGTAATTTGGTGAGCACTGGAGGTAATAGAAATACCAGTCATGCTAAAGAAATGAAGAGAGACTGGGCCACCTTGAACCTAAATGAGCAACAAAAGTCAGCATTTCAGAATGTGAAAAATATGTCATTTGTGGCTCTCGTGAAGGAAATGATCAATGCATTCATGTAGAATGCATGATTGTACAGAAATTAAGAGAAGTTGTGAATAGAAAATTAGGGAGACTTATTTTTTAAACCAGTTTAGCTGTCTCTAATTACCAGCATAGGTAACTTCATTTTCAGATATGCTCATAATGGCTTTAACTCAACCATTTTCAAGGGTAATGCTCAAAGCAGTAAGCAACTTTTCTGTTCCTAATTAAATGCTAATGTAATAGAGCTTAGTTTAACCCAAATGAAAAGAAAACAGATCTCCTAATTTTCCTTCCAAATAGTCAGAAAATACAAGAAGCTGGTACTTGGTCATCCCTTCCATATGAAAGATCTTTGCTGTGTTGACAGCTTATATTTCACCAGCTCAGCTAAGATTCCTTGTGCGTAGTGGGGTAAAATGAAAGCTTCTAGTATCTGCTGTCTTCACATCTGGACTTTTTCAGTTCTGAGATTTTTTTTTTAATATTACTACTGAAATAGCACAAAGTCTGTGTCTCAATTTTGTTATTATATAGCATAGTTTCTATCTGAAATACACCATCGTGGATTTAGTGACTGACAGCTTATGCTGTGAACTGCAATGACTTGTCAAACCAATGTAATGTTATCAAGTTCTAATCAAACCCTTTATATTGGTAAATATTAATTCCTCTTTTAACTAGAACTTGTATTAAAATCTGTCATACCTTTGACATTCCAAGGATTGTAAATCAAGAAGTAGCATTTTGCCAGACAGTCAGTGATTCCCCAAGTCAGACTGCAAAGGCAGCTACTTGTGCCAGGGGAACCTAGGAATCTCTCCAAATAAAATAGCTTCAGGAGTTTTCTTGCTAAATCAATGCAAAACAATGATAGAAATGCTTAGGGAATGGTAGTAATGAGGTCTTTTATTTTTTTAAATTGAAGAGAAGGGTTGGCTGGAATCCCTAGAGAGCTCAGGGCAGGGGCTTTCTAGGAGGTGATGATAGGTAAGTGTTGTTTGTATCATCATAAACTCCCTAGGCAATTTCTGTGCCCCAGCTTCAGCCCTGAGGTTTTTGTGCGTTGCAGCACAATACATTAAAGCACTTCTGAAGAGGATGTACCGAAAACAGCATGCTGTCCAGAAAAACTTTCAGAGATTTCATATGCTGTGTCTAAAACAAAGAAGACATGCAAATACAGTGTCTTTTTATGCAGCAGCATTCTTTTAGAGAGAAATTCTCAGAAATTGTTTCTTTATTGCAGTGTGTGCTTAATTGGTTTCTTTTGCTGCTGCTCTTCTCTGTGTATTAAGCATATTTTGTCCATCTTCCCTGTATGTCTTAGTAATTAAGACATAAATGTGGTGCATTTAACACTACTAGAAGGACAATTTTGCTGAAGTACATGGAATTTTGTGATGGTATTTTTTGTAGTGTTGCAAGTTCATTCAATGATATAGAAAATAACTTTCAATTTATTAATTCTTAATTGTTGCAAACTACAAATACGTTACAGATTATATAATAAAATTTATTATTGCTGTAGGTGTTCTTAGCATGATAGCTAAAATTGACTTGTGGTCAAGGATACACTTGGACACCTCTGGATTTGAGATTTCCGTTTTTGGAGTGGAACTTTAGGCTGGATACAAGCCTTGAATTAGGTAACAAATGGTCCTTCTCCTCTTTTGCCTTCTCTTTGTTTCCCTTGGAAAGAATGGAACCTGGCACACAGGATGGCACTGAGCCTTTTGAGATGCCCGAGGAAAAGGGCAAATGGGATAAATGGCATAATGGGCACAGCACATTTTTCTTCAGTGTTGACAAAGCAGCCCAATATGATAAATTGTGTTATTTAGAACTTCTTTAAAAACAAAAAACATTTGTTTATGTCTCAAAAATGTGAGTTATAGGAAGTAGAACCCAAGAAAGAGATTACTTCTGAGATCACCATAGAATGGTTTGTGAAGCATAGGAAAGGAATGCAGGAAAGAATAAAGAAAAAAAAAGAAAAAAAAGCAGATCTTTCTGTTCTAGGATTCAGATCTGAAAAGTAAGGGGTTGCCAAATTGTAATTGTTATAAGAAACAAAAAGGGGTTTGCTAGACTTTCTGGAGCATCTGAGGAAGAGATACGAAGAAATCTGTTTTCTTAACTGCGGTGGTTGTTAAAGTTAGAATGCCAATGTCCATTTGAAATCACAGGAATTAAAACTGAAATGTTTTGGCCAACATAGCTTTGGGTCACAATAGAGTTACACATGGCAATGCATGCACTGGATCAACTTATCACAATCATTAGCCTCTCTCGGCACAGCAGTTAGTTTCAATTTCTAATAAATTACATCTTTACTGGTTTGCAAACAGAACAATGCTGCAACAACACTGGCACAAGGGAGCCTCTCTTTGGAAGTTTAGAAGTATTTTTGTTTAGATCGGTTTTTTCCCCCATCTCCCTGGTTTTGTATTCACTTTTTTCAATCAAAATTGCATCAGTTTTTTATGCAAATGTTTATCTCTCAAGGACTGTCCCTGGAGTTTGGAATTGACTGCAAACTTATACAAGTCTCATTCCCACCCAGCTAGTACTTCTTCATGGCTTTTTATGGAAAGGAAAGCAATTCACAAATGCACAGAATGAGTTCATAGATTTTCCATTACATCTGCACATGCAACATCAAAACCATATTCCAATACATTATATCTCTAATTTGTAATATGACCCCAATGTGACTCATTTTGCACATAAAAATCTTCTGAATTCCTGCAGAGTTTTTTAACCTGTATCCCAGTTTTTCATTTGTATCTCAGTAAGAAAAATGATGAGGTCACTTGAACCAGGAAACTCAAAAATTTAAAGATTGTCTAAGAAAATTATTTCTGAAACAGTAGGTATTTGTCTATGTGACAATAAGTCTTTAGCAGTCAGCTGTGTTATTGATGCACTCATCTATTAAGTCATTTTTGTTTGCATATTATAGCAATATTAATTTTAATTGAAAAGAGATCTAAAATCTTTAACTCTTTAGGATAAATTGTCTTAGTCTTTACAAAGAATATAGGAAGTATTAATATAGAGTTAATGCATTACCAATAAAAAAATGAAGTGGAAAAAAAAAGGAATTTTCCCATCAGAATTTAATTTCAGGTGTTTTCCTGAACTACAGTGTTTTATTAAATGATCTTTAACCTGGCATAGCTGGTTGTTGTAGAGAATTCATTCTTTTTCCTTAAACATCCTTCACAAATAATAAGGTGCCTTCTCACCTTGCTACAGTACATAACTGCTATTGATTACGTGCTCTCTGTTAAATTCAGCTTCTGTTCAGCACTGAAGGGCACATACAAGAGTCCTGACAGACTGATCAGGACATGCAGAAGGAAGTTTAAGGAGATGATAGCTCTGACCTTCAACTGAGAAGCCAACCCAAGCTGCCATGTGAAGCATGTCCTTTAATTATACAAGTCTTTGCACTGATATTTTCTCTGACTTTAGAAATATATATTTACAGTATTTGTGAATGTTTCTATAGTAACACACTAAACAAAGGTACACAAAAGGGTGTTAATTATGCCTGGACAAAAAGAAAAACTGAAAAACCCCCCAAACACCAACACAAACAACAACAAAAATAAAAACAAAAACAAAACAAATCAAAAATCCCAACCAAACAAACAAAAACAACCCTAAACAAGCCCCCTTCCCTCCCAAAAAAACTAACCTTAATTTTGAATCTTTGAATTTTAGATTATTTTTAATGATTGTGTTCCTAGAAATAATATAGGAATACAGTGCTGTTATGGTTTAACCCCAGCTGGCTGCTGACCATCATGCAGCCGCTTGCTCACTTCCCCTTCCCTGACACACTTGGTGGGCTGGGGAGGAGAATGCAAGGCTGAGCAGCAAGAAACCTCTGTGGTTTGGTCTGTTATTAGATGCCAATTACTGGCTGGTGCTGCATTGTTAGGAAAGATTATTCCAGCCAATTGGAAGCACGGCAGCTTGGTAAATGTAGAAGAGGAGGCAGGAATAACTCCTCTTGCTTCAATAACTGTTGTCTTTATCCAAAGAAGCCTTCATGTGCGCTCAGGTTGTCTGGTTAGCCCAAAAAACAAAAGGCTGGTGAAGTTTTTCAGCCTTTGCAGTTTTATTGTAGTCAAATGGAAGGATCTGGAACACTGTACAGGGAATTTTGCTCAAAATCTGATAAGCACATAAATTCTTTAAAATAACATCTTTCTAACCCTCATCCAAACAGCCATGTTGTCTGCATCAAATATATTTTTAAGGAGCTTGCCATGAAAGTTTGTTTTTTAACAAAGCAGGGGTAAGATTTGTGTGTTAAAAAGCTGTCTCATGTATTTGACCAGCAAAATAACATATGGCTAGAAAATATCATAGCTAATGCCTCACTGTGACAAGAAATACAAAATAAAAACCATCTGGGGTATTAATTCTATGTGAACAATTTTTTTTTTCCCTGCAGAAAGTAATTTTTTTCAAATGGATGCAACTTTCTTTCAAAGTAGTTCTGTTGGCAAATTTTAAACCTCTTTTACTTGTTATTTTTTCTGATATCTTACCTGAGCAATAATTCAGTTTTTGTGGGACAGTTCCTTTCACCCAAATGTATGCAACATTCAAACAATCAGTGCTGGAATATGCTACTATTATCCTTATTACCATCTCTTTTGCTTATTACAGTTTTGGTATCCTTTAATCCCCAGCATGTTCCTCTTCATCATTTCTCTTTCCCTACAAAGAGACTGTAAAGCTCCTATGATTTGGAGTTTGTTTTCTCTTTTTTCCCAATCCTTTAATTTTCCAGGTAAGAAACTCCAAATATCTTATTGTTCACAAAGTCACTAAACCTGTCTGTTACTTTTGTTATGTAAAAGTAAAAATTTTCAATATTTCTTTTGCACTCATTCTCTCTTCCATAAAAAGAGGTCTGACATGAGCAAAAAGTAGCCTGGAACTGCAGGATAAGAAAAAATATCTGTAAAATGTAAGCAATGGGGAAATTCTGAATGTATTCAAGTAATTTATTTTAGCAAAGAAAATCAGAGAATACTTGATGACTTTCAAAAATATGAAAAGACAACATGAAGAACAAAGGCAATAAAGTGTTTCATAATAGATGGCTTTAGAAGCCATGGTATTACAATTCAGGAAAGCAGATTTAAGTTAGACAATAGAAAATGTTTCTTAATGGTGCAAAAACAGTTGAATGGGCATTACTACATTACATTTCTGAAAACCAGAAATGATGGCACTATGATTTATTTTCTCTCAGGGCAGATAACCTCAATATCCTTCCATCCATATCATTAATGGTTCCATGACTTCTGATCTCTTTTCTATTAACTGTTCACTTAAACAGACTCAATCAAACTGGATTTCACATCATCATTACCCTTGTACTGGCTCCCCAAATGTACTCATTACATCATGAATTAAATTAGATTGTAAGTGACCTTTCCTTGAGGACTGCTATAGAGTGTCAGTTCAGTACACACCATTATAGAAAAATCTATTGAAGTTATTCTGAACTACATCTCTCTCTCCAAGGTTTCTTGGAAATTGGGAGAAATGAAAAGTATGAAGATCAAGGATGAGGGGAAAAAAAATAAAATTGATTGGCTTGTCACACTTCTGAATAGTCTTGGGCTTTGTCACTGAACACTGTAAGCAGGGTCTGAAGTCCACAAGTTGCCTTTAATCAAAACTGACTTGTTAAGATCTTTGTGAGTGTAACTGTACAGCTAAGTTGTAACAGTACAAAACATGGATGTGACTCCATGCCTAGCAGCATTAGTATCTTACTTTTCTCTACTTTCCTTATCTTATTCACACACAATAGCGAGCATGAGTGTAAAAACTTCTGTAAAGTTTTTTCTGAATGTAAAAAAATGCCAAAATTCTCAGTAAGGAATTGCTAGGCTGCTTTTTTGTTAACTACATACAGAGCATTTAGTGTTTTGGGTCAAGAGCAGAAGAAAGATAAAAGAGTGAAGTGTATACATTTCTATTAAATACCTCTGCCTTACCCTGTGTGCAGTTGAATACACCACACAGCTTTAGGACTCATGTTTGAATTAGATGTTTCACATGCAATTTGTGCATGCCAGTGTCTGATGCTGCCTAGTGGGTCAAAAGTAGTGACCTGGAGATTTTGATCAACAGGATTTTCTCATGTTCGTTTTTTCAGAAGCCAGGGATGGTAAGGAACACCTCAGTATGTCCCACTCCCAGCCATGTTCTATCCCTTAAATATGGGATAGTATCTCAGCTAACAGATAAAGTGAAGATTCTGGTAACATTGTCAGGCCTTCAGGAGCTAAGGTACATGGCAGGTCGGAAAAATTTCCATTGCTGTTGCTTCTAATGTATCTGCTCCTTGGCCAAAGCAACTGGCTTCCTTCTGAACCTCTGATACTGCAAAATGAGCCTTAATCACTTTTTAAAGTAAATTGACAAAAATTTAAATGTTGTTCATTAAAAATTAAAGAAAATAGGCAAAATTCCAAACAATACTAGTATTATTTCTTCATTTTGTAATATGCTTCAGATGGTTTAAATCACAAATATAATTTTTTAATGAGTAATTGTTGATTATTTTTACTAAGTCCTGCAGACATCAATCTACATCTTGTGCATTTATTTCCTACATTGTTTAATATCAAGTTTTAGAACTAGTTGATGGTCAAATATATACAAGATTAACCTTGCAATGAAACGTGTTTCTGACCTGTTATCCAATGCACTGTATCTTTAACTCCTGTGAATGGAAGTAAGGGGAGTTAGTGAAAGCCAAAAGATTAAATTAAATTGCTATTAGCTTTGTTTTACAAAAACAAAAGTGTTCAGAAATGAGTGAATTAGTGGCTGTGATTGGCTTCTTTTCACTTTACAAGTAAAATAAGATTCATTGTCTGATAAGATAGTGCATTAAAGAATTATTCTTAAGTTTAAATATTTGAACTCTATGCTCCTATTTTATGCATTTTTCTTAGCTGTATTTTAACATAAGAATTACTTCATCATATTTTTCTATTTTAAACAGAAGGTCATGCTTGGTAAAGGTCTGCTTTAAATCACGTCCATTAAAATGACTCCTACTGTTTTGCAAGTGATTGGAACAGTGGGTACTTTTGCTGGAATCTATTTCTTCTCTTTCTGTTAGAATGTATCAAAGAATTAAGAGTAAAAAAAAATGTCCTTTATACCAATGGTGTTCAAATTTAACAGGATAACACTTCAAAGCTATTTCCAGAAATATGCTTAAGGGGTTACATTTCTACCTGATACAGCTCTGTGGCTGATGTGGGTGATTTTGTCACATAATACTTACTGAGTTCAGGGTTTCTGGATTTTTACTCGTCGTTGGTAACCTGCTGCTTTCATAAAGCAGATCCTGCTTTCTGGAGAAGGTGGTAATTTAAATCCAAAGGCATAAATCACTTTTGGATTTATAGGACTAACCCCACACATTTTAATTAACTTTGTTCATAATTAAAACCACTTCCATGTTATCTTCGGTGAGTGATGTGTTTGCACTGATGTACACGAGGGGAGAATTTGGCTTAAGCTATCCTGATTAAAGCTTTGTCCTTCTAGCTGACTGTGCAGAAGCAGAAGAGAACTCTACACTTTCTTATATAAAATTGCAACTGATGTTGTATAGGCCAAGAAGCAAATTCTGACAGAAATGAAAGAATACATCCCTTTAAGATATAGGTCAAAGTTAGGCAGAAAAAATATGACAGGTTTTCTTGCTAGCTCTCTGTTTCCTTTAGGCTTTTCCCATTCAATTTCTTAAATAATTTCACTGTAGTCTTGGATATTAATGGTGAGATATGTAGGTAGCATTTAGGCAGGAGACACAAGCTAGATTCTGACCACATTTGGGGTTTTCGGATCCCATTTTGCATTTTGTAAAAGCAAGACTCATCTTCAACAGGCTTGATCATAATATATAGCCACATCTTCTCTGATCAAATTCTCATTGCAATTTTAATTGGATGTGATATTTTTTATCACAGATGTTGAAAGAGATGAAAGATGCTTATACCAGTAAAGAAATGGTAATCTTGTTAGTACCTTTAAGTCTGTATTTTCGAGATGCTTTTGTGAGTATGCAAGTTTGATATAAATATGTAGATAATGTGTACATGCACATATTTGCACGATCAGGCTTTTGATAGTTAGAAAGAGCCAGTCTGCTTATGTACAATAAACTTGTAACTAATTTTCTTAGGTTTGTGGTTCAGTATTTGCAGTCACGTCACTGGCTTTTCTCCACAGATCTCTGGCTTAGTTCCAGGCGTGATGGTATTGCAGATGTAACTCTGTGGAATTTTCATCCATCTTTTTGCCCTTTAGATACAGTGGCTGAAGAATGAGAAAAGATGACTGCAGGGTTTAGGCAGTAATGGTTTCCTTGGGTAATGGGTTTCTGTCCCTATTATGTCATCTGATGTGAGTGTGATTCTGTGCCTATTTCATCCAGTGCATTTCTTTCTAATGCCTCAAGATGCACTTTTCTGAGTATACACTGATACAGCTTTGCTTCAACCACGGTGGATGTTAGAAAATGTTACACTGCTCAAAAAACTGAGGTCCCATAAATTTTCCAATTCATGAACCCAAAAGTAATAATGTGAGACTTTTTTTAATCTACAAATAAAGTGGGAAATAATGTTTCACATCCTAGTAAGTACTCTGAAAATCAATACTACTTGACAAGGACTTGGACTGTATTCAGGGATAAACACCACAGAGAAATCGTCGCCAAACTCATCATTCACTGTTCAGAATAGTGTTTGGATGATGGATCACATACAAAGTAGGGACTGACAGCCTAAACATTACATTAAAATCAAACCCAAAAATTGCTGCTTTGCTGCTTCCTTACATGCAACTAAATGCCAAATAGTAAATATGCATTACTAAAAGCATAAAATACCACAGATCTTCAAGGAAATGCTTCTTGTAGTAATATGTGGTTTCTGGAAAGTTTGGTAGCAATAAAGTAATTTAGTTGATTCTTTTTTCTTTGGGGCTGGTTTTGGATGAACACCTCAAGATCTGGCAGTGTGTGCTCACAGCCCAGAAAGCCAACAGCATCCTGGGCTGCATTCAAAGTAGTGTGGCCAGCAATGTGAGGGAGGAGATTCTGCCCCTCTGCTCCCCTCTTGAGAAATCCTACCTGGAGTGCTGCATCCAGTTCTGGAGCTTCCATCGCAAGAAGGACATTGACCTATTGGAATAAGTCCAGAGAAAGGCCACCAAGTTGATTACAAGGCTGGAGCACCTATTCCTATGAAGACAGGCTGAGAGAGCTGGGGCTGTTCAGCCTGAGGAGAGAAGGTTCTGAGGAGACCTTACAGCCCCTTCCAGCACCTAAAGGGGGCCACAAGAAGGCTGAAGAGGGACTTTTCACAAGGGCCTGAAGTGACAGGACAAGGGGAGATGGCCTAAAGATGGAGCAGGGCAGGTTTAGGTTGGGGATTAGGAAGAAATGTTTTTTCGTAAGGGTAGTGAAGCGCTGGCACACATTGCCCAGAGAGATTGCTGACTCCCCATCCCTGGAAGTGTTCAGGACCAGGCTGGATGGCACTCTGAGTAACCTGTCTAGTGAGAGTTGTCGCTGCCCAAGACAGAAGAGCTGGAACTGGATGACCTTTAAGGGCCCTTTCAACCAAAACCATTCTATGACTATTTTCAGACTAGTGTTGAGCTGCCAGTATACAATGAAGTAATTTATACAAGCTTTTCTTCTACCTTGGACATTGTGAAAGGCATTTTTCTCAAGGAAGGACAAAAATAATTTCATAATCACAGGTCTCTAACAACTGGAATTTCTAGAGATGTATCATATATTTTACAACCAGTAACATTATTTCAATAATTAATGACAATTCTTTTTCCAAAAGGCTCAACTTCTATTAGATGCTGTAAGGAAATTGGTATCGTCAGACCTGGACAGCACAGCTGAATTCTGAAAAACCCTTGTATACATGTGCAGCTCTCATGGCATTCACATGGATTGGCTTGCAGGACCTAACAAAGCATTCTTGTACACAGAATAAGATCTATATTATTCTATACTGTTATTGTGTTATCTGCTGGGAGACCAACTAAGACTGGGTCTGTAACAATAAGTATTAAAAATGTTATTTATCATTTTCATTTTGCTTTTAGAAGCACTCGCAGTGGCCAGTTAAATAAAAGTATAATCAGAAATTTTCTAATTAATTTTATTTACTTTCATATGTTTTGATTTTGCTATTCTGAAAACACTGAATATCTTAGTTTTCAGTCTAGTTTATCTGTTTTAAAAAGAAAGAAATTATATTTTAAAAAAATAGACCTCAGGGGAAAAAAATAAAAAGTGGTGACATTAAAATTCCAGTATTATAAAAAGATAGGCAGATATTGCCTCTCACTGAAGCTGGTGGAGACACATCTCTCAGAGATTTCTCTGTTCTGTTTTGGAGCTATAGTTCAGAAGCTCTGTATTTTAATACTTAATCCAAATATAATGAGAAAAGCAAAAGGCTAGCTGAATAAGGCTCCTAATATTTTTTTATATTTGGAGAACGAGTCAACATCTAACTGTACTTTTTATTATAAAATACAGTCATAAGCCCTGAAGATTCTGAAATAAAATCTGTTTTGACATCCTGGTAATAGCTGTTCAGATTGCACATTTTCTTGTGTCACCACAGCCCAGCTGCTGCAAACGATAGATGCTTTCTATTTTCTTAAATTGGTTTCCAGCCCCTGGATGGTTTGCTGTGCAAACGTTGCTGTCCTAGAAAGGTCCATGGCATCCTTTCAGAGATTTGATGTGATCACAATCATTTCCTCCATGCTTTTTTTTTTTTTTTTTTTTTTTTTTTTGTGAATTAAGCCTGGCACAATTTTTGCTCTTTGCTTTTGATTAAACATAGGGGACAAGGACTGCAGTTCATTTACTACTTCTCAAGTAACCACGCTGAAGTGCATTATAGAGCATGATGTCTGAGGAAGTGCTCATGCAATCTGCACTAAGCAGGCACATTTGCAAATTCATGAGTTATTTTTGAAATTCATGAGCCATCCTCTGCCCAGTTTTTCCTTTTGTTTTCTACAAATGAAATAGATGTTCTATGAATAGAACATTCAGAAGATTTAATTTTTTTTTCTGAAAGCACATTACTGTATCTTTTAAAATATAAAAAATATTACAATAAAATGAAAATATGTGTATAATAAAAAGGTCAACCAAACATACATGACTTACAGTCTTCTTTCTTCGCCACATTTTTTTCTTCATTCAATGCATTCCCAGGTGAGATCATAGGATATATTCAATTTCATTCCATTTCATCATCTTTCATTCACCTGATTTTTTGGTTGGGTTTTTTTTTTAAGAACAAATTATTGTGTTCTGTGAAATGTTCCAATGACAAAGTATTTGTCTATGCTCATACATTAGCATGGGAATTATACCTGATTATGAATATATGATCATGAATAAAGGTGTGTATTTTTGTTCAGTCCCATCCCAGGGTCTGGGCATGTCATCTGATAAATCCCATCAGGTTTCCACACTGAAGAGTTTTCCTGGTCTTGAAAGAAGGGTGCGTGGACAGCAGTAATCATCAGGTAAATTTTTGGGCCTTTCTAAATGTAGGACTCAGGGTTACATGGACATTCCATGGACATCACTAGTTCTTATAAACTGCACTGATCTTTTATGTTATAAGTGGTTATAACATAATGAGCTTCAATGAAACATCTGAGTTTTCTTTTTCATTGTAACAGTTGACCGTCTTTAGTCTCACACTAAAACTGTTTTTCAGTTTCACTTAGGGAGCTGTGAACTGAATAAATACAAGAGGTTCTGGGAGAAACTATAGGTGTTGTTCACTTCTCTGAGCAACCCTGCATTGAATAAATATAGCCCCAAAATATCAAAGAGAAAGAAAATGAGCAATGGGGCAGGATTTAGAAATATCCTTGATGGGGAAACATGAAAAAATTATACAAAGCACCTTAAAAATAGAAATAATTTTTTTAAAAACCTCAAAAGATAATGTCAAAGGAGACATCCCTACCAACTCCACCAATTTCAAAGGTAAGATTGCTCTTCTAAGAGTGCAAATTTTGAATCAGTGAGATTGTTTGAGAAGAAGTTGCAAAAACCCCACACACAGTGTTTTACAGAAGAATGGTGAACTGTCTGTGGCTGAGGCATTTTCTGTTTGTCAATTCTGCAATTACAGACCCTGGCAACCTCACCGTGCAAACAGCCAACATTGTATTTCTTCGCAAATAGATGTAGGCTGAGTGTAAGTGAACTTTCCAGAACCTTCCTGTCAGTACTGCTCCATCCCTACCTTTAGTTATGTTCACCAGGAACTTCTCCGTTTGGAGAAAGAAATACGGAATATGTCAGATTTTTAGTCTGACAGTAAAAACATTGCTTTTAAAACATGTATTTTCTAATAATACTTACCCAATAAAAATAATAGATGTTTTAATGCATTTTTTAAAAGATTAAAAGTGAGATGTTTTAGTTATCTAATAATAGGTATTTATAATATATGTGTGCAAAAAAAAAGAAAATTCCACTGGCAAGAATAAAAATCAATACTTTAGAAATATGTGTTCAGCTTTTATTTTCATGCCACCTGACAGACATTTACAATTATATTTACAACTATATCAAGGTTTTACTACAAATGCATGAAAGATGGCATTTTGTATTGGATATTTTTGCACAATAAGCACAGGACAGGATATCATAATTTTGTCTCTATTGCAAACTGGAGTAGGTGGAGCTAAGATATATGCTGCTAAATTTGCATCAGGTTTAACACAAATTATTGAAATGGAAAAAAAGCTTAGGTGTGGGTCTTGACTGGATTTTCTTTCAGCTTGAGGACAGATCTTCAAAATTTAGCAATGATCATGTTTTCCAATTTTTCAGAAATATTTACTGTCTCACACACCAGAAATAAATCTATGCATTCAAAGCAGTTTCTTTGAAGACAAAGAAATGAAGCACTGAAAAAATTCAAATTACTCAGACTATCCCAAGTGGAGACTACCAAGAGGTTTTTATACTGGAAGTGTGATATGAAGAAGACAGTTTTGTACTGTATGGTAGATAATGTGATCAGAGTCAGGTTTCTAATTACCTTTTGGGCAAAGGCATATCCATAAAAAAAGAATTCACAGTATCAAGTTTGAAAATGTTTTCAAATGAACAGGCTGATTTATATTTCTAAGCATTCAGGGACTGATTCCTTTCACTGATTCCTTTCACATAGATTAAATGGTTTTCCAGCCCATAGTTTAGAAATTTCCAAGCCTCAGGGAATAAAGTAGGAAATTTAAGAGAATAGTTTTTCAGCTTCATGGTACCTAAGAATACAAGACATTTCTCATTTTAAGCATATCTATTTGCTGGATGGTGTATTCTTTTTATTTTGCAAGCTACTTGATGTCAAAGGAACTATATTCACTTGAGTGACTGCATCTGCCAAATTATTAGTGTGGAGGATTTATCCTCTGGAAAGGATTGTATGGAAGGGAGGATTGCAATTTCAATGATTGTTCTTGCAAAAGAACGTATCTTCAAATAAGTTTCCAAAAATATTTTCAAATTAATGTTCCACCAATGTTTTAAGGTTGTAGTGGGATAGAATATAAGAAAATAAAGATAGTGTAGAAAGTAATCTTACCCCTAAGGAGTTGCAGGTGGGCCAATTATCAAAGATTAGGAGCAGGCCTGACTTTACAGGCCACAGCCGTAAGCCATGAGAAGAAGAGTGCTATAAAAGAGTGGGGTGGCTGATTGAGAAGGGAACTGGAGTCAGTTGACTGCTTTGTAAAGGAGGAAGAGTCATTGCTCTTAGGAGAAGCCCATGAGAAACACCATGAAAGCATGAAACTTTTGTGATAAGGAGACAACAGTATGGAACCCCTGCAATAAGATGACAACACAAGGTTGCTGAGGATGTCCTGTAGCTGCACTGACTACAGTCTGTTTTTGAAAAAGATATTAGAGACCCAAACAACTGAGAAAAACAGAGGAAATTTACAAACTTTGCTTTTCTTTCCCCCTCCTCATTGCCCTTCTCTCTACTGAGAGTCTGGGCACAATACTCTTTTACCAAGGCAACATTTGAACTGAAGAGTACAAAATAATTAATAGCTTGCACCACAGGAAGAGCATTATTATATTTGTCATGATTCCACATGCAGTGAATCCTGAGAAAGATACTTTAAAAGCAAATTTGTTATATTTTATAAGCTAATTTTTTGTCTTTTACCCTCCAACATGTCAATGTTATACACTTCCATAATATTGGTTCCTTTATAGGTTTTCTAATGTAGGGCAGTGACAATTTCTTCATTGCATTTATCCCTTTTGAATAACAATATTGGTATGAGCCAGATGTTTTCAGAAGATGCTTCGCAGACTTTCTTTCATTGTGATTTTAGTGCACCTGTATGTGGACTTGTAATAGCCCAGTCACTGGCCTCAGTAGAAGAGGTATGATGAGGAATATTGATGTACTTGGATGTTTTACTCTATGGGTAAAAAGTTTACAATGGTTTTTAAGATAATGAATTATGACAGTGCTCATATATTGCTCTCCAGACCTGCAGCATAACACATTTGTGGACTGTCACAGCTTTTATATACCACAAACCCAGAGATAATAATAATGTTGCTACTACTGCACAGCGGAGTTCTCAAAATGTAAAACAGAACACTGAACAGACAAGATGGTGATAATTACAGAGTTTGGTCCCAAGAAGCTTAAAAATGCAGTAAGACCTAAATTAATTTGTCATATTGAATCCTAGGCACAATGGAAATTTATTTCATATGCAGGTAAGTTAAAATACTCTATCTGAATATTCATCACAAATTGACTTTAAATCTCCTGAAATTACACAGGAGGAAAAGCTCAATTCCAGATTCCTTAGGGTGGTGAAACGCCAGTTTTTGGAAGTCCATCTGCTGCGACTGAGAGGTGACCTTGAATGATCAGAGCCAGCACTTTGTGCCGAGGCAATCGTTGCCATTATCACGTTTTGGCTGCAGCCTGCAGCAGCACTGTAATATTGTCACTCCTGGCAGAATTCCCTGTATGCGTTAGTATGAAATGGTATTTAAAAAGCCCCTACAGTCAATAAAGATGTAAAGTCTGGAAAAAATGTAGGAAAACATGGTTAATTTGCTTAGTTCCTTGGGCTCATTAAATTGGCTCAACGGCTGGATTTAAAATAACTGAGCTGATATATCAGCCACAAATAATTTTTTTGCCAGAAACAGCAGCAGTGTACTCTTTAACTCCAATGCTAGATTTCCCTGTGACATACTGCCCTCTTGTGCATCAGTAGCTTTCTTATAGAGATAATCTAAGAGCAAGACACCCATTCAATAAACAAAAGTTCTCAGATTCTCTCTTGATCTCCTTTGACTTTTTTAAAATTTTTTCCAGAATGAATGCAACTTCTTAGGTCATGATGAAGAGGCAACACAGACTGGGGTTGTCCAGCCTGGAGAAGCAAAGACCAAAAGGAGATCCTACTGCCATGAGAGGAAGTGGGGAGCAGACTGGACAGAGCTGAGGGAGGAGGAACTCCCTCAGGACCAGAAAGAACTGAACCGAGTTTTCTGTGACCTGGGAAGCCAGTGAGTTGTTTGGAATCAGGCTTGGATATTTTAAAAACTACTTTCCCATTTCATCTTTCTTCTGCTTAAAATGTTAAAAAATCTGATTCATATTCTATGACAGTATGAAAAGTTTTGCATTCAAAGTCCTCTTTTTTTGTCTATGGAGAAAGCACTACAAGGAAGCGTTTGTAACCTTAGACCTTCTGCAGAGTTGTCACACTTTTATACCTGAGATTTTGTTTCTGTGTCAGGGATATTTGTTTTGTACAAAATGGAAAGTCTTCAACCAAGAGAGATCCTTTTAGATTTTTCCTGGCAGGAAAGTCACTTTTTCTACTTGAAGGTTGATCTTAAATCAAGCCTTCCCAGACAAGGGGAAAAAATTAAAAAGAATGCTGCTGTAACTTCCCATTACAATGGTTGTCCATTAAGCTCTGGGTGAAGGAATTTCCTCTTTCACAGTTATTGAACAGGGGATTCTCAGGAATGCCAAGGACCACAGATGAAATGAACTATACCCTCACCTCATGAGAGGTTAGATGAGAGCTGTAGCAGCAGTTAGCTACGTTTGGCAAGGATTTCTTGCACTGAGGCAAGCCTGGTGGCAGAAATAAGAGGGCATGAAAATTGCTGCATCTTAATTTGTACTATTCTACTGTCAAGTTTGGGAGTAGGCACTTAGCCGCCACATTAGTTATCAGCATCTTTTTGTTGATACACCCCCTCTATAACAGTAAAATCTGGAAAAGGTAGTGAGATTTTAGTGCTTTTCAAAAACTGTTCTACTGTCTTTGGATTAAAATTAGAAAACTCTCTGGTAATTTAAAAATAAACCATATTTCCCTTACTTGTGGCAATGTTTGGCCCCTGTACCTTTATGAGGAAGGAAGAAATGGTAGTGCAGCTAGTAGTACCTAGTAGCTAGCAGGTAGTACCAGCAGTCATGTACCTCACTTCTATTAAAGTGCCAGGAACTCTCAAAACACAACAGTTTGGATTTCTTAAATAATAATAGTAATAATAGTAGTAGTAATAGTAATAGCAGTAGTAGTAGGAAGAAGATGATTTGGAAAGAAATATTTTTCATGTAAAGAATAATTGTTCAAAATATGCAGGGAAAAAGTCTGTGTAGACATTACATACTGCATACTATACATTTTGCAAGCTTTTGTAGCTGAAAAGGCCTGCATGCATTTCATTTGTCTGCCAAGTGCCAAAATACGTATAATGAAAGGTGTAAAACTGGTAATTAAGTCAAGTTGCCCGTGAGGTTGGTGACCCCGAGCAGGAACCATAAATTATGTGAAACCAGTGGGTGGATTGGCTAGCTCAGGTTGAAGTGTGGGACAGTGTCTGGAACCTAAAGGTTGATAGTCTTGAACCCCATCTCCCTGATTTTAACTGTGAAGGAACTGGACTGCCCATGCAAAGTAGCAAAAAGGCTCTGAGTCCTTTGGAAGATAACTCTGAACAGAAATGTTGCTTACTACTGTCTAAAAGAATCTTAGAGACAGTTGCTTTTATAATTTAAAGTTCTTTGTTAGGTGTATGAAATTTTACAAGGCAAACTTTACCAGCATCCTAGCAAAATGAACTCTGACAGTTCACATAACATCCACCAGCTCCTCATTTCTTCCAATGTAATATTGTTATCATCGACAGCATTTGTCAAGGGGGCTTGGTGGTGAGTTATGTCCATTAATAGAATTCTGAACAATCATTTTAAATCAGTTAGGGTTATTTTCAAAGGCCCCTTTAAAATAATTTTTGGTATCAAAAATAAACTCCGACATCTCCAGTGTATTGCTCTTCGGTGTGTTTCACAGATTGTCACAAGAAGTTCTATTCAATTTTACTCCATTTCAAGCTCTGATTAGGGGAGAGCCAGTGAGAAATAAAGATTTTAAGCCCAGGAGTAAGAAAATAAATCTCTGATGTTCATGTTAAATTCTGATGTGTAAGTTGATATATGTACAATTGAACTGGAAAACAATGGGGATGAAATATTGAACAAAACTAAATAATAAAAGAGCCTCTAATATCTTAATTTAAAACAAAAGGAGAAGCAGCCTAAAACTTGCCTATTTACTTGAATCAAAACAGCAGCTCAGTTATGCTACAATAAAATAATGACAGCAGAACTGCCCCTATCACAGCTATTTTTAGTAATTTGTTTTATGCAAATAATGTCCTTACTTTATGCAACATGTTTTTCCCAGCTCTGAAAAAAAAAAAAAAGCATCAGTGTTTAACCTTATCTTGTGTGAGTAGTTGTAGTGATTGTTCTTAAGAATCAGAGCCATTGCACACAGCAGAATTGGCTCAGTCCTGAGACTTGTCTCAGTACAATTTGGCATCATCTTCTACTGTCACTTATCTACTACTGCACTTGTTCTGCAAAGATATATCTGGCCTGTGGAGTGAAATCTGTCCAATAACTCTGAAGTAATTGGTAGAATAATTTTCTTCCAACAGAACACATAACATTTCCAATTACAGAGATTATTTACTGTCTTCTTTCTAAGCTTCTTGTACTGGCTATTAGTAATCTTGTGGTAGGTACACATTTCAGTTATGTTAGTTTTCAAAAAGGTGGTGTTTATTAAAATCTACTCTAGCTGTGGAATTACAGTGGATATTTACATATCATGAAACTAATTTAATGACCTGTTGCCTGGGTCCAGATGTACAAAAAGAAGCAGCAGTCAAGCTCAGAGTGCTAATATGAACGAAAAAAGTGTGGTAAGAGGACTACAACCTGCTTATGCAGTATTTTTGTTTGCTATTATGGGGTAAAGCATCTCAGTATACACTTTGAAGTGTGGCAGCACATGAGAGACACCTTTGTATTGATTTTCATGCAGTGTGAGTAAATGTTAAATGAACACATTTTAAAAGACAGAATATATCTGATTTGTAAACTAAAGTGGTGTGTACAGACAGAGCTTTGCAATATGAGTATAACCTAAATGTCCTGTAAGTTCAATTTGTGCAGTTTGCCTTCTTGCAACAAAAAATTATTATGACAATAAGTTTTTTGAAGGACTGGCCACCTCAGGGAGATGTTTTCCTTCACAGCTCACCTCTGCTGCTGCAGGTGCGCCCCACAGTGTGTGACTGCCTGGACCAGGCAGGGCCAAGGAAACACAGGGGATGACTCTGGGACAGCTAATTAATATATTTCCTTCAAGAATCAGGAAAACTAAGCCTATGAAATGTTTTAAATTAGCCCTTTGCTTTGAAATAGTGAGTGCCTCAGCAGCAGCTCAGCCCTGGAGAGTCAGCACACCTCTCATGACCCCCAGTCAGGATGGCAGTGGGAGCCTTAGTGCCCCTTAACAGAGAAACAGCAACTATGAGCACTTCTCTGTTTGCAGTATCCTCTGTGTCACTGGCATATTTTCTATAAATAAACAAACTTTTTTAGTTTAATAGTAATTCAAAATAATACAGTTTTTCATCGTTCTTTTCATCATTTTTCACAGGTTTTTTTTTTACTTGTAACTCAAAAACATAATTAACAATGAGACAGCTCCCCAGTGAAATTTGTAAGCCTGGCATATTAATTTTATGGAGCATATCTGCCAAGGCAGGGGGCAGATGTAGACCCAGACCATGTAGGCAGTTGCCTAAGGCAGCAAAAGAGACTCAAAAATCACAGTGATTGCAGAGCAGCTCCCCCAGGCACCACCTGGTCTGTTGAGATTATACAATCTTCTCAGCTTCAATAATGAGAAAATTTATCCCACTCCCTGGCTTTGTTTTCCCTCATCCTCCTGCTGGTAGGCAAAGGAGGTCTGGAAAGATCCCAGCATGGAGGCTGAGAAGAACTGCTCTTCCTTTTATCTCCCTTCTCTCACACAGTTATGCTACATTGGGTCAGAAAGTCCAAGCAGGTGTTTGCAGTTATAACCTCATTAATTTTGAAACACTGCTGTGTAACCTTGAGTCTGCCTGTGACAAAATCATTATATTATTATATAATTTCTGTATGACTGTACTGGCTTGGGCTAAGGTAGAGTTATTTTTCTTCATATTGTGGAACTGTTTTTCTGGTCTGTGATGAAAACAACATTGGTAGCTCAGGAATGCTTTAGCCATTGTTGAGCAGTGCATGCACAGCACCAAGATTTTTCTGTTTCTCACATCCCCTCACCAGCACGTGGATTGGGGGAGTACAGGAATCTGTGAGGGGACACAGGGCAGCTGACCCCAGTTAACCAGAGGGATGTTCCATATTGTACAACATGGTGCTCACCAATAAAACCTGGGTGAAAGAAGAGGAAAGGGGGAACATTCTGAGATAAGGCTGTTTTCCCAAGTAACCATCAGGTGTGATGCTGCTCTGCTTTCCTGGGGATTGCTGAACACCTGCCTGCCTAGAGGAAGTGCTGAATCAATCCTTATTTTACTTTTCATGCATACTCAGTTTTTGCTTTACCTATGAAACTGCCTTTATCTCAATGCAAAATTTTTCTCACTTTTACCATCCCAATTCTCTTCCCCATTCTTGGAAAGAGTAAGTGGCTGAGTAGGGCTGAGCTGCTGACTGGGGTTATCCCACAATGATCACACAGAATTTAGGACTGCAACTTCTGAACTGCAATGGATTTGGTCACTCTGGTCATTCATTTGGTTATTGTTTGTGATCCTTGTAGCTTCACATTTTCACTAATATAAACAAGGCTTCAAATCAGCCTGGCAGATTTTATTCCAACACGTCTCAGGTTTCAGCACTGCATGCAAGTGCAAAGGGAATTTACACTGGCTAATTCCTGCTAGCCTTTCTCTCTCTCACCCAATCGTTATAAGATCATTGTGAGTTGCACTAGGCAGCAGGACAGACAAAAAGAAACCAAGCACTGCAGCAGGTTGGCATCCCACACTCTTGTGAGCCTTATGCATCCAGCCTCACAATCCAACAGCTGAGAAAATCATGTGTTCCTGTAAATTCATTGCCTGTTAACTTTACGTGAGGTTTTCACAGCTGATTTCTAAAAGCTTGACCAAAGTTGATATAGGGAACCGTAATGAATTGTTTTCAGGATTTGAAAGTACAGCCTCAAGTAACTTAGCAAACAATTTCTAGTACTGGTTGCCTTGAAATTTTCTCCAGACGCGCAAGGAAAATTTTAATTAGACTGAATATATGCAAGAATTATACCAGTATTCCATTTGGAAAGTTCAAATGCTAAACTGTCATTACTCTGAGGTCTGATTTTCACATCTGTTGTTTCACGTGGGGTTATTCTATATTCATATCCTTCTGAAATTAGGTATTCATAAAGACTTCTGAGGTCTATACTTCATACATTTTGCCACCTGTGGATTTGTTTCAACCTTCTTTTCAACTGCCTCTTTAGCAAAGTCATGAATATTTGTTGTGGGTAGAAGGGAGTCTCATTTTTCATTCCATGGCCATCTCTGGTGTTTGCAAATTACTAGATTTTTTTTTAATGCATCCAGGGAATTTCTACATGTTTCTGAATCAGAGAATTCCCACTTGTCAGCTCTCATTACCATGTCCTTTCCTAAGTTGAATCTGATGTAGCAACGAAGCCAACAGCAGCTGGTTTAATTTGAAGATGCTTTAAATAAGGGGAGAATGCATCTATCTGGGCTTGACTCACTATAGCTAATTTTTAGAAAGGTTTTACTGAAATTATTTTTCATTTCATTTTGCATTGTTATTTAATGATGGAAAAATTATCTTAATAAGAGATCAATTTAGAAAGATTAGAAATCAATAGGAAGGAGTGGTGTTTCATACAATAGGAATTCTAGAGAAAAACAATTGGACAGTAATTGCATTTGAAGGCAATTGCAGACTAGTACAGACTGCAAATATAAGAAAAGGCAGAATTTTTTTTGGTCAGAAAATCAAGATTGTAAATAGTTGTTATTTCAAGCATGACTGCTGAATCCACACACTGTACTTCACTCAGACAAGGAGATTTAGGATAAACCAGCTCTGTAGCATAGGACAAAATAAAAATGTCTCTAAAACTAGTTACCTCCAAGCTAGATAGAAGCAGTGGAGCAGAGTAAATGTAGCACATCACAGAAACTGATTGTTTTTTCTGAGAGATTAACCATTTCTAACCTGAAGGTAAGTTGCTCCAAAGTACAGCTCAAGTGAGACAGATTGTCTGCACCAGGCCATGGACACATGCAGCAGAAATATTGAAGGAAATTTCCTTAACTTTTCACAGCTTTAAGTAATCTTTTTGTTGTGAAGTTAATTTCAATCTTAGTCTCATTTTGTCAGTCAGCATGAACTGTCCTTCTAAAGACAGGAATTTATAAGCTCCCATTTTTGTACAGGTTGCTTTCACCACTCTAGTAGAGTGCCTAGGAGTTATAGAATTACTCTACAGATTTTTAATAACCCTGCTCAGAAACTTTTCATTGATATGAAGGTTTCTGGGGACTTGCTAATTGTTTAGGATTATAGATAACCTCATTATTTTAAACACCTTCTCATAAACCCCACAAATGAACCAGAGAAAAGATAAGGAGGAATAGTACATTTGCTTTCTAAAGATTTTTTGTGGGCTCAGAGACTCAATGGAACTTGCTGTAGAAAGTAATTTTCATTCATGAAGATAGTTAAAAATTAAGATTTTGCAGTGACAATGTCATCTATTGCAGATCTTCCTTGTATAGCTTGAAAATTTTCTTGTAACCTCACCTACTACTGCTGTGTACAAATAAATTCCTGCTTTGATGCATCCAGTTCTGAACAATGCAGAAAGGCAATTTTATCAGTCCTAAAGAAGAGCGGTGTTTTTTAGGAAAGCAGTAACTCAGTTTATGTTGTATGTGTATATGTGTATGTGAAGCTGGTAAAACGCAGAATTACCTAATCTTCACTTCCTACCTGAGAAGAGAGATGAGACTGAGGAAAAGCTGACATAGGAATATAATATATCATCCAGCAATATAACAGCATGAGTTTAAAATAATGCAAACTACTCAGTGACTAAGGGCAGATCTATAGACCTACAAATCAGCTCAGTTTAGGGAAGCTCTGAAAAGAATTTTAGAGAGAAATCCATTACATTCCCACCCTAAAGCATTAATTTAGTTTTCACAGATGAAAGATCTGAGAAGAAGGAAAAACTTATGACTAAGAAAAAAAAACACATAATAATGTGTGATCTCTAATACATTGTATTATATATATTAGAAGCAGTGAGTTTACACTGCAGCAGAAATCCAAGAACAGAGCATCAAATGAGAGTCTAATTAGTACACTTCTCCTTTGGCTTTGCCATTTATCAGGACTTGGAATTTCACCACAAAGAAGAATGCTGCATCCTCATTGCATTCACGTTTATTCAGATATCTGAGATTAGAGTATCAGAAAGTGATAAATTATTATGAGTGTTATATTAGAACTTCTTCCATGTGTTTCTGAATTTTCATCAATGATAAAACTTTTGTGCCAGCTTTGACTAAAAGTTCAAGGTTTCGCTTCTCAGGGTTTCTATACCTAAATTACTCATGAGATGTCCCTGAAAACAATTGCTGTTATAAAACAGGTCACAATTTAGGTAAATTTTTATGAGGCCACTAGATGGTGCCACATATATTGTTAAATGCCTCAGAAACCAAAATTCTGGGGAATACCAAAACAACAAAGAAGCAAAGACCAAGCCATAATCCTGCTTCATGAAACTGCAAGTTGAGATACTACTACAGAGTCTCCATCCTGTCATTTCCCTCTACTACCTCAAATAGTTCTGTTCCTTCGTCTGTGTATTGGGTAGGACTATACAATTTGGAGGGATCACCACAACAGTGTCAACTCACTGTGGGGTATATGATCAAGAGTCTTCTGTCTTCTCACTGTAAATTTCTCAGAGTTAATTTTAGTAATGTCTACAGATATTCTGGAAAGTAACAAGTTTCTAATATATCTTGTTACTGTGTAGTTGCCATGTGTTATCTACAACAAAATTTTTCTTATCGAGTCAGCCAACACTGGCTCCTGCACAGTACTCACAGCATAAGGCAGCAAGACTGCTGGGGCTCATACCCACCTGAGTTTTGCACTGGAGTAAGCTGAACTATTCTGTGGGTTGGGTAGCGAGTGCTTTCAAGGAAATAAAACTGGTGGGTTATTTTCCTGGCCTCACAGGCAATTGTGAGAAAGTATAGAAAATCTCTGGCATTTGGTTGGCACAGTATGTGCTCACATGAGGCATTTTCATGCTACAAGTTATTGGGTTGTATTCAGTTGGTGTGTGTGTTCCTTTCAGGTCTGTCAGTGCAAACTCAGAACACAATTGCATTTGAAGAAAGAGATTACACTTGTGTATGGCACTTAATGAGCTCACAGCTAGTTGTTATCTTGTAAAATGGAGTTGGGGGTTGTGCATTGTGGCAATACTCAAGGTATATTCAGGGTTAATTCTGCAGTTATACATAATATAAATTTAATATAATATAAATAAATATTAAAAATAATAAAATAAATTTAATATAATATAAATTTCTAGCTGTTTATTTCAGTTTTCAAGTTGACATTTCATTGTGTGGTAGTGTCTGTGAGACCTTCTGACACATGACACAGTATCAGCTTGAGACTACTTGAGAAGTAGCTGTATGGTTTTATTGCTGATCTAATTTTAATTTTGAAAGTTTTGTTTATTTTGTTCTATGCAAAATCTATCTTTATGAGCTTACTGAGGATTATGACCAGGGAATTCAGTGAAGCTATAAACAGAGGCAAGCAAAAGTGATCAGTCAGATAAATTGCTGAATATTGAAAAGGCCAAAGCAATAAAAAGTAGCATTATAATTCATAGAGTATGTGAGGCATTAAAAGTCATGCAGGTTCAAATTTTTGACCAAGATTTATTGCAAACAAAAATCAAATAGAACCTGATTATTTTTTTCATTACAAATATGGTAAAGAAGATAATAAAAAAGTATAAACTTACTGTATCTTAAAAGACCTCACAAAATCAGGCTGTTCATTTGCTGTTCTGCATCAGATTTAGTCAAGGCTGACATTTAATGGAAAACTTTCTCAGTGCTATAGAAAAGTGATGAAGGATGTGATCATCTAGCATTACTGTTTCAAGCCCCATCCCACTACATACTTACATGCCATAATAAGTACTTTTTGTTGGATTATTTTGATTGAGGATTACAGGCAGATGCATTTTTCTCCTATATTTTAGCAATCACCAACTTAAGTAGCTACATATAATTTGTATATTGATTCAGTTAGTCATATTGAAGTCATGGAATAAAATTCTATTTTACTTAGTGATGTAAAAATAGGCAGAACAAGGTAGGCCTTAACTGGTAGGCCTTACTGTTCCATTTCCATCAGAAAGCACAGAGTTTTACTGCAGAAAAATAGGCCACAGCATCAGATGATATTTTCCTAGCAGACATATCTGGGTGCAAATTTAGATATTTTGCCTTAGGGGTGAGACAAGACAGTAAATAATGAAGTGAAGGGATATTTTCAGGAGATAAATGTACTCATAGCCTTCATGTAGATGGAATATAGGGAATCTGCACCTTTGCTAGTGAATCATGGGACTGTAGACATCTAAGTCACACCAGGCACTCAGAGTTTCCATTTTCTGGCTTATAAATATATGATTGGGCATTTTCATTAAATATAGGCAAGTTGGAACTTAAAAATATAGACTAGGAAGTTATATTTGCTGAAGCAGATAAATATCTGTCAAGTGAAAGCTGTGAAGGATTGTATCAACAATAATTCAGATACTGTTAATAGGAGAAGGCAAAACTGAAATGGTTTTATGTACCTAAACTAGAGAAACCAGAGAATTAAAACCACACGAGCAGACGTAAAATCATTTGGCATATATTTAAATAGTCAGTTATTCCTCTTCCTTAACTTTTTCCTATCACCAATGGAAGTGAGGCATTGGCCATACTATTCAAACCTTGAGGTGGCTATTGGTTCAAATACATTTGTCCAAACATGTCAAAAATTATCCTTTCCAAAGCTATCTTTCACCTTAACTATCTGTCCCATTATGTAATTTCTGGTGAGGAATGTGAGCTAAATGGGCAAATGTCAGTCAAATAGAAAGGACTTCTGTTGCCGGGCTTGCAAGTGTTCCTCAGGGGTGAAGAGATAGACGAGAATCTTGACTCCATGATCAGAAGGCTGGATTTATTGTTTCAAGATATATAATACATTATGACTATGCTAATAGGAATAGAGACAAAAGTTCAGAAGCTGCTATGCTAAGAATAGAAAAAGAATGAATCAACAAAGGAGCTCTCTCTGATTCTGTTCCAGAGAGAGCTTGGTCTTTGGCCCTTAATTATAAACATGGAACATGACCCAATCACAGGTGCACCTGTTGCATTCCACAGCAGCAAATAATTATTGTTTACATTCTCTTTCTGGGGTCTCAGCTTCCCAGAAGAGGGAAAAATCCTAAAGAAAGGATTTTTCACAAAAGATGTCTGTGACAACCTTCAGCCTCTGATGCCTGACTGCTGTTGGTTCATTACCAGTGCTATTTAGTAACTCTTAAGAGTATAAAGAAGGCAATCCTTTATTACATATAAACTAAATGTTTGCATTTGTTTAGAATTCCAAAATTTGAGGAAACACAGAAAGGGAGTGCCAGTTGCTTTACTAACAAGCCAAACCCCAGATTTGTTTTCAGTTGCTGAATCTCTTTGACTCCCCTTCAGACAATCTTAGGAAGATTGCAGCTGCTCCCCCCAGGTCTTCTTTAAAGTCTCAAGAAATCCAGCTCCTTCAGCTCCTTCTCAAAGAACATGCTTTGCATCCTCTCATCATCTCGGTGGCCCTCCAGAGACCTTTCTCCACCTGCTCTGTATCTTTGTTCTGAGGTCTCAGCCTGGGCTGGTACACTGCAGTGGCCTCCGGGGTGCCAGGCAAGCAGCAGTGAGCAGCCCCTTGCCCGCTCTGCTGGCTGGGATCCCTCTCTGTGCCTGGCACACAGGCAGGGCTGTCGCCACAAGAGTGCACTGCTGACTCACACTCAGCACAAATCAGCTAAATTATCCACTGGGATCCCTTCAGCTGGATCAGAGGTGTGACTTCAGATGAGCAGATAGCTTTCAAGGGATATGCTTATATCTTGGCCAGACCTTTCCTTACTGTAACTTCTAATGCAGCTGTCAAGTTTTGGCCACCAATTTGTGCACCAGGGACTCTTTAGGCTCCATGCACAGAACAGGAGCTGTAAATAAAGCCCGGTAAGTTATGTGCAGGAGTGAGCCCCTGGAGCAGGCATACTTTAGTTTTGGAAAAGCAAAAATATTTTTAGGCATCAAACTTTTTAAAAGTGATTTTGGGTGGTCTTGAGATTTCCTGTTGTTTGGATGCTTTTTGCTGATACGGACAGAAATTTCAGAATTTGGTGAGTGACTTCTGCTGCTTCTCATACCTTGAAACCCTTCACCATCTTTGTTGCTTTCCTTTGGATGCTCTCTAATAGCTTAATATCTTATACTGTGGTGCCCAAAAATGCACACAGACCTCAAGCTGAGGCCTCCCCAGCTCAGAGCAGAGGGGACAGTCCCCTCCCTTGCCTGGCTGTGATGCTGTGCCTGATGCTTCCCAGGGCAGGGCTGGCCCTCCTGGCTGCCAGGGCACTGCTGACTCAAATTCAATTTGCCACAGACCAGGACCCCAAGGGCCCTTTCCATGCCACTGATTTTGCCTGGTTTGCTGTCAAGGGTCTCTGGGTCCTCATGGGGCCATTGCACAGGGGTCCCTGAGCTCAGGAATTCCCTGTACAGCTTGATCCAGCCCTCAGCCCTGGACTTACCTTGGTCACCACTGCCACTGCCCCCTCACCAACCTCTTGATTTTCTGACCAGTCCTAGAGTATACTGTAGCTTAATATAAACACTGATATCTTAGTAATGGGCCAAAATCCAAGAGAAGCATCCTATGGCCAAAGCCTGAGGCAGCTGTCTTGGCTAGAAACCAAAGTTTTCCGTTTTCTCAGGGCCTTCTATTCATGGTCTTACAAAGTGCCTTTTTAAAAAATCAGCCCTAAACAGAGAGAAAAAAATTGAGCTGAACAGATTTTCACTTGACCAGAGGTTATAAAAATGATTAAAATAGTTATTAAAGTCATGTATCCAGAAAGTGAAGATCCTCTTTAAATGCCCAGTCTACTGTAATGTTCCAAATACTTAGATTTATTACAAGTTATTCTCATTGAAAACTTGGATTTATTACAAGTTATTCTCATTGCCTGGTAGCTGCAGGACACTGTCCTGTGGGAGGTGACCTCTGAGTGAGAGTTAAATTTTAAGCCTGGATAAGGCCATCAAGATTCAGCCATGTGTGAAAGGATTGCACAAACAAAACCTCTTACACAAACAAACCATCCAGCTCAGTCTCCTGCATTCACTGCCAGTCATGTCTATGATTCTATTTTTTTTCAGAGAATCCAAGCATGTTTCACAAATTTTCATCCTGCTGGCAATAATGTGCCAGCTCATTTTAGGACAAATACATTATTTTGATTAGCCTGATGCCATTCTAGAAATCCTGAGGCATTATGCAGTTTTGTTTATCTCAAGTGTTAAAAATGCTTGAGTGACCTTTGGCCCCTTCAAAGCCCTGGCTTTGTGGCATCCCACTGAGTTTCCCTGGTAAATTTAGGGAGTCAGGAAAGTACGTCTCAGGCTGCCATCCTCACACGTGTTACCTCCTCACTCTGAGCTGTCTGTTCTCCATCCAGTCTTAGGTGTTTTCCTATGAGAATGGAAATATGCCTTTTTTTTTTCTTTCATGTAAAGTTATTCTTAGATTGTTCTGGATAACTTGTCAAATATTTATGTGCATTTTACTCCTGGCCTTTATCACACAATCAGCTAGACCAAAAACATTAACTTTTTTGGTTTATTTCTAAATGATTCCAGAATTTAAACTACTTTAAAATTTCTACTTCCCAGAATACCATCTATGTACCCTGTACATGAACAGAAGTGAAAAAACATTTCTGCATTTTGATATTATGACTTGCCTAAAATTGCAGTAGTACTAAACAGGTTATTTTAATGTCCAAGAGCTCAAAATAGCTCTATGTAAGAGTATGCAAACAATCTTGATAAGCAAGTTATTTAATTCTGAACTTCTCTTATTTACCTTCCAATGCAGAACACCTTCCTAGTCTTTTCTTTCTAACAGCACTCATGTATGATTTCTTATACTCTGCACAGCCTTCTCTAACCTGAAAACTTCAGTTCTCTTGTAATTTTATTATCCAAACAGGTCTATATTAGAGATTTCTCCTCAGTTATTGCAGATGAGAAGCATATGCAAAACATTTCCCATAGATGTTTGAAGAAATTTTTAAAACATAAAAGCCTACAAACTCAAATCCAGCTGTATGGAACCAACATGTTAGTGCTATGCATCCCTCATTCCCAGTCTTGATTAAGACAATTTCCTGGAGAGGAGATGACAGAAGATGATCCAGGAAGCAAAATGTGACACCAGTGATGAGTGGTTTAGCAGTTGATCAGTG
Organism: Zonotrichia albicollis; assembly: GCF_047830755.1. Classification (NCBI taxonomy): domain Eukaryota; kingdom Metazoa; phylum Chordata; class Aves; order Passeriformes; family Passerellidae; genus Zonotrichia; species Zonotrichia albicollis. The sequence continues at coordinate 22,601,585 of NC_133824.1, forward strand.
TGAGCTAGTGCCAGAGCAGATATCCTGCCTCTCAGCATTGGTATCTTGGGGATAACTCTGGAGTTTATGGGTCTTGCAGTGAGTGCTTCTCTACTGCTGATAGCGTAAAGGTGTGAGTATCAGTTTTAGGATTTTGATGAGAAACAAACAGTAGGACAAATATTGAGCATATGTATACAGCATAACTTTATTAGGAATGGGAGAAAGGAATGTGGGAGTAAGCAGGTTTGGGATTACTGTGGTTAAGCAGGATAAAGCTAGTGGAGTAAATTAAATCAATAGCTGAGATGATGACAGAGCTCAAAACAGAGAGTAAGAATAATACTGTCACAAAACCAAGAACATTTATAGATTGAATGGGCCCTCCAAGGTCATCACTTGGTGCTGAATCACTTTAGCCATGTGTGTTCCTAGCAAAGTCTTGCTGCCATCATAATGTAGCATCAGCCTTCTAGTTTATTTTGGTAGCTGACTTCATTGCAGCAGCTTTCCCCTTCATTCAAACTGCAATCATATTGCATCCCACTGTTGATTTTAAGGTGATGAGAATTAAATAAATACTTCTAGTTACGGTATTACTGTATTGCATATTCTTCTCGCAGTTTGGCTCCTTAACATTCAAAGCTCTGCCATCTGCATCTAGCTACATTATAACACTGCAGAGGGCACTATTGGTGCATATGAGCGGCTGTTGAGAAAACACAAAATTTAATCTGCATGAAATTAGGACAAGGGTTGTCTGCAAGTATGTATTAATTCATTCACTAGTGTTAGACCTATTTGGTCTATTGATGCTAAGGGCCAGGTGATGAAATCATATCTGGCCAAACATCCTTAGACATAAAGAAAATAGAAATAAGATTCCAGTAGTCAGTTCAAAATTCTTGTATATTTAGAACTTTAAAAAATCGTGGCAGAGGGATTCCCCACTCCTGAAAATCTTTCATTTTAGTGATGGTTACACAGTAAGTTTTAAATCTGTGTGCATTTTTCTCTGGGGTGTCTTAGTTTTTAGAAGCCATCATTTGTGTGTGCCTATACCTACTGAAATCTTAATTTCAGTATTTAAATGAAAGATCAGCTTTCAAAATTTTGACTTGTGGTTTAAATAAGTATACTAAATCACCATATAGAAAACCCTTAACGAACTCTCTGACAGCCATTTAAAGAGGGATTTGCTCCTATTTCCAGATCAGTTCCTAAATATTACTGTGACTTTAGGCAAATGAATACTTAGTTTGTGTATGACTGTAAATTGGGTGTGCTTGCTAGCAAAATGATTTCTAATTCTTGGATGGAATGCTAATATTTTTAGGAAAATATTTTGATATCTGCAGTTCTTGAAAGTTTTGCTCTTAATGTGATTTCTGTTGTGTTTAAGATAGAGAGTTTTGATGGAAAATGGGAATCTGAGCTCTTTGAAATTCACTATTCAAGTAATTGGTCTCCTGTTTTTTTCTGCAGAGCATAAATAAGCAGCCAAAACCACAAGTGTTCATCTTGAAGGCATTTTGCTGACATCAGTTCTCTGCTGTATCTACTTTCTTAATGTCCAAAGAAGATCTTTACCTTAAAGAATAGATAAACATTCCCAGTAGAAAAAAAGTTCTAGGAAATATCTGTTCACACAAACTCTAAAAAATTAGAGAATTATTTGATCAAAGGGGCTAAACAGCTGGTACAGAATGTGTTCCTAGGCTAGTCTAGAAAGGTTTGAAAGATCCAGAGACTGGAAGTTGAAAACAGGTATTTTCACAGTAGGTTTATTTGCATTTTTAGAGATGTGAACAACTAGCTACTGTAAAGATATGTCAAGATGGCTTCTGTATAATTATGTTCATTAATGTATTTGCTTTTATCTCTGGAAGATATGCTCTTCAAAGATTAAAAATTAATTCAGAAAGATTCTGTACTCCTCTACCAAGGTCAATCCCACATAGATTCAGATCCAGACCTAGATCTGCCATGTGATCCTAAAGGAGGGAGCACAAACTATTTTACAAGTCTATTCCTAAGCTTCTCTTTGGCTTATGTAAGGCTTATTTTATACGATTGGCTCCTGACAGCCATTCATAAAACTTGCAGCATTTGCTATCCCAATAGCTTCCAGCCACTGACATTATATCCTCTAGCATATCTGCTTACATTCTGCTGTTGTCCTACTTCCAGACACCATTCATCTTTGAGTGCACAGTTTCACTAGATGCATTAGTTGCTTGCCCTGCTGATATCTTCATTGAAAGCACTCAGATATTGCAAACACCAGCTGCCATTTAAGCAAGAGAGCCACATGGTTTGATATGTTAAAATACTCTAGGCCTCTCTAAATCTGCAAAGCTTAAGCATTGAGTAAGATTGCTTACTCACTGGCTGTTCATATTGCTTTTGCTGGATTAGTGTAAATGATGTAAAAATTAGTTGGCTTGAAGGAAAATTAACTGACAGCCCTAAACATGTTATATTAACTATTTTACAGTTCTACTGCTGAAGTGCCTGAGATGATCTTCTCATGAATGTTAAATCCCCATAAATCAACATATTCAAACAGGGGGGAGGACCCAGAGGTGCATACCTGTTTCTGTACCTTTCCTTCCCATTTTATCTCCCTTCCCCATCCCAGTGCCTATGCCACATTTATAGGACTTTCACTCTAAAACTGGGGTGGTGGAGCTGACCTGGGTTAAAATTAATTCAGTACAAGACCAGCTAACTAACAAGACTAGCTAAATGAACGGCTTCTGCAGGCTGTAGTTGCACTGTGCATTTATTATGCAGCTCCACAAACAGTTACTGTGGTGTTAAGGAATAAAACAGCGTAAGGTTGCAAGCAACTATGAAGGGCAGTCAGTCTCTTTGGTGTAACTGCTCATGCTCAAAGCTTTTGAGCATGAGCCCAAAAACCCCATGTTCTGTGCTAGACATCATTGCCAGGCCTGGCCTCAGCATAAGATTTACGAATAATACAGCTGAAATATTAGATATCTTCTTACCAAGGTACCACATCAATTAGCATTTAATATGTACGGACTGTAAGACTATTAAAATAGTCTTTAATACCTGAAAACTTCAATAAGAAGTAATTCAATTTGATAGAAAAAGGACACTAGCATTTTTAAATGAAGCATATACAAATCACTTTCAAGATATTATTTCACATTCATTTTTTATCAATGTGTAAGCAAGTGAAAGTTAGCATTATACATCACTGAATTAGTTTTTTCATCAACTTCATTGTCAGTATTATGACTGTCACCATTGAAAAAGAAATGTTAAGTTATATTACATTACATTTAATAAAAAAAACATCATTTTCTACAGCCAAATTAGCTGTAAAGTAGAAACAAATTATGCTTATATCTCCTTTAAATCTAATTTCTTTTTGAGTGATATAGAAAGTAAATTGGAATTTTGTCAAGAAGGATCCTGAACCACTGTGTTCTTTATTGGAGGTCCTTATAACTTTCTCATACTCAACACTGTTATGTTATCATTTTACTTGGCAGCCATTGCATTTTTTTTAAAGTAGGTTAAGTATGAGTCATATTGTTAAAACATGATTGTATCTCATTCCAGGCTAAGATGTTGAGCTTGCAGAACACAAATGAAATCTATCTGGAAAGAAACAGTAAGTCACTTACTCTAATCTTTTTAGATTTCAAACTTTTTTTAAGTGCTGAAAAAAAAATTATTTTCAACACAGGAAAAATATCTACAGAAAGTCTAGATTCAGGGAATAAATCACAGAGCTAGATCAAATGAGATCAGAATAGTTTTATCTTTGTTGCACATAATTGCAATGTAACCTTAAAGTCCATCTCCACAGTGCTTTGCACTGACTACCAATGAGTGGGCATTCATCTCATTGAACCTCATTTGTCTAGAAGAAGTTAGGTATCTGTTTTAAGTTATTCAACTGGATTATATTTATCTTCTGTCAATGCAGACATAAATATGTCAATGAGATGGGATGGGCCTTCCTTAGGAACTTTCCCCACTGGCAGTAGAGAAAATGTAACTTGATTGGAATGCACCCATTTAAGTTAAGTAGCTAGGTAAATTAAGCATTACCCTAGTAACTCACTGGTTAATATTGGTTTCTTTCTGGATGGTTTCTCTAAGAATTTCAGATGTCACTAAATTAGGAGGATGAAGTAGCACTGGGATTTGGGCTGACTACTTTTTCTTTAGAAATCCTTAACCTCTCTTTTTTTAACTCCTCCTGGCTGCAATATAGAAATGATAAATGTCGCTTTTGTGTTCTGTTTTCAGCTGTGATAGATTTAATTTTCCTCCCAGTAGCTGGTGCCATGCAGTGTTTTGGATTCAGTATGTTGATAACTCACTGATGTTTAGCTGTTTTAGGTAATGCTTACCCCTAGGTCGAGGACTTTCAATTTCCCATGCTCTGCCAGTGAGGAGCTGCACAAGAAGCTGTGAAGAGTCATAACCAGGACATCTGACTGGAACTGGCCAAAGGGATAATCCATACCACAGAATGTCATGCCCAGTATGGTGGGCAGTAAACTGGGGGGCAATTCTCAGTTGGGACATGCCAATTGGTGCTCAGACTGGGCATTGGTCAGTAAGTGGTGAAGAATTGTACAATGCATCACTTGTTTCCCCTCTCCATTTCATTGCAATCATTACTATTGTTAATATTCACTTTATTTTTATTATTAGTTAGTTCTTACACCAAACCAAAGATTTCACCTTTTTCTGATCCTTTGCCCCATCCCACCAGGGGGCAGGAGGAGTGAGAGAGGGTCTGTGTGGTCTTTAGTTGACATCTGGATTAAACCATGACATTTTTCTAAAACAGTTTCATTTTCCTGCCTCTTCTGCAGTAAAAGTAATGAATACTAAACAAATTAAAAGCCAATGTGATGTAATTGACATGGAATTTCCTAATTATTGATTCTGCCCTGATATTGATCTCTCTATGAACACTGACATACTGTAACTACTGACATACTTTTTGTTGCTATAAGGGCACATACTGTATTCTTACAATTAGGCTGCATTCCTATTGATATAATAGGGATTTTGGCTAAGACTGCAGTGCAGAATAAGTCCCCAGGCCTACATGCTTAGGATCAGTATGAATATTAGTTTAAAAAATTAAGACAGAAATGAATGTGCACTAAAAGGCAAAAACCTTGCTTCTAACTGAGATAAATCAGTTGCTTTAGCAGCTCATCCCGTTGGGACACCTAAAGGCAGTAGTTCTTATTATGGAGTAATGGGCTGCAAAATTTCAGTGTAATGACAGAAATTTGTTTCTGGCAGATTGACAGAGTTTTGTTATTTTGGGGAAGGCTGTAGGGGTAACCATAGCATAAAAGTAAGGTCAACTCCAGTCAGACAATTTTAGTAACTGGAAGATTGTGATGGTTGCCTGGCAACTACAGCAGATATAAACTAACTTTTCCAGGTGATTTGGGAGACTTACAGCATTTTCACTTGCTGTATTGAAAAGAATGTCTTTTAAAAGAAACTGGCAGTTAGGAAGGTAAATCTATCATGGTCAACTTGGCTCATGGTAGATAAAGAGACTGGTTGATCTGTCTTCTTCCTAGCATGTTTTTTTTCCATGTTCCCATGAAGTTTCAATTTATCATCTAACTCTTGAAATTGAGAGACACAGGCTTGATTCCTTTTCTGCATTTGGACAAACCAAAAGCATGTGTGGGCTCAAAATATATCTCCATCTTTAACTCACAGAGGCTCAACAGGTAATAGGTGGGACCCACCCTCTACTTTTACTCCAATGCTTTTACATCAATAGGAAATTAATGCAGAATAGCCCCTTCTGATCCAGGAAGGACTCTTATAAGAATGTGACTTAAATTTCAAAGCTTCTCTGTTTTGCTGGGTTGCTCCCATCTCTGGGAAATTTCTCAAAACTTCCTGGTATTTCATTAAAGAAGTAATTCAACTTTCAGATTGGCAAATTTGATTTTTTTTTTTTAACAAAGGTTGGCTCACTGTTTTGTTCCATCCATTGTCATAGAATACATTTTATCAGGATTCTCCACACTGAGACCTTTCTGAAGAAACTCTAAAAGTGCATAGAAGGTATTGATGGATTTCATTTGTTGTACCTAGTCACAGCTGATATTACTTTCTCTTCTGGGATGAAGAGAAAAATCTGAAAAAAATCACAGAATATCCTGCATTGGAACGGGCCCACAGGGATCAGTCCAAGTCCAACTTCTGGCCCTGCCCAGGACAACCCCAAGAATCAAACCATCATGCCTGAAAGAATTGTCCAAATGCTTGGTGCAGTGACCACTTCTGTGGGGAGCCTCCTGCAGTGCCCAACCACCCTCTCCATGAAAAACTTTCTCTAATAGCTAACCTGAACCTCCTCTGACACAGCTTCATCCCATTACCTCAGGTCCCTGTTGCCATAGGGTATCTGGTAACAATTTCATGGATGATGCAGAAAGTCATCCCTGGTAAGGAATATTACTGTGAATATCTGCTTGGTTGCATTCCTATTCTGCCTCTATCATCTGGATACCAGCTGTTCTGAAAAAATCTTTCTAGCCTTGTTTTTTGATAGTGTACATCATTGAAACTGGTGATGCTTCACCAATCTATGCTTTTAACAGATATTCTGTACTTCTCAACCCTTCCTCTCAGGTAACTGTACTATACAATTTCTGAGATACTATATTTTTATACAGGGCTCCAAAGTGTCAAATGCTTAACTGCTCATAACTGTATGGTTTCAACACCATACACCCATTCCATTTCTTTAGGAAAATTGTGGGGAATTTTGGGTTTAATTTGTTTTTATTTTAGGAATGTCTGTGAGTTTATATTGTTGTAACAGGCTCCCACCAGTATATTTGCTTTGTCGGCCTTCCCTTTGATTCTTACTCAAATCTATCAGCGCTGTCATCAGTTTCTAGACAACCAAACCCCCTCTACCTCTCCTTCCTTACCTATCCCATCTGAAGACTTCAGAACCACATATAATAAATGTCTGTAGAAAAAGTAAATTTTCAAAAACAATGAGCAAGTGTGTGTACAGGGCTCCTTGTACGTGAGTCCCCTGCATTAAGGTAATGCTGTGGGTTTTGGCATTTCCCACCTCTTTCATTCTACCAGTTCTGTCATCAAATTGAGCCATCACTTACAGCTCATTTGCAAAGAATGGTAGATAAAATAGCATCAATTTGAAGACCTTTATGCTATTTCAATTGTCAATGAATGTACTTTTTTCCCAACAGATGCAGAATTTCCACAAGGATTTTCATTCATGCTTCTCTCATTTTGTGCTAGAAATTGTCCATGTACATACTTCTTCACAGTATTGTTCTGAATATAGCTTGTGTCAAATGTGTCGCACTAATCCATCACCTATCTGAAGATAAGATATTTGGACAGCTGCTAAAAATCACAGTACCTAGTGCTATGGAATGCTAATTCCTTTTAGTGCCAGAGATGCTGCTGTTAAATAACTAATGCATAAAAATAAAATAGAAGACTGGTGAGTTGTATGTACCACATCCAAGGCATGGCAAGCCTTTTGAAACAGCCATGTCTGTGTTGAGCAAATTTACAAATCACATTTCTGGTCACAAGAATGTTGGCAGAATTAGAGAGACTTGCATATGCTTACACAATCATGCTTCTCTGAAAATATCTTCACTGTAGGTCTTAATACAATTATGCTGGGAAACTGATGATTTGGGGACCCGTCTGGAGGCGAGACAGGTAGTAGCTAGGGAGCATAAAGTTATGAATAGCCTTCATTCAAAGCTTAATAGTTCATAGGTAGTAATAGATTCACATATTGCATTCATCAGACTACTGAAAATGGGAGAACAAATTCAGAATATTCAGGAACAAAAAAAGTTATACATAGTGGCACTGAATGCTTCCTCTTGAGATATGCTTTTAAATACTGCATCTAAGATACACTTAGAATCTATCATACAATTAAACTTTCATTCCTGATCTCTAGTCTAAAATGTGTCAAATTTTACAGTTAATTCAACTTAACCCTTCCTCACAAGTATTTCAACAAGGATAGTTGCAGTCCTTGTGCTGGAGGAAAACTTTGAGACAAGACAGGCTGAACTTGGTTAAACACAGCTCCTCTTGGATTGAGAGTCTGGCTCTCTGCCTCCCGTGTTGGACACCAGGGAGCTGGCATGAGGTGGTGTCATGCTGTGAAAAAAATTATTTCCCAGTGCTACTACAGAGAACTAGGGGGTGAATGTAAGTTAACCTATGCATTTACAATTAACAAAGTGCAATCATACACAGGAAAATAAATTGCAGCGTGTAATCTAGTCTAGCACTTCAGTGGGAAGTTTGTGGAAAGTCATCTCAAAGACAATTTTAGCCAATGTCACTTTTATTTCTCTAATACTTTAACATTAAACACTCTCTTAGGTCAGTGATGTCTCACAATGAACTACACATTGTACAACAGATCACACAAAGAATCAAGAATTTTTTTTCTTTAAAATGGAAAGGTCCATTTTTTTTTCTCCATTAACTTAAAGCTACTTGTAGACCATATTTTTTGGTATCAGACACTAAAATATTTACCCATCTACTGTGTCCTAGCAAATTTTTAAGCAGGTGATATTCATTTAGAATTCTGATTAAATCAGAAATTATCTGTGTATGGTTTACAGTGCAGTATTTGGGGGAAAGAAAAGAAGTAGTCAAAATAAAGTAGAGGAAACTTCAAATGCTGGAATATACCATAGTGCAGAAAAGTTACAGATACATTTCAGTAAAGAAAAGTTAAAGAAAGATTATTTTAAGAAAAATTTAGACAAAGTATAGCAATTCCTATTTCCTAATAATTAATTCAATGTCTTTGCAAATCACCAAGGTAGAAAATATTTCAAACAAACAAAAAGAGAAGAAAAAAAAGAGATTAAATAAAAAGTATGTAAAGGATACTATGTAGGCACATTTGCTATATTAAATATGTGGTAAAAGCAAGAGATCCCCTGATAAACTACCTCAAGATGAACATGCATCCTATGCATTCATAAAACTATAAATGGCACCATGAAAAGGGTTGTTCTCGATTCACCCTTCATTGCATGGCTGACCACATGGGGTAGCTGACCATATTACACTTGTATGAGAGTTTGCACCTGGGCTTTCTGCTGTCTCTTTGATTTTCTTTGTTGCAGGAACATGAAGATCCGATGGTTTTAGTCAGAATTAGCTGCTCCTGAAATGTTTCTTTACAGCTGCCTCTTACTGAGGAGTTGCATGGTATGTGATTCTGCGTATAAAATATTGACAGTGCATACAAAAAACCGTTCACACTAAATATTTTCTAGGTGGTAATCACAAGAAGTCCGAGCACAAGACACACAGAATTGGTGCTTTGGTACTCGTACCTGGAACCCAGCTAAACTGGTCTTGAGGCCACAGCCCTTGCTCTTTCTTTTTCCAGCCTTCCATTCAGTACTGAGCAGCTCTTATTCAAAGTCCTCTTTCTGAGATATCTCCCAGTCTGTCACACAGTTGATACTCTGTGCCTCTAAGAAGACAGATCTTTGCTACAAGCCTGACAATAAAATAATATGACATTTTCCTGCAAACTCTTCTTCTAGGTCACTTAAAAATAATATAATATTGCTGCAGTGTAGGCCTGCCTTTTCCCCAATCTAATATTCACTATATAGTAAAATTCGATAAAAAAATATTCAACAAATTTTGGCTTTCTGTGTCTAAGCCTAAGTATACATACTATGGTTCCACAAATGTGATTGCTCAAATTCTTTGCCAAATATTTTGTGTTTCCATATATTCTGTTGGTATTTTAAAAACATTGTATAGCTTTTAGTGTCAGTGTACAGATTTAGTTTCCTCCTGCAGCTACAAAAGGACTCTTCTAAGACAAGAAAAATAAGGTAAAAAAAAAGATGTCAGATGGAGACCCTGACTGACCTCACATAAACACTTCTCTTTGACTTAAGGACAAACTGAGTGGTACAATGAGGCATTAGCCTCAGTATTTTGATGAAAAATACTTTTAAAACAGCATTCTTTATGGTGTGCTTGCTTAAACCAGATGACCTAACCTTATTTAACATAGTCCTCAATATAAACTCAGTCACTTTTTGTTAACTTCAAACCTCTGGCTACTCCCTCAGATTGTCTCATGACTATCTGAGAGCCTGAAGCCAGAGCCACAGAGCTGACAAATATTGCCAGCACTGAGTGTCAAAGGATGCCTTTCATCTGCACACAAGGGCAAGCACCAAGGGTGCCACAGACTGAGACAGAAAAATAGGCATCAGTAGCAATGTGTATCCAGAGAAAATCTTTTGTACTAAGGGCATAGGTGTTCATTGTGCCAAGGTGTTAAACATTTATGAAGGCTTTTAAGGAGATATGTTGATTTTCTGAATGGTTTTGAAAGTAATTGTTATCAGGATGCATCAATAGGTTTTGACTGTTTCTAGTTTAGGAAACATACTGTGCTTTTCACCCCAGATCACCTTGCAATTCTCACATTCATCCTTATGTGACATAATGCAGCTGAAACCAGCCCTGGAGCTATTATGCAATGCTAATGCCTTTTTTGTTTATAGTAGAAATCAGCCATTTTATGTGAAGCCTGGTCGTTGCCATTCTGAAGCATCTTACAAAATGGCATAGGCATTTTCCCTGTTCATTCTGTATTTCAAAACTAATTATAATTAATAATTTATTATATTATTGTTTTAGATTATATCTTCTGTACTTGGAAATAGCAATACAACTGTTATGCAGCAAAAAAATTATTCAAAAATATTTTTGAATTACTATTAGAAAAGTAGGTCTTTTAGAAAAATTTAAAAAAATATATGATGATGTCAGAAATCATTATGGCGAGAAGAAACTATAACTTGAATTTACAGTTATTTGCTTGTAGTGAAAATCAAGGGTACTTTTACCCCTGACTGCAGCAGAAAGGAAGGTAGGCCTCCAACAAAATGCTTTTAAGATCTCTATCACGGGCATCAGGGAACCTACAAGGAAGGCAAAAACAGCAGCACTCTACAGGTAAATGAGCAGATGAATTATTTGCCTTAAAATGGAAAAAGCTATTCCTAGAACATTAATCACCACTTTTCCCTTTCTAAGAGTTGTTCAGGTGATACTCCTGAGCATTTTCAAGGGACATGTCTCCTCTACTGCAGTGGGCTTGCTTTCCTCAACAAGAAGTAAGGTTGATAATAATGTACTGGGAAGAATAAAAAAATTCCTGCTGTTGTGTTGATCTTTCATCCTAAAATACTTCTTTTGTAGTCATTTTCCCAGACTATCTGAGTTACTGGGCTCCATCTGCTATGTAAGTGGCATATTACTTGAGGCATGATGTGTTACTGCATCTATCTTTATGCTAAGCTGGAACATGCCCCTGCATTTAGAGAATGGGGAGAGCACAAATAAAATTCCTTTTCTGACAACATAAAATTACAGAGGAAGGTGTAGACAGAGAGGTTTTTTTCTTTGTTGTCAATTATATAAGAGGCAACAATATACAATTATTCAGTCAATCAGGAGCTTCTTGGATTCTTTGAATAGGGCTTCTTTTATGTGAATTGTACACGTCTTAGCACTAAGCTAAATTTATAACTATAATAATTTAACTAAATAATTTAACTAAATAATTTAACTAAATAATTTACTTTAAAATATTTTGTTGTAATTTGATAGCTATTCCATTAGTTTGAACTTTGGTTTTCACATGCATGCCATTTTCATAGAAATTTTCAAGTTTAATACTTTATATGTCATTTGAGAGTTTTGCAAGGGAATATATGATTTTGTCCTGTGAAGTCTTCATTCATTATACCAGAGACAATGAACAGCACTATACATTTCTTTATTTCATATGTCTTCATCATCTGTTCATTTGAACCAATGTTTTTAGGAAAGGCTTTAGGACAACACAGGGAATGGCAGCTAGATGGCAAATTTTACAATAAAAGAATGTTTTCTGTTTTATCCACTAATAATGAGGAAGTGGATTACGTCACCAATGTTTTGTAATTCTTCAAGACAAAATTTTATTATTCTCATTGCTAATAATCTGGGTAATTGTTCCCACCTTTGGATAATGCATTATAATTTCATTTTGCCTGCAGAAGTTTGGTGACTAGCAATAGAAGACTGTATTTGCTAAACTGTCATTCATTAGTCATGATTTCTAACTGACAACAGCATCGAATTAAGTTGCTTTTTGGTGAAATAAGCTTGCTTTAATTCTTCAAAGTCTCAAGAAGTGATAGATGTGGTCAAAGTCAAAAAAAAAGTCACAGGATGGTGAGCCCACAAGATGTTAAGACATATGGAGGTTCATATTATCCATCTGCTTTTAATCTCATGTTAAACTAAAGAGCAGGAGTGCTCTTTCAGGCATAGTATTCAGTTGATTCTGAAACATCGTGCACATTAGTTTTTATTGTCAGTTGATTGATTCTTTACTGGGTCATTTATAGTAGCTCTTTAGGTCAGGATTACTCTGTTTAATAGGTTAGCATCCATGAAGATTGATTATAAACAATGCCAAATTTAGGTAGGTTGCAAGCAACATAAATGAATTATTACATTGACAGGTTGATGGGTTTGTTGCTAGTAGACAGCCTCTAGTGTATCAGTTGCTACACTAGTGCTGTTGCCTATATTTCTATGTCAAATCAAAACAACCAAAGAAAGGCGAGAACAGGCATATTGAACTATCTCTATGGATACCTAGTAGTGTGCAGTACTTGCCTGTCCTTCTGCAGGTGGCAGAAATGTCACTCAGGCTCACATGTTTTCACAAATGGATCTCAGCTGCACATATTTAATAATGGTAAGTAAAAATATTATTCAAGAAAAATGAATCATTATACACAAGAAGCACTGACTACAGTTTTAAACACATTAGAATATGCAGTTCCTTTTATCATTTTTCTATAAACCTTGAAATCTTAATTACTCATTAGAATTATTAGAAGATTTTCTATGAAACTGAAAAAACATTAGATCATCAGACATGGATGAAGTTTTCACTCCTTAGTGAAAAGGCTTTAATAAAATTAAAGGTACAATATCTCCACCTGTTTTATGCCTTACATTTCCTTCAACAAGGTTATTTTCAAATCGCTCCACTGCAAAAGATAAAATAAATTCTGTTTGTGCAGAAGTAAGAGATTAGAGATAATAGTGAGAAACCTGAAGAATGTAGAAACTACAGGTAGGGTTGGGTTGCTTTGTTTATATGAATAGTAAGGAAGATAAATGAAGTAACTGACTTTAGAGTGAGATTACTGAGGGGAAATTGTTTCACGTAAAAAGGTCACAAACACTGCTTTATGAGAAAGAAAATAAATCTAACATTTTTTTCCTCAGATACTTTGGAATTTTTTTACAAGGTCTCAATTCTGAATTTCTAGCATATTTATGGTTTTTATTTCTAAAGTGAAGACATATTGGCAGTTATCATATATACATGTTTCCAAAATCTGTTCCTGTTCCTAGTCAGAAAATAATGACAGTTCATGGTTGGGTATGAGAGGGATCACGAAGAAGAGTTTGTTTCTTTTTTCCGCTTCCTATGAGCAGGGAGGAAAGAAAATCCAGTGATAATTTTCAGCTGTTTTTTTAGTGAGAGTTATGATTTATTTACAAGTGTATTTATTTTCTACAGGGAAATAAAATGGGAAGAAAGGCATTCCACCTTCCAGTGGCATTTTGGTCATCTCAGAAAAGTGGAGTCAGCTTGGGCCAACAGAAACAGCCAAGAATAGTTAAGAACATGGGAAAAAAGTAAGGACTTGACATTAAATTTGTACATGTCATGGTTCCTATTAGATAACTGGTTTAGCATTATAAGAAGTATAATTTTTTCCCCCTGAGGAAAATGAGAAATTATAAATTATGTTAACTCGCTTTTGAATAAAAGGCATATTTTTATTCAAAAATTATTTTATAGTAGATCATTTTTCAGTGAAGAACTTTTAGACTGCTTGTATGGTGGTGAGTTGCTTGAGCTTTTGGAGGTTTTCATGTTATGAACCATGCAGAAATCAGAGTAGCTGAAGCCTAAAGACATTGTACTGAGAGATAGAGGACAATCTTTTTTCTAGGGAGAGAAAGCAGCTTTGTGTTGTCCTTTCTGCAGGGGCCATATGGAGGTGTAGCTGTGCCCTCTGTAGGAGGCATCCATCCCCATCCCTCCGTCCTTCCGCCCACGTGGAGGAAGCCATGGCAGCTCTTCTGGGAAAAAGGCAGCTGGCCAAGCAAAATCATCCCCTGGGCTGCATCCAGCTCCCACAACGCCAGGGACCATCCCAGCCAGAGCTGCTCATGGCTGCATTAGTTAGAGCTCTGAAAATATCATGAACCTTGGCAGAGCCCAGGAACTGGCACTTTACAGGAGAATATTCTTGTCCTGATACTTGTTTGGAAAAACAAATACCCCCCCCACACACCCTTGCATGTCAATTCCTCTGAATTTCTTTAATTTAACGTATCAGACTGCACAGCTCCTGTGAAAAATTGAGTAAAATCACTGCATTTTGGAGGGATTTCCTTCTACAATTATTACTGTGTGTACTGCTTTTGGTTAATTGAGCAAACAATGCCCTTGATAGCCATTTCCTTTCACCATAGTCAAAGGCAAGATAATTAGTTAATTGCCAGAAGGGGATGTTAACTGCTGGTAATGAACCACTTTTGAGGAAATTACTGCTACAATGCCATTAGATACTGCAGGCATGCATGAAGGGAAGAAATACTGTTTTGATATTTCTCCACTTTTTCTCCTGCAAGGAAGTTGTAGCAGATATATTGTTGAGCAAGAAGACAATTACCATTTAAAGCAAAAAAATATCCACATGTTAAGAATTGTTTTTCATGTGGCAGAATTGACCTGAATGTCATGAATTTTTAATTTAAAATAGAATATTACAAATCCATTACTCTTTAATTCCACAATATTGCTGCTCAGCAGTCTTTTATTTTTCTTCATTGGTCTTTCTTACAGACTGTCTTGGGGGACTTTTTACTATCGTAATTCCTAAAGAACTTCCAAAGTCCTAAAGAATTTCCTAAATCTGGACTGACAATTTCAGTAGCAAACAAGTATCTACCAATCAGCATTAGTAAAGTTAACGCAGCTTGGAAACTGGAGTTCTTGCTGCTCCATGTTCCCTGTGCTGTCATCACCTCATTGCAAAAGTCCTATACCTTCTTGGTGATTTCTCATGGGCACTTCCTCACAGCACAACCAAAAACCTCCAGCCCTCTCCCCAGCCAGCTAACCCACTCTTTTATAGCACTCATCCTTATTGGACACAGCTGTGGCCTGTTAAGAGCAGGCCCAATCCTAATTTTTGGTGATTAGTGCAGCTGCAACTCCTCAGAGGTGAGGTTACCTTCTGCACTATCTTTATTTTCTTACATTCTGTCCCCCCACAATATGCCTGGACCTTCAGCTCAGTACTACCTGCTCTCAGGTTTATGTTGTTGTGTTACTGTGGTAAATCAAATCCCTGAAGCAGATAGGAGGTTTGTTCCGCTCTGACTCAATACCAAAGTCCTGCTCCTTTAAATGGCACAGGATCAAACATGACTGGGGATCACCGTTGCTGGGACCATCACAGGGAGAATCTGAGCAGGTCCAGAACAGTCTGCAAGCCCATTGCCTCAGCTACAAACTCCTTCAGAAACTTATTTTCTCTCATTTCCCTTTAATGTCTCATGCACATCTGCAAAACTTAAAATATTGTTGCTAGAGGAAGAAAATATTAGAGGATGAAAGGAGTTTTTTACTAGAGACCATAAATAGCAAATTAAAAAAAAATATTTTGCTGTCCTTAACGTGCCATACAGAAAATGTATTTAGCCTGGAAAATCAGCTGTTGTCAGGACTGTCTGGACAACTGGCATTCAGTTAAAGTGCAGACCATTATATAGCCTCTGCAAAAATATAAAATCAAGGATTAGCTTTGTCTGAGATTTAACTTGCTAGTGATCTAAAATGGTTACTCCACAGAAGAATTCTGGATGCAATAGATAGATAATATCTATCAAAAGCTATTGGGCTGCAAATAGTAAAGAAAGAAATTAAAATAACTTTATTAAGTTCAGGGATGTTATGGAAAATGCAGATTTTCTATTTTTACTGAGTTTCAGAGAAAAATATATACATATTATTTCCATACCTGCAAGGACAAACCCACAGTTAAGAAAACTAATAATTCCTGTTTTGCACTGAAAGTGTGTGACCATGAAGTAGAGCACGAATAACTGAAAGTCAAGTAAGATATTTGCTTAACTTTAACCCATAACAGCAAATGGCAAAAGTATTTTGAAGTGCGATTATTACAAGTCAATTTGGTTGAACGATATTTGGGTGAAAATATTATTTTAGAATAAATTTTTGATTTACCAGTTTTCAATATTTAAAATGGCTTAAAATCTTATTTTATTTAAACTCTAATACATTCTCATAATAAAAAAGGAATAGCTGATTTTTTTTTCCATTATACTTTAACATTTCAATTACCATATGATTTCTTAAATATATTATGCTTCAGAACCAATATGCTTCATTTCAGACCAGAAATTAGACTGGGGTTTGATTGGTTTGTTTGGTTTCTGGGGTTTTTCTAGTGAGTCTAACAACCTTCTGATATACATTAACTGAACTAGTATTATCCTATTTCTTTGCAGTTCCCAGTGAGGTAGAATAAGCAAAATATATTTCAAGATGAAATTATGAACTGAAAATTCTTATGGGAGATATCTTCATTCTCTTACTGCAGAATTGGACAGTTTTGTTTTGATCTAGGGTTTGACAGATTGTTTTATTTTTTAATTTCATCCTGAAGAAAACGAAATTATTTTTATATTTCCATACTATGTCATGGGAGGCAACGGTGACCCAGATTGGTAAGTAATGTAGCTGACTTTAGTGCCATGCCATAACTGAGTTAATCAGGCTGCTTTGCAGTCTGACCTATTAGTCTGGATGCAGAGCTGAAGTACCACTGTATTGATCTCAACTATTATTTGAAAGCCCTGTCACAGCTATAGCTTTGCATTTTGCTGAAGAACCATATGAGCAAGCCTGGAGCTAGCTCAGAGGCCTTTAGTAGGAAAGCATGCTTTACCCTGTTTTGACCTAGTCAGAACAGAGCAGGTTTTGAGAGCCTAGGGAAGTTAATTTTGAAAAAAATAATTTTCTTGGGGAAATTATGGCTATAGGAAGAATTTTTAACATATATTATTGCTGAAGCTATATTGACGTTTTCACTTTTTTATATTGCTCTTACATAATTTAAACAACAAACTGCAAGCTCTTTTCTTACAATCTAAACTGATCTGTCAAACAATAGGATCATTTCAAACAGAATGTGATTTTATTTGACCTGGAAAAAATGTAATGTTGACAGAAATGCTACACTGTGAGTTATGAATGTTCTTGATATTTCATCCAGGGTTGATTCCTGTTCCAGTTCAGTTTAATCACAGAATCAGACATTTAGGTTGGAAAAGACCTTTCTAAGTATCAAGTCCAATTCTAAACTGAATGTAAGTTGTTCTATGCTAACAGTGCCTTATGTGGGAGCCATAGCACAGGCACCTTGCATTGCACAACCACATGGGGAAAACTGCCCGTGAGGTGCCTGTAGTTGCCTTTCAATGGCAAACCAGTCCCTTTACTGATGGAACACGACACAAATCCACATGTATGTTAATATGTGTTACAAGCACATTCCTACAAATTCAAAAGGATAATAGTATAAGCAGTGATCTTCTATTAAAAACCTTGAAAGCAAGAACATTATTTATCAAGGGAATTTTCTAGTCCTCATTCCAAAATTATACTTGGCTTATGGAGGATGTTCAATATATTATTTTTTATTTTATCTTGTGGAAAGAAAAGTTTTCCAATATGTGATTTCCATTAAACAAAGCTTCAGTGTCCTGGGCTATCGATAATTCTGATGTCTGGGTTGTGAACATGTACTATGAAGAATGGCATTTGAATAAGTTAATTTTTCACTATAAATATCACAATCATACATAGCTTGCAAAATTTAGGTAAGAGGAAAAAGCAATTGAAAAAAGTCTGTGAAATATTCCAAAGATGCAATTGCTTAGTCCATCTTATATTAAACAAAGATTAAGAAGATTTGAGGTTCCTCAGTATTAAGTGGGCATTATTCAGTACTTTGTTATTGTCAAGTTTGATATCTAATACTCTATGCCAATGCAGAACAAGAAAAGTAATCTGAGTGCTGCTGGAAATGGGAGGAAATTCAGCTTTTAGCCCTGGGGTGTTATATAAGAACTGCATCACCCTGCCTGTCCAAGTTCTGCTGCCACCAGCCAAAATGCTGCAGGAGGAGCTATCTACCACCTTGACATCCCACGTGAATCCATAGCTAACAGCAACCACATACAGAGTAAAACAGGTCTACTCTGCAAAAAAGAAAGAATCAAAGCAGCCAAAAGTGGAAGTAGGGCAAAAACGTTTGACAGTTCATATTTTAAAAACTGCAGGTAGTGACTTTTTTCCTTGAAATTTAGCTGGTCTTACATTCAGCACTTATAATTTTTTTTTTTTTTTATATTTTGACCTTCTAGAAAAAGTCACTACCATTTGAAGATGACATTTTGTTAATAATATTGTTAGCCGAGATTGTTTTCATTTGAATATTTGAATATTTGAAATTACACATGATAAGTAAACTTCTTACTCATATCTATTCTAAACCTACCCTTAAATTTAAAGTCACTGCCCCTCATCCTGTCACTCCAGGCCATTGTAAAAAATCCCTCTCCCTCTCTCTTGTAAGCTTCCTTCAGGTACTGCAAGGCTGCCCATAGGGTCTTTACATAGCCTCTTTTCCAGGCTGAACAGCCCCAAGTCTCTCAGCCTTGTCTCAAAGGAGAAGTTCTCCATGCCTCTGATCATCTTGTGGCCCGGCTCTGGAGTCACTGCAGCAGCTCCCTGTCCCTCCTGTGCTGGCCCCCAGAGCTGATGCAGCCCTGCAGGGGCTCTCAGCAGAGCAGAGCAGAGGGGCAGAATCCCCTCCCTGGCCCTGCTGCCCACGCTGCTCTGGATGCAGCCCAGGGCACGTTTGGCTCTCTGGGCTGGCAGTGCCCATGGTGCCTCATGTGCAGCCTCTCAGGCAGCAGCACCCCCAAGTGCCTCTGGGCAGGGCTGCTCTGGGGCTGCTCATCCCCAGCCTCTGCTGAGACTGGGGCTTGCCCCAACCCAGGAGCAGCACCAGCACCTGGTCTTGTTAAACCTCAGGAGATTGCCATGGACCCCCTCCTGGAGCTTGTCCAGGTCCCTCTGGATGGCATCCTGTCCTTTAAGTGCGTCAGCTGCACAACTAAGCTTTGCAGGTGTCATCTGCCATCCCTCTGACATTAATGAAGATGTTAAATAACACTGGTCCCAGTACAGATCCCTGAGGACACCACTTGTTCCTGATGTCCATTGGGACACTGAGCTGTTGACCATTAGCCTCTGGTTGTGACTGTCCAACCAATTTGTCATCCACCACACTGCCCATCCATCAAATCCTTCCCTCTCCAATTTAGACAGAAGGATTTTGTGGGGGACAATTTTAAAGGCCTTATAGAAGTTCAGATAGATGAATAGATCTGTATCTATGGTAGATCCATAGCCCTTCCCTTGTCCACTGACAGTCACCCCATCACAGAAGGCCACAGGGTTGGTCAGGCAGGGCTTCCCCTGGTTGAAGCCATGCTGGCTGTCTCAAATCACCTCCTTGTCCTCCAAGTGCCTTAGCACAGCTTTTGGGAGGATCTGTTCCATGACCTTCCCAGGAGCAGGGGTGAGACTGACAGGTCAGTAGGTCCCAGGGTCCTCCTCTTCTTTACCTTTCTAAGATATGGGTACAATATCTCCCTTTTTCCAGTCACCTGGGACTTCCCCTGACTGGCATCACATTTTAAATACCTCGGAGAGTGACTTGGCAAGTTGGTTCTCTCAAGACCCTGGGATGCATCTCTTTGGCTGCCAAAGGTTCCTTACATCCTTGTTGCTCGGGGGATCACAAACCTGATTTTCTCTTACAGTGAAGGCAAACTTGCTCTCCCAGTCCCTGTCTTGCAGTCTATCCACTTGACTACATAGGGCTTCTCTATATTTAATACAGCTGTTACATCCTAGAGAAATGTTATTATTAATTTATTTCTTGTTTTATGTGTCAGTTAACTTTTGAGAAAGCATCTGCATGACTATATGGGAATGAGATATTATCAGAGCAATAGTATGTCCAATTTTTCCAAGGACCTACTGTCTGATATTTTCATTGTTAGAGCTTTTTTCTGTCATGCATTTCCCAATTTAAAAGAAGGAAAATGAGAGGACATGCAAAATTATACACTGAGATTTCCATTCTACTGTAAATAAAACAACATATTTGAATCTTGGAACAAATGCATTACTGAGAGAATTGTATTTACATATTAAAGCAAGGGATTATTAAAACTGTACTGAGAAGGACAGGAAGACTAGGTTTTTTTAAATTGTGTTCTAACATATAGGAAAATGGATTACTGAAATGGAAACTGAAAAAATAGTATGGTGAAAACAAAAATATCTTTGATGTTGAAGGAACAGACTAGTTTTATTGAATTATGACTAGGAACTCATAGAGTTTGTTTACAGATCTAAGAAGATATAACTGTGTTACTGCTGATCAGTATTATAATGCTAGTACATTGTGTTGATCAGACTGCGATGGAAATTATGTCATTGGACTAAGTGGAATGTGTTTTATTAAAACCTTGAGTCATATATCACAATATAGGCTCTAATTAGTTGTAATATAGTCCTGCCAAAGAGCTATATTGATCACTGATCTTGGATGTTTGAATTAGAATAAATATTCAAATTATATTGGGGTGTGTGTAATTTATAGTGTTTCAAACTCCCCCCTTGGCCTCTGATCCTTAAAATATATATCAACATACTCCATACCGATTTTTCTGCAAGGAGAGAAGCACAATTTGAACCATTGCCCAGACAAAAGGTGAAACAGTGAATCACTTCTAGTCTTGCCAGTATTGTTGCTGAGGAACTGCAACATAAAATTTTTCACAAACTCAGTGTCTGCTAAGAAAACTTCTGTGATAATACAAAATTTTACATGAATAAAAGACAGTCCAGCGGCTATAGTATCAGTTTTATTTAAATATTTGAGATTCATTAATACACAGAAAGGCAGTTTACTAATGCTTTATCCATTTGTAGATTAAACAAAGGCTCATTAGCTCACATGAGACAGTTTGGTTTTATTTTTAGCTACAGTATGGCTGGTGCAATGCCTCTTCTTTTAGCATTTTCATTTTGCATTGCCTTCAGTCCTGACATGAAAGTTAACATTAATCTGCCAACTCATTCTGATTGGATTGCTTTGGAAGTCACTCCAAAGTCACAATGGCTAAATGGGATGAAGCTGTAAGACAGAAATGCATTGCAGTTAATACCTCTGCAGTACTGAAGCTAAGCCAAGGCCAGCCCTAATTCCTGAAAGAAAACAAATCCACAATAATCCATCCCTCAATTCTGAACAGAGTGGCATAATGCCAAAAAAATATAAAACATGTATTCCTTACTAAAACACTGCATCTTATTCCACCACGGTTTCTCTTGGCCTTTTATTCATGTAGTTTGAGGTCAGTGAGCAGCATACATGTGAAGGTGTTATCTGTCCTGACACTTACAGCATTCCAGTGTTCTCCTGAAATAAGAGGACTTGGGGAGAAAATGGTTGTTGGAACAAATAATTTCAGTTTTTGTCGCAACAATAAGAAGGCAAAAATTAGGATAACTCCTAATTCTCTCTCCTCAGAATTCCTCTGAGAATATTTTCAGCCATTTAATCCATCTAATGTCTGTCTGGCTAAAACAACAACTGGTATTGATTTTTCATAGTCTGGGTCAAAATTTGCTTCTGCAAAAAGCAAGCATGATCTCACTCGTGTCTAATTAGTCTCAGTTTGGAGATTTTTATCAGCATGCTGATTTTAGCCCAAACTTAGACTATGTTACTTAGAACTTATTCTTCCCTAAAGTGCTTTTGTGATGATAACTTATTGTGACAAAAAGAACCAGTTTAGACATTTCTATCTTCATCCAAAAATATGTCCTCATGTGGAAATAAGCCTTAAAATAGCTTACTAACATGAAATGTCCCAAAGAAACAGAGAATAGTATTGGAATGAATTAGGTGGCTAGGAAGTATTTCTAGAGGTTAGGACTAATTTAGAAACCCTTAGGATGCCTTGGTGATAGTATTTTTGTAATCCATGCTCAAAATTTATTAAAATGCATTCTTCAACCTTAATTCAAATCAAAATATGCAAAGAATTTGTGCATTACCTGCTCAGAGCTGAAAAACAAGAATAAACTGGTGAAGTGCTTCACTTGTTTCAGGGTCAGCCGGCCTTGCTGTGAATGAAATCTTGGTAACTACTGTAGGCCTTGAAGTTGCACATCTCCTCAAAGTGTCAAGTATTTTGAGAAATTTATTTTAAGTTGCTTAATAGAGTACTGGAAAAAAACCTGTTTCCAAGAATTAGATATACACATATAGAAAAAAATATTTTTGCATATTATTCTATATAAATCCATTTTAGTCCTTTTCTTTGTCACCTGGTCAACTTTGTATTATTTCTGCTATCTTCGGTAAGACAGCCAGATTGTCAACATCACAGGAAAAAAAAATCCTTGTGGCCTACAGAATTTTATACAAGAGGAATACTTACTACAAACATTTCAGGAATTAAACGTGTCATGACTTGACTTGGCATGACTTGTCGAAGGTGGTGCAGAAAGCTGAACAAAGTTGAGCTTTCCCTTCCCACTGTGTTTTAACACCTGTGGTACACTTGAGTTTGCTGCCATTTTCAGTACATGGCTGGAGAGTGGTGCAAAACAGAAACTAGCCACAAGCCAGTCCTGCAGTTCTATGTGATGACATGGCCAAACCTGATGAGAAAAGAAATACAAGTTCATGTACAACCTGATATTTGAAACTGGTGTGATCAACACATCAGTGCCACACTGGTGCGGCTGTTTGCTGCTCTTCAGATGGCAATAACTACAGCCCTGTGGGTAGGCACTCACCTATGATTATACATGCAAGATAACATTCAGGCCCATTGTTAACATCTACTTTTACAGGTTGAAAACCCTTTTTACCTCCAGCAAATGCTGCAAACAATTGATTCCCAAATGAGCTATAAATAATACTCACAGCACAGAGCCCATACAAGTACTGCTTTAGTGTTACTGAATATTCAGAACCTCCTGCCCCTGGTAGCTATCTGAGTCTTGCTCTCGACAGGTTTAGGTTCCAGTAGCCCAGAGTGTTTTGGAGCTAGAGTATTTGCAGATTAGTGAATACCAGCCAGGGCCAGGTGTGATGTGGAAACTTGAAAGTACAAAGTGTTCATCCTGACATTCTGAATACTACTGCAAAACAATACAAAATATATATGCTGGGAGGTGATGAGGAGAATGACTGGCAAATGCTGCCAAATAGAAAGCAATTTGGGCAGCTAGAGGCCCTGCTTCCATCATGGGCAGGGCTGCTGCTGTAGAGAGATTTTTGAAGGAAAGACTGCAAGCATGGAAAATGGGATGAAGCTGTGTGTAGCAAGGATAGAATTTAGCAGATAAAGCTGCTAAAAGGTTCAGCATCATCAAAGCAAGTGTGGTAGAAGATGGGACCAGCTCTGGAAGGGCAGTTGCATGTTTCAGCCATGCTGATTTTTTTCTCCCTTGAAGTTAGTGAACCAGGCCTTGTGCTGTTTCCTTGTACCCTGCCCTGCAGGGTCAGAGTGCTTGGCTTGGTCATGGTTCTAGGAGAGAAGGATCTTCCACTTATTTCCAGCCAGAATGATGTAGTAAGTCTCCAACACCACCATCACAACAGTAAAGCCTTGCAGTCAGCTCCCTATTTGGCAAGAAAATAATAATAAGAAAATGCAGCACGTGGGTTAAGAAAGCTATCCCTCATTCTGAGAGGATTTACTGTCTTGGTGGCAGAAGCATCTGAGATAATGGAGGTAGGAGTGGAGTAGTGATGTGGCTCTTTCCTCACTAAGCTGCATCTCACATAGTGAACTCCACCAGGACCTGGGTGCTGTGGTGCACACGTGCCTTGGTTGCCTCTACATGAAATCAGCCCGTGTTCACTCACATCTAGCATCTCGAGATCTGTGTGACAGGAATGCGTCCACATTTATGGGTGTCGAAAAATAACCACTACATTTGCACTGTGTTTCTTGCCAGCAAGCTTGGCAGACCAAATCCTGCTGCTCTGACCTGTCTGGGAGTCTGCAACCTGCAAAGTTACCTGTTCAGCTACCTGCACAGTCCAGGTCAGCCAGGTAATGCACAGATCTATGCTTATCAAAGACCTGACTGTGGTGCTAAAATTTCAATTCATAAATCAAGCCACAGAATAAATATTTGTGGTTTGAACATTTCTTCTGAGGAATTCAACAAACAAAAGGTATAGTCTTCTTCTGATTATTCATTTTTTTTAATATTTGCCCAGGCCAAGCCATCTTAGAGATCACCGTTGAAACCCAAGGTTATGGTAATTTTCACAACTCGTGATAAATTATGCCTTTGTTCTATGGGAATGAATGATTGCATATAGAAACACTGTAACCTTTAGTTACAATTGGTAAAAAAATTCAGCTATTGCAGTACATAACAAATTTTAACAATGTTTTTACAGTCTCATGGTGCTGCCAAAATCTCTCCATAGGAACTGTGGGAAAATGCTGAAGGTGATTTAACAGAAATGCCACCCCATGTGTAAAGGTTTGAATTGCATTATTTTGATCTGAATACCAAAAATGGATAAGTGAGTTCTTTTTGTGCCCTGACAGAGCATCTGTAATGGAAATTTGAAGTCTATATTCAAGACTGTTTTCGACCCTTGAAGTAAGGACAAGAAGTTTGAATGAATATAGAGTCCTGAGTTGAACCTTTGCCCTCTGCCTTACCCCATTCTGCTCATTATTCTGTTTCAATCTGCTGTTAAAGGATTCTCCCATCAGCTTTGAAATATCTAAGCATTACATATAAAACTCTGTGTGTTCAAATAAAATTAATCTCCAATGTGCCACTTTATTTTTAGTGTACCAGTTGCTAACCGAGAAAAATAATGTTTGAGCTGTTCTTGAAGTCAGTAAAAAGCTTCAGCTATCCTCCCCTGAGATTTGTCAGTTGTGGGGTTAACATTTGCAGAAGAAGATTTAAAATCTGTGCTGATTCTGGCCGGCAAAGGATTACAATACGGTCTTTTCACAGAAATACTGCAGATTGTTCATGTTCTTTTGGCTTTTCTAGGGCATGGTTGAGGACTCCTAAACCTGTTGTTATTTACAGGATATTGAATTTTGTTAAATTATGTCTTCACTGAGGGCTTTTGAGATATTTTTAGCAGAAGTGGAAGAAAAAGAGGTTATTAAAAGGGCAACTAGCAGATGATTTGGCAGCATTACATGTAAAGCACAAACACTGTCTTCTTCCACAGTTGCATTTGCTGTTCATGTTCCTCTGACCAAAATATGTCTGATATTTACCTTGATCCATTTAATAACACTGAAAGGGAAATGGAAAGGGGAAAGAAGAATTTTTTGTTTTAACAATCACATTTTCTTACATAAAAAATTTAAAAAATTTTATGGCAGACAACATATAGACTGAATGAGCAAACATTATAAGAATATTTTCAAACAGCTGGGATTTTAATTATAACAAAGGTGTTTTTTACTGTTATTCATCAAATTATTTCTGCATATACTTGAAATGACGTCACATTGATATGGTTTGTCTAATATATTCTCATATTGCAATTATTGCAGTGACGTAGCCTCAATTAAAAGATATTACAAAACAATGGAAGAAAAAAGCTTCCTAGTTCAAGGAAAAAATTTTTCATGTTCACCAAGGACTGTCAAATACTTTGGAGAAGAACCTGAAGAATGCCACTTTGTTTTCCTTTCATTCTTTTCTTATGAACAAGCAAAGGCAAAAAAAGCTACAGAGTTTGTATTGTGAGGTAAGTATATAGAAACCTAGATATTTGTAGATTGATTTTCATTTTAAAAAATCTAATTTGTATTGAGAATTGGTTTACTAAACATGAGGAATATTTTCTACAAGCACCTGAAATATATACAGTAATTCCAATTCCTCCAAGTGCTTTGGACAAAAGAAATCCATCAGCCAGACTCCTCATTGCCCTGAGCCTTCAGTGATACTGTATAATGTAACAGTAAATTACTACAGAGTCTTCCAGTGGTTCAGAAATGAAAATGAAAGGATCCCAAAAGTATCTGACAGATTTATTTTTATCCTTTGGTGAAATGACAGTCTCTATTGTTTAAGAGGATGTAAGATTAGCTATGGTAAAAAATTACATGAAACCCTGTCAAAGTTTTATCTGTCAGTTCAATGATATCAATTAATTTAAATGCAAAGATCTGTAATGGGTGGTTTTTATCATGTAAACTGATAGATGCCAGAAATTAAATTAAAAGTTATTGCATAAATGAAAGGGTTGAATTTTTCTACAAAATGTAATTAGATGTTAAGTGATATTTTGCCTAGACAAAAATGCTGTAAAAATATAGAATTATTTAATTTGAAAAGAACTTTACCATCATCAAGATCTACCATTAACCTAACACTGCCAAGTTCACCATTAAATCATGTCCGTAAGAGCCACATCTACACATTTTTAAAGTACTTTCAGGGACAGTCACTTCCTTGGGCAGCCTGTTTCAATGCTTTCACCCTGTTGATGAAAATCTTTTACCTAATATCCAATCTACACCTCCCCTGGCATAACTCAGTGTCATTCCTTCTTGTCCTGTCACTTGTTACCTGGGAGCAGAGACCAACCCCCAGCTGGCCACAACCTCCTTTCAGGGAGTTGAAGAGTGTGATAAAGTCTCCCTGAGATTCTTTACTCCACGATAAACAATCCCAGTTGCCTCAGTCACTCGTCATAGGACTTATCCTGTAAGCTTTGTTGCTCTACTGATTTCCTCTTGCTGTACTGAAATGTAATTTCATTTCCTATCACCAATGTTCTCTGTAGTTTTTAATGTAGAATAATGGACCTAAATAAATTTTTCTTAATATTAATTACTATAATGAGAGAAAACTGTCATTACACTTGTATTTTCAGAATTGAAAAGAAAGCGTACTTTCAGTGCTACAAAAATGTATGCTACATATTCAGGTGCTTCCAGTGTTAGAAAAATTTAAAGGTAATAAACAGAGCAGTAACAAAACACTAAGAAAGAAATGAGAAAATTGGAATTTATTAAAGTCAAGCTTCAAGTTTTTATTTTGTTGGTGAAAGCCATTCCAAAAAGGCCTATTAGATATTTGTTGATAACAGGTCGCTTCCCTTAGTGTCCAGAATTTTCTTTGTACAGAGTTTTTATCATCTAATTCTCTGTAAAGAAGTAAAAGACTCCACATTCCAAAAGGTCCCAGTGACAAAGTCTTTTGGAAAAACACGAAAATAAAAAGCCATGCTTATCTGTATACCTTAATGATATACAAAGCAAGAATATTCCACAACTCAAAGACTGGAGTGTAAGGTGCTGCGCCTGGGTCAGAGCAATCCCAAGGACAAAATACAGGCCGGGCAGAGAAGGGATTGAGAGCAGCCCTGCCCAGAGGGACTTGGGGGTGCTGGTGGGTGAGAGGCTGCACATGAGGCACCATGGGCACTGCAGCCAGTTCTGGGGCCCCATAAGAATAATATGGACCTGCTGGAGTCAGTCCAGGGGGCCCCATGTGTGGGCAGAGCACTGAGCACCTCTCTAATATGGAGAGACTGAGAAAGCTGGGGTTGTTCAGCCTGGAGAAGAGAAGGCTCTGGGAAGAGTTTGTTGTGGCCTTCCACTACCTAGAGGGGGCTTAAATAAAGCTAGAGACAGACTTTTTAGAAGGATATGTAGAGATAGGTCAATGGGGGATGGCTTTAAGCTAAAAGAGTGGAAATTTAAAATAGGTATAAGGAAGAAATATGTTTATTCTGTGGTGGGTGAGGCAGTGGCGCAGGTAGCCCAGAGAAGCTGTGAATGCCCCATCCCTGGATGTCTCCAAGGACAGATTGGATTGAGCTCTGAGCAACCTGGTCCAGTGGAATTTGTCCCTGTTCATGGCAGGGGGCTTGGAACTAGGTAGCATTTAAGGTCCTTTCCAGCCCAAACCATTCTATCATTCTATGACTCCTGGTTTCTTGGCTTCAGGAACATTTTTTATTATGAACAGGAAACATTTAGGAAGCATTTATACTTATTTTCTTCCTCTTTTTTTTCTTGCTATATCCTACATGGTGGTAAACTTAGATCTGGATTCATTCCTGACACCTTAAAATCCCATATAAATCTTCTTGCTGCAGCAACAGAAGATGCCAACAGCTTTTCTGAAAATGGCCTCCCAGCACCATGTGCAGCTGTGTGACGATGTAGAGAGCCAGGATTATCAGAAGTGAATAATGATTCTGTTACCCAAATGAAACCTCTCCATGTGTCAGACAGCAGGTAGAGTCATATCTTTAGCATCAATATCTAAACACTTTGGAAAGAGCATAATTAACATTTTTGGAAAATCTTATCATTTAGGACAAGAGCTGCTGTTAGGCAATGGTAAAGCCACTCACTGGAGTGTTGTCTTATGATATACTGTGTTTGCCATACAGACCTTACCCTGTGAGGAATGTTTGCAAAGATCCCCAAACAGATATTATATTTCTTGTGCCACAAAACCAATTGAAAATACATTGTGAGGTTTCATAACTTAGAAGATGCTCCATACATTCATCTTGATGAATTCACGTTGTGGAAAGAAGTCTGATTCTTTCACTTATTTTTAGTGAAAAGGTTTGGAAAAGAATCTTCTTTCCTTCTGTGTCAAAATGGTACTGTAGGAAAACACTGTACAGCTGAACTGAATGAATGGTCATTCATAATTGTATGTCTTATTATCTCTCTAAAAATAAAAACCAACCCTGAAAAGTCAATTACTTTGTAATTCCATGAAAACCTGACTCATTTTTTTTCTCAGGAACACCTTTGCATTGTGCTGTGCATGCCAAATGTGGAAACTTCAGCACAAGCAAACATGGAATCACCTGTCACCCATTTCTTTCAAGACAACCTGAGAGGAAACACATGCCAAATGATCCTTCTTTGTAAGATGAAAGAAAAAAAAAATACACTGTGTGCTCCTAAATGCTATAATTCAGATTTTTATTGTGCAACAAAAAGTGCTTTTGTAGAAATAAAACCATCACTACCACCAGAAGCCCAAATAAATGAATGTGCTATAAGTTTTTTTTTTTTTTCCTGTGCAAATTCACTATGCCAGATAGGGAAGAAAAAACTTATAGGAAAGGAACAGGCTATTTCATACAGAGCCTGCACTTTCAACTCACAGAAGAAAATTTTCTTTCAGAAAGGAGAATTTTATATCTTAAAAAATTAGAAATGGATTCAGGAATAAGATCATGGAGTAGAACACTTTCAGTTTTCTTACAGAGCTGGACCAGGAAATGTGAAATGCAGAATAGCACACAAGTATTTTCACACCCAGTTACTCAACAGTTGTGGGAATGTCTCCACTGGTGACAGTCTTCAGCCTCTTTGTAAGACCATATGTTTTTCAACAGCACCAACAATCTCAGGTTTTTAAAGGAGAAATAACAATCCAGGACAGCAACTCGCAACTGTTTCTGGTAAGCAAGAAGTCATGCATAATGTCATACCTAATCTTTCAAGGTCATAATATAGTGGGATATTGATATGTTTTCCAAAATGAACCTAATAAAGAGCTTTCTTATTATTAATAAACATATATTCTAGAAGCATATGCATGAAGATATACAATTTTTGATATATATTCTAAGCCAGATTATTTGGATAACTGAGTACTGCCACTTGTGTCAGTATTTTTAATGTTGTTCTCCTTCTTCAATGTAGAATGGTGATTTTCTTTTCAAATTATTCCTAATGAGATGGAGATTGCATGCCTCTATTTTTAAATCCAAAGGTGTAATTGTGTCCTTAAGGAATGCCACTGGATAGCACAAAGTAAAAGATACTCTGTTTATAAGGAGCATTTTAGTTTCGCTATTCTTTTGGACATCCATATTTCTTTATTAATAAATATGCTGTCCAAGCTCTAGGACTGGATTAGATTAGAGCAGGGTTTAGGAAGGGATTTAGTAGCTTTGTTTCCTCTTTTCACTTCAAAAAGGTTTTTTTTTCTTCCTCCAGCACAGAGGACTGTAAATCTAAACATACTCATTGGCCATGTGGATGGTTACTGAATTTGCTGTCCACTGACCTGACTGTTTATTTTTCTGAACTTCTCTGTCTGTAGGTCTCCTCACTTGATGAAATTGGGAGAGAGAAACATTGGGAATCTGCTGTTTGAAGTCACTTGGTGTCAAAGCTAGTGAAGAAGTTGCTAAAATATAACCTGCTTTAAAGAGAAAAATGGAGCAGAATCTGTCTCAGAACTGTGGAGGAGAAGTCTAAAACTCAAGATGTGCTCGTGCCACCCCCAATAGCAAATAGCAGCCCTAAGGTGTGTGGGAGGCCTCAGGAAATGGTCACTGGATACTTAAGGAATTTACTGACCTTCAGATTGAAGAGAATACCGAGGAAGGGCAAGATGTATAAGGTGGATCAGCAGAATTGCACTCTTACCATGCTGGAACAGCTGTTGCTATCAAAGTGAAATCATTTCCATTCCTTTGATTCCCACTCTGAGCCTGAACATAATCCTATGGCCTGGCCAAGGTAAATAACACATACATCAGGCAGACTGTCACAACACTTTTATTAAATGGCAATTGTATGAATTTCATTGCTTGAAATGTCCACAAAAATATTTTTTCTCTCTTAATTTACTATAATGATCTATTTGTTTGACTAATTATTTTTGTGTAGAAAATCTTCTCTTGCCTTATTCCATAAAATTACCATGAAAATGTCCTTAACTTGGTGCACTACACTATATACCTTGCAAAAATATTCTCCACCAGTATAAAGAAAAGCTTTAAACATGTCACTCCCTATTAATATCACAGCATTAGAAACCAGAGACAAAAGGGAGGAGGGCAAAATTGCTGTTGCTTTATTTAGAAACAAAGTACATGGGGAAAAAAATGTCTCACTTGTTACAAGGCACATCGTGATGTCACATTCCACAACAATTTCGGTGCAAGGAATAAAACAGTCTGTATCTGCTAATTTTTATAGCACTTAACACTAACTGGAGCAGAAGGAAAATACAGTATTTCCCTTTACTGCTAAATATAGGAATCCTATGGAGCCTGTAGGTAAATTCTTGTTATCTAAGGAATCGCTCATTACTCAGTCAAGTCTGCGCAGGAAGACAAGACTATCACACATGTTTGAGATGCCTGATAGTGCCTGCTTAGAAATGTATGACCTGAGCTCGTTCTGAGGATAAATCACCTCTTACAGTGTGTTCCTGGGCAAAGCACAGCCTGCATGTCAGCTGTAGGCAGATGGTTCTGTATGAATGACACCTGTATGCACACAGAGCCTCCCACAGCCCCCTTTCCTGTAAAAGGAACCTTGAATGGTCAAGAAAGAAAACTGCTGCAGTGCAGTCCCAAGTTTTCCACAGTCTGTGCAGCTGGAAACTGAAGCTGCAGAAGGAGCCAGCCTGTCATGTAAGTGCAGCCAAACAATGGTAACAGAACCTCAGTACACTGAATTATTGTGTACATAAAGGCGTGCAATCTTATGCGACATGAGTACTCAGAGGAAAGGGTATTTTATTGATTTGGATCATGAACACCTCCTGGCAATATCATGATGTTGACAAGATATTCAGTTCTGTACCCACATTATAATACACCCATTGTATGCATTATTCTTTAGTCAGAAGGCTACTAGTTTTCATGTAACTTCTTTGCCACACTTTTTTTTCATCTTGCTGGATTTATAATACTGGGTTTTCTTATTAGAAATTTTGAAAATTTAAATAATTTGTCATCCAAAAATGTAGCAGACATAAGAACAGAACCAACACCTTCAGATACTGATAGCTAAATTATCAGTGCTTTTAAAAAGTTATTTATTCTGACGGTACATAAAGGAGTCTGATAGCAACTGCTGACACCAGGAAGCACAGTGTTATCCAACACATACATATAAACAAAACATACAATTCAGAAAGTTATGCCTGGTTAAAATCTATTTCAGCTGTTTTGAAACAAAAGTATGAGGTGACAAATAGGCTAAGTATGATTTACTTCACTGTTTGCAGTCCATGGGTGATAAATACTCCTTAAAAACCATGAAAGTGATGGATGCTTGAAATATAATACACAATTTTCACTGTGCTTTCCCTGGTTTGTCAAGATTCTGCAAACAGCAAATGTTCAGTTATACATTTGAAAGCATACAACACTATTTCTGCCTCCAGCATCTTCAAGATAATCAGAACACCATGTGACTGCAGTTATTGACTACTGGATAACATCACTTGCAGGTTATTCAAAGCGTTTCACGAAGATTTCTGTTCTTGTGCAACTTCTAGGATGGTACTGTACCAAGCCTGCTGAACTTTAGGGTTATGTGTTGTAAAAAGAAGTACAGTACAAACATTTTTAGAGTAGACTGTTCAAATATTGTATCAACCTGAAAGAAAGGTGTTTCAAGGAGAAGGGATCTCCAGGTTTTGGACCACAATTCTTATGTGGAGGGTGGCAGTTGTTTAAAGACTGGAATAGTGAGATGAGCTGTGCTGAGTCTAGCTAGACAAAGAATCACAGTGCTGTGGCAGGGAGATTGAGTGTCTTAATTTATAGTGATAAACAGAATCACAAGGCAGAATACTATGAAAAGCTGAAGGTCAGTCTCTGGTCAGTGAATGCAAAGAAGGAAGCAGTGATTTCTAAGTTGTCATGTTAGTCCAGAGGATTCTGGGGGTTTGATGCATTCCTCGTAGATACTCAAACTACATCTTACCCTGCGCCTAACTGTATAAACACCGATGCAAATGTTACATAGATACTGAAAAAATTTTAAAATTTTGACAAATACGTCTTCTTTCCACTTCTACATCAGAAACTGGGCATAAACATTGACTGACATGTTATCTGATGATAGATTATAGACTGCACATCTGAGGATTTAAATGTCCCAAGTAAAAAAGATTCCCAGTCCTCAGAAGAAGTGTAAAGTTAAAAATATCTCATTCTAATGCCTCCAAGGATTGAAATGTCCAGGCTCAGTTTTCCCCACTCTGCATACACTCTTGTGTGAGTGCTGATGGGCTCAGCCATCCATGGGATACAGAGAGACTGTGCTCACATTACGGCACCACAAATGTGTTGCATCCTCATGCCTCGTGCAAGAGGGGAATTTGGTAACCAAACTCCTCATAGCTAAAAGCTGACTGCTTGGCAAACTACTGGTTATGCTCTTTAGTTTCTTCAGTTGTGCTGAAATACTAATGGGGATACTGATTCCTACTACAGGCATCTTAGAAATGGTTTTGATGCTGGGAAAAAAGGTGCCCAACCCTTCCCAGCATTTGAAATGCTGCATTATTTCAATCTTTCTTCTTTACTGGGGAGGCCCAAATACACATTTAGTGAGTGTAGCAGTAAAGGCATTACTGCTTTGGGGATTAATGTCTGTTAATTTGCTGATTTGGTGAGGGAGAAGAATGATAATATGCTAAAAACACAGCCATAAGAGTGAGAAAAATGGATTCTATTTTTCTCTCTTCATTAAATTTTTCCCTTCCATTTCTACAAAGAAAGAGCCAGTTTTAGTTTACATGTGTCAAAAGATTTGGTGCAATGATTCTTTTAAAAGAGGGTATTTTGATACTTGTAGAAACAGAGCCTAAAAATATTTTAGCATGCTATTTTCATTTTTAATTAGTAGTGTTCAGCCAATCCCCATTTATTCACAGATTTTGCAAACTTTTTCTCTCTATTTTTAAGGGAATCATGAAAAATCTAAAAAAAACAGATAAATTTAGAAAAATCTAAAATTGATCTCTGCCTTAACCTCTCCTAATAAAGTCATGCAAAAAACATGGCCCTTGGGATAGCTACAAAATGGGCTTCACAGTGGTACCCTGCTTCATGTTTCTTACTTATAAAAGTTACACAAAGGCTAAGAACATTGGGTTATATAAAAATATTGAGACATGTAAACATCATACGTCTGGACGGCAGTTAAGGGAGAGAGAAAGGAGCCTCCAGTGTGCCATTCATTCCCCTTAAAATAACTAGTTGCTTGAGAATTGCAGAAATAATTGTCCAACCCTTTCTCTTCCCCAGAGATGGACAAGTAGCTTAGAAATTGCACCTAATTTTCAGCAGATGAAGTGCGTTGCTATGGAAAAGAAAGTAGAGCTAGTTTTCAGTTTTTCTTAAAACTAGGAAGATCAAGTTTGAGCGATTTCTACCCTCTTTGGTGTGAATATTTTAGCTTTTTTCTGCTTATCATAGTATTTCTGTCAGCTTGTTCTAGGTTTCTTCAGGTTGGCTGTGAGCTCTTGGCTGCATACTAATACAGCTCGAAAATAGGTCCCATATGGTTCTGGACACCACCCAATGCTAAAATCAGAAGGATGGTGAAGGAATTCAAATCTATCCCATACTCAAAAATCTGAAAGCACTCAGATTCAAAGCTCTTTTTTGTCTGGGCTCTACTTAACATCAGAAGTCTAAATGTAAAATACATGACAAGAGGAAGACAATGCGGGGAGAGGAAAGAGTGAGTAGGCAGAATTCCACTCTGCAAGGCCAGGAATAGATTTGCTGCTGTGAGCAGATCTGCCACTAAACACAGGCACAATGCTGTAAATATCCCAGCATGGCACTATCTGCATCTTACAAAAGATCACACCAGGGCAATACTGATGTGGTCTCTCTACTGTACACAGCTCCAGCAAGAAAAGGCGGGCGACTTGCCATCATCCTCATGCATTTTATGCTGTGAAAAGACTGCAAGATATTTTTATAGCTGTCTGGTTTCCATCTTTTCCTTTAAGCGTCTTTCCTCGGGCAGCCTTCCAAATGGATACATACAAAACACATACAAGAAAGTAAACAAATAAAATAACTGGATTAGCACTGCACATAAAAACGTAGGAATTCCGAAGAAGCAGGTTAGAAATATGGGGTTTGCAAGGCTTGCAGTTTGAAAGGTCAGAGAGCAGCTAAAACCTGGCAGCTAATCTCCCGTGTTCACTGACAGTGTCCTAAACCTGCCTTTTAATGCTTTATTCTTGAAAGGCATAAAAAATAGTAATTACAAAAAATTTGAGGAACATGACATTCTTTGCTTATTTTAAGTTTTTCTTCAGTGATGCTTCATTCAGGATCAAGCCTTTATAATCCATGAGATTTGCAGGCACATGGAGAGTAAAAGGTTTGCAAAGCTCTTCAAAACAAATTGGATAGGACTGAAATGATCGGCATCATTGACCATGGTTAATGCCCATTGTCATTGGCCAAATTAGTTTTGATGGAATTTGATCCAAGTAAGAATTTTTACAGGCCAAGAGCAGCATTTCTTCAAGAGTTACTTGGAAGCATGCATTGTTGCTATTGTCCTCTCTTCACTGCTGCCCATGGCTCATCTTCTAGAGCACTGCAACTCTGGAATTCCAGAGGAAAATGTTTCCAACCCGTTTCGTGCATGAGTGGGAGGACTGAGAGAATCCATAATACTGCACTCTTCTGGGAATACAAATATTGCCAGCATAAGGATTAGGATGGATGGGAATTATTAAGGCAGCTGATTCAATGTAGGATTTCCTCTCTCATCACATCTCTGAACAGACACATGTTCTTTTTGCATGGCTCACAAGGTTCATCCAAGGGACAGTATCACAACCCCATTTATCCTGAAACTGCTGCTGTGACCAAAGACAGGGTTTTCACTAATACAAGGCAATACTAAGTTGCTATTTTTTTCCTGGAGCAACAGAAAGAACCAGTTAGGTAAATGAAGATATTTTTAAAGACAATTAGAATATAGAAAGAACCTTCTACATGAAAAGAGATGAGAAGTGGACAAAAAAAGGTGACTGAATTAAGCTAGAATGGGAAGTGGAATAATATTAGTACTAATATTACTAGAAAAGAGGGTGATTTAGGTATACATAACTGGGAACAGAGAAATGTCTTAGGAAGGCCAGAATAAAGGGAATACTAGCATTTGGACATCATTCCAAAAGGGAGAGAAAAATCTGGAAATTCTTTCTGACAGTTATGAAGAGAAATCACAAAAAGAGTAGGATGTGAAATTGCAGAAAAATTCAGGAAAACTAAATAATTCTAGAAAACCTTTACTGTTCTTCAAGGTATCTGAGTTGTAGATATTAATGCTATAGTGTGAATCCTACTTTGCATCTTGTTTTGCTTTTCATTTCTCATCATGTAGAATCTTTCTGGTACTCAGTGTTTCATCATGTCACTGGGAAAGAAACAACACAGGTTTTTCTGCTGATCTCAATCCCTCCAGTTATTCTGAATTTTGTCAGTTTGATTTATTTATGCACTGTCTTTGTGCATTGCAGCAAAGCCTTACCAGAAAGCTCATGGTAATATGTAGAAAATATTTTCATAGAATTCTGCATCATATGTGCCCTGAAAAATCAAGACTTGAATGTTTCTATGTATACATTCCTAACAAGGACTCAGTCACTGAGGTAAGAAAGAAGAGAACTCATTATTTGAGACCTGATAGACTTTGGCAGCTCTGCAAGAGTGACGGACTTGTTTCTTGAAGGGCAGAAGGCCACGAGAAAAACAGAAGGTGGATGTATAAGAAATATAATATTTCATATGTAATTCCACATATCCAAGGAATTGCACACACTGATTGACCAGGAGAGAAAGAAAGAAACATAGACTTTCGCAAAAGTATTAATCAAACAGGAAACAGAGTGTGGAGTGAGAGAACTCACAGCTGAGAGAGATAACAGGAAGAATATAATGTGAGTTGGTAGATTAAAGAGTACAGAACTGATTAATTAAGTGGGACTTGCAATATTGCACTATGGCATTACTGCAGGCAAAATAGAGAGCACTTCTTGAAGGGTGTGATCAGCAAGTTGGGTTTTTCTCAGATTTTTAACTTAAAATGTGCTATGTTATTCTTGTATCAGGGAAGACAGTACAGATCACAGTTGCACCATCCTCAGCAAAGTAGTGAAAGGTCCAGAGTCCAAGTGTTGTGGGTTAATCCTGACCAGCAGCTCCGGCACATAGAGTCTCTTGCTCACTCACTCCAGTGAGATAGAGGGGAGAATTGGAAAAGTGAGAACATCAGGGAGCTGAGATAGGAGCAGTGTAATATGGAAAGGGAAACAAATCCTGTTTATGCAGGCAAAGTAAGGAATTAATTCACTGACAGGCAGCAGTTCAGCCATTTCCAAGTAAAAAGGGCTCCATCATGCCTAAGAGTTCCTTGGGAAGACAAATGCTCTAACTCCAAATACGTCTCCCACTCTTCCTCCTTCTTTTCCTAGCTTTTTATCGCTGAACAGAAAATGATTTGACATGGAATACTCCTTTGGTCAACTGGGGGCAGCTCTCTCAGCTGTGTCCCCACTTTCTTGTGTACCCCCAGCCTGATTGCTGTTAGGTTGTGGATGAGAAATCACAGCATCACAGAATGGCTCAGGTTGGAGGGGACCACAGTGGTCATCTGCTGCAACCTCCCTGCTCAAGCAGGGCCATCCTAGAGCCTGTGGCACAGGATTGATCCAGACTGTTCTTGAATATCTCCAGTGAGGGAGACTCCACAACACCCTGCACAACCTGTTCCAGTGCAGGTCACCATCACAGTAAGGAAGTTCTTCCTCACATCCAGGTGGAACTTGCTGTGCATCAGCTTCTGCCCACTGCCCCTTTTCCAATTGTTTGGCAGCACCAAGAAGAGCTTCAGGATGTGTAAGCACTGCTTAGCAGTACAATAACAAAACCACTGCTGGGTTATCCATTCTGTTTTTTTCACAAATGTGAAAAATAGCTACCTACCAGCTGATATGAAGAAAATTATCCTTGAGCTCTGTGAAAAAAATAGGGTGTCTCCATGTTATCTTTTTAATACAAAATGTGGGAACTTATTGAGAATTAACTTGGCTAACAAGGGATAAGGAGAGGAAACAGATATCTGCATGCGCAAGAGAGGACTAGCAACATCTCTTGCCCTTTCTTTTGATGATCTGTGGGGAGCTCTCTGTCACACAAATGGAGCTTCCTTTTCAGTATGGGTCTGGAACTGCCACCATCAATATTGCCAGCTCTCAGGGCAGGGACTGTCACGCAATGGGGGAAATGGCTGAAGCAAAACCAACCCCTTAGCACTTCTCCCCTCTGCACTTGCCTTCAGGGATGCCTTGGATGAGTGCTCAAAGATTATATAACCTGGCAGCAGCTCTTTAGGCTGGTTTGTGAGCCTACAATATCTGCTATGGCTTGCTCTGAGTAAAACAGATGTGCCTATTCAGAGTTATTTAAATACTTCTGTCATGGATGTAGCTTCTCTCAGAAATCAGGAATCAGCAAAAGTTCACATTTTTTTCTAATTAAAACAGTTTGCAATAATTAAATTGTATGTGCCTGTGTTTCTACTTCGAAAAGGCTAAATAGTTGGCAAACATCCTAAAGCAGGATTAGAGTGCAGACCAGCTCAGACAATGCTCCCAGGCATCGAGGATGTACTGCAGAATCAGTTTAATAAAGTCTGATTAGATTACTTTCTCTGGTCAATTTGAAACACTGTGGCCATGGGATAAATCATCTTTTTATCTCACCACGCTGCTCTTTTTCTTTGCTGAATCATATTTTAAATGCACTAAACATATTTTGTAATATCTATTTATTTACAGATGCAAAGAAGCATAACCTCATGAATTCCCTTTTTTGCCCATGCCGTTTGGTATAATATCTCAGTTGAAAGGATTGGCTTTGCTCGCAAAGTCTGTACTCAGGTTTCCTTCTTAATATATCTCTTTTCCCTCTACAGAAATAACCTTGTTAGTTTACAAGAAAACAGTCCTGAATCCCTTATCTTGGTTTGTCAAGACAACCACTTGTACTGAAAGCACATAAAGTTAGCTGCTGCTGACAAATTACTAGCATAAGCAGGGTGTTGATTTCCAGACATTTGTCTTAACATGTACATGGATCTGATTGTCCTTAAACTTGATTTATTGCATGCTATGTGGAACAGATAGAGAGGTTTTCAGAATAGAGTCTAGAACTCCTTTGTTTTAGTTTTCAATGCTTACAGCAACAGAGATTGCATTTTGCTGGTTTCCTAGCTAATGCCATGACTAATAGAAGCTGTATTTAAGGATTTAACTCAACACAAAACATGCCTTCCTCCAACCTCTTCTTATCATGGTGTGTTAAACAGACCTTAGCAGCCAGTTCAGGTCCTTGAAAATGCATTACTCCAGTCTGGTCTGCCTTTCACCAGTCTGTGCCCATCAGTTTTTCAGTCTCTGATGTGGTCTGACTTTCTTATGTTGATATAAAAATTCTGCTGTATTGTGTACATTTGCATTCCATTTACCATTGGAATAAGAAAATATTTCACCTTCCTCTAAATTTATTATTTCTATATAATACCATATTCAGAAATAGATAGTGTTCCCCAGGGAATCTGGAATAAGATTCAGTAAAACTACTGGTAGTACCTGAAGGTGATAAGAACATATGGTGTCCCAACCAAAGACCATCTTCTATGTCAAGGAACAACCTTGTGAAATGCTGATTAAGTTTCTGTCTCATTGTTGAATTCTGAACAAGGCTTTTCAATGGTTTGCAGGCTCATTCAAGTGAAATGGCTTAGGATGAGCTTAAAAAAATAATTTAAAAATAATAATTCTCTACCGTCACAAGAATGAAGATTTATGAAAAATAGAGGAGAAGAATAAAATCAAGTCTTTCCAGAGTTCCAATTAAAATGCATTGTTGAAGTTTATATCATTGAGCTGATAATATAAAACAGATTATGCCCATGTGGTCTGTTCACACATTCTTGTGTTCATATGTTCTTCTAGTTTATTTTCTTCTAACATAATTATCCTATAATTTTCCTCAAATTACATTTATGCACTGCTTTTGAGTCAGGTAG
Source organism: Zonotrichia albicollis (assembly GCF_047830755.1). Taxonomy (NCBI): domain Eukaryota; kingdom Metazoa; phylum Chordata; class Aves; order Passeriformes; family Passerellidae; genus Zonotrichia; species Zonotrichia albicollis. Next base: position 22,641,809 of record NC_133824.1, read on the forward strand.
CAACATATGGATAGAGAAATGAGGGGGAAAGAAAGAGAAGCAAAAGCTTTCCCTCATATTTTCTGGGGAGTCCTCAGAGACTAGATAATGAGCCCTGACACATCCTGTCAGGTTGCTGCTAAAAATTAAAAAAGAAATCAGACTACGGTACTCATATGGTGGCATTTTTTTAGTAAACTTTTTGCAATTTTCTCATTTGGCACTAGCTACCATTAATAGCCAGTGTACAGTAAATAAAGTACATATCTTATGCTTCTACAGGGAGATGCAACATATATACAGTTTGAAAGACTGAGATATGTAGTCTGGCAAGCCATGTTTCCTTAGTTTCCTCTGAGAAATTTGTTTTCCTGTGAAACTTTATGAAAATTGAACATCAATGCACTTTGCAGCCTGGATTTTTGGGACTCATCTGCTTGCTAGGGAAATGTCACTAGATGCTGTTAAGACTTGGTTAGACCTTACAAACCAACTCACTCAGCAAAACATGTTAAAATAATCTGGATAGGAGCCAGAAGAGATGAGACAGGATTATTTAAATCTAATATGTGTTAGAATACAGCTTAAGTCCTCTGACCCTAATCACTTTCCACCGGAGTACGTCAAATTGGGATCCTGGGACAATTTGCGTAGGAGTCTGAGTAAATGTACTAGCTTTGCCCTACAGAAGAATTCATGGAAAATTCTTCCATGAAAAAACATGGATAGTCTCATCATGTTAGTTCCAGAGGTTTTTCATATGCATGAGAAAGCCCAGCATAGAAACTTCAGCACTGGTTCTGACCCTGAAGTACCCATACAGTGAATGATGAGATGTGCTGCACCTTCAACAGCTTCTGATGCTGCTCTTTTTCATATTGCTTCATAAAGTTAACTTTGTGTAATGATAATTTCTGTATCGTTTGTAGGCTTTCATTTTCTTTAAGCATTCTCTTAGAATTCTGTTTGCCTTCAAAACTGCCTTTCTCAGCTAATGAACTGGAAAAAGCTAAGGTGGGCTTGGATAACGTGATCCTCTCTGCTGTACATTGTTAGAGAAATGTCAATCAGGTCATGGTAATAACCTTGCTTTAATGAGGGAATTGAAATTCTTGAGAGAATTGTGACATGGCAATACTCAGGAGTGCTTTGGACCCCTCCAATTACCTCTTTTACTCTAAATGAACGGTGTGCCTTGAAGTAACTAGAGAAGATCATTAGTGCTGACACCCAGGGTTGTTTATTTGGCACAGACACATTTATTCCTGTTTGTTCCTGATGGAGGTTATTAGATAGGTAAAAATGTCAATTTTTCACTTTGCTTTACCTGATTTTCCATTTTTTCCTTATTACATTTATCTTTCTTGGGGTGTTCAGAATAACACAGTTCTCAAAGCAAGACTGAGCAGCTGGCCAACAAACCACTCGCAAAGAACCACATTTCTGATAGTTTAGTCTTATAGGTGTCAATAAATAGTCTTAAACATTTTACTGTGTTTAATCATGGAAAGCTAGTTGGGTAAGTAAACAATTAGATTTAAAGGTATAGTTTATTAAGTACCTCCTAGCTGTTTTTTGCCTCTTTTGTGTCACAGGAGTCCATGCAGCTAGGTTCTTTCAACTTAGGAATATTCTATGAAGAGCATCAAAAATACAAGGACAGTTGAAATAAATATTACCTGGATCTTAAAGATACATCTCTTTAAGATATTTATAAATCTATTTTACATTTATATTTATAAATATAAATCATTAATTGTAAATCTTTATGATTTACAATTAAAATATATATATATACACAGCATCAGAAGATTTAGCACTAGTTTGATACTGATAGAAAGAATACATGATGATTTTTCAGAGCAAGGAATTCAAAAAGAAATATATGTTTAGAAGACTAATGTGTATAGGATGGTGCTATTTTAAACTGACAACAGCCAAATGTCTCTGCAGGATTTGACTTTCTGAATGAGATGAATTTGGTCATCTCTGACAAGCTTTTAAAAAACAACTGCAGCTGTGACAGTCTGTTTTTTAAGTTAACATTTTATGTTATTTTGTCTGAGTGAAGTTTCTTGCAGGGTAACAGAACGGTGGAAACATTTCTGCACTCAAAACAAGAAGCCAAGAAACTCCTGGCTTTTCACCAAAACTGAAGCATTCTAGAAAGAATTTCACCTGAGATACTGCAGTGGCAGCATTTACTTTTGTGAATGAGAGCTACTATTTCCACTTAGGAAGCAATTCCCATTAGCCTGTACATTAAGGAATTTTAGAAAGGTTTCCTATTCCCTCACAAAATCCTTCCATTTTGAAATAATTAAAGTAACACAATTCTCAATGATCTAAATAATATAATAGAGATGAATAAATAATTTGATCACAAGGCCACATTTGAATTGTTATTTATAGTCTCACAAGGGACAAAAATGTTTATCCTAATCAGTATCTCCTATTGTTCAGCTGTCCTTGCTATGCATGGATGAGGCTGTGACTTTAAACTCTCTCTAGATACAAATTCATATTTATTTTGAGGCTTAGACTAGAATCCATATCAGAATCAGCCATAGTACCATGACAGTGAATGTAATTTATGTCAATCATCTGTTTCAGATACCTGTCTCATTTCAATACAGCAACTTTTCTGGAAGCAAGAAATCCTTCACAGATAATGAAAACAAACTTCAGTTAAATGCAGTTCAGAAGTGTGACTAACCACATAAAACTGAAGAATTTTCTGCTGCAGTGGTTGCTAAAGTTCATCTCCAGCCACATGGAGGAATTCTTTTAGCAACTGCAGAAACAATACTGTTGTGTTCCCTTTACAGAACTGAGCAAAGGCCCACTGAACTATGGTTTTTACTTATCATGTTCTCCTCATCTAGATTTATACCTAAAGCAGGCAATTAATTGTATGATAAGAGGGGTTCTCAAAGGAAATAATTGTTACATTGCAAAAAGATGCAGTGTTTAATGGGGAACTTCTCAAATCTAAAATGACCTAATTCAAGAGATGTCTGTAAAAGCCAAGGTGTCAGGACACTACTCAGTCTCAGCTGTTAAATTAATCTCAGTCCACAATAGCCCCAGAAGATAACCAAAGCAGGAATTTATAGCTTCCCCCTCTTCCTCTCCCTTTCAGATTTCTTTGTGATTAATTCCCAACAGAATAGGTCCAGATGGACTGGTTTAGGTTTGCTGACTCTGTTGTGATGGCCTTTCTTATGTTTTCTGTTTATGATTTCTGTTACAAAACTTCAGTCCTGTCCTTCTTCCTCTTCTGTCTTTTTCCCATCTGTGTAGCCAGCTTTATTCACAACTTTTTTTTCAGGCATGTGTGGATGCTACTTTGAATTATTACAATTTTCACAGTTCTTTGCTGACTGTTGTCTCTTTTGAAGTTCTGCTTAAGTAATTAAAATGTTTTAATGGGGTCTTGAAAGCTCAAGGTTCTGTTGACATATGGATGAGCAGAACTGGGGACCAGTGTTACCTGATGATTATATATGGCATCACTGGGAAGGAACATCTGTAGCTATGTTGAGGATATGCCTCTACTTTCATTATTTCTTATATTTGAAAGCATAATTTCTTTCTAATGATAAAATCCTCACCCAGTGATTGAATTGCAGATATTTAAAGAAAGGAATATACGCGGTTTTGATGCAGAAAATGAAACCTTTTTTTCATCCTGTTAATTGCTTGTATTTATCTGACTAAGTAAATCAAATATTCTAAATCTGAACTTCCCACTGTCTATAAAGTCATTTTGGATAAATAAAAAAGTCAAAAGAGACATTGTACTCTAAAATAGAAAATGTCACAGCTGGAAAACGTTTTTTTCCTCTCCTCAGCAGTGTGAAAAGAGAAAGAGAGAGAAAAACATCATTCTGTTTATTCAAGCTGCTGCTAATCTCAACCCTGCTGCAGTCAGTCTGTCCCTTCCTCCAGTCAGAGTGACTGGCAGTCATAATAAACATGTTCTTCCCTTTCAAAAGTCAGATCTGGGCACCCTGGCTAGAGCTGCTTGCTGACAGGCAGAAATTATCCAAGATTGTGATGTATTTATCATGATATGCAGTCTGTGCTAGGTGTGAACACTCTCAAGACAAAAAGTAGGGTAGCTGTGTTCTGGGAGACTCATTACACATGTCAAAAACTGAACCTCAATTCTGTATCTTTGGATTTTTGCTGTTTAATTGAAAAGTGTTCACAATTGTTTAATGATTTGAAAAACTGGTGAAATCAGTTGTAAGTACAACGCATTTAAAAATTAATATGTGATTATTGACATGGTATATAAACTTAGCTTCCATGTGCCTTAGGGTTATAAGCAGGGATTAGAAATAAGCAAGGGTGCAGTGACGTGAACAAAGACTGCCACTACAGCACCTGTAGGACCATGGTACTTTGGTAAGACAAAACCTCTCAAAAGCAGGTATAATAGAATTTCACTAGTGCTCCTTAGCTGGAACTCTCACATTTTTAACTGACATCTTTTGATGCCAGATAAACAATTCTGCTTGCTGGCTGAGGAGACACACACGGTGGAGAACCAGGCAACAGATAAAGAGCGCATACCTTTTAGCCAATCACTTTCACTAATGCATGATATGTTTAAGAAATCCTTTTACCATAAGCTTGCTTGACACAACCTTAAGACTTATTACTAATCCCTCTAAAGGATTGTTTTTTTTCTTGATTGTCTAATGAAAGAACTCAAGTAAGTGGACTGAGCAAATTAAAAAATGAGGCAGTCTGAGGGAAACAAGACAGAAAATCATTGATGAAATGCAGGGGGTCAAGAAAGTTTCAAGTGGGATGATTCACAAGGATAGGGGAGATGGTTGTTTAAAGCATAAGAATAAAGATGGGTTATGCAACCCCATGCTTTATTACCCAAATGCAGCTATAACACCATCTGCTCATAGTACTCTTTCTGCACTTTGGGAGATGACTACCTCTGTCTCCCAAGGAACTGGCCCGTGTCCTCCAGTCCAAATGTAATTTTCCACTCATTTTTTCAGTAGAACTACATGAGTTTGGCTTTTTGAGAAGCTTCCACATCCAGAGAGCTGAGAACCATATTTTATATTGAATACAAAATTTTTACCGCTTACTGACATATTCCAGCAGCACTTCCAGAATCACATATAGAAAATGTTCTTCCTTTGTACTAACTTGAAAACATTCAAGATGACATAAACGAGTAAATTTGTGGTGGTTTACCCCAGGCTGAATGCCAGGTGCCCACTAAAGCTATTCTATCTCCCCTCCTCAGCTACACAGGGAAAAGGAAACAACATAAGAATTGTGAATTGTGAGGGCAGGGAGAGATCACTCACGAATTGCCATCATGGGCATAACAGACCTGATTTAGACAAATTAGCTGAATTTATTACCAACCAAAATCAGAGCAAGATTATGGGAAATAAATCTAAAAACACTTTCTCCCCAACCCTCCCTCCTTCCCAAGCCTAACTTAATTCCCAATTGTCTACCTTCTCCCTGCCAGCACCACAGGGCAATGGTGGTTACAGTCAGTTCTTTGCATGTTGTTTCTGCTGCTGCTTCCTCTTAAAGAGGAGACTTTTCTCTGCTCCACCAAGGGGCAAAGGACAGGAAAGTCTCCTGTGGGAGAGGAGACTTCCTGCTTCAGGAATCCACCTTCTCTGCCATGGAGCTCCTGCAAGTGGAGATCTGCTTCCCCATGAACTCCCATGTGCTGCAGGGCAGCATCCGCCTCACCATGGTCTGCACCCCAGGCTGCAGGGGAATCTCAGCTCCAGCTGCTGGACCACCCTCTTCTTCTCCTTCTCCACTGACCTTGGTATGTGCAGAGCTGTTTCTCTCACATATTCTCACTCCTGTCTTCTCTGGCCACAATTACTCATGTACAACAGCTTTTTCATCCTTCTGAAATAAGTTCTCAAAGAGGTGTTACTGCCATTTCTAATAGGCTCAGCCTACAACACTGACAGGTCTGTCCTGGAACCTTGAGTTGGCATTGGCTCTCTCAGACACAGGGAGTGCTCCTAGCAAAGCAAAGAAACCACCCTTGTAGTCTCCCCCACAGCAAAATCCTGGCCACACAAATGCAATATAAATTTACTGATGGTTAATTAAGGATGTGGGTTTGCCATACCACCAGCAAGGTAAAGGAGATGTCTAAACAAAGGAGGTTAAAATTTTGAGATTAGGCATTCAAGTGAGGAAATGGTCAAATCAGGGCAGTAGGAGCTTACACATCCAGGCTTTAAAGTTCATTTTGCAGAAGTATAGGTTGATAGGGTTGACCCATCACTACATGATACAGCAGTGAGAAAAAGCATCAAGACAAGTTCTAAAAGGGTGGTGTGTGTCTGAAAATGTGCCATGCAAGTTTAATGAACAATTTTCAAAGAGATACTCTAGAATGATGACTTCGGTATTTGTTGTAGACTCAAGATTTCAAGGTCAACACAAACCATAATGGCTTTCTTTTCGAGGCTGCAGTAAAGGAAAACTTGTAGTTAAATGTAGGTAATAATAATGAAGATGAGTTTTCTGAAAGCAATGAAGACTGCACTAAGTGTGGCACACTAGAACTACGAAAAAAATTTGTCTGGCAAAAAGCAACACTGAGAATGGCCATAATTACTCCTATTCCAAAACTTAAGGATTCATTTATAACTTGTATCCTATCAGATGCATCTTATACAACATTAATAAGTTCTTTTTGACTTCTTTCATGCACTTCTCTCTGTGTCAGGCTTAAAGACGTTTGCCATTTGTGATTGGTCTTTCTCTCCAAACTCTATCACAAGTGATGGGGAATGTAGAGGTACAAAGATTTTTGTGAGGTTTTTTTAAAGGGAGGAACGTTTTTCATAAACAACAACAAAAATGTTTACTTCCTATCTTTTCTCCACCACTTGTATTGACAACATATCCTATTGAAACAGGAGAAGTATAGATTTTTCAGGACACAAAACTTGAGGAAAGCTGTGGTACCATGAGTACCACGTAAATGTGGATTTTTTTTTTTTTTGCAAGAAACCTTCTGGAGAGACTGTAACTGACATGCTGGTTAAATCTAAATGTAGAAAAGGGCAATAGCAGGCAATGAGGTTAAGCAGAGATCTAAAGATTAGTGGAAGCAATAAACAGAAGGCTTTTAAAAATGAAAACAATATTGAAAGTCTGGGAAGGAGAAAGATGTAGGAACTCTAAAGAACAGAAAACAAAAAAATATATTGCAAAATGAGCTACAGATAATTCTCTGGTACATATTTGTAAGTGATCAGAATGCTCATTTAAATGTAAATAGCAATAAAAGGCTCAAGAACTGGTAGCTGCTGAACTAGAGACAACAAATATAGCTAGTTTCATAAAGTAATATGATTACTGAAGCAATTTTTATATTTAGAAAAAATATATATTTAGTAATAGAGATCAGCTTGAAGAGAATAGAGAAGGCTAATAAAGAATGATAATGTGGAACTGATATTTTAAAAATACTATTTAAAAAGAGTTTTATAAGTAAAGTTTAGAAGTTTGATATTTCATGAAAGATTTAAATGAGGGGAAAAAAAGCTTAAAACATATTTATAGCTTTAGTTTTTGCTTTGGCTTGGGTTTTTTCCTCTTTTAAGTTATCTGGACTTTGACCAATTTTAAATTCAGCAATTTAATATTCTTAAAAATACAGTTTATTCTAAATGAAAAACACATATAAGAGATGATGACTTTTCTTCAGACTGCTTTTTTTAGACTGCAGAATAAAATTTGCAGTCATTTATATGGTTGCAATTTATTGCCTCTTTAATGTCAATATGCAAATGGGTTTTGCTCACAGAAGGAAGTATAAGTTAGAATACAGAAGAATTGGAGAGAACTTTTCTGTTCTGAAATTGTTAAGTGAACATTGAAGCCAAATTAATGAGCTGATTAAGTGGGTTCATTATACTCTCTTTAAGAAAGCTAATGAACCTTTTTATTAGTAGATACAAATTGTAAAGTTGCTTTTTACATCAGCCCTCCTTTGGAAATAAATATGAGATGTATTCACTAGTGTAAGTAGAAAATATTCTTCTGAATTTGACACAAAACAAAGGTTAGGAAAAGCAGTGCTGCTGACCATCACACACTACTGGCTAGACTGCTCCAAGTTTCTGACCTTGAGTGATCAGCTTAGGGCCAACTGCTCAATGTGTCCCTTCCTAACAGGAACAAGAGTGTCTGTATTGTAAGAGCTTCCTGAGCTGTCCTTTTCTGTGCATTCATGTACACACACACAGGGTGGATAAGGTTTTAATATTCTGTAGAGAGGTATATTTAGATTATGTAAGTCCTCTTCAAATGTATTATAGGGGTTGGAGATGCAATTTTCTTGCGTGAAAAAATAACCGGTAGAGTAAAAGGCTCTTCAATTTTTGATATAAAAGCTAGTGTCCAGCTTAAATCACAGTTGATAAATATTTTTATTTATTTTAAAATACAATTAAAAATAGTAAAATAATATTGGTAAATATTATTTATTCATTTGTATTGTATTCTCTAGCTCCTTATTATTTCATAATGCAAAATAGAAAAGAGTTGCTCGTTCAAAAATTAACATTCAGTCTTATGCATAAAAAATGAAATCTTTTCCATAGAAGTACCTTCTCTGACTGACGAGTGGCCCAGAACTTTCTACCATTCATGTATTTTATGCAGGTAGCTCCTTTGGTATGTTTCATGTTGAGGAAAAAATAGCAAAAATAGCACACCATAGGTTAGAATCTTGATGTGACAGCTAAAGACTTCTCCCTTGTAGCCACTTGTCCTACTTATTCTTTAATATCTTTTCACACCAACTCTCAGAGGGCCATGCAAAATTTGCAAAATTGCCTAGTTTTGTGCTGGCTCTGAGAGCACAGTATCAATATTTAATTTCCCCAAATCAATTCGCTTCTCTGCTTTGGACAACACAGTGTTTGATACTGGTTCATTCATGTTTAAAAGGCAATTTTTGTATCACTTTCTCACTTCAAGGAAAGTTAAATAAGATCTTAAAAAAAGCTACATGAAGAAAAATATTTGGTCAAAAGTGAAAACTTGAAAGCTGCATGTCAGGTGTAGCAGAAAGAAGTATCAAAGGAGTCAAGAATGGGCATCAAAAGGAAAAGAGAGAAAAAACATGGTGAAGCACTGTTCCAAGGGAACCACGAGACACAGGAAAAATCCCAGCAGAGCAAGGGTGAAGACTTGAGAGGCATAAGAAACCAGCTTTGCTGAAACCAATGACTAAACTGAGGGGTTTAGACATCTTAGTGTCTATGCAGAAAACTAATTAACAACATTAGTGATAGCTTTCTCATTGGTGACAAAGGAGAAAAAGAATTTTACTTTTGAAACTACCTGAGTGTCACTGACATCCATTTATGTAGGTAGGATTGTTGTTCCAGACATATGACAGACAAAGAAGATACTACCTTACCTTAATGAAACAGAATACTCCAGTTAAAAGATTTTAATCTGTTGCAAATCATTTACTACATTAAACTGCACAATTACCAGAAATAATTGAGTAAAAAAATTTATGTAAGTAAATGAACAAAATCATTTTTATATTTATTGATATTTTACTCTAATTTTTCACCAATTAAAACATATTTATCCTCCTTTGAAAGGCAAAATTTAATGTGAAAGTGTATAAATTAATCTTTCTCCTTTTCCCTCTATTAATAGGTATATATATATATATATATATCCATCTGTATAGCTCCCATTCACATTAAGAAAATGGAACCTACTCATATTTTCAGAGCACACTTCTAGACAAAAAATTTTGCTTGCTTAGCTTTTCACTACAATGAGAAGAGATAAATAATAACTATTTTTCAGTTTGAAGGATAAAAACCCCATGTCTTGACAACTGGTGGATATTCTGATTCCTTTGCCAGAAGGAGTCACACCGAAGATGTCCAACAGGAAAAAGCCTAACACAGAAAAATGTGGAAAATTGAATTTTGAGCAAATCCAAAGAAATCTTTCAGTCCATCAGCCTCAAAAACTGTTAAAATTTTTTCCTAAGTAGTACATGTTTGTTTTCCAACTGTCTATTAAAAAGAAAATACCTGCTTCAAGTGCGCATTGTACAAGGCAGCAGCCTAAGATTTTTTTACTAGGAGTCATATAGAACATACCTGTGGGCTCATAATGACTCCAGCATAAAGGAGAGTTGGTATGTTCACTTGGTTATCTCTCTGGAACTATCTTTCCTGAAATTATTAGCTGCCTACTTTAACATTTCTAGTAAAAATATTTGTTACTAATGCAATAAGCTCAATGTGGCTTTTTACATAAACAAAAGATCAGGCAAAGAGAAACAAAAAAATCCAAACCTGTAGTTTTTTTTATTTTAGATCCCAAAAGTTTTCTGTTCAGTCTGGAGTAGAAAGATTAACTCTCACCTATTTAATTTGCTTGTAGAAAACCTGAACATTTAGATAACAACATTGAAGCTGTGCTCATTTCTCCTAGGTAACTGTCTCAGGATTTCATCTTTTATAATAGAACTATGAATTTATAAATACTAAGAAAAGATGGTCACATCTATACATGCATGGGATATCTAGTTTGATAAACTGCTTCTGTCTAGTGATTTTAGTTTTGTCCTGAAATTTTGCAAACTGCTTTTACACTTTTTTTCCAGACCTGAAACAACAATATACTTGTACCAAAAATTCATTTGCAAAAAGGATGGGGAGAATGATCCTAGTCTCTATGTCAGTGGAAAATAACACTCGTTTCAGTTCTGTCAAAGTAAAAACAAAGTAAATGATATTTGGACATTAAAAGGTATTTGGAATTAGATTGAGCATTATCATTTTTATATATTCATGGAGTTTATATTCAAAACAATTAATTGCATTTAAAGCAGAATTCAGTTAAAAATTGCCTCTGGATAAGGACTTTAATCCATAATAATCCAATCATAGGTGTACCAATGCAATATAGAACACTGAAAAAAACTTAAGAAAAAAACCAGGAAATACTGAAGTAAAACCCAGTTCCATTTTTCATTGTTTTTCTTTCTTTAATGTTTCCTAGTGTCCCAAAGCTAAACAAATGTTGATAGTACTCTCAAGGACATTTTAACAGGAAGGGTTCAGAAAGGTGACTCCAAAAAGGGAGGATTTTAACATTGTTTAATCTGAAAAACTAGGATAAATTGAGCTTATCCCAATTTGTAAAATCAGTTTAAATGTGATGCACTGGAAGAGGATAATTTAATTTCAAGAGGTCAGGAGTTTGCCTCTGTGTATGTATTTAATGGGTCACAAAGTTTGCATCAAAGGAAGTTTGTCCTTGTAAATTGTAGGATATTGTCAAACACCCATGACAAATCCCAGGGCTGAACACACAGTTTTTGGTGTGGTTTTGCAAAACTCTTAGAGAGGATTAATTCATGGTGTCTTTTAGATTGGTTCAAAATATTTTCTCTTTTTCTCCAAATACGTGTAATTGATGTGCAAATCTCAGGTGGGTTTTGTAGGAGATATTCGAGCAAAAAGTTTGACCTGAGAAGTGAGCTGGTTTTGGGGATGAATTCTAGACTCCAGTTACGGTTAAGACAAGAGTTTACATAATCTCTTTTTTGGCATGTTCAAAATATATTCATCCTGTAAAGAAATATAACAGCTGGTGTTTTCAAGATGTCAGCAAAACTAAGATTCAAAGGGTCAGCCTACAATTGAGTTTGACACATTTTATTTACAACTGCTGCAGGAAAATGGAGGCAAACCCATGTGAATCTAAGAAATGGAATACCTGACACTAAATGCTTTTTTTTAGTTGATGCAAGACTGAGTTTGTTTCAGATTTGCTTATGATTGGTTTTTATTAATCTCTGCTAACTTCCATAAATGTTAAGGTACAGATGAAAAGAAGAAATGTTTTTGATATTGCGGTCCTTTCTGCTTTTAGACTGAAAAAATTAATCAGTATTGTTTTTCTCAAATATTTATCTTCCATAAAAAGGAAGAGGGAGGAAACTAGGGCATTGTTTTTAATCAAGCAGAAGCTTTATTATATTCCCTGAGGTAACAGAGGTCTTGTTTCCATCCTGTATTTTCCTATATAAGGTACTGTCTATGTTTCCAGGTTCACTTTTTACTTCTGTTGATACTTAATCCTTTAAATTTGTGGTAGAAATTCAATATCTGAACACAGGCCTTAAAAAATGGAAGTGCCAATATCTGTTTTTCTTCAATTTGTTTTTCAGACAGACCCTATAGAAAGTTCTGTCAGAGACAATACATGTGCTTTATTTTATCCTATTTTTTTCTTCAAGTGTCCCTTCCTTTGCCTGCAATAAATAGCAGATTCTTTGCTTGCAGCAGCTTCTACCAGACCAAAAGTTAATCAAAAAACATATGTTACCTGTGCTGTCATAAGCAACAGAAAGACTGTGAGAGCCTTTCTACTTTCTGTGCTGTCAGGCATACGTTTAGATGAGATAGATAAGATGTTGCTTAAACTTGCTACGGGCATTTTTTCCCAACAGCTCTCATCTGTTTCCAGTGAACCATTCTATCAAGGTACTATTTCACTGGAGTGTGAAGTGGCAAAAGCTATCCTCATAGCATGTGGATACAAGCTGTTCTGTTGTAAATGTCATTTATGTTTAGGCTTTTATAACTGTTGTTTTATTTTATGCATAATTTCTAGTTAAAATATCTAATATTTACATGGAAGTCTTATAACTTCCCTACAAAGTTATGAAAATCATTGTCTTGATGAGAGAGGCTTGGCTTGATGGAATGATCCAGATTTGAAATTCTAAGCTATTCTCATCTAAATGCAAACTGACTACTAAAGAGACAGAATATCCAGAAAATATGTGATTTTTTTGCTGTTTAATGCAGAACAGACTTTTTTAAAAAGTGTTTCTAGTATTTACTAGACCTGAGGAGTTCTGAGCAATAAGCACATTCTCCATTTGAAATGTGGCTTTCTGAACATAGAGAAGTGCAGATGTGAAAGGGTCAAAGCAAGCCACACAAGCATGTAAATTGTTTTTCTAATCCATACCAAAACCTCCTATGCTCTAGTCTACTTACATAATGTTTCCTTTTCGATTACTATGCAGTCAAGAAAAGCCAGTCATAAATATATTCACACACAGGAGTATGTGACTTTACTCATGAACAGAAAAACTATGTTTTTCCTGTGACAAAGCTGTCTTATGACATTTCTTGTTCTGGGACTGAGAAAAATGGCAAAATCCATGGACAGAAAAATCCTCTACCATGCTTGTGAAAAAATGTTTCACTTACAAGAGGATAATTACTGTTTCTCTCAGCAGGCTGGAATTCTCATGTTTAATACTGGGCTGTTATTTTGTTTTTAAACACTTATTCTACCAGATTCAGCAAAGCTTATGTCTCTTCTTAAGCTATATCCTGTTGAAGTGTGTACAGTGACAGTGGAGCCCAGCACACAAATGGCATTTCAGCAAATAGATATTCACTGTACATGAGTAGATGGTGCAGAGTGCTAAAAGTGTGGATCAAGTCACATTAGAGCCTGAATATCTGGGGAGATAATGCAGCTTGTCAATGAGACCATGAGTGCCACAACATCTACCTAAAGTATCATGGGAAGGAAGTTAATATCCATAAACTCTCTCTACAAGAAAAAACCTCTCATACAAGAAGATCTTAAAGAGAGTGGTCTGAAGCATGTTCTGAATTTACTTCATGTTGAAATATGAGTCAAAAAGCAACTGGCCTCCTGGTCTAGACATAACTACTGCTTGTCAACATAAAGAGCTATAAACTTTGGTGAACTATTTCTGTTTCATAGAAGTAAGAAAACATAAGTGAAAACTGCCTAATCTATTTTGGGAAATCCATCTTCTTTCATGTTAGGCAGAAGTCCAGAGACCTTACCTGTCCCCTTGAAGTAATACTATTTTAAAGGAGTCTTTATTTTCCATGCTATCATATGCTTTTTAAGTGGAACAGCTAGTGAAACTTTGAAAGTGGAACACAGTGGAACTGAGCTGAATAATAAACTAAAATTTGCTTCTAGCCAAAAAAAAGTTTAAACTCTTTTTCCTTCTTTTTTCTGCTATGCTTCCATGTCTTTACTTCTTTGCAGTTCCCAAAGGACAGAAGATAATAGCCTTCAACACAGACACTGCAGAATGGGTAAGATGTCTGTAATGTATAATTCAGCTTGACTTCTCCAGTCTGTAGCATAAGAAATGGTACTGTTATCACCTTTTACAAAGAGCTAGCATTCATTTATTAGTTGCATTTCCTTTTTTTTAAATCCTGTATAGACTAATCTGCATGGGAGAAAACATCGAAGGGAATGATGAATAGACTGGACTCTCCAGGGAATAAGGATTATTTATGAAGTTACTCCAGTTCAGTGAACAGTGAAATTCATGTCAAAGTGTGTGAGTTAGAGCCCAGTGAATTACAAACTTCACTCCAGGAGAGGAATTGAAACCTGGAGTTCAGAGGAAAGCTGTGACAAGGCAGTGTTTCAAGTACATTTTCTAACAAACCTTTTCTACCACATGCATAAAGTCATTATTCCAAAACTGTGCAGATTTTGGATCACAGTGAAATTTACTCTATGCACTTATTTCACCATGTCATACAACTAGCTTTGAAGTGACAGGCAAGCTTATTTTTACTCATTAACACAATGAAGTTCTAAAATGTTTACAATTGAAGTGTCTGTGTGAGAAATTACTATAGAAAACATTCTGCAGACAGTATCAGATTTTCTTGTCTATGTGTTATTTTAGAATCAAAGATAACATTTTATGGAAAAACTTACTAATGTTGAGCATCACCCTGTCTCTTTATCACTTCCTGTTTATTTTCAGACCAGATCTCACATCAACACAATGGTGCCAGCAGAAACTCTTTTGGTTGTGATTCAAATCATTCCGTTCTATTTCTGTTTCTCATTCAACTGCTGCCCTACAAAAAAAACATGTTCTGCTCCTCTATATTTTGCATGCTGCAAAGGCAGGTAAGGTCTACATATTTAAGCTTGCCATCAAGCATTTGCATATATTCAGTGGATTTCATCTTCATGAGAATATCACCCTAAAAGTAGTAAGGAAAAACAAATGAAACAAACATGTAACAGATTCTCAGTAAACACACGTCTTCTTAATAAAATGTGCTGCTATGAGTGGCTCTGAGTTGCCTCATGGATTTCTTTATCTGGACTAAAAAGACATAAGGGCAAATTAATAGAAAAAATGTGGGACATTTTAGACAGTGTCATTCTTCTTAATTCCTTCAGATTCTATGTTACAAAGTTGCAGTGGTGATCTATATATAACTTCTTAGCATCTCTCAGTCATCCAACAAGTCAGGCAGGATTTTTAGGGGCAATCATCAAATGTTCTACACAAAGAAGTCTGGTGCAGGTATCCAGAATGGAACTGAGCTTCCTACCCTGTATCCTATTTTCCCCAGGCTATTGACATGTAAGCCATTCAGAACTAGACTAAACCCTACTTTACCCAGGCAGCTTCCTCCCTTCAGGTCTTTTTGTTTCCTTCATTATTTTAATCAATTTTTATCACAGCTTTCCTTTCTGGAGGGATGCCAGGAAGGGCTATTCAGCATTCCATCCTTGTTTTTTTGTATTTTCAGCCTTCTCTCTTTTACCCTGACTCTGCCACCTGAGGTTGGGGCACATGGTGCCTGTCACTGAGGCAGAGCCTGAAGCTTTGTCCCATGCATGTGAGTTGGCTGATTGTATTAGGGTGGCTGTCACAGCATGGACAGAAGGTGGGCGGTTTTGAAGGATCTCTTCTCTATGAAAATGTGGCTGTAAGAGCACAGTCACCCTGAGGACTGGAGGATCTGGGACACAAAATATTTTTATTATTTTTTTCAGTATGGCCCAGCAAGAAGCAGATGAAAAAATCATGCAGTTAAAAAAAACCAAATTAACCATTGACACAGCATATTTAAGACAACCCTCTAACTGTAAAAGTCTTTTAATCATGTACTGATGTTCTCATCCTTGATATAGACTAGCATGATGTTCCAAAGCCCCTCTGTAAAAGTGATTTTTTATTCCTCCTAATTTCTCTTAAAATTCTCTTCTGCTGTAGGACAATCAGAAAGCAGAAATCTAAACAGCAGAGCCTACAAAGATCTGTTGTTACTGCTCTTATTTGATCAGGAATTCATAATTCTGGTACTTCTGTTGTTAATTTATCTCTATTCCCTTCTCTAACCTGCTTCCTTGTTGCACCCACCTACTTAGGGTTTGTAATCCCAGTGGCATTCTGTTAGATTTTTCCCAGTGGTCTAGATGGGTATGTCCTAAAAGTTACTCAGAAATAATATAAATTTATTTCTTGTTAATTAACATCTACATCTCAGTGAGTGTTTGGACTGGATGACAGAGTGCTGGTATCTTGTCACATTGAACATCATTTCAGAGTCCTTAAACACTTAGAAACAGAAGAAGTCTCAGATTATCAATGAAACTCAGGAATTTCTGTAACAACATAGAACTGTATAATTGTTAAGGTTGGAAAAGAGCTCCTAGATCATTAAATGCCCCGCTAATCCAACACCACTGTGTTCACCACAAAACCACGACTGTAAGTGTCACATCTACATGTCTTTTAAATACCTCCAGGAATGGTGATTCTGCCACTTCCCTGGGAAACCTGTTCCTGTGCCTGAACTCCTATTTCCTGAAGAAGTTTTTTCTCATATACAACATAAAACTCCCCTGGCACAACCTGTTTGTTTTGTCTCATTCTGACAGCTGTTACTTGGGAGAAGAGACCAGCCCCCACCTCCTACTTCCTCTTTTCAGGTAGGAACAGTAATGTCCCCTCTGAGCCTCATTTTCACCAGGATGAACACCCCCAGCTCCCTCAGCTCCTCTTATGAACTGTGCCCCAGACCCTTCTCCAACTCTGCTGTCCTTCTCTGGACATGCTCCAGCATTTCAAAATGCTTCTGAGTGATCCAGTGCGATCAAGTGTACTGAGTGATCCAGGACACAGGATTGGAATTGTGGCCTCACCAGTACAGAGGTCAATCACCTTCCTGGCCCTGCTGCCTACACTATTTCTGGTACAAGCAAGGATGTCACTGGCCTTCTTGTCCACCTTGGCACATGCTAGCTCATGTTCAGCTCACTGTCAACCAACAATTCCAGGTTCTTTGTCCACTGGACAACTTTCCAGTCCTGAATCCCAAGACAGTAGTGCTGACTGGAGTTTTTGTGACCCAATTGCAGGACCTGGCACTCGGTTTTGTTGAACACTATAACTCTGCCCTTGGCCAGATCCCTCTGCAGAGCCTTCCTGCCCTCCAGCAGATCAACACTCTCACCCAGCTTGGTGCCATCTGCAAACTGACCGAGGATGTGCTCGATCTCCTCATCCAGATCATTGACAAAAATATTAAATGGGACTGGCCCCAATACTGAGCCCTCGGGAACTACACTTGTGAGCAGTCACTGTTTGGACTCAGCTTCATTCACCACCAGTTTCTGGCTCAGCCACCCATTTTTTACCCAGCCAAGAGTGGACCCATCCAAGCCATGAGCAGTCAGTTTCCCCAGGAGAAGTCTGTGGGAGACATTGTCAAAGGCTTTACTATATCCATTGTCTTTCCATCATCCAATAAGCAGGACTCCTTGTCATAGATGGAGATGATGTTTGGGCAGGACCTGCCTTTCATGGAGCCATGCTGGCCGGGCCTGAGTCCCTGGCTGTCCTGTGTGTGCAGCATGCTGGCACTCATCAGGATGATCTGTTTTGTGACCTTCCCGGGCACTGAGACTGACAGGGCTGTAGCTCCCTGTACCCTCCTTCCAGCCTTTTCTGGATGCACATCATGTGTGATAACCCCCCGGCAGCTGTGGCTTCCCCAGCTCTGCAGGGCTGCAGGCAGTGAGGGAGGAGGCCTCAGGGAGCACTTCTGTCACCTCCTCTGGTACCCTTGGGTGGATTCCATCTCGCCCCACAGACCTGTCCATGTCTGTACAGCAGGTTCTGAGCACTTCCCCTTAGATTCTGAGGGCTTCATCCTGCCTCCTGTCTCTGTCTCACAGCACAGAGATTGAGTACCTGGAGAACAGGTTGTAGCAGGGATTTTTATCTGGCATGCATTTCTTCATTTTCATGAAACTGATGTATATGCGGCATACCAAAAATAGCTGCATCCTGTAATTTTTGTTGAAAATTAAACTTTTAACAGAGATTGAGAAATTAATTATTGAATTAAAAGCAGAGGATGATTGTTGGGAATCTCTAATAATGGAAAAAAAATCAGATAGCATAAGCTTTACTTAATCTTTTCTACGTAATAAGATACTGACAGAAATATTGTATTCATTGTCTAGCAAGTACTGCTCTAATTTCTTTATTTTTCTATAACTGCTAGCCATGCAAAAATAAATCCAAAGATTGTTCAATGCCTTTTGGGCAGACAGGCATGATAAGCACTTTTTTTCAGATTTGCAACTTACTGCAATCTCTGTTTTGAAAAACGAAATAAAACCTTAAAATGTAATAATTGTTTTCGACTGCTTGCAGAGTGTGTAACAAAGTGTTACACATGGCAAAATTCAGATATCTATTAAAACAAGGACTACCAAAATGCTATAACTTCTTGTTAATCTAGTGTTAAAAACTGCTCTCTGGTCTTAAGCCTCTACATGAAGAATGCTCCAAGTCCTTCACAGGGGCATTACATGATCTGTCTTCCATCAGAGCTGAACTCAGGGATTTTTAGTGTCAACAAATTAAAGCAAATGTCATGCAACTGTCTTGCCTAACAGCCTAGCTCAACAGGAAGCCCAGCAAGCTCACTTCAGCTGAAATAACCTCAAGATCAACACAGTTTCAGATCTGCAAACAGGCAGAAAAGCAAGGTCAAGCAACAAAACACTGAATGATTCACAGTCTTGAGACAAAATTTTATGCCTAATGATGCTGGTATACATGCACTTCTACAACACAAGGAATAACTGTAAATCACACAATTCAGTCTCAATACATCAGGATTTGTGTTCATCAAAGGCAAAGTTGATAAATCTAAATAATAAGATGGACTGGCTATTTTTTTTTATTTTTCCTTTTAACATTTGGCATTGGTGTCTGCTGTGACAACCAATCTAATTCCATCTTTTTCCACTCATTACTATCTAGAAAAACAAGAAAAATTGAGGATTTTGGACACCTCAGTTCTAAGGATTATATTAACTATACTATTTAGTTCTTTACTATTCTAAGCATGGCTAAAGATGACTTTTAGAGGATGAGTTAACAGGATTTATTAAGTTTTCTGCAGTGGTTTAGGAATTTATTTTGTGTAAATTGGAGGTAGAAATCTTAAAACTGTCAATTCTATGAACAAGGAGAAAACAGAGTATATCCACCCTATAAAATACTAATAGTAACCTAACACTAATAGTAACCTAACACTAATAGGGCACTGACTTTTCATATAAAGCTAGGAACACTTAACTGAGAATGAAAATACCTGATAGTTAAATTCTGTCATTGTGGAACTGGAACTCCTGAAAAAATCACTTTGGGTGATATTTTCAAAATACCACACCTATGGTTAAAATTTCCAAAAGACTTTATGCTTTTTTGAAACAAAATTTACATTTGAAAAATTATATGGAATTTAAAATCTCATTACAATTCAATAATACATAAAGTCTTCAGTTAATTATGCATAAGAAAGAAATATGGGGTCTTGAGTTAAGTAGACAATTTTTGAAATTGTTCTTTTAATATTAATCCAAACCTAAAGACCAAATATATTTTTGTTTAGGAGTATTGTTATTGAACTATACTATAAAAACCACACTTGACCACTAGTTTTAAACATATTGCCTTCTATCTTCCTGCCCTGCTGAGTTCATTAATCTATAATTTTGAGATATACATGTATAGCATGCCATATATTGATATCTAGAAATCCAAGTATGAAGATGGATCTAAAATACTGTATGCTTATTTCATTCACATATTATATGCATTTATTCCTTACAAAGCAAAGACTTGTCTTGTAATGGGATCTGATGTGACCATTAAATCACAGATAAAGTATGAATAATTCATTTTGTATTAAAATGGTAACACTTCAGCTGTTATTTATACTCTCTGAAATGTTTTTAAAGTATTTCTTTATCCTAATACTCAAGAGAAAAATTATAAAGCACTAAAAAATTCCTAGTCTCAGCCATATTTTTTGTGAAAGAAAACATGTTTTGGCTGATGTTTTAAAGAACCCAAAGATATTTTATCTTCTGTTCAGATGTCCAGTTATGGTATTTTTCAAGTTTCAAAATACTGCAAGTGAAAAGTGATGTCTCCATTATTTTTTTTCAGGTAAGCTGTTTTAAAATAATCTAAATAACATCGCAACTCCTGAGACTCTTCTGCTCAAGTTAAAATAAGAAATTCAGGAGATGGTGTCAGTATCTTCTGCCTATGGCAGGAAACTGCTTGTCTGACAAGACAGTACTTCCTGTCCATTGCCCTAGAAGGATCAAACATAAAATCCCACATAAGACAGAACATCTGTTTATCCCCACAATCCCTTCCCCATTCATCCATGCAGGCTGGATGTTTATCCATTCTGAGTTTTCTTTCATCCATCAGGAAGGAATTGTGGAAAGCTCTACAACCTGTAGAGCTCCGTGTGTAACTGGGTGACATTCTACAGCCACTGCAAGGCACATGCCTGTTCTGAGTACTGCTTTCTTGCACTAGTGTTTACTGTCACCATAAATAGTTACTTTTGGGAAAATACACTCTCACACAACACTGGACAGCAGCAGAATTTTAGGGGAGTAGAAATGCTGACTGAATCAGGTGTTCTTAACAGCAGCTGGCAGATAGTTTGATCTTTGGTCATTAGCAGCAGCATTAAATTTGTCTAAATAGAGCCTTTCCTAATTAGCTTTAGTGACAAAAGGGAGTCTTCTAAACCACATCATCCAAATTGGCTGCAGGGAGAGATTCCAAGCTAGACTCAAAGTACCATGTAAAATATTCTACTGTAACTCATCTTCTGCTATTGTAATTCAGGTTCCTCCTAAGCTTATTAATTCAGAAGGAGTCCTAATGATAATATAATCCTCTTATGTTTGTAGTGTTTCTCTTTTGCAAGAAGTAGGGTAGAACTGCCAATGTGCTATCTAATGAGTCATTAAATTCATTTCTAAATAGTGAGAAAAAGAGGCCACACAGGCATAATTTAGGATTTTGCTTCAACAGTTTAACAGGATTTCTTGCCTGCTTAGATTTGGCCAAATAGTCTTTGAGAATCTTGATTTGTAAAAGATCAAGTAATTTTGCTTCTCATTATGAAGACTTAACTGAGTTTATAATCCTAAAACAAACTGGTCTCAGAGAATACACTACAGCAAATACAATTTTTGTCATGGCTGACACATCGAGCGATGTACCAGTAACTCCTGTCCTCATAAACTGCCATTGATAAATCCTGATCAAACACTTGTTTTGTTTTGCCATTGAGTTATCACATTCATATTTAGTAAAGGACTTCCATTTCTGCTTCATTTTCACCTAAGACTATATGAGTAACATATTTATGCTAAGATAAGAATGCATTTTAATGATTTTTTAAGGTGATCAGAAATTGTGATCAACAAAATGGAGATGTATAGCTGTATTCACCTATTTTCTTACCTTTATTTTCCTTCTTTTTCTTTATCAAAACATTATTTCTTCGAAAAAAACAAAATAATGATAATACTCTTGTCCAAACTTCATGCATATATAATAGAAATTATTAATATTATTAAGAACTAAAAATATTTTATCAGTTTTTAAGCATCCACTACTTTATAGCAATTTTTTAAATGCAAAAATTGGAAATAAATATTCTTGTATTTGCAAGCTACATCTTCTGAAAATCACTGGATTACATTTGTTTCTTTTTTTTTAAAGAAAAGGAAGCAAGATAAAATTTGTCAGAGTACTGGATTTATACAATATACAATTTGTATCAAGACACTGAAAACAGTAAAGATAGAATGTAGAGCACCCTCATGAAAATTGTCAGGCTGAAATTACAGTATGATTTTTCATTCATTATATTTTATTATATTTGCTGTGTTGCTAAGTTAATTTTTTTGTGTATGCTACCATTCACTTTCAAATGTTTTTGAGACCTGCACTTCCTGTATAGTTCCATGTAGTGCATATAGTATCTGACACTTCATTAAACACCTAAAGGCATTTTGAATCAAAATTTGTAATCACGTAACCACTTTTAAATGAAGGAAACAACTTATGAGCATTCCCAGTTCATTAGTCACTAGATAATTTCTGTGTATATTCCACCTCTGGGGTAAGGACTGAGATCATTTGGGTCAAGCTTCCAAATGGTTAATTTCCAAAAATATATGCTTCAAGAGTTGTTAAAATTTCAACCCCCCTCTGTAAGAGTCCCACATGAAGACTGACCCATTTGATGCATCAGCTATTTTTAACCTGTGTATCCAGGCTCCCCAGCCACACTGACCTCTGATTTCTGCAGCATTCTTACTTTAACCAGAAAGCCAGACTTTGGAGCCGTCTTGCCAGTGTTATCAACTGTTTGCTACATATTGCATGCTTTTGGGAAAAGGCCAATAATGGCTGAGCATCAGTGGTGTTATCATTTCTGATGGTCACCTTGGGATTTCTGATGGCTGAAAGGAAGGTGTTTCTCTAGTGAGTTAAGGAAAGCAAATACCAAAAGATTTGATGTGATATAATTAGCTTGAAAAAGTTCAAGCTAAATTCAAAAAAGTTAAATTCAAAAAAGTTAATTGAATAATAGACAACTTTCATTGAGTTCTTTGCACCTATTCATTGTAAAACTCAAGGAGCTCTGCCAGTGGCCTAAAAGGGATACTAAAAATAATATCTTTGGTGAAAAATCAGATAATCCTCCCATTTGTATCACAGAATGATTGCTTGCTTTATCTTTCCTTGAAAATATGGATCTGAATATGGAAGGACACAAAGTCTTACCAGGCTTAGATCTGTTGGTGCCTTTTGAATTGCCCTGTTTAAATCCTAAGCTTCTTGAGATTTGAACTACTTCTCATTTTTATTTTACTCAGGATCAGCATAGGTCAGTTAGACATATCTGTTGTATATCTGTTAGCAGCAGTTTATAACTACTCTCAGACAGTGACAGAGTAAAATAAAAACAATTGTAAAACATTAGCCAAGTTTAGTCATAGCATTGAGAAAACAAGCTGCATAGCTCAGTTAAAACAACTCCACTTTTAAACTCAAGATTTGGTTGGCAAGCAAACCTTACAATCTTCATAATGTGAAATGAAACCTGAAGATGATAAATGCAACTAGAACACTCATCAGAAAACATTTTGCATTTAATTGCTTGCTAGTTGAAACTAATTGCAATTCAAAACCCAGAGATTTACTTAAGAGGCTAAATTGGAAAATATGTACAAACAGATACCATGGGGACTATTCCAACACAGCATAAATCTGGAAAATTGTAATTTGTCACTAAATGGATTCATTTGCAATGGTGGTACAGTACAAGCAGAGACAAGTAGCAAAGGGAGGATGTGGCAAGTATGTGTTTCCGTAGTAATAACTTAGTAAGTGTCTCTGAGGATCTGTACCTTTTCAGTGGTAGATTGAGACCCTCATTCCCAAAAATCAAAGTGCCTTCCTATAGCACTTTTACACAAACACCATTCACTTGCTCTGATCCCTATTTACTTAACTTCTAAAATAAAGTATAAAAACTCAATTAAAGGAACAACATCACTTACTGTAGAGAACCTGCCTGGACCTCTGCACTCAAGGACTATCAAGTCCTAGAATGATGTTCTATAAATGTTTTCTGAATGGTCAGTACACACAGCCTAAAAACTGTGTTGAAATTAAGCATGCTTGTTATGTGTTTCATGTAACCTCTTGAGAGCTGCTTAGACATGGATATTGCTCCTGAAAGAATTTAAGTCTTAATTTTAAAATGCAAATGCATTCAAAAGAGGTCATAAGGGGGCATAATCCATTTAGTGCGAAGATTCCTGAACCAAGAAGTAGGGCTTGTTAAACTCAAGTGTATACTTAGACTATGCTTGGGTCCAGGGCTAGGCTGAGTTCTGAATTCTAACTCAGATTATTCCCATGTCACCCCCCCCACAAGATGCTTTAACAAGCAAATTCTTCTTGAACTCAGACCACTCCTATGCTTTCTTTGAAACTAGGCCACTGTTCAGGATTTAGTAGAAAAGCAAAAAGTGATCCACCATCTACAAAATATGCAACCAAACTCCTCATGAGGAGGGCTTCAAACCTCTTAGATATTTGTATGAATAGCAGCAGCAATGGATTAACTACTACTATAGGTAACTAGGCATTGTCCCATGCTGCATAGCTGATATTATCATAGGAAATAAATCAATAGCCATGACCTACTAGATTTCAAGCTATTCAGGCTTCAATTAGCATTAGTATTATATTCTGCAGATTCCACAGTTCATTAGCAAGACTTGACAGTCCTGACAGCTGGTGCTTTGTAGCACTGCTGTGTAGCATTCTTCAGTGACCTTGATGAACCTTTTAAATCACTTTAGCTCTGTTTTGGAGAACAGATTGTCTATGCTGAATTTATAACCTGCACTGCTACTGAGGCAGCTTTCTTGGCCAGCTTTTGTCTCCCAGTTTCTGAACATCTGCTATTCAGAAAATCTAAGTCATCACCTGAATACTGGATGAACTTACAGGTAGCCAAGTTCATAAGGACATAATCTGCTTTTTCCCCTCATATAATATAAAAGAGTTAATAAGAATTTTCTTAATTCCTACTGTAGTGCTCTTTACAAAATGAAATTACTGAAAGTGAGCTTTTCATCATGTAAATATACCAGCACAGTCAGCAATCCTGAAACTGCTACAGAAGTATTTACTGTCATGCCCTAGAAAAAATGAACTTTGGTTCCTTTACAGTCTTAGTTTTTTTTGCTTAATTTCACTGTTGTTGTTTTCTTGCCAGCTAGCAGCATCCCCCTCCATAATCCTGCATTCTCCTGTGAGTCAGAACCAATTTTGCCTGTCGCTATAGATTTAGGATTTTTGGACAATTGCCCAGGCAGTCAGCAGAGTCTCTTTTCTCCTTTGTCTTTCCAGTCAGTGTGCACTAAGTGCTCATAAGTTACATTAACTAGAATGGAAGCAAAGCAACAAATTGAATAAATAAGTATAATGACCAGCAGGGAGAGCAGAGACCTGTTTATAATTGCTTGGTTTGCTGAGTACATGAATGTTAACATGACTCACTCAAGGGCAATTACTTTGTAGCTTCTGACAGGTGTGATATGGTATTGTTGATTTTGGCAGATATCTCTAGTACAAGTGCTCTAGTCGACCTTGAAAAATCTGGTGTCAGCAGTCACTACCATGGCCCTGATGCTGATCCTTCTCTTCTACAAGAAATGAAACTTCAGTTCTCTTCATCAATATTTTTAAAAAAATATCCCTGGTTTAACTTTTTTTTTTTTTTTAATTTGGTTTTTGGCTTTTTTTTTGTTTGGGTTTTTTGGTTTTTGGGCTGTTTGTTTGTATCACTCCCAGATTCATAGAATCATTAAGGCTGGAAAAGACCTTTAAGATCATCAAGTCCAGCTGCCAAGATAGTACCACCTCTATGGTCACTATTAAACAATGTCCTCAAATACTCACATCTTTTTTAAATACTTCCAGGGATGGTTATTCCACCACTTCCCTGAGTAGTTGCTTTACCACTTACTTGTGAAAAAAAATTTCCTTAATGTGTAATCTAATCTCTTCTGGTGCAATATCCCACTCTTTTTCCATATTTCCAGCAGATAATAGTGTGCTTCTCCTCCTTTTTGTGCACAAATGTTAACAGATACTTAAGAATTATCTTTATTTATAGTAACTCAGGTCTTTGGGGTGCAACTTTCATTTCTCTTGAGCTAATTTCCCCCTGAAGTTCTCAGTATTTCCTCCTGAAGTTTCCACAGTGTCTGGGAGCAGTAGTTATTTATGGTTATTGCACAGGGCTATTTCCATTGTCTGACTAAGTATCAAGCTCTGGCAACTTGTAATCAAAAACAAAGCTTTGCTGATGTGCCATGAGGATAGTGATTGGAACACCAAGAGCATTTTAAAATTACCTGGTTGGATAAAAATAAGTATTTAGCCCACCTTAAAAGTCAAGCACTTTAAATGTATCTCATCTTAACACAAAAGTGCAAAATTTTAACACTTAACTTGTCTTCTGCACACAGTCGTTTCAGGAAAATTCAATTAATTAAACATTACTGAAAAGGTTCTTAAATGAGGACATAATTTCAGCTGAAATAAACTCATTTTTCTTACAGAGAAATGTTCAAGGAATATTCTTTTTTCTTTGCCAAGCTCTGATACTTATTGACCTTCAGGTGAGTGTAAAGTAGACTGCAGTTATCACTGCAGTCTTGTCTTAAAGTTTAAGCTCCCAGAATTTAAAGGACCCAAGTGATATGGAATAACCAAATATGTTTTGTGCTCTGATTATGAACACACACTGATTAGAACTTCTAGGCAAAATCAAAGACTAATTTCTTCCCTAGTATTTAAAATGTACTATGATTAAGAATAATCTAATACACAGTAAAAATAATTATCAAAATATGCATTGGAAGCTTTAGTAAAGGCAATGAAACTATTCCCCACATTGCAAAAAAATGCACAAGAAACTTCTATTGTCTCAAGAATGTTGCAAAGTGACTTAAGTGAAATTCTTGCCTTACACAGCAGTCTTTCATAGCTTACTATAACTAGTAATCTACCCAGGATCAGAGCCAAAGAGGGATTAACCCATCACAGAAAGACATTCTATTTTCGGCAGCAGGCATAAATGCCTAGTGACTGAACACTCTGAGCTTTGTGCAATATGCCACTGCAGTTTGCTGCTTGGTGAAAAAGGGTACTATCATTTATCTTAAGCTCATAATGCTGTGTTGATGTATCACACCTGTTAAATTCATGTTAGTGCAGTAAACTGGTAGATCAGATACATCTTCCAAAATGCTTTTTTGGTGATTCTTGCAATTTAGAAAACACAGTTATGTCTTAACAGCAGCATCAGATTCTTCCTACCATCTCAGAAGGTCCCCACATCCAGAAGAGGCTTGGCTAGCTGATCAATGTTTTTACTCCTTTATTAAACTGACTGTTGAACCATTTATTGCAAGTGAACTTAGTCCCCAGAAAAATATGCTTTAGTCCTTGTACTATAATTCATGAATCTGATACAGGGATTGGAAAAATATTTCTGTGTAAGGGACATACGTGCACTCTTTTGAGCTATTGTCCGTGGCCTCATGTGTCCATGTACTGTAAGACTGCCATTATTTCTCTGGAATGTTTTACACCTGGCTGTGACAAAGTGTTTGACATGAGGCTGCAGTAGTTCAAAAAAGCTACTCAACAATTGAGAGAAATGCTCATAGTTGGGTGGGAAATATTACAACTCTAATATTTTAGCTATGTTATCATAGAAGTATTTCTGGTCAGCATTTCCCAGATGATGGACCAAGGAATATACCTAATAGACACAAAAGTCATCTTGAGAATAAAGTACTTCATATTACTTTGTAAAATACATGTTAACCCCTTTGAATTTATTTTATTCTGGTGGTTCTTTGCTATTATTGATTTTAAAGAACAATTAAAAGTATTCTCTAGAATTGATGGGTCCATGAAGATCTCTATCTAATGCACGTTTTATGAAAGCAGCTCACAATTTAAACAACCCAAGAACTTGTCCTTCGTCTAGCTTTGTTCATCATTAAAATTTTTCTGAAAATCATATCCACTAATTTTCATACATGTTAAAGTAATATTTCATGAATTAGATGTATTTTCTCATTTTGTGCAGTAGAAAAAGATTAGCTATTTCCTATTCTGCTAAATTTTCATAAATCATTGTGTGATACTGTCTTATTTTAGGCACATCAATTGATCTCTTTTCTGACCACCCAATTATTTACCTCTATTTGTCCAATGTTCATAACTCCTCACAAAGCTGGCATTTCTGTCAGATACATAAATATCAGAATTCTGCATTAATTTGGATTCCCAACTTCAAGTCCTTCTGCAAAGAAATTTTGGATGTATGTACAAAAGACATCTTGGTTTTAGTTACAGCTTTAAATGCCCATCCTTTCCAATTAAGTGATCAGCAACACAACTCACATCTTCAGAAATAAATGACTGCGTGTTGAAAGCCAGTCTAAATTTGCACTACACAGAAACTATGTGACAGACTCAAGGGTACAATCCAGCTCCCTAGAATGACTGTCCATTTTTTTTTTTTCTTTTTTAAGCTTACCCATTCCCTTATATATCTAACAAATTCTCCAACAAATGGAACAGTTATCCCAGAGACAGCAAACTAATTCAGCCACAGTACAGATCTACCTGGTGCACTGAATTAGGCATGGCTGAGGGGAAAATGGTGTGTGATCATGTCATTTTAGATCAGAACTCCATAGATTACAAAACTAGAAGGGCCCATCTTGATCATCTAGTCTGACAACATTTATAGGAGCAGGCCATGGGAACGGCTCAGGATGAATTCTGCTTTCATAATGCATAAGTACAGAGGAACAGAATTAAAAATGTGTAAGCAACTTTCATTCTGACAGTCCACAATTTTGAATGCTTCTTTTTTTAGTGTAGATCTTTTTTCAAGAGAGGAAAAAGAGTACAACTGTTTCATGTTTAATTCCTAGTTGCTGTTTTTCCAAAGCAATCAGAAAGTCCATCTGAATAATCTATAAATATCCTCCTGAGTCAATTTCCTTCCCTCTGGGGTGTGTAAAGTACTGGCTTTGTAGTGTGCCAGTGAAGAGACCATGTTGTCTCACTGCCCTAGATGCCAAGGAAAGGAGGCTGTGGAGGCATTGCCACCAGAGATTAAGGTATGTCATTTGTGGGGCAGTGAAGGAGGTTGCAGGGTGGGATGGAGGGCTGTGTTTACAGCTGGGAAAGAGGGAGCTTGGACAGAAGCAGAAAGGGAGGTTTATTATGCTTTACTCTCTCCTTGCGTTGGTTACCGTGTTCTCATGCCATGGCACGTGTTCCTTGGAACAAAACCCACTTCTGTAACTATTGCTCTACTTTATTTACTTACAGACTAAGTACTGTTTCTCAGGCACTCACACATTTTAGTTGCAAACACCAAGGCCACTATATTAATTATCAAGGCCACTATATTAATTACTGGTAATTAATAGCCTCACCTAAGGAGGTGTCTGATAGACAGAATGTTTCCCTGTTGATTGTAAATAAGGAGCACTAAAACTTGCAATCTCTCCCAATGTATTATATATCATTTAATTATGTGTGTCAGTGTCTGGTCAGGATAGGGTGGATTGAGCACTAAGCAAAGAAGAGAAGGAATCCCTACTGCTCTCTGCACCAGCTGGATGGGTAGGTCTGCTATGGTTCCATCAGCAGAAGGCAACACTTTGGGAGCAGAGGAAGCAGCAGAATACCTGCCTCTACTGCCTTCCCACAGCACACCTGCCCTCTGCGCCCAAGGTGCCAGGCTGTGTCATACAGTGTGTGTGCTACGCCCCAGGCTTGCTCAGCCAGACAGCTCTCATCCTGCATGCCTAAGGGCACTAGTTTTACCTCTAGGAGCCTGATTTCCTGTAAAGTTGTACATAAGAAAGTA
This sequence comes from Zonotrichia albicollis, assembly GCF_047830755.1. Taxonomy (NCBI): domain Eukaryota; kingdom Metazoa; phylum Chordata; class Aves; order Passeriformes; family Passerellidae; genus Zonotrichia; species Zonotrichia albicollis. Next base: position 22,671,532 of record NC_133824.1, read on the forward strand.
TCATAACAATCAGAAAAGCTTGCAACTGTGGGCCAAATCCTGCTTTCAGGCATACTTGAGTAAAGCTGGAATGGAATAGTTAGACGTTTTTCAGATCTGAGAGAGTACATAATCTATTTCCCTCATCCAAATGTCTCATCTTTTAATCCAGTCAGCCAAGAAGTTTGATCCCAAGTACGCAGATTTGATTTGCAAAATCAAATGGAAATGGCCAGCATAAAGCCTGCAGTATATTTTACTCACAGTCATCATGCAGTTAATGCTGTGAAAGTAACAGCGCTGTGTCTGGGGGATGGGCTAAAGCCCTGCTTGAATGTTTCTTATCTAAGAAGGGAAGAGATCTTTCTTATTGCTGCTATTAGTCTGACAGCAGTGCTGGAGGGACCAATTCAAATTTAAGAGCTAAATTTAATCTGAAATTATCAATACCCTGGAACTTGCCACGTCCCAAAAGATTAGGCCAAATAGCAGCATCATATATTCTGAGCTCATGTTGAAAACCACTGTGTAGTTACTAATTCTATTAGGGAGAGCATATCTCCTCCTCCTCACCCATTTCCAGTGGATAAGCTCATGCTAATGAATTTGACGTTCAGTGTTCAGAGAATCAATGGCTAGCAACATATAGGAAAAGCTTTGGAGCCAAGGAAAAATGTATTTCATGTACTTGTCTTAAGAGAAAACATTTATTTTTTAATCCAACTAGGTAATGCCTTAACAATCAGTAAGTGAATTTTTAAAGCCAGTATGTGTTCCTGACATACAAATCCTTTAATGGCACATTCTGCATGAAGCTGTGTACTACAAGCTTAGGGGCCATCCATGCACACAAAAATTCTTTCAAGACCAGAGTTTTAGGTGTTTTCCAATCATCACCCTAGCACACATCTAAAAGTCACTGTGTCACTGGTCCTGGCAGATTGTCTTAGCTCCATACGCAAAACTTAGCTTTGGGTTCTGAGCAATGTGACAAGCAGTTTGGATGAAGATTTTTTTAAGGGCTAGATTCCTTTTTTTCTATATTATACAAGGGTTTTCTGTAACCCTTGATTCTTCCTGTAAGGCACCTGGTATAGAATGACTGAATTATGCACAGAGGGGCACATTTTTTCTGGTATTATCTGAAAGGTAAGCTATTGTGTACAGAACCACCTGACCCTGGGAGAATTATACATCTTGAGTTATTACAGACTCATAGACTATTTTTTTTTCTTACTCAGTAAAAATGCGGACCAGAAATTGTGGACCAGACAATGACCCAGATACAGTTACACTACCATCAGCATTATTTAAAGACAGATTTTGGTGAAGAGGGATAGTTTTAATTAAGAACTATGTACATTCTGTGTTTCTAAATCAGCTATAGGCACATAGGCATGTACTCTGACCATGTTGAAATCAAAGATTTGACTGAGAGTAAAAGAGGTATGCAACCTCAACTGAGATAAAGGAAAATATACTATATTGAATTCAATTGAGCTTCAGCACTTTCAGAATATTGGACACATTTAAAGACTTTCAGAGTTGGAGTGCATATATTCACCTTTCTAAAAAATGTATGAATGAAAACACATAAGTATCTGCATATATCTCTAACCCCCAAGTAGTCTAATTCTGCATTGAAAACAAAGCAGAGAAAAAAAAATCTGGATATGCTCACAGTGTAAACATCTAAAAGGCACAATTATGTTTTTAAAGCTATGTCCAGATAAAGCTTTTTTTTAAGCTATGTTCAGATTTTCTTTAAAGCTATGTCCACAATTTTCTAATGTCAATCTGTATTGAAAGAAACATGAAAAAAAGTCTGAATGTGTGTACTGAAAGTTGAGACCCAAAGTTGTTTTTAACTTCACCCTCTACTTAATATCCAGTTGCTGTACCAACTGCAGTAGCAACTGCTTGGCTTGAAGCCCTCTTTTGCTAGTCTTTGTTTGGATATGACTGACATGGCATTATGTTAAAATTTGAATAGCTGGTTTGGAGATTGTGCAGAAGTTTTTAAGGACTCCCTAAAAAAAGAGAGACAGGAAAACATGAAGGTAAAAAACACCTGTCGTCTGTAGTAGACAAGTTGTATACTCCCTGCTCAAAAAAACCCAAATTTTCCTTGAAACAGTTGCCTCAGTACATACAGATTTCTTCATATGAAGGGTGCCCAGTTCTGAACATTGTCACCCATCAACTATGGGAACCATTTATATATTCTACAGAGCTATAAAAGCCATTGTCTGCTCTGCTTTGTAACTGGAATCACCATCAGACTACCCAGTGATAAATGTCTAGCAAAAGCTGAGCTCTCCTGTCTGATTTAGAAACAAACAAGCCCTTCCACTGCAAGGTGTTACTTTACTGTCCCACTATCAGTCTGAGAATGCACAACAGCCATTAATCAGAGCATCCATTTACCAGCCTCTTCCTGTCGCACTGAAAGTCAATACCAGAACTGCCTTAGTATGCAACGCCACAGCAAAATTTGCTCTGGTTCTGGTCAGCTGCTGATACCTAAAAACAACCCTGCATGGCTTTTTACTTTTGCAGGAAATATAAGAGCTTAGAAACAAGTACAGCAAAGGACAGCAATGTGACCTTTTTCTGCTGCATCTCAAAAAACCTTAACAGCAGTGTAAATCCAAACTGTCTTCCTGCTACACAGCTGGGGAGGATACTCTGCCTTTCTGATTCATGGCTGATCCCTGAGTTTTCATCAGTGTACCATCCTGGACTTGGTCTTGTGTATTGGTAATAATCACCCACCTTCGCAATCTGACCCAACCCTCATACTTCTGTAAATCTGTATTTCTACGTCATGCAATGCACAACTGTTCAGAGATACTGTGGTTTATCCCCCAAAGAAGCAAAGTTCACTAGCTAACACAGAGTACTCAGCTAGCATTCAGCTGGCTGACAGAGACACAGTATGCCATATAAACAACCTGATAAAATGGTCAAATATCATTCTGTTACTGACAATGGCCAAAAGCACCCTACCAAACCAAATATGGCCAGGATCTCATCATAAATATATTTCAGCCATTTAAGTGAGAGGCAAGCATGTGAATTCCTTTTCTAAAGCAAAAATCACTGTCATAGGGAAACTTGAATTTTTAGAGTCAACAAAGGAACTCTAGACCTTAAAACTCTCAGGAATACCAGAGAAACATGCAAGCATAAACATAAAGCTTTAAAGAAGCTTTAACTAGCGCATGAATCAATATTTTGCACACAGGAGAGTTTTCCATTGAGCGTTTAAATACAAGGATTTAGTTCCCTAAATATAAACAGCCACTACTGAAGAAGTGGGTTAATAACAATATGTCTGGAAAAGTATTTGAAATCCAAGTATTTTTTCTTGCAGTCTGTCACGTGCCACTCAGTGCCCTTATCCCAACATGAAACTGGAAGTCTGTTTCCCTGAAAAACGCAGAGAGCCTGCTACAACTTTCATCGGTGTCTGCCAGAAAACTCTGACTGGGAGATTTAATGGCTGCCGGTTCCGCATATGTTTCTGTCAACGTGATCCTCAGCTCCAACTGTGTCTTACAGAGAAATGCTTGAACACATGAGAGCCACAGCTGAGCTGCATGATGACAAAGGCAAAGCTGACACAGTGATCTGGTTTTAGAACAGAGATAATATCTTAATTCATTATGTAGAATATAAAACATACTGCTTGAATAGGATGCTGTGATTCATAGCTGGATTGCCATCATGTATGCTTTTTGCATAAGGCAGCAAATAGATTTGATAAGGCTTTCTTAATTATTATCTGTTAATTTATTCTAAGGGCCATATTGCATGAATTCACAAAGTGAAATCTGGTCCAAGTTGCTTTACTGTGTTGCTGGTTCACCTGCATTACATCTCAGCCAAAATTTCTGCATTTTTCTATGGAAACTTGTCATATCATTAGTATTTAAGCAAATATTAAGGATTACCTATAATATTCTGTAAGACTTTGAGAAAGATACACATCACATTGCTTGTCTTCACTCATTCCTTTCAAAGGTGTGGGTTTACAAACGCAGAGCTCAGCAGAAGAGGCTTGATAGTTTAAGAAACCATTCAACAAAGGGACATCAAATCTGAATAAAAATAAGGCCAGCTCAGCAGTTTAGCCTGAGGTTCTGGGGTTTTTTCAAATCAAAACCTAGTTCATAAATTCCCAATAAATAAATCCAGCTGTCATGCTATTCTAATCTCACTGCCTACTGATAATGAAAAGAGAAGCATCATCTTGGGCAGAGCAGGTGTTAGAAAAAAAAGGAGCCAGTCTGAGCCCCAGGCAGGACGTGGCTATGTCCCTGCTGGGTTAAGTTACGAAGAAATCCAAGTCATTCAGTATGTGGGTGAAAGGAGGGAGAGGCCCATGCCTTTCTTTCTCCTTAGGCTCCTCATGAGACTAACACTGCCCCTCCACTTTGAATATGGTTATCAACAAATCCATCTCAGAACAGCAGCTAAGGATATTCATGACGACAGCAGCTGCAAAGTTGTTAAAAATATACAAAATTTCGTTGTGTGGGTGGAAAGATTGCCCTTGCTGAACAGAAACAGAAATCCTAGTGCCCCGATGTTTTTGGCTACAACTTGCTACATTTTGACATAAAGTCTAGAAACCCCAATCCAAGTTGTGCTTGTTGTCTTAAAATCTTTTAAATACAATGTTTAAAAATAAAATTCTGAGGCCACAATTTTCTCTCCTCTTGAACAAGGCTTTCACATTCAGAGATGAGACGAGAGAAATTATTTTTCCACCTGCTATCAATACACCAGGCCAAGCTGCCTGGGGTAGCTAAAAAAAAGCATTCCACAACTCCACATGGATTTCAGTGGATTGCTTAGCAGAGCCAAGATTTGCAGCTTTCAGCTGCTCCTGTGGGTTTGTGAGGCAAAGTGCACAGAAAATGTCATGCCAACCATTCCTTCAGAGCAGATGGGGAAAGGCATATTTATTAATCATCACAAAACCCATTATATATGTGTAAGTCTTTCTATAAAAACAAAATTTTTTTCAGCCATTTACTGAACAGCTACTAAAGTGAACCTCTGCTCAGCAGTATGTGACTACAAAATCAGGGTTTTACTTTCTCTCCAGGATCCAGCTGGACAATGAATAACAATGACCACAACATGCTCCCAAGTGTAACTCTGACTTCTAGCAGTCTTTCTGACAGCTAAAATTTTCTAATACTTTCTGGTTTGGTATTTCTGAAAGTAAAGTTAGTTTCAACTGATGCAGAACTTGATATCTAAAAGTGGAATTTTTTTTTTTGCCCTAACTTATTTTTCCATAGTGGCATAAGCTACCTATAGAAACACACTCAAACCAAAGAGATATGTCACATGTAGCTATCATTACTCAAAGCTGTGCTTTGCTTTCTAGCCCATGTCTGTAACATAATCTTGAAAAACATGTGAATCCCTTGTCCTCTCCAAAAGCTTCTGAAAGCACCTAAAGAATCTTTTAAAGTATATTAAGACTCAAAAGAATATTTTCTACCATTGAAGGCAAACAATACTTGAAAATGTGTGTATTTGACAGTCATTTTCCCTTGTACCTATCCAAAGGTCATGACTATTAGATTTCTTCTGCGTGTAGTGAAGAAAGAGTAAATAAATAGCTATGCATCCTCTCAAAATCATGGCTACACTCTGCAATTTCCTCACCCATCATAAAGCTAATACACAAATTACTTAAAATATCAAGCACACGAAGACAGCCCAGCTCTGTGGTTTCACAGCTGCCAGGGTGCTGGCTGCAGGAGGCAGTGAATGAACAAGTACCATGGAACCTGCCTGCATGGGCTCTCCTTGCACATTATTCACTAAGGCTGGGCTGTGCTGGGGCTTTTACCTTGCATGCCCCCGGTATCCCTGTTGCATTTTCATCTTACACTGAAAGGTTCGAGATAGCAACAACTCTGTTCCCTATGATTCCACCTGGGGTTCCACTCCTGGCAAAGACTCCTTCCTGCTACATTATTGTATGTTTTAAGAATTATTAGTAACAAGGTTATTAGCACATTGCAGCTATTCCACTTTATAGTCTGCAGCGTATGCTCCATTGATCCTTTTTCCATTTCTCTAATTCCTCTGTTTCTCTCTAGTTTGCGGAAATTTTCTACTGAATGAATTTATAACCATTACATCTTAGTATTTTACTGGCTGGTTTGTATGCCTTCTATACTTCATTTACTCATATTTTTCATTCATTTTTTGCATTATCTGCAGTGTGTTCACTTTAAACAGCAACACTTCTTGATGTTTCTGAAAGGTCCATTTTAAAGCAATAAATAAAAATAGCTTGAGACACCATCTTGTGTCCTCAAGAAACAGTATCATTTGTTTACAGTTAAGAATCATGACAGCAGCTGCTTGCAGTCCAGGCTTGCACTGATTATTATGCCATGGTATCATAAGAATGTTTTCTCTACTTGTATTACAGATATATTAGAGCTATCAGTCAGAATGAAAATGTCTGCATGAAAACTCTGATGAAAGGAATAGGTACTGACACCTAAGCCTTGACACCTAGAATAGTGAGAGAAACCATGATAGAAGCACTCAGAGAAATAATACATTTCTTATGAAATAAAAAGACCCTGAAAAGCCAGAAGACAATTTGCCCCAGGACAGCAGAACTGCAAAAGCGTGGTTTCCTGTAGATCCGTAACCTTTATCCCAATCTCTCTCCTGCTGCTTACCTTATTATGATGATTACAGCTCCTTCTGTCTTCCTTTGAACCCTCCACTGGGGAAGAGACAGCATGAGCTGAGGCCTTTTGCCTGCTGCATTTTCACTGGTTGGCCAAGGAGTTACTTTTAAATCTACAGTAAGTCTGGCATTGGGAGCTCTTGTCTTCCCTCTATTACTTTTCTTAAAACTTCAAGGATGTTAATTGTCTCTGGGATTTTCCTATCTTTTTTTATATCACTCTGTAGGCTAGAAAAGTGTCAGATGGGGAATAGGCTCAGATAAACATTTTGCTTGCATAAGACCATTGCCTTCAGGAAACCAGTCTAAGAAATGTTGCTTTTTTTCTTGGCAAGACAGCTACAGAACTGTTAAACTGGAATGGTTCTGGAGTTAAATTTCACAAAAAGAATTTCCAGTAGTCATCTAGTATTTAGCTAGTCTATGTTGAACAGTACAGAGATAAGTATTCCTAATTTATCTTATTCATATCAACAGAGGCAGAGAGTAACAGAATTTCAAGAGGAATCTTATAGAAATGCCAATCTTTTGTTCCAACAGGGTAAAATTAAGTTAAATAACATAGCCAGTGTCACCAGTAGGGCTGGTAGCTTCTTACCTTGCACCAAAGAAGTGAACATGATCCAGCCTCTTGTGATTTTCCAACAAGAACAGAGGACATGCACATACTGGGCAGACTGGTGGTAGAGCCAAGCATAATCCATAAGGATCAGTTTAAAGTATGTGATCCATGTTGCTCCTCTGGTACAGCTTGATATTCATCCCTCCTGCAGCCAGCACAAACTTCACTTCTGTTGTCAAAGCTGTGTCATGCTCTAGAGCAAGAGACATTTATTATAAGTCACTCATGACCCAGAAGAAGGCAAGGCTGTGCATTGGTTTCTGAAAAGTAGCTGACGCTGTGTAAATTTGAGGTACATATCTTGTATGAGCTCCATTTCACTACCTTTCTTGCCTCAAAAGACAGCACAAATTTGCTTCAATGTCAAAATAGGATCAAAGGTAGTAGGCAGTGATCTGGTACATGCAAGTAACTTAACATATTCAGGCTCAAAAGTAATTCTAGGAGCAGATAACTGTACAGCATGAAGTGACTTATGGCAATGAGTGTTGAAAGAGATGGAATTCAAAGGGCTTAAAGAGATGGAATTCAAAGGACTTCTAATGAAAGACCAACTGAAGGAAAGTATAAGACTTTGAAGACTGAGGAGAAGACAGAAACTGGAGGAGGAAGCTGAAGAAGCAGGGAAGCATGAAGAGTAGTCTAAAAGGTTTCATGAAGATTACTGTAATATGAAGGACCTGGAGACAGAAAGAAGCACAAGTCTTATCATGTATCATGTAATTTATAGGCCAGGAGACTTGAGTTTTAGATAAAGGCCATGACAGGAATAGAGAGGTTGTAAATTGTGGGACATTAATGTTGATATTGGTTTTCATCACAAAATATCATATTGGAACCAGGTTATACCTCTGTACATATGCATATATGTAAGAATAATTCTTAATAGTAAATACAGATACTGCCCCAAGTAAAACTTTGTTAACCTAAATACATGACCTTTACAAGATGTACAAGCCATGAATACAAAAGCTTCACTTTCCCAATGTGTCATCTCAGCTTCCAGCAGTCTGCACTTCAAAGATGTCCTGAGCCAGGGGTTAGACTGAGATGACTGTATTCAAATTCCCAAGCAACTTGGCCTTCACAAATCTGTCAAATTAGGGGTTTTTCACTCAGGGAATGAAAATGTTTCTTAGTAATAACAATCCTAAAATTTCATTGAAAAATGTACAGTTACTTAATGTGAATATTTTAAATATGTTGCTTTTGGTGTGAAGTCAATAATAAGCAATAAACTTAAAGAAAAAATATTTTAAAACAATTTTCCTCTTACTATGTTCTGTTAGTGTTTCCTTTACTGTTGCACTTAACCATTCTAAGATTCTTGCTGACTGAACTGGGGGAGCATTTAAATTTTCAATAACTGTCACATCTTGGGAAAACATACTTCAAGAATACTTTTTCTTTTTTTCACAGAATCACAAACTGGGTAATGTTGGAAGGGACCACAGCAGGGCATCTGGTCCAACCTCCCTGCTCATGCAGGGACATCCTAGAGGACATTGCTTGGGATTGCTTCCAGATGGTTCTTAAATATCTCCAGTGAGGGAAACTTCACAACCTCTCTGTGCAACCAGTTCCAGTGCTCAGTCACACACACAGAGTAAAGTTTTTTTGTTATTATTCATGCAAAATTTTCTGCCCATTGCATCTTGTCCTGCTGCTTGGCACCAAAAAGAAGAGCCTAGCACAATCCTCCTGGCACCCTCCCTTTGGATACTCACAGAGGTCCATTGATGAGATCCCTTCTCAGCCGCCTTTTGCCAAGGTTGAGCAGGCTCAGCTGCCTCAGCCTACAAGAGAGATGCTCCAGACCCCTCATCATCTTCACAGTCCTGGACCTGCTCCTGTAGGTACATGGCTCTCTTGCCCTGAGGAGCCCAGAACTGGACACAGCACTCCAGATGTGGCCTCACCAGGGCTGAGAACAGTGGCAGGATCACCTCCCTCAACCTGCTGGCCGTGGTCTTCCTAATGCAGCAAATCTGATCATTGGTCACCTTGGTGACCTTCTTTGTCACCAGGGCACACTGCTGGCTCAGGGACAGCTTGTTATCCACCAGGACACCCAGGTCCTTCTCCACAGAGCTGCTTTCCAGCAGCTCAGCCACCAGCCACTACTGGTTATTCTTCCCCAGGTGCAGGATCCTGCACCTCCCTTTGTTGAATTTCAGAAACTTCTTTGCCCATCTCTCCAACCTGAGGTCCTTCTGCAGGGCTGCACAGCCCTCTGGGGTATTGCACACTCCTCCCAGATTGGTGTCACCAGTGAACTTGCTGAGGAGGGATCTGCGCCCTCATCCAAGGCATTGATGAATAAGGGAAACAATACTGTGTCATGGCAGTTTACATTTTATTGTTTAAATAAAAGGATTTTTTTTTTATGTAGAGAAAACTGCAGTCAAATGTTCTAAAATGCTTTATAAATATTCTGGGAAAATGTTTATTAAAAAAAAGAAAACGTTTTCACATATTTATAATATTCCTTTTTACATCTAGAAATCAGCTTCAGGCACTGAAAAATAGGAACAGCACAATAATGTGGAAGGCAAATAGATGTTGGAAGCATACTCTCCTGAGTGCATGGAATTGTTAGCTGTAATGGAGAGAAAGAATATGGAAAAAACAAAACCAGCAACTTCTTAAGGGATGCCCAAGAGACAGTCACAGCTATAAAACTAGATGGAGGGAAGAATCTGAGAGTCATTTGCTTAGAAAAGGAAATTCAAGTATTGTGAATGGAAGGTGTCCATCAAGGATATGGGGACAGTAAAGCACTAAATCTAATTCAAAGACTCCACCTCAGTTACAGGAAATTCAAGAAAAATGCACAGGTGTGAAACAATGAAGAAAAAATAGAAAGCAATAACCAATGTTTTATGACTGATCTCACTGGACTCCATAATAGAACTTCCTTTTACTTTATGACAATTCCCTAAAGCAATAATAAAGATGAGTTGTGTCCTTTCTCAAATGAAAACAGTGGTGGAACTGGGTTGCACTAATGGTTTCTTCATCTGACAACCCCAGAAGTCTACATAAAAACAACAACAAATTCCTGAAGTATTTTTAGTTTTACTTTTCAAAAACATAGGCTAATATGAGAACAAAAATCTAAATCATAATTTTCTATGTGCATTTAATTACTTATGCTTATATTGGTCATTTTTGGCACCAACAGGCAGACTACTGGAGCCTTACAGCCTATATTACCAAGATTGTTATCTATACATTGTCATTCAGTGTCACAGGGAGCACACAAGGAATGTGATTTTGATAGCATTTAGATGGCACAGTCCCCAGTAGACCTTAGTTATGCCACTTTACATAAATGAGCATAAGCAGATATGACAATGAAACTCCTGCTTTACCAGCTGCTAAGGAAAAATCTATTGTTAGGCAAAAGAGTGTATCATAAGGCAGCATAAGTCCATCTGTGTTGTTCTATTTATGTGGTACAAATGCAAAAGGAGTGTGGCACATCATCAAGTTTCACGTCATTTACTGTGGGAGGAGCAGCACCCCATCCAAACTAAAAGAAACTGAAAGCATATGAGATTTAAAGCATGAAAAGCACCAACAGCATATGAGAACTACAAACCCTTAGCACAGACATTGTACAAAAATGAAAGCAGGCTTGAAGGGTGATGAAATGGTGAGCAAATGTACTTTTTTACACCTCCTGAAATGCTATTTTCTTTTCAAGAAAGATGTTAGCAAAAATGTTAATTTTTGTCACTTCCTATTTAATCAGCATCAGCCTCACAGCTAGTGAAAAAGGTCACAGTTATTCTAGGCCCACAGTTTTTTATAACTGACCATTCATAATAAAAAGTCACTCAGACTCTATTTCACATACCTAATAGATAACTTTTTCTTTCTGGTAGAGATCATAGAAGGTTCACATAGTTAGTACACGTCTCTTATCGTGTCAGTTCATCTTCTCTAGGAAAAGTAAATAGATTGTCAGAAGCAGAAAATGGAGCAGAAATAAATTGTCATAGTCCATACAGTTTACTACAAACAGAGTTTAGAGCTCTGGGTTTTCCTCCTCTCATTGTGTTAAATAATAACAGCAGAGAATGCTTAGCTAATCTGTTCTTGTGAACTAGTGTGTCAAAACTGTCAGAAATTATACAGGAGTAAGAATTTGTATCCTCCTGATTCAGATGTTCCAAACTCTGACCTTTTTATGCCCCCTTCTTAAAGTTACACACATACCCCTAGTCCCCTCTTCTTGCCTACATTAAACTTCTGGCCCATGTCCAGAGCAGAGACTGCAGAGCACGGAGGAATGAAGCGATCTCCTTCAAGTGAACTCTTTTATGTGGGTTGAATTTAGTGCTCACAGTGGATAGCCTTTCCAGTGCAGGATAGTTCTGGGATATGAATCAACCTTTCCTTAGGCACAGGGAAGAACAAAGGATAGGAATGCAGATGATGAGGAAATACTCTATTTTTCTAACCCACTTTTTCAATGGAGAAGTGTTGAGTGTTTTTAAATGTCTTGATACCCTGTCTGAAAAATTCTAAAAAAGTTTCACTAAAAAAAGTGAAAAGCACAACTTGAAATGAACGGAAACACCTGAAATGCTCTAAAAGTGCTAATTACTCTGAATGATGGAACAATATTGAGAGAACAAGAAAAAAGTAAAGCAATGGTTCTATAATAAGCCAAAAATGAAAATGATCCCTCTCATTCCAAAATAAAGAGGAATAAAACCACTTTCTGTCTTATTTGCAATACTTTTCCTTCCATTTGCTGTAAATGTTCTTCTGGACTCTTCTACAAGTGACAATAAATCATTGTACTTTCAAAGTGCATCAGTACAATTGTTAATTGCATTTTTATGGTAAGTCAGAGCATAACAGTATCTTTGTTTAATCAACAAAGTACATTTGAGCACTTAATATATGGCAACCTATTTGAAAACTGTAAGTTATACAGACTATTTATTTCATTGATATCATGTAACACAGGAATTCCAGACTTTCTATGTCCCTTCATGCAGAAAATGAAGGATTTAAACTCATCAGATTACAAATTCTAGCATATTATATCCTATCTCTTTGCAAAAACTGTGCTTCAAGGCTGTTTTTAACTGCAGATCCAGATTTCAGCTCTCTCTCATTCTTCAGTTTCACATCATTTTGACTGCAGCCACATACAATTAGTGTTTATATTCACACACCAACAAGTCATACAAAACAGAATAGAAATAATTGTGCTTCTCACTTTTTGAGCTGCTCTGCAATGGGCAAGAAGCTTTCCTTTAAGCAGCAGCCAAGTTGTTCCATGGGTGCAGTATAAGTTCCAGCCCATTGCACAGCCTCATGGGGCTTTCTAGGTTTTACCTCAGAAACTCACACATCCCAGCATCGATGGAGCTAGGCAAGCCCAAGGCAGGCAGCATATCTCTTTTCCTTGATAATTCCTGATGAGTCTAATGCCTGTGAGCAATAGTGTGACCCTAGCCAACCTCAACATTTTCACGTAATTTGTTAATGAAGTGTTCAAATCCTATGACACTTTGCTAGAGTTTTGTCTTTGATACCTTACTGGAGATCAAGAAAAATTCCCACCGCACTCAGACAAATGCTTTTACAAGTAAAGGTTTTTATGGTTTTACCTGGCTCAGAGTGCATGTTGACAAGCACAGAAGAAGATCAGTCTCTGTGTAATGAACACTGTGTGCACACCACTTGCCAGGTCTTTAGATGATTTCATTTTCAGCGCTGGAAGCAAATTAAATCTTGTCCACGAGTTCTCACTATTTAGAGATTATCACTTATTGTTAACGAGATGAGCATGCATTCCCTCACTGCCATCATTTCCTCAGCACAATTCAGGGCTATTAGGAGTCCCTGCATGGCATTCCGTGTTCAGACATCAGATGTCTCTGGGCAGTTTACCTAGAGAGAAAGTATCACATTAAAAGATCAGAGTGCTAAGTACTGGGAACAATTTAAGTGCAAATGTCATATCTAATAGTTCTTAAACCATCAGTTTGAGCTTTTAAAAATGCAGCAAGATATATATCCTACTGTTCTGTTTTGGCTCTGACACTGCATAAGCAAGGTCATTTCAGGTGATCTATATATAGAGAAAGATCTTAGTCTCCTGAATACTACACTGTAAAAACCCTGCATAATTGACTGCTACAGGGAGTGAATCCAGCTCATTATTTGAATTACACATCCATCTGTTTCAGTCAGGGAGGTTTACAAAGAGCTTGCAAGAGCTAGTTGAAATTGTTAAATAGCACATAGGATAATTTTAAACTATAGAAGAACTTTAATATGTTCTTACTTTTGTGAATCAGCAATTTTAAGGGAAAGGAAAAAAATGCTTATTCTGTAATCCAGGTATTTTAAGGAGCTTATACCATCCTCTTTTTTGTCCCTGGACTATCCATTATCCTGAGCCAGAATGTTATGTATTCCTTGCCCCTTTGCTTTCTAATTAATTTACTGTGTTCAGCTTTCAAGTAATTTTTCAGTATTAAATGTTAAAACTACATTTAAAATAATAATTTACATTTAAAATATATTTTAAATATATTAAATATATATATCTTTTGCTCATGCATTTCTCTAAAATATTATGGAAAGGAAGAATGAAAACATTTCTCACTGTAGATTTGTGTTGCATTTTATCAGCATTCAATTTCTTTATGTTTTGGCTACTAAGAGGTTAGGCAGATTTTGACTATGTGATTTTATGCAATCTGTTATATGGCTCACATATAGAAATATTCATTTACTTTCTTCTTTTCCTTGCTCTTTGTATTAGCTTCTCTAGGCTGAGGCTCCCACTGTGCCTGATGCTGAGGTGCAATCCATTGTGCCTTGCTTCTGATCTTTCACAAAATTACAACCTGATTTTCAAAATCTTGAATTTCTTATGATCTCAATGAGAATCATTAGTGCAATTTACTTTCTGCTTTATTTTGTTTTTTTATCGTGTTAATGCTTCAAACCTCTGATTCTCTTAAGCTCCGTAAATAGCTTGCCTTTATAAATCTTAGTGTAGATGCTAAATTCAGAATGTTGAAAGGTGTATTGCTTTGAAAACTTACATTTTCCACATGGTCTGGGAAAGTATCTCAACTTCTAGACATACATCCTGTCATAAAAAGAATAACTGGAAAAAAAGAGAAGTTGGGTAAATATGTTCAGATAAGATTTTAGAATTACTGGAGGAAAGCTGATAAGACACAATAGTCCATATACTCTTCCTGTATCTTCAATCCAAACAGAGTTTATTCTTAAACTTATAAGGTTATTCTTCATATCTCAGACTATTAATTTCTAGGTGTTCTTCCACTTCTGCTTCTGCTATAATATTTTGCTTATTTTTGCAGTGGTGTTTAGTTTGAGTGTGATGTGGTAGAATTTATCCTCCACTCCAAGTCATTAAAAAATGTGTCTTAAAACAGATCAAGAGGATGCTTCTCCTTCTAAATACCACTGAACCCATACCTCTGCATGTGGCCTTGCTATTTTTATTACAAAAAAGCCGAATTTCCCCAGTCTTACTTCAGGCCACTCTTACTTGGGGATACTTTTGCATCTTTTAGATAATAGATGAAGTGGGAATTACCCAGTAAATATGCACTTGTGTCATCTATTATTAAAATCACAGACACACCAGTTTATTTCTGTCCAGAAGAATGGGTTGAGATTACAGGAATTTCTCTTTTTTTAACCACCGAAAATATGTCAACCCTAACCTACTAAATGTGCCTTACCTTCATTCTTTGGCCTGCTAGGAGCATGTTAGCTCAATAATTAAGTATAGCAATAGCAATAATTAAGTATAGCACTTGTTGTTCACACAGTGATAAAGTGCAGGGACAGTCATTTATGATACCACCCTCACAGTATTTTTGTCCAGTTAACAATAAAACACAATGTTATGAGTCCTGGTCCACAGTTTCAAAATTGCAATGAACAGCAGTTAACATTTCCATCCCACTGATATTTTCCCAATATAAAAGTACATATTCTTTCAGATGGGCCTGCCATTACCCCTTTGATTGTCCTCCTTCAATTACGTGTTGTCATCAGACCAGGTCTCTTACAACCTGCAGGTTTACAAGTCTTCTGCACAGCTCAGAGGAGACAGGACAGCTTGCAATATCAGAAGGGCTCATATTCTTCAAATGGGAGCAGAAGTAGAAGTGCCTCTGAGGGGTGCAAGGCATCAGCATTCCCCTCTGCCCATGCCCAGAGTATTGCTTGTGAGGGTCAAGATGCAAAGGTGAACCCTGAGGAGGAGTCAGGTTTCTGTCTGCCTCTCTGTCTCCAACTTAGTTTTCAATGACTGTCCAGAGAGCAAAATAACTCAATCTACTACCTGTCCATGCCTTCATTCACCCATTCCTTTTTTTGCCAGTTATTTACATAACTTGCTTGAATAAGCAATGTCTTAAAACAAGCCTTTGAAATGACTCACAGAGAACCAGTCCCTGTCATTCAGCAGGCCAGTGTTCTGGCCCTTAAGTCCACCTGCCCCCAAGAAATTGCAAGGTTAGACCAGCCATAAGCCTTTTCTCAGCAGAATGGCAGGTTTCCAGACTGACAATCAACTGCAGCTGACAATGCCTACACTTCCAGCTGTGGTGAAGGACAGAATATGCTCATGTGAATCCCTCTTCTTTTACATTAAATGGAAATGAGACCAAAATATAAATAACTGCACTCAGCACAACCAGGCTTCAGGTGGATCAGCCTTGATTCTAATCCTTCAAATGTCATAACTGTTGCGGACTATTCTGCATAGTGGTTTTGGGGAAATGTAAAAAGACTGGAGGTGTTCACTTAGTGTATACCTGACAAGCATTTTTTTTCCTATCACTATAAAGGAAAACTGCTGCTTCTTGTAGAGTCTGAATCAGAACATTTCTGAGCGCCATGTTTCTTTCTGTATTGATTTGGTTCTGTACTGAGCTGAACTGTTCTGATTAATTTGTAAATGGCACATTATTTAGTACAAATGTCACATAGTCATTCTTAGGAATATAGATATTATACAATATCTGAGACAGGTGCTCTCAACAAAATTTCTCAAGAAGTGTCATTCCCTGGGAATACAAGGAAGAGGGAAGAAAATTCCGATATATAATTCTGTTTCTCTTCAAATATCATTTCAGATGCTTGTCATAGAGAAGAAAAATCAACTGCTCTGAGTAATACTTAGAATTCTGAGAAATGCATACCTAAAGACAAGACAGTTTTCAAGCTTTTACTTTTCAGACTGGAAAAAAGTTTGTACAAAGAAACAATTCCTCTGAATATAGCATCACTGAAAAAATCCATTGAACAAAATTGAATAATGAAACACACTATAGACTTTAGTTCCTGCTAAGTTTAATAACACTAGACAAATACATAATGGAAAAGTATTTAAGCATACCCTTTTAGGAAAGTATTCAGATTCAGGCTGTCATTGAAGTATTTGATCAGTTTAAGGTACACCATAATCTGGTGATTTTCCTTCAGAATTTTGACTCATTATTTACAATGCCTGACATTATCTCAGTCGTTTTTCATTGAAACACCTGAGATACTTTAATAGCAGAGCACAAGACATCTGAATAGTGTTTGGAATATGGGTCT